>NC_135589.1:4943333-5581666 GCF_965152235.1 Eretmochelys imbricata
GCAGGTTCTTGTCTGAGCTGTGTCCTCTGAGCAGTAATGCAGAGCTTTGTAGCTTATAGATGGTCCCTTGTCGTCTTTCATATCAAATCACTGGGTCAGAATTACTGGTAAGTTTTTAGTCCAAACATTGATTCTCACACATTGAGCCTGGGGTCCAGTCTCTTGTCAGTGCACATGCAGATCCCAATAAAGTGTCTGGATTCCTACATCTGATGGGAGGGCGGAGCAAACTGCATGAATGTTCATCTGAATCTGGCCCCTGCACAAGTTATAGGAGAATCTGAACACCCTACAGAGTCTCCATCCTTTTCTCCCAGGTGAGGCTGGAGCACGCTGCAGGGTTTTGCATGGCCCAGAGTCAGTTGTTGTGGATTGTTGGCAACATTTCATCGCACACACAACCTAGAGTCCAGCTATGCTGCGTGTGTGTGCGGGGAGAACACACTTTCTGGGGCTGCTTAGGCCCGGGATGCCCGCATCTTTCATGACAGCTGTGATGCAGAAGAAGAACTGTGGTTCAGGTTGTCTTGTGAGCGTCTGATGGGGATGTTGGTTCTCCTCTGCCTTGGTTCCTATGCGGCACTCCTTGCCAGGATATCTAGGACGTTAGAGCTTTGCTTTGCTCATTTCTATAGCTTAGGAGTCCACTTGTGATCAACATGTTCTGCCACAGGCCAGGCAGACTTGCGTGCTTCTGAGAGACAGGACATAGCTGTTGTAAGGTCTCCTGGTTGTGTGAAAAGTTTATTTTCAAATAGCCCTACTCCATGTGTTACTGACCACCAGCTGTTAGGGCTGTTGCAACCCTGGTGTCCCAGTGCTCTTTAGAGGTCCTTCTAGAAAGAGCTTCCAGCTGTATAACGTGGAGCATTTATGAAGGAAACAGATCAATACAATTGGACCTTTTGGCTATTAGAAGTTAAGCAGGGCAATGCTGGGTCAGTACGTCTGAGTGAAGTCGCATCCAGGAGCCCTGGAGTGGGGCTGGCGAATCAGTGACTGGTGCTCCTCTATCCGCGTCCGTGCTAGAGCTGGACGAGAACTTTCTGTCTGAATGGTTTTTGAAGGGACATACTGCTTCTGCGGAATGACTTCCACAGATGCTTCAATTCTCCATCTGGCAAATCAAAATACTTTATTCTGGGACAGGTCATTCCGAATTGAAACGTTTGGTTTGGAGTCAGTTTGTGTACCACCTCCTCCCATTCTCCTCTAGGAGTCAGGCTCCTTGGCTGGACTTTATCTCCCATGATGCACTACACTCTTCATTTTTGGTGAGGTGTCATGATGCATCATGGGATATGTAGTTCAGCCAGGGAGTCCAGGCTATCGGGGAGAACGGGAGCAGGAGGCACTCAGAAGACAACTCCCAAGAGATACCACAGTGGGTCATGCAGACTCAGTTTAGTGTTGAACAGACTTAAAAATTAAACATTCTTACATTTCCAAATTGAATTTTTTTGGAACTTGTCATTCTGTGAAAAGCTTCAATATTTTGCCTTTTGCCCAGACTTGCCATGAAAATGTCTAAATATTGGAATTTTCCATGAGACAGAAATTCCTTTTTTTGATCAGCTCTGCTCTGTGCCTTAGCACCCCCCCTCCCCCTCTTCTATGTGGCTGGAGGTGCTGTGTTTTGAATGAGACGAGAGACTGAGGCCGTGTTGGCCATTGAAGTTCCTACAGTGCTTTCTGTAAGAGCAGTGGTGAATACCTGCTTATTGAATTCCAGCTCTCTACATTACCTACACCCCTCTGCCATTCCAGATACAGTGTTCTTCACTTGTTGCTTTGGACTATTAAGCAGCTGCCGTGGCTCACCCCAGAGGTGGCTGCTCTCAAGGGGTTGGAGCAGTGATCCCTGTGGTGTGTGGGGGTGTGTGTGTGTATATATATAAATAATTTTCTTAAGGCAGAAAAATACTTCGGGATCTTTCACGATGAAAAGCACTAAACGTATGCCACTCTGTTACCAGGAGGCTGCCTTCTAGCATGCCTCACACATGGACTTCTAGGAGCCTCCCAACGGCTGGCACTAACCAACGCCTGCAGCGGGTCACGCTGTAAGGATGTGTCACTGATATGGCTGATCCTGCTGGAGTCGTTACACCACGGCTATTCTCGGGGCTCTCTGATGGGGTCGAGACTCGCAGGACTCCACGTTTTATGTGCCATGGGGCTTTGCCAGCAACTTAATCGCAGCTGAACTTTCTGAGAGCAGTATAAAAATGCTGTACTTGGTATTAGATTACCTGCCCTCCCTGTAAAAGACTCTATAAACAGTCCGTCAAGCCCAAGAATTCCTCCGTTGGCTGCGAGGCCCTTTGCCCTTCATGGGGCTGGTGTTTGCTTTGACTGAGTCTTGAGGGGGAAGGGGATGCTCCACTTTAAAGTGACCCCCAAAGGATGGCATTTTCCGTGGATTAGTGGAGGGAACCCAACTGCGGGCTGCCTTGGGGCAGATGGTGTTGAATGTCAGTGGAGCTGGCTGGGGAGGGCAGGGGGTAAGAGGCTCCAGCAGCGAAGCTCAGAGACACTGACAACAGCAGCTGCTTTGTCTCCATTTCGAAGGGATTCTTAACTATGAATTTACATCTTGTGAAAGGTGCTGGAGTGAGAGTGTTGGAGTCTCTTGTTTAACCTTAGGACGGGGGCAGTGCTGGGAGTCACAGTGCATATTGCCCTGCCCTCCTGTCCTGCTTACACACCTCATGTTCCCTTGTCAGCCTCTGCCGAGATTCCTTGTCACAACCCGTAGAATCATAGAATATCAGGGTTGGGAGGGACCTCAGGAGGTCATCTAGTCCCACCCCCTGCTCAAAGCAGGGCCAATCCCCAGTTTCTGTCCCAGGTCCCTAAATGGCCCCCTCAAGGATTGAACTCACAACCCTGGGTTTAGCAGGCTAGTGCCCAAACCACTGAGCTATCCCTCCCCAGCTCAGCCCTCCACCTCTCTGGACTGGCACCAGTCTGTTGTGAGTGGGCCCATATTCTGCTAAATTCCTGGGGACTGGATTATGATCCTTGCTTGGGGTCTCTGGTGCACTCCCAGGTGGACTTCTTGGGCAGTGGGACCCTGCAGTGTGGCTGCCTTAGACCTCATAGCCACTGCTGTAGCCTACCCTCAGTTGTTTGAACATGCTCCCTCAGACCTCCCTGTGGGCACTCTGAGCTCCTTTTCAGGGGCAACATGTCAGGTCAACAAGGAACACAGGCTTAGCCAAGGAATTCCTTATCCAGAGACACTTTACTCTGAACAAAGCACACTAGAATTAGAGCTATTTGAAAAATAACACTCAGTGCTGAATGCAGTCCCCACACTGAGGTCTCATGCCTATTGTGAGTCCTGTGTTTAGTTACTGTCCTAAGGCCAGGCAGCCTCTATCCCCCTTTTGCCTGCGTGCTTCATGAGGCAGGGGAACTTCTGAACTCCACCTTCCTCCCGCATCTGCTTCTGTGTAGGGAGTCATGGTGTTGTGATGGTCTGGTAGCTGAGAGGCATTCAGGGTGTGTCTACACAACAGCTGGGAGATGTAAACCTCTGCTCAGGTGGACAGTTAACTGTGGCAGCATGGGCAGCGTCTCAAAAGCTAGCTGCCCGAGTATATACCCAGAGGGTTGAGCAGGATTGCCCTAGATTGCTTTGTGCCAATGTATCAGACATTCTGTCCCCAAGATGTCAAGGCCCTACTATGAACTGGATGCTCTGATCCACAGTGGAGGTTGCAATACAACATGAGTCATGCTTCCACATGAAAGCTGGAATACAAAATGGAGCCCTGAAAACCAAACAGCACTCACAATCTGACACTTGTATCCCCCATGTGTGTCACTGCGTCAAGGGCACCAGTTGTGAGGGCAACCTGCCAATTTGGAAAGAGATTTAAACCATCCAGTTGTTTTATATACAGTATGTCAGTGGACAGCTGTCAGATGGGAACCTGTCTATTCACTGTTAACCAGGGCAGGTGGCTGTGGTGGGAGAGGTAATGATTTAGGTTTCTCATCTACTTAAGGTAGATAATGGTGTTTTGCTTGTTTTGAGTTTCTATATGACTTCTGTTTGTACTTTTTCTCTTTGTTTCTTCTTAGGTGGAAAATGTGCATTAGGTTCCATCTAACTGGTGTCCAGAGGTCCACTTCAGGGCTAATCTCTGTAGGACAGAATACTTTGTCCAGTCATAGATTATAAAACCAGAAGGGGACCACTGTGATCATGTGCCCTTGTTGCCAAGAAGGCTAACAGCGTATTGGGCTGCCTTAGTAGGAGCAGTGCCAGCAGACTGAGGGAAGTGCGTATTCCCCCTCTGTTCGCCACTGGTGAGGCCACACTTGGAATGTTGTGCCCAGTTTTGGGCCCCTCACTACAGAAGGGATGTGGACAAATCAGAGAGTCCAACGGAGGCAACAAAAATGATCAGGGAGCTGGGGCACATGACTTACGAGAAGGGGCTGAGGGAACTAGGGTTATTTAGTTTGCAGAAGAGAGGAATGAGGGGAGATTTGATAGCAGCCCTCAACTACCTGAAGGGGGGTTCCAAAGAGGATGGAGCTCGGCTGTTCTCAGTGGTGGCAGGCAGTGGTGAGCTGGAGCCGGTTCGCGTGAACCGGTTGCTAAATTTTGAAGCCGTTTTAGAACCGGTTGTTAACCCGCTTCCCTGCAGGGGGTGCTGAGGCTTTGCCGAGCTGTGGCCAGGAAGTGATGTAATTCCTCCTCCGGCCACCGGGGGCACTGCGCTGCGGGAGCCACGTGGGCTGCCGTCTGGCCCTGAGCACGAGCCCTGATGCTGCTGCTCCCCTGGCCCTGGGGCTCCCGCTGCTGCCGGGTGGGTCCCCGGTTGCTCTGCTGGGTCGGGGCTGCATCCTGCTGCTCAGGCTGCTCCGAGCCGCTCTGCCCACCAGCACCCTCCGCACCCCCTGCCTCCAGCCAGCCCCTGCCGCACCCCCCGCACCCCTGCCCTGCCTCCAGCCAGCGCCTGCCGCACACCCTGCCCTGCCTCTAGCCACCCTCTGTCTCCAGCCACCCCCTGCCCTGCCTCTAGCCACCCTCTGTCTCCAGCCACCCCCTGCCCTGCCTCCAGCCACCCCTGAACCCCCTGCCTGCAGCCAGCCCCTGCCGCACCCCCTGCCCTGCCTCTAGCCACCCTCTGTCTCCAGCCACCCCCTGCCCTTCCTCCAGCCACCCCTGAACCCCCTGCCTGCAGCCAGCCCCTGCCGCACCCCCTGCCCTGTCTCCAGCCACCCCTGAACCCCCTGCCTCCAGCCAGCCCCTGCCGCACCCCCCGCACCCCTGCCCTGCCTCCAGCCAGCGCCTGCCGCACACCCTGCCCTGCCTCTAGCCACCCTCTGTCTCCAGCCACCCCCTGCCCTGCCTCTAGCCACCCTCTGTCTCCAGCCACCCCCTGCCCTGCCTCCAGCCACCCCTGAACCCCCTGCCTGCAGCCAGCCCCCGCCGCACCCCCTGCCCTGTCTCCAGCCAGCCCCGCACCCCCCTGCCTTGCCTGCAGCCACCCCTTGCCTCCAGCCAGCGCCGCACCCCCTGCCTCCAGCTGGCCCCACGTCCACTGGTGCCCTGCAGTTCCCAGGGCAGTAACTCTGCACACCTGCTTCAATGAGGGGGGAGGGAGCAGCTGGGACCCACACATATGCACACCCTAGGGTGACCAGACAGCAAGTGTGAAAAATCAGGAATGGGGTGGGGGGTAATAGGAGCCTATATAAGAAAAAGACCCCAAAACCGGGACTGTCCCCATAAAATCCGGACATCTGGTCCCCCTAGCACACCCCCAGGGTGTGGCAAGGCCCCACACCTGTAAAACGGAGCTCATTTCTAGCTCAGGCCCATCTTTTTGAGGAAGAACTTTAGGCAGGGTTAACACATACCTGTATTTCCCCAGACAGGTCAGGCTTTTTGGTTCTTAAATCGCCCTCCAGGATTTAAAATTTAAAAATTCCTCCTGGGAAAATACGGACGTATGGTAACCCTGTTGGTACAAAAAATACATACTGGGGCACATCCCTTACATCAGAACTTTTTATAGGGAAGCGGTTAAGATTTTGGCAGCTCATCACTGGTGGCAGGTGACAGAACAAGGAGCAATGGTCTCAAGTTGCAGTGTGGGAGGTCTAGGTGGGATATTAGAAAACACTATTTCACTAGGAGGATGGTGAAGCACTGGAATGCGTTACCTAGGGAGGTGGTGGAATCTCCTTCCTTAGAGGTTTTTGAGATCTGGCTTGACAAAGCCCTGGCTGGGATGATTTAGTTGGGGACTGGTCCTGCTTTGAGCAGGGGGTTGGACTAGATGACCTCCTGAGGTCTCTTCCAACCCTGATATTCTATGATTCTGTGTAGTCTGACTCCTGCATAACGCAGGGCATAACTTCCCCAAATTCCAGCTTGTACTAGAGCACATCTTTTAGGAAAAAACATCCAATCTTGACTTGACTTGCTGGTGCCAGACAACTCCCCACAACCCTGAATCAAAATGGTTTATTAACCCTTACTCTTAAAAATTTACACTTTATTTCCAGTCTGAATTTCTCTAGTTTTAACTTCCAGCCATTGGATTGTGTTAGACCTTTCTGTGCTAGAGTGAAGTGCCCATTATCCAATTTTTGCCCCCCTTGTAAGTAGTCAAGTCACCCCTTAACCTTCTCTCTGTTAAGATCAATAGATTGCACTCCTGGTGTCTGTCACTATAAAGCATGTTTTCTGAGTAGTCCATATTAGTGGTCCGAATTCACACACAAGATCTGATAGCCAGAAGATCCCAGCCAAGGAGAAGGTACAGCAAGGCAGGGTGGGAGAGGCAGAAAGGCAGGGGCACGTAGGATCTGAGTAGCAACTGGTGGGCAATGGCTTGTTGCTCAGACAAGGCCAGAAAGGAAGCAGGAAGTTTATATATCATCATCAGCCAATCAGGGTCAAAATCCTGTGACCAGTCAGGAAGCAGGATGTGGAATCCTTGAAGCTGGCCCACCCGAGTATCTGAATTCCCGGGTAATTCAATGAGTTGGTGTGATGCGGCAGCCAAGACTGCTTCCCAAGAATTGAGTGGACCCGGGTCCAAGATCGGGGTTCTAGGCCAGTGCTCTGATGTACTGGTGCCAGATGCAGAGATATTACCTCCCTACTCTTACTCGAGATTCCCATGTATACATCCAAGGATCCCATGAGCTGGGAGTTCAAAGTTCAGCTGATTATTCACCAGGATCCCTATATATATATATATATATATATATATATATATATATATATATATACACACACACACATACACCTACACACACACACACAATACTTTGCAGTTACTCCTTCGCAGAGTGACCTGTTCTGTAAGCACGGCCTACGTTATTTGTTCTTAGAAGTATAACTTTACATTTGGCTGTTCTAAAATGCATATTGTTTGCTAGTGCCCAGTTTACCAAGCGATCCAGATCACTCTGTACCGTAACCTGTCCTTTCCATTTTTACTATTCCGCCAATCTCTGTCATCTGCAAATGTTATTGATGGTGATTGTTTTTTTTTTCAGGTCATTGATGAAAAATATTAACTAGCATTGGGCCAAGAACTGATCCCTGTGGGACCCCAAAAGAAATACACTTGTTCAATGATGATTACCCATTGATTGATACATTTTGAAACCTATATTAGCCAGTGAGTGCATGCTGTGTTAATTTTGTGTTGTTTTAGTTTTTAATCAAAAAGTTGTTTTATACAATTTAAAGCCAGAAATTGAGTCTGACCTACTGTATATCGGAGGCTATTCAATTTCACCCACGTACCCCTCTGTTGAACCCAAAGACGAAGAATCGATGAAAGTGGAATTCAAACCCACAAGTGCAGAGCACAGTGGATGAGCAGTCCATTGCCTTAGCCACTTGGCCACCTTATCACAATACAGTCAGTTTGTCTTGTTGGTACGAAGTCAAATGCCTTACAGATGTCTAAGTATGTTACATCAACACTGTTATCTTAATCAGCCAAACTTTTTGATGAGATTACAAGTATCTCAAGTTAGTTTGATAGGATCTACTTTCCATAAACCCTTGTTGACTGGCATTAATCAGACTAATCTCCTTTAATTCTTTATTATTTGAGTCTTGTATCATCTGATCCATTACTTTGCCCAGGATCCGTGTCAGGATGATAGGCCTATTATTATCCAGGTGTCCCATTTACCCGACTTAAATATTAGCACAACATTAGATTTCTTCTGGAACTTCTTCAGTGTTCCAAGAGTTATCGAAATCCCATTAGTGGTCTACTCTCTCGAGTACCTTTGCCAGCTTTTTCAAAATCTTGGATGCAAGTTGTCTGGACCTGAGGATTTAAAAATGTCTAGGTTTAGCAGCTGTTGTTAACAGTTTCCAGAGATACTATTGGAATGGAAAATGTTTCATCATCATCATATGTATGACTACATCATCTGTTTTATTCTTCCCCAAATACAAAATATTTATTGAACTATTCAGCGTTTTTCTGCCTTACTGTTGGCAATTCTACCATTTTCATCTAGTAATGGACTATACCATTGTCTAGTTTAAATATCTCAAGGATTGTGGGGCTTCTACCACCTCTTTCTGGAGACAGTGCCATGGTCTTGTATATCTAATTGCCAGGATATTTCTTAATATGCATTTTACATTTCCTTTTCTGAATTTCAGTCCCATTTCTCCTAGCTACAGCTTATAAATTCTCCCCCTTCCGCAGTGTTACACCTTGCACATAATTCTGGTGTAGGTTGGGACAAGCAGTTTACCTGGAGAAGTTTCTTTTTCTCTTTTGAGAATGGTCTAAAAACAGATAGGCTGAGAGTTTCACGGGATAAAGGGGATTTGGACGCCTCATTGCAAATTTAGTTTTAATGGGAACCCGTTGTCCAGATTCTCTAGGTGGTCTAAAAAAATGTCAGCGTTATTCATCATATAATGTCAACAAATTATTCTTGGTTTGTAGCTTGTTAGTGGGGAGACTATTGTAAGTATTTGAAATTCAAGTTCATAAACCACAAGACCATTCTTTTTCTCCAGTGAAGAATGATCAGTCTCATTTGTCTCCATATTAGCTCCACTCTATTATATTTCTATAGCTCTATTATTATTAAATATTTGTAGTAGCACCTAGAAGCCCCAGCTGCCCCCATTTTGCTAGGGGCTGTACACCCCTCATGAAAAGTTCTATATTTCTCCTTTCCTCCTGAGCCGGTGCCTGTTCCTATCGGTGGCGTTTCCATGAATCTTCTCCAGTTTGTCAGCTCCTCTGCTAATGAGCTGCTGATGCCACCCCTAGAAACACGGTAATGAGTTTGCTGATGAGACGGAACCTCTTGTGTGAGATGGGGTCATGCCTGCAAATTGGCCTCCTTTCTGAGAAGTAGTGCAGAGTAGGGGAGAGAGGTTGTTGGGGAAACATATGGTTTCCCTATCATTTGTATCTGTAATTTTTCAGTAAATCTTGACAGACTGTTTGTGACAAAGCTTTAGATTTACAAAAAAGACTAGAAGGGAAAATTAGATCTAGTCTGACTTCCTGAATAACACAGACCATTACATTTTACCCAGACACTCCTATATTGAGCCCAATAACTTGTGTTTGGCTAAAGCAGTGGTCCCCAAACTGGGGGCACACCCCCTATGGGGGTGCAAGGAAACATTCGGGGGGGGCGCACAGCGGGGCCTGGGTCATCCCCCATGGGAGGTAGGGAGGGAGTGCCACCCAGCCCCACTCTGCCCCCAGCTCTGCTCTGGCCCCAGTTCCCAGCTGCGGCTCTGCTCCCGCCCTCACCACTGCCCCCTCCCTCAGCTGTGGCCCCAGCCTTGGTCCCTGCTCCCAGCCTGGTCCTGGCTGTTGGCCCTGGCTGTCGGCCCTGGCCCCAGACCCACCCCCAGCTGCGGCTCTGGCTTTCAGCCCGAGCCACGGTCCCGCTCCTGACCATGGCTTCTGGGGGCGGGGGGGGGGCTGAATGGGGTGACTGGGAGCATGACGTGAAAAGTTTGGGGACTACTGGACTAAAGCATATTTTCTGGCAAGGCATCCAGTCTTGATTTGAAGACATCAAGAGATGGAGAATCCATCGCTCCCTTAGATAGTTTGTTCCCATGGCTATTCATCGTCACTGTTAAATATTTGCGCCTTATTTCTAATTTGAATTTGTCTGGGTTTAGCTTTCAGTCATTAGTTCCTGTTTTGCCTTTCAGTGCTACATTAAAGAGCCCTTTGGTACTGGTTTTTCTCCCCATGGTGGTACTTACACACGAGTCCCCTCTGTCTTCGATACACTCAACAGGTTGCACTTGTTAAGTCTCTCACTGCAAGGCACTTTCTCCAGCCCTTGCATCATTGGGGTGTCTCTTTACTACACATACTCCAATTTTTCAACACCATTTATAAAATGTGGACACCAGAACTGGATGCAGTTTTCCTGTATTGGTCTCACCAATGTCATATACAAAACATGGTCACTTCCTTGCTTCCTACCCACTGCTCATATATCCAAAAATCACATTGGCGCTTTTTGCCACAGCATCACACTGAGAGCTCATGTTCAATGCTCGTCCACTGTAACTGCTAAATCCTTTTCAGAGTCACTGCTTTCCAGGATATAGTTCCCCAGTCTGTAAGGATGGCCAGTATTCTCTCTTCCTAGATATGCAACTTTGCATTTGGTTGTCTTAAATTACATTTTGTTTGAATGGCCCCAGTTACCAAGCGAATCCGTTCACCTGTCCTGCCCACATCATTATTCACCACTACACCAATCTTCGTCCACAGATTTTTATCAGCAATGATTGTATATTTACTTCCAGATCATCGATGAAAATGTTGAAGAGCATCAGGTACCCCAGGTACCTGCAGAACCCCGCTTGAAACACCTCAATGATGACTCCCTATCGACAGCTATTTCTTGTGATCTGTCAGTTAGCCAGTTCTCTGTTGATATTGAGTAGAGCTAATTATTTAATCAGAATGTTGTGTGTTACTAACTCAAAATGCTTCACAAAACTCTAAGTAGTAACATTTTATCAACCAAACTTTTAATCTCATAAACGAATGAAACCAGCTTTGTTTGAGAAGACCTATTTTCTGTAAAGCCTTGTTGACTGGCATTAATTACATTCCTATCCTTCAGTTTGCTGAGTTGAATCCTGTATCAGCATTTCCATTATTTTGCCCAGGACAGATGTCAGGCAGGCCAGCCTATAGTTAATGGGTCATTCCACTTGCCCTTTTTGTCTGTTGGCTCAGTACTGTATTAGCACTTTATCAGTCTTCTAGAATTTCCCTGGGATTCCAAGATATATGAAAAGTTTATCTGCATAACAGAGATGTCCTTAGCCAACTTTTTAGGACCCCTCAGTGCAAGTTACCCAGGCCTGATGATTTTAAAAATCTGTATCCCGTAGCATATGTCATCTAGCATCCTCCTGAGTTACTAATGTACCACATGAGGATGATGAAATACTTTCCAGTACAAGTCCGTCATCCTGCTTCTTTCCAAGAACAGAACAGAAGTATTTATTGACTGCTTCTGCATCATTATTAACAATTTTATCATCTCCATCTAGTAATAGGTCTCCATCATTGCTGGGATTTCTTTTTTCCTAATATACTTAAACTCCTGCTTATTGTCCTTAGCACTTCCCTTATTTTTCCCTAATGTCCTTCGCTTCCCTTATCAATTTTCATCACTTCATAACTTCTAATTTTTTCTCTTAATCCTTTTCCACCATTTGTTATGTATTGCTTATTTCTTTCTAATTGCTGCCTTTGTTTCACACTGATCCAGGATGTCAAAAAGTATCATCATTTTTTTTGATTGTGGAATTATGGCTTTTTGGCCCTGTAATAAACTCTTCTTAAAGCACTCCCAATTTTCCTTCATATCTTACTAAATTTTGCTCATAATTTTCCCTTAGTTTTGGGAAACTAGCCCTGGTGTAGCCCCTAGTTCAGTGTATAGGTTACTGACATGAGCCGGAAATAAAACCTAGGTCTTGACCCCCTGTATCCTGCTCCACAAATGGATAGAGCTGATCCTGCTTTCCCCCCGGCTTGGTGTCCTTGTGTATGTGGCTAAATTGTGCAATGGATTCCTCTCACGTTTGTGTTCACACTGTTACTTGTTACTATTGAAGTAAATGTGCCTGCAGGGGAGATGCCTCAGAGAGAGGACAATTGCCAATTATTTAGTATTATGATTTAATCTGTGAAACAGACACACAGCTGATCAGTCAGTGCAGGGCGACTTTGCTGCTGGGATGGCTCTTATTTACCTGGATACTCAGTGTAGAGAGGTGTCCGGCGGAGTGAGGCTTCGGCGGAAGCAGGTGGGATGGGGCTGAACGGTTCCCGTGCTCCATAGCCAGTGGGTAGGAGCCAGGTTGCATGTATTGTGGCTTTACTGACTGGCTGCTAGAGGCGGATGCTGTACAGGCAAATATAAAGCAAGTGCTCTTAGATCTCTGCTGTGCCTCCATGCAGTCCAAGCAGCCTCTAGCGATCGTAGCTAGGCCTTTTCCCTCCCATCTGGGATTGCCAGGGAGGCAGCTCATGTCTGGCAGCTTTGGCCCCGCTGTGCTTGGGCCCCACAAACCAGTCGGGTGACTCTAGAAGCCTAGGTGGGATCCATCCATTCTCTGGCAGGAGCCCATGGTTGGGCATGGAGGGGATGGAGCAGGGCATGGGCACGTTGAGACTGGAAGGGCTGAGGGATCCCTGTCCAGCCCAAGTCTCTCGGGAAAGTGTCACCTGCAGGAGCTGGATTCTTCTCATGCACACTTTGGATCACTGCTGCTTGTGGTGGCTTCTGGCCCTCTCAGAGTCACCTGCCCCCATGTGCCCTCGTCCTTAAGCGTGGGGAGCTGGGAGCGAGTGGAAAGCTACAATCTCTCTCATCCCCATGAATATGCAGCCCCTTCCCCAGGAGTCCTTTCCTCCCCCAGGGGAACGGGCAGATTCTGGGTGGGAAACGCTATCCTGGTTCGAAAGAACTCTCCTTTCATTATTTGGCCCAACGTTCCTTCACTCTGCTGCTGTGCCACGAGCACTGGTGCGCCCCCTGTGGTGTATTGCACCTGCAGCAAGGATTCCACTTGCCCCCGTATCCCCAGTGGTGCCTGGAGATGTCCTTCTGGTCTGGGAAATGAAGTGTCTGAGGGGAGGTAGCTCATGAGAACACCACCTCTTTTTCTGAAGTGGAAATGCTGGAGAATCCCTCCGCTGAATAGACTGTAATTGCCTGGCAAAGGTCTAGGACAGTGGTTCTCAACAAGGGGTATGTAGAGCTCTTACAGGGTGACATCAGCTCATCTAGATATTTGCCTGGTTTTACAGCCGGCTATGTAAAAACACTAGTGAAATCGATACAGATGAAAATTCCATACAGACAATGACTTGTTTACCCTGCTCTGTATACTATCCACTGAAATGTACATACACTATTTATATCAAGTTGATTTATTTTATAATTATATGGTATGAATTAAAAACTCAGCAGTTTTTTAGTAGTAGTGTAGCTGTGCCACTTTTGTATTATGTCCGATTTTGAAAGCAAAGAGTTTGTGAGGTGGGACTTGGGGCTACGCAAGACAAATCAGACTCCTGAAAGGGGTACAGTAGTCAGGAAAGATTGAGAGCCACTGGTCTAGGAGACTGTTGCAGGAACTACTCTAAACTAAACAATCCTTTATTTCAAAGTTTCTCTCCCTTTGGAGTGATCATTTGCATTCCCATATCCACTTCAAAAGACCGTCTGAGCCTAATGGGAATGACTGCTGTGGCCAGTCATATCTCCTTCTGCAGCCCAGCATCATGGATGGAGTAGTTTGCGGGGAGGGAGGATTGCATCTTGCTACGCTGAGAAGGCAGTGACACCATTAGCTGCAGGTATGACATATACCCAGAAAGGCCCACAGCAGGTTTGTACGTTTTAGCAAGAACATGAGCTTCCAAAATTGCAAAAGTAATTAAAGATGCTCCCCTCGGCCTCATGGCTTTACCTAATGGAGCAATCCAGATACCTTGGGTGTGACAGCTGCTTTAGTGGACTTTTTCAACTGTAAAATCGGAAGCGTGGTTGTGGATAAAATGGCACATACTAGATACTGTGCAATGGATTCCACTCTGGCTTGTGTTCACACTGTTTGTTACTATTGAAATAAATGTGTCTACAGGGGAAATGCATGTGACCCAGTGATAAATAGCAAATGCTGGATACTATGGCCAGTGTGTATGTGATGCCCTGTACCCTTGCTGGCCAGTCCTTGCAGGAGGATAAAGGCAGCAGGAGCTCTCATAAGAGCTGGGCCACTGGTAAAGCAGCCAGGCCTGGCTTGGGTGGATTTGATTCCTGTTTGGAAACATCAAATACTAAACTGATACTGATGTGTAACAATGTTCACTCACCCTTGGAGTGCCTCCTTGTGGCTGCATTTAGGGATTAGCTCCTTTCAGGTCAAAAGCCCTACTCTTCTAACAGTTGCTCACATCGTAACCCCCCACTCCCACCCTGTTCTCCAGAACTCTCAGTGCTCCTTCATGACTCAGCCCGCTGGCCAGATCACTGAATAGTCCTCCCCTTCCCGGGTATCCAGGTGCCACTGGATCTGCGGTCCACATGCCATTCTGGACAGTCTTCCAGCCCAAGGCCAGGTCTTGTCACTTTCCCGCTGGCTGGTAGGGGAATCTGGGCCCAGGCACAGTCTGCTTACTCCCAAGCCTTGTCGCTATTTCCAGGGACTCCCTCCTACTTCCCTGCTCTGTCTTTTGTTTCCCCTACCACTGGATTTACCAGTCCAAACTCCCTTCTCCCCAGGAGTGACTGCAGACTACTTCCCCCGCAGCCCCCTTCTGTTCTAAGCTTCTCTCTTTATACAAGCCCATCCTGCTCCTCCTAGCTGAACTTCATCCTCCATTAGGCTTTATTAGTTCCTGGCTCTCCTCCAGGTGTTGCATATAAGGTTAATTGACCTAATATAACCTGCTCTGCCTTGTTTGGGTGGACACCCCATTGCATGATGGTTACCAATTAACGGTTATGACATGCACACAGTTGGCAAGGGAAGCTAAAGGTATCAATGAAAAACGTGGCCAGTGGACTAAAGGACAATAAGAAGGATTTTTTTTTTTTGGGGTGTATATCAGGAACACAAAAAAAATCCTAGCAAGGGGGTAGGTCTGTTATTTGTTAGAAATGGTCAAATTGTCAATAATGATGCAGAAAAGTAAGACGTGCTCAATAAAGTCTTTATATATTCATAAAGAACCTGGCTGGCTGGTACACATCTTGCAGTAATAATGAAATACTTTATTTCCTGACAGTATCTAAGAAGGATGTGAAACAGCGACTACTAAACATCTTTAAATTGGCAGGACCCAGATAACTTGCATCTAAGAGTTTGATAAGAATTGGCAGAGGACCTCTTTGAGCCATTAATGTTGATATTTAACAAATCTTGGAATACTGAGGAAGTTCCAGAGGACAGGTTAAAAACTAATACTCTGCCAATATTTAACAAGTATAAATGGGATGTCCCAGGTAACTATAGGCCAGTTAACCTGACATAGATACTATGCAAAATAATGGAACAGCTAATGCGGGATGCAGTCAGTAAAGAATTAAAGGCTGGTAGAAGAATTAATGCCAGTCAGTATGGTCCTATGGAAAATAGGTCTCGACAGACAAATTTGAAATTGACTTTGATATCACAGGTTTAATCGATAAAGGTAACACTGACATACTAGTACTTCAGCAAGGCACTAGACTGCCTACCACAAGCATTCTGATGAAGAGTTAACATAAAATAAATGCAGCATATATTAAATGGATTAAAAACTGATATCTTAAGAAATTACTGTAAATGTGGAATCATCATTCAACAGGTATGTTTCTAATGTGGCTTGAATTTACAGGCAATACAAAAACTGGCAGTGTGATAAACAATGATGAGGACAGGTCATTTATACAGGATGATCAGGGTCACTTGGTAAGTTGAGCTCACTTTAACGACACGTGTTAATACAGCCAAATGGGATGTCATTCATCTAGGAATAAAGCTTACTGGAGGCGGGCTGTATCCTGGAAAGCAGTGACTCTGAAAGGGATTTGGGTCATGATGGGTAACCAGCTGAGCATGAGCTCCCAGTGCAATGTGGTGGCCAAGAGGGCTAATGGGCTCCTGTTCTGTAAGCAGAAAAATACCGAGTAGAAGCGGGGAGATGGCATTACCATTGTATATGACATTAATGAGACCACAGCCAGTTCTGGTGTCCACACTTCAAAGGGGATGTTGAAAAAATTGGAGAAGATTCAGAAAAGAGCTACAAGAATGACTCAAAGTCTGGAAATCCTGTCTTATAATGTGGGTGAGGTAATATCTTTTATTGGACCAACTTCTGCTGATGAAAGACAAGCTTTTGAGCTTATGTAGAGCTCTTCTTCAGGTCAGCTGGTCTCTTTCACTAACAGAAGTTGATCCAGTAAAAGAGATTACCTCATCCACTTTGTCTCTCTAATATCCTGGAAACAACACTGCAAACTGCCTTAAAATGACATACTGAAGTAGCTTCTCCAGAAAGTTAAGTGATGACGTGATCATGGTTTATAAATACCTACAGGGGAAGAAGGTTGCTGATGGTAGAGGGTTCTTTAATTTAGTAAACAATGGCAGAACAAGATGGAGTGGCTGGAGGCAGAAGCTAGACGAATTTGGGCAAGTAAAAAGGCACACTTTTTAATAGTGTGGATAATTAACCACTGGAACCTTTCCAGTAAGTCTGGGAACATTGAGGAAGGTCCCGGAGATTGGAAGATGGCTAGGTGTTGTGCCAGTGTTTAGAAAGGGTAAATGGAATGACCTGGGTAATCATGGATTTGTCAGTCTGATTACAACCCTGGGTGAGAGGATGGAGCAGCTGATATGGGACATTTAATAAAGTATTAAAGGAGGGTAACATAATTAATGCCATGGATTTATGGGAAATAGATCCTATCAAACTAACTTGATACCATTTTTTGACAAGATGATGGGTTCGATTGATAAAGGTCCTAGTGTTGATAGAATTCTATCAGATGTGTGGTTGCGTAGTCAAACAACATTTTGTTTAAAATAGGAAGATATAAGATGAATATGGCACATGTTAAATGGATTCGTAACTGATAGGTCTTAATGTAATTGTAAACAGAGAATTGTCATTGGAGGGGAGGGCTTGTAGTGGGGTGCCAAAGATTTTGGTTCTTGGCCCTACACTATTCAACATATTTATCAATGCCTTGGAAGACTATGTAAAATCATCGCTGATAAAGTGTGCAGAGGACACAAAGATGGAAGGAGTGGTAAATAATGAAGAGGACAAGTCATTGCTACAGAGTGATCTGATCGCCTGGTAAGCTGGGTGGGAAGCAAACAACGTGTGTTTTAATACAGCCAAACGTAAAGTTATGCTTCTAGGGACAAAGAATGTAGGCCATGCTGTATCTGGCGAAGCAGTGACTCTGCCAAGAAAAAAAAATAGGGATCATGGTGGATAATCAGCTGAGCATGAGCTCTCGGTGCATCACCATGGCCAAAGGGGCCAATGCAATCCTTGGAGGTCTAAACAGGGGAATACCGAGTAGGAAGGTTCTAGTTCTATTTGGCAGTGGTGCAATTGCTGCTGGGATACTGCATCCAGTTCTGGTGTCCACGGCTCAAGAAGGATGTTGATAAATTGGAGAGGGTTTAGCGAAGAGCCATGACAACGATTAAAGGGTTAGAAAACCCGCCTTATAGTGATAGACTCAAGGAGCTCCATCTATTAGCTTAACAAAGAGGAGGTTAAGAGGTGACTTGAACACACTTGGATTCCAAGGCCAGACGGGATCATTGTGATCACTTAGTCTGACCCCCTGTATGTCATTGGCCAGAGACCTGCCCCAAAATAAATCCTAGACCAAGTACCTACATGGGGAACAAATATTCCAAATGGGCTCTGTAGTCTGGCAGAGAAAGGTATAACACGATTCAATGGCTGGAAGTTGAAGCTAGACAAATTGAGTGGAAATAAGGCATCAGTTTTTAACAATGAGAGTAAGCACTGCAGTAATTTACCAAGGGTTGTGCTTGATTCTCCATAATGCAATTTTTGAATGAAAATTGGATTTTTTTCCTAAAAGATCTGCTCTAGGAATTATCTGGGGGAAGGTTTATGGCCTGTGTTATACAGGCGGTCAGACTAGATAAGAGTGGTTCCTTTTGGACTTACAAAAAATAATCAGAGATTCTCATATTTTATCAAATATAATTCCAAGTCATGACATGTCACTCAAATTGCCTAACATAAAGAATTTACTGGGAAAAGAATTCTGAGTTGAATTTTATTTGCTGCATTTCAACTGTGCATGTTCTTGCTGGGAGGAGTGTCTTACAGAACTAATATTTCAATAGAAATACTCATCTTAAACAAGATATTTTGGTTTAAAAGTGTTCACTAATAAAACTATTGTAGCATGGCTGTAAAGTGCTTGTAAAATTGCAGCCAAGCAGGGTGAAACTTTTCTGTGAACAGTTTACATGTTCAGGTCAGCTGAAGGCATTCATGAATTTTCAGAGTAACAGCTGTGTTAGTCTGTATTCGCAAAAAGAAAAGGAGGACTTGTGGCACCTTAGAGACTAACCAATTTATTTGAGCATAAGCTTTCGTGAGCTACAGCTCACTTTGAGCTGTAGCTCACGAAAGCTTATGCTCAAATAAATTGGTTAGTCTCTAAGGTGCTACAAGTACTCCTTTTCTTTATTCATGAATTTGGCACACAGTTTTGGCTGGGAAAAAGGAGGGGGAATTTTTCTGGAAAAGTCAATGTTTTTTTGTTTTGAAATTTAGCTAGATTCAGGGGGGGTAGAAGGAAATGAAAACAAAATGAAATGTTTTGTTCAACCCTGAAACCTTTTTCCCTGTTTGGTCAGTTCGAGGGCTAAAACCGATCTGTTTGCCCAGCCACAAACCCTCCAGCATCTGCTGTCGGATGCTACCTCCTATTTGCGACTGAAGGAGCCTCTCAGAGGGGATGATGCAGGTAGGGTTGCCAGGCATGTGGCTTTTGATCAGAAAACTGGGCTGTTAAAAGTCCGGTCGGCAGTGCAGCGGGGTTAAGGCAGGCTCCCTGCCTGCCTGGCTTTGTGCAGTTCCCCAAAGTGGCCAGCATGTCCGGCCCTTAGGTGCAGGGATGATCAGGGAAGCTCTAAGTGCTACCTCTGCCCCCAGTGCTTGCTCTGCATCTCCCATTGACTAGGAACTGTGGCCAATGGAGCTGCGGGGGCGGTACTGCCTGGCTGTGCCTCTGCCTAGGGGCCAGACATGCTGGCCGCTTCTGGGAGTAGCGTGGAGCCAGGGCAGGCGAGGAGCCTGCCTTAGCTCTGCTGTGCCACCAACCTGAGGTAAGTGCTGCCCGGCTGGAGCCCGCACCCTGAACCCCCTGCCTCAGGTCGGAACCCACTCCTGACCAGAGCCCGAACCCCCTGCCTCAGGTCAGAACCCCCTCCTGTACCCAAACTCCCTCCCGGAGCCCCCTCCTCATCCTAACTCCCCGCGGCCCCAACCCACCCCCCTACCCCAGCCCAGTGAAAATGAGTAAGGGTGGGGTAGAGCGAGCGATGGAGGGAGGGGGGCTCGAGTGAGTGGGGCAGGGCCTCAGAAGGAGTGGGGCGGGGAAAGGGTGTTTGGTTTTGTGCAATGAAAAAGTTGGCAACCCTAGGACGCAGAACTAGGTTTGCAAGATGCAGAAGCATGGCGTCATTGTGCTACCGCCACTCCAGAGGGCGTCAGTGGCGTGGTGGGCTAAGTGAGGTGCGCTGCCGGCTTGATCTCCGTGAGTTTGTGATCTGGAGTCGGGAGCAGTCTTTTCTAACGGCTCTATATGGTTGGATTTCTATACCGAGCTGGGTCGCAGGCTTTGCTTCTCCATCTCTGGTAGCTGTATTGGTCTTTGGCCAGGCTGCATGTAAAGCCTCTGGCAATGGGTTTGTAAGGCGCAGGGCTGAAGGGGGAAGGGTTTGAACTGGGGCTGCTGCGCACAAGCTTTGGGCTCCTTGTCAGTGAAGAACTCCACCAGCGGTGTTGGAGCAGATTGCATACTGGGGGTGCTAAGAGCCATTGAACTGAACTGTAAACACAGTCTGCGACGGAAACCACTGGAACTAGGGGTGCAGCACCCCTAGTTTCAGCCCCCCTGCACTCTGAGATAGAAGCGAAAAGGGCTGTAGTTGATTCTCTGTCCCTAGGAATGGTTACGTCTTTCTCAAAAAGAGCTGCTCTAGTTTAAACAAAGCTATTAGACTGGAAGCAGGAATTAATTCAGGGAAGTCCTGTGGTCTGTGCTAGGCAGGAGGTCGGACAAGGTGATTGCAAATCATAGATTTGTAATTCCCAAGCCAGAGGGACCACTGTGATCATCTAGTCTGCAGTGCTGTATAACACAGGCCAGAACCTGCCGCAAAATAATTCCTAGAGTAGATCTGTGAGGAAAAAAGTCCGGTCTTGATTTAAAAATGGCCAGTGCTGGAGAATCCACAGCAGCCCTTGGTAAATTGTTCCAGTGGTTACTTAACCTCCCTGTTAAAAACTGATGCCTTATTTCCAGTCTGATTTTTGTCTAGCTTCGATTTCCAGCCACTGGATCATGTCATGGCTTTCTCTGCTAGATTGAAGAGCCCAGTGAATGGCCCCTTATGGCCTTAAACCTATGAATCTGTGAATTGACCTTTGTTCTCTTGATATCTTGGTTGGGCATCTTCATGCTTGGGTGGCGAGTTAGTCTTGACAGCTGGCACGACCCCAGATACACCTGTGCTGCTGAAGCTTATCCTTGTGTGTCCAGGCCTCTGAAGCTGGATCCTGAGGCTCACATACTTCCAGGATCTCTATCTGCACAGTCCCAGGGAGTCTGGACCCATGGGCAGATCAGCTCTGGTTTGGGGATTTGTCCACCAGAACCAGCTGTGGTGTGCCCCTCCAGCCCTGTTTTGTGGGACAGCTGGTCTGCTGTGCCTTGTGCAGAGCTGTGACCTCCACTTCCTTGGAGCAGCCAGGGATGAGAGCCTGTTTGTTCCCCAGCGCCTCACCCCTCTGTCCCTGTCTCGTGGTAGGGCTGGTCAATGCGAAGGCCGTTGCTGGGTCTGACTTGTGCAGATTGCAGGCAGGATGCTTAGAATTGCTGACCAGCTTCTGAGCTCCCATATGCATGTTGCACAGAGCCTTGGTTTAATAAGCCGCTGCTAGTGCAGAGCGGGCAAAGCGGCTGTACCTGGTACAGTGTTTGGAAGCACTCACCATGCCGGTGGCACCTTCTCAGAGAGCCACACCCATGCTGTGTCTGGCACCGGGCCATTCCCCCAGCACATCCTCACACCCAGCTTGTGGATGTGCTTTGGAGATCTCTGAGTAGCCAAGGGGCTCAAGGCAAGCCTGGGCAGTTTCCTTTGGGAACACATTTCTGCTCTGCCTACCAGGCTGTGGTCTGTGTTAGCACCACTGTCCCTGTCAGGCACACTTGCTAGTATTTGGCTGGGAAGTTACTGGAGGGAAGCTGTAACTGAAGTTGAAAGCCTTACTAGTTGCCAAGGTGCAGTTACCTGGCTGTCGGTGGCTGTCATTCTCCATGGCAATATGGATCTTACCTTAGGAGACTTGTCCCTCCACAGCCCCCTCTGCGCTCCCTGCTCCCCAGAGATCCCTGCATGGCTTGTTGACTGGACTGAATTCTGTACACACAGTGCTGCCTCCCGGTAGCCCTTTCCATGAAGCTTTCCCAAGCTCCCAGGTGCCTGCTGTGAATGTGTTTTCTCATAGCTGGTCCAGAATAGCTGGATATCTCTGCCTCTGCTTGAACAGGGCCCACTGCTATCTGGGAGGGTGGATTAATGTGCAAGGTACCTTCCGAGGCTTACATACTTCCAGGATCTCTATCCACACAGTCCCAGGGAGTCTGGATCCATGTGCAGATCAGCTCTGGTTTGGGGATTTGTCCACTGCGGTGTGCCCCTCCAGCCCTGTCTTGTGGGACAGCTGGTCAATGGCAGCCCTCCACTTGGAATCGTGAGTTGGGGGTCACCAGTCCAGTTTCACCCTTGCTCCAGTTTTACTGGATTATTTTTATAATCGCAAATTGCAAATCCGACCTGCTTAAATACCAACTCGCTCTAGGCGAGAAGAGTCACCCTTTAGGAATATTCAGCTAGTGGATTTTTATTATCTATAAAGCTGTGGCAACGTGTAGCAAACAGGTGAAGTGATTAACCAGCCACCCAACATCTGTTTACTTGTTCCACGAGTTGCGAGGAAGTGAGTGATCACTACAGTACCGTGGTGCAGCCTTCAAAGGCGAAGGGATTGTTTCAGTAGCAGAGGGTAACCGAATGCAGTCACAGTTTGTATTCATTAAAAAAAAACATATTCAAATATTCTGGCCTTGGTTCCCAGCCATGGAATGTGTATGTGTCCACAAGTCTGGGCGTGAGCGTGTGTGTGTACAGACAAGCATATTGCGTGCCTTGTGTGTGTACATCAGGTGCCTGTGTGTACGCACTTGTGGTAGCGTGTGCGTTGGTGCTGTGCAAGTACTCCTGCCCGTGTGTGTCTGCATGCGCACAAGCGTGTGTGTGTGGAAGTGAGAGTGCATAACTGTGCATTAGGGCATGTGGTGTCCCTCTGCGTCTGCGTGCCCTTTCCTTGAATCCTCCCACTGGCTCCCTAGAGCTGACTGACTCTCCCCTCCCTGCTCAGTTAGAAGCAAGTGTGTGTGGAGAGATTATGGGAGGCGGTTAGGCCGGTGACACCCCCACCCTCCCCCCCAGAGCAGCTTTCAGGCCCCAGGGGTTCTCCGTGAATAGTTATTATGATGCTTAATGAACCAGGGAGCTGCCCAAGCAACTTCTCCTCCTGGAAATCTCTGCATTCGGGCCTTGTAACGAGGGCGCGACGCAGGCACCCTGATCTCCACTGCACTGTAAAGCCACCTGAGAAGTTACTTTCCCGGCTGCAGCTTCTCCGTGCAGCTGGCTTGGCATAACTCAGCAAAGCCGTCTCCCTGGGGAGCCCCATTCTTAGCGTGGCAGCAGCCGCATTCCAGAGGCAGTTCGCTTTGTGTGCAGACAGATTCCGCCTGCTCCGGGGAGGAGCAGCACGCGGTCGTAGTAAATCATGAAGTGAAAAGCTGCCGGTGGCTGGGTGGCTCTTGCAGTGGGTTTGGTGGCTCTGAACTCTTCCCTCCACTTGACTCCACAAGTGTTCCTACACTTCTGATGTGGATTGCGGGGAAAGAGGCTTTCCTGTCGCAGCCCACCCACATCTCCCAGGTGTGGGCAGTGGTATTCTCTCCCTTCCCCCCTTTGATTTCCTGCAGCCGAAAAGCTGATGGGCAGGAACTGGTAAGATGGAGCTGTTAAGTTCTGGAGAGCTCCCAATGCAATGCCAGGAAATAGCCCATGGATAGGCAGGTCTGCAGAACATGAGGGCCTCTAGCTCTTGCCCTACAAAGCTGTAGGGGGAAGCTCCGGGAGCCAGGGGCAGGGTGTACGTGGGATGAGCCCTCACTCGGGGAATCCATGGGAGCTGCAGTGTGGCCATTCTCCAGGTGAGAGAGCCACGTTTCTCCATTCAGGTGGGCTGTGGGCCTTCTAAGATTGAATCTTTCCGACTCTTTCTTCGTCTCCGGTTCAGAGCAGCAGCATGGAGTGTGAGCTGAAGATGGTAATTGGTGTCAAGTAAGCGTCGCTCCCATAGAAACACATGATCATAGGCGCCAACTTCTCCTGGCGCCGGTGGGTGCTCACGGCCCCCCGGCCCCACCCTGACTCTGCCCCTGCCCATATTGACTCCTTTCCCCAAAATCCCTGCCCCAGCCCTGCTTCTTCCCTACCTCCTCCCCTGAGTGTGCCATGTTCCTGCTCCTCCCCCTCCCTCCCAGAGCTTGTTATGCCACAAAACAACTGGGATGAGAAGCAGGGATGGCGCTCAGGGGCGGAGGAGGTGATGAACTGGGGCGGGGAGCTGCTAGTGGGTGCAGAGCACCCACCAATTTTTTCCCCATGGGTGCTCCAGCCCAGGAGCACCCACAGAGTCGGCACCTATGCACATGATTGCTTTGTACACTCCTGTGCAGAGCCCAGAGTCTGTGCTGAGCAGGATTCTTATTCAGTCTATTTACCCCAGTATTCTGGCCAAGCTTCCCTTTGGGCAAATGCACTCTCCTTACCTGCAGTTTCAGTTGGGTACAGTGCTCTTTACTTCTGTCCTAAACTCTCATGTAGTCTTGGCATGCCCGATAAAACTGCTGCCATGCTCCACTCCAGAGGTGGCTGTATTTCAGTGGTGGATGTTTTCTCCCAGAGGGATTTGGTACTGGATATCATGATGATGGGTGCAGTACAAGGAGCCTGAATAGAACAAAACAGAATGAAATAATGGAAAGTACTAAACTAATGTGAAGTCTTATTATTTCCCTTGCAGGCTGTCTGGTATGGAGCTCAGCATGTCCAAGAAGAACAGCTAGATGCTCAAATGCAGCACCTGGAACACACCCTGCAGGGTGTGAACAAAGAGCGTGATGCTTTCTCATCTGCTTTTATAATGCAGAACTTGATATGCAGAGTCTGGTTAGCTCTGAGATTGTGAATGGAGTCAGTGAAAGGGGAATTGTATGTGAGGTGCATTCTCTAGCATGCTCTGAGAGTATAAACTCTTTCGGTCTTGGTCAGATTTACAGCTGGTTCCAGAGTCACGGCTGAAGTTCTAAAGGTCACTGGTGGGTGCCTCAGTTTCCCTGTCTGTAAAATGGGGACAGTGATCTTGCCCTACTTTTGTGTCATGCATTGGATGGAAAGTGCTAGATCAGTGACCAGTCTTGGCTGGCGTTAATGAGCATTGAAGTGGTTTTGAAAATGTTGGCAAAACTGTTTTCTTGATTGAAAATTTCCTCAAGTGTGCGATGGGATTTCCAGTCAGTGAGAGAGATGCCCAGAATAGCCTGGTGATTAAAGCATTTATCGCCGTTATGGGGGTTCAGTTCCCTGTGATGAACAGGGGTAGAGCAAGGGTTTAGAAGGCTACAAATCAGACTCTGGCTTTCTGGTTGGAGCCGTTCCACTTTGTATCACTAATTATTCGCTGACCAGGGAGACAGATGGACTCTCTGGTCTGGTGGTATGGGGATTTACCGGGGATGTGGGAGACTCATTTCCAAGGCCTGGTCTACACTACAAAGTTAGATAGACATGTACATCTTACCTCAACCTAATTATGTCCACGCTACAGCCTTGTCCCGCCGATGTAAGTGCCCTACTACACCGACATTACTCTATCTCCACGAGAGGCGTAGAGCTTATGTCAGTGTAGTTAAGGCAGCACAGTGTCTGTCTAGACACCGGGGTTATTTACATCAGCTGTTGGGTGTCATTCTGGTCAATTTCATGGCTCTAGTATGGATCTGTGAAATTGACAGGAAAGCTGGGCTGTCACCCTGGAGTGTGTTGGGGGCTCCAGCTAGAGCCCGGCTATCCCCTGGACTCCCTGCTCCAAGCTGGGCTGCACCCACCCCGCTCCCCACTTGGATCCATGACCCCCCCCCCCGGATTCTGGTTCTAGCGGAGGGGAGCTGTGGACCCGGGCTCTCAGTGCCTTCCGACTGCCCCTTTTAAGTCAGTGGAAGCGCTCCTGGTGAGGATATGCACCATCGACAGAAGAAGGGCAGTGTGGACAAGAGTTAAGTCTAACAATGTTAGGTCGACTTAAGTTCCTAGTGTAGATGTGCCCCAAGTCACTGCCCCAGAGCAAAGACTTTGAACCTGGGTCTCTCTCATCCTAGGCGAGTGCGCAGACCACTGTTCTGAGGACTCTCTTGTGCTTTTTTTAACTTTACACACAACATTTCAAAAGTCTAATTTTTTTCAACATGGGGATGAAAACAAATGTTGGGACCTCAGACTTCGTCACAAAACAGAACTGTAGTTTTCGGGCCTGCCCTCCTCACCATTGCTTTGTGCTCTGGGGAGCTGTGACTTTTCACTGGTCTTCTCTATGACACAATCTGTGCTTGGAAAAGGGGGAGGGGTGGGAAAGTGGAGCTGCCAGACTGGTTGGTGGCTCTGGGGAAGGGAGACATTTCTCTCTCGCAGATAGAGGATCTGCTGCATTGCTCCCTGTTCTGGAGAAGGGCATTGTCTCTAGGTGTGCGTCCGTAATCATTGTTGAGTTGGTGATATATGTAACAAGGTCAAGGCAGTGACACCAGATTCCTTTGAGGAGAAACCCAGCGATTTTCTGTGAGGTAAACACTGCGCGTCTGTATTAGAGGGGTAGCCGTGTTAGTCCGTATCCATAAAAACAATGAGGAATCTGGGGGCACCTTAAAGACTAATAGATTTATTTGGGCATAAGCTTCCGTGGGTAAAACCCCACTTCTTCAGATGCATGGAATAAAAATTACGGATACAGGCATAAATATAGAGCAATTCCTCACTTAACGTTGTAGTTATGTCCCTGAAAAATGTGACTTTAAGCGAAACGATGTTAAGCGAATCCAATTTTCCCATAAGAATTAATGTAAACGGGGGGTTAGGTTCCAGGGAAACTTTTTTTGCCACACAAAAGACCACTCACACACTCACTCTCTCGCTCGTTTTAAATAAACAATTTAATACTGTACACAGAGATAATGATTGTGAAGCTTGGTTGAGGTGGTGGAGTCAGAGGGTGGGATACTTCCCAGGGATTGCCTTACTGCTAAATGATGAACTAGCAATTGGCTGAGCCCTCAAGGGTTAACTCATTGTCAATGCAGCCTCACACTCTACAAGGCAGCAGGAATGGAGGGAGGGGAGACAGCATGGCAGACAGAGATGCACACCATATGTGTGAGAGAGAGATGTGCGTTTCCCCTTAGATATGCTGACACCACTCTTAAATACACTACCTTGTTAAGTTAATCAGCAAGCTGAGACCGCAGCAGCTGCTTCCAGGAAGCTCCCTCTGTCCTGAGCCCTGCTCTATGGAGATGGGGTAAGCAGGGTGCAGGGGCGAGGGGGACACCCTGACATTACCCCCCCTCCCCAGCAAGCAGGAGGCTCTGGAGAGCAGCTCCAAGGCAGAGGGCAGGAGCAACACGTGGCAGTGGGGGGAGGGACAGCTGAATTGCTGGCAATTGAGAGCCTGCTGGGGGGCTGCTGCACAGGGAACTTAGGGGAGTGGGTCGCTGATGGGGTGGGCTGCTTGTCCACCCTGGTTCCAAGCCCCCACCAGCTCGCTGCAATGGGCTGCTCTTCCTGCAAGCAGTGGACAAAGCAGGCGGCTGCCAGACGACCTTATAAGGGAGCATTGCGCAACTTTAAGGGAGCCTGTTCCCTCATTGATCAACAATGTAACAATGTTAACTGGGATGACTTTAAGTGAGGAGTTACTGTTCTGACACATGCAGAGAAGGGAGTTACCTTACAAGTGGACAACCAGGGTTGACAAGGCCAATTCAGTCAGAGTGGATGTGGTCCACTCCCAATAATTGATGAGGAAGTGTCAAGACCAAGAGAGGGAAAATTGCTTTTGTAGTGAGCCAGCCCCTCCCAGTCCCTATTCAAGCCTAAATTAGTGGTGTTAAATTTCCAAATGAATTGTAGCTCTGCGCTTCTGTGGACTGAGCAAACCCATCCAATTCCTGCAGGCACTCTGACCCCACAGCAGTGTGCGTGGGCCCAACAGGCCCAGAGCCAGAGCAGCATGGAAGCCTCCACTTCCCTCTCCTTATATGAAGAAAAGAAGTACTTGTGACACCGTAGAGACTAAGGTGCCAAAGTCCTCCTGTTCTTTTTGCGACTACAGACTAACACGGCTGCTACTCTGAAACCTCTCCTTATATGCGGATGAAAGTCTTCCTGCCGGCCCAGCGCAGTGTGTGTGAGGGTGGCTGCCCTGAGAGCAGGCAGGGCTGTGCCAATGTCTCTGCAGTGCAAAATAAGGCCGGGGTGTGAGTGAGCTGCCTGTCTCTTTAAGGCCATCCTCTCCCCAGCAGAGCGAGTCTCTTTGCTGGGGGTTGGCAGCAGGATTTCTTGTGGCAGCAGCTCCCACGGGGAGTGAGGCTGAATGATCTTGCCCCAGTGAAATTTCATTTGAGTTGCTGTTTACAAGAATTGGCCTCTCAGGGCTCTGCAGTAGCTGGGAGCCAGCGCCCAAGCAAACGCTGGGCAGTGGGATTCCACCGCCTGTGGGGAAGGAAAAACAGAAGAGGACTGAGTGTGTGCACTCTGGCAGCGAGAGAGGGAGAGCTTTGCTCACATGCCGCAGCTCACTCCGAGGAAGTCTGAGTGGCTGGCTGGCCTGGGGGGGTGAGTGTGTGTGGAGGTGTACATGCGTGCACTTGCCTTCCCAGACTACTCTGTAGCACTGATGCATGAAACTCAATTACCTGAGACGTAGAGGTTAAGAAGCAAATTTTAAATACAAAGGTGCTGGCCAAATGACTTCATGTGTCTTTGGTGGTTCCTACCTGGTCCTTGCAGCTGGGTGCTGCTGGGCTGTTCTGCTCCTACAGGGGCTGGCCATTGTTTCCTTGACCACGTTGGGTGGAGACGAGGAGTATCCTGGTGTGCAGGGAGGCCAGAGGCTGGGTCACATGGTGCTGAGTTTGTGAGTTTAAAGAGAAATAGCATGGAATTACAGAGTTAAAGATGAGCATTTCCTGTGATGTGGCTGGATTGCCCGGCCCATTTCCTTGGCAATCTTTGTGATGTTCCTTTTTATACTTTAAAGAAAAAAAAAAAAGTGTTTGCTGGAGCCCCAGCAGTTGGACCTCCACCCCATTGCTGGGGGACAGACCCTTGCCACACCACACCTTGCTGTCTGAGAGTTTTCCCTGCTAGTTAGCCCTGGTGTCCCCTTCTGAATTCTGTCCTCGTAACTCCCAGCTCTGCCTCGGGTAGCAGCCCAAACAGGTCCCCTCCCTCCTTGGCATTTACAGCGTCTCGTCCCTGCAGCCTCTTGTTGGGGCTGCCTTGCCCTGGGTTATGCCCACTGGGAAGGATTAGCTCTTAATCATCCCTCATAACATATTTTTGTCACTAGAAGATGTGCTGGTTCTTAGCTGTCCATCAGCGGGGCCCAGGCAGCAATGTGCCCTACCCGCCCTCCTGTGCCGACCTGACTTCTCCATACTCGTACAGGAAGGGGCACGGTGTTTGCTCCTAGAATGATAGTGGGGGAGAGCGCCGCTCCCATCGGCTAAACACACTGGTCACAGAGAGCCTGGAATCCACTTGGACCTGAGTGACTGAAAGCTGGAAATGCAGAACCAAGTCACTGGGCCGCCGCCCCAGCGTGACTTCCACCCCTTCTGATCTGCGCTGGGAGCAGGGAAAGATCTACACATCCACCTTAGCCCCATGAATGGTCCTGTCTGCCAGGAAAGGGTTGCGGGGATGCAGAGTGGGATGCTCCATGTTTCCAGCCTAACTAAGGGATAATTTTCTTCTTCTGTTTCTGTCTTCCCCCGGGTCATTTATTATTGATCAGCCCCCCACGCTGCTGCTTTGCTTAGTACGTTTTCACTGCATGCCGACGAGGCCATTCCATATGGCAGACAGGATTCAGGAGCTTAATTTCATGGTGAGCCCTAACTTCCTGCTCCCAGGAACGGTTCTCTAAGCGGGGCTAGCCCGGCCTGGGTCAGTCCCAGAGGAGCCCATCTGCCACGTCCCTGTAGGAAGTGTGAAGAAGTGCCTCAAAGCAGGTTGAGGAGTTCACTTGGGCATGCAGAAGAATAAGAGGCTGAGTTTTTTGGGGCTGTTCAGAGAGGAGCTGGACCAGGCTCCTAGTTTGCCACACTGCAAATCACATCTTAACAGGCAGGTTTACAGGTCCCTTTCCGTGTGCCACTGTGTAGAATGCTTTCCTTCCCTCCGCAGTGAAATTGGCTTTCCCTTTACCTATTTGCCATCAGAAGGGCAGCCTCTGCTCCCCTTCACCATTGCATGAGCCTTCCACCCCTGCCCAGGTGGCTGGATTCTGTGTACTGGAGCGTTCATCTCAAGAAACCCCTCCTTTGTTTTTTGAAATGCTGTCTAAATGTGGGTGCGTAGAAGTGCTGTTTTGGGTGTGCCGTTGAGGTTCTGTATGTAGTGCCCCTCACACAAGCCTATAAAGCAAGGGGGGAGGGATAGCTCAGTGGTTTGAGCATTGGCCTGCTAAACCCAGGGTTGTGAGTTCAATCTTTGAGGGGGTCATTTAGGGATCTGGGGCAAAAATTGGGGACTGGTCCTGCTTTGAGCAGGGGGTTGGACTAGGTGACCTCCTGAGGTCCCTTCCAACCCTGAGATTCTATGAAATGACAAATGAAGGCAGCCAGCAGCATAGACTCCCCATTGCCCTGCCTAGAGAGCAACCTTGTCACTTGTACAATGGCTGTGCCGTACAACCCTAACTCTGCCCCGGGCGGAATGGTAGCCCTTCCACTTGCCCAAATTCTGCCCATTCACCACCAGGCTTGTTAGCGTGACATTGCATTGCTACAGCTCTCGGGGGTAGGGAAAATCCATATACAGGCAGTACTGTGCTGCCCTAACTCTAACTCCTGTGTGGACCAGCTAGGTGGTGGACTGAAAAATGTTTCTGTGGTGTTCAGAGCGGTGGGGTTCCTACAGCAACGGAAAAGCCCCTTCCGCTCTGCCTTTGTAGTCCCCGTCGTGTAGACATGGACCCAGACTCCCCCTTTCCTGCTGTCCCTGCTGCACATTGCTGTCAAACTATACCTACTCCACTGTCGGGAAGTCTCTGGGTATCTGGTGTGTGTGATCAGCTTTCATGACCGAAAAAGTAACTGTCTGACCCTCCCAGCTGTGAAGAAAGGTTCGAAAGCCTGATGCCTAAGGGCTCAGAAACCAGAAGGCAAAGACAGTCCCACAGTTTTAGCCTTTAAAATCTTTTTAAAATTTTGGGGGCCTGATTCATAGCTTGGGGCCAGCAGCACTGCAAGCTCTAAAAAGTGAACTGGTTCACTTTTTAGAGCTTGCAGTGCTGCTGGCCCCGGGAAGAATAAATTCACATTCTCTCTGGTTTCTATGTTAGCAGCTGGACCCTCGCTTCCTCACTGTTCATACAAGAGGGTGCACTGGGCATGCTGCCCACAGGTGGCAGGGTATGATCCTCTGTGCAGTGGCCAGCTCCACTAGCTGGCACTGATGTGGAGGGGACCCTGTGAACCTGCCCCATAGGTCATGCTAACTTCTGGCGAGCGAAAGGACTGCAGCTGTGCTTGGCATTCAGTGTCCCCTGCCCACATACTCATAGCTGGGCTTTCATGCAGGGTCAGGGCGCAGGTGGGGTCACTAATTTCAATGAGAGCAGAGGTAGTGAGCCCGGTAGAAAATCACCCGTCCCCTGGTGTTCTCAATAATACAGGGAAGGGGGTGAAATTCCCAATCACCAAGCCTCTGAAGGTAGAAGAGAGTGCTGTTTAAAGGCACATATCCTGTTTAAAGGCACATTGCCAGGTCAGCAACACTGCACCAGGTTTATGTAACATGCGGGCTCAGGTGTCATGTCTTCCTCTAGCGGCCGGCACACATTTGCAGAATTATAGCCTACCACTACTACCAGCCAATGGATTTACTCTTTTAGCTCAAGTAGGAAGACCTGGGGTGAACATGCAAGGTTCTACCCCCACCACCAACCTTTGCAGGAGCGTTACGTTTATCAGTAAGGAATACTCATGCGGGGTGGGGGAGAGAGGGTGCCCTCTCATACGCCAGATGTAGAAGATAGAATTCATCCATAGCTCCCAGAGGAGCAAACTTCTGCAGCTACACTGGAAGCAGCTATAGCTTCCAGCTGGCATGTACACCGTAGCCCTCCGTGCAGCACACTTAGGGGCCCTTGTACATGCATACAGCTCGGTGCTTACAGAGCACAGTAGTAGCAGGACCTAACTCACATATAGTGCTTTCCCTCAGTAGGTCTGACAGCCCTTTGTAATCTTCAGCATGGGTCTGTTTAGTTTGGAAAAGAGGCGGGGGGAGGAACATGATAGTGGCCTTCAAATACTTGAAAAGCTGCCATAAAAAAAATGGAGACAAGTTGTGCTCTCCTGCCGCAGAGGACAGGATGAGAGGCAATAGGTTCAAACTACAGATTAAATCTCAGGAAAAACTTCCTAACTGTAAAACTAGTAGGACAACGGTCCAGATACCTATGGAGGTTGTGGAAGCTCCTTCACTGGAGGCTTTTAAAGGAGCCTGGATAGCCGTCTGTCTTGGATGGTTTAGACACAACAAATCCTGCATCTCGGCAGGGGCCTAGACTAGATGACCCTTGTGTTCCCTTCGAACCCTGTGGGCCTGTGATTCTAGCATGCTTAGCCTCACATCCCAATGCCCTGGGAGCCAGGGTAGTGCTGTTATCCCCACTGGGCAGGTGAGGAACTGAGGTTCAGTGACTTGCTTGAGATCACACAAGGAACCTGGGGCAGGGCATGGATCTGAACCCAAGTCTCCCAAGACTTAGGCTACTGTCCTGAGCACCTTAGCAACAGGACCATTAGAAATTTACTGCAGCTACCCAATCTGCCTAATATATAGTGTAAAGTGCTCCTTCAGATTCTGGCTGAGGATTGTGTTTGGAGGAGCCCTTAGAAGGGGCCCCGCTGAGGAGTCTCCTCTGCTATCAAGTCACTCTCAGTGGCTGGCATCCTGCATGCTCTGTGCTGGGAATTTAGATCCTTGTAGCATTTGTGGTGTGGAGTCACTCCTGTGGCCCTGAGATCTAGTCCTGGACTTCCGTCATTGCCCTGCCTAGTCAGGGCACGGAGCGTTTCTGAGGTAAGAAGCCCTAATCTCTGCACTTTCAAACCTGCACTGGCTCTTCAGTTCCTCAGAAGTCGATCCTGGGTGGAGCTGCCAGCCAGCAGCAGAGGCACGGACCATCCATAAAAATATGGAAAAGCAGGAACATGGGGCTGTCAGTAAAATGGGGAGAATCTGTCCCTGCTCCTGCCACATGCTGTGTATTTCCAGGACTCGTGCATGGGCTCTGTTAGTGAAAGGACCTGAGCCCTAACCCAGGGTGTAGTGGCACCTATAGATATTGACACCTAGGTCCCAAAACCAATGCTGCGCGGGGCAGATTGCTCACATGGTGCTGTGGGATTCTCCTTTCATCCAGCGAGCCCCTGTGCACGACAGTGTCTGTGCTTTGCAGTGATCAGCTGAAAGCTTGCCAGGCAAGGGCTGTAGCATGGGTACATAATGTGCAGGTACATTTCTCCCCGTGGGGTTGGCAGCCCCGACACTCGGCTGTCAGGGTCTTGGATCTGCTGGTCACTGGTGCCCACTTCAGTTAGTGAAGTGACAGCTTGGAAGATGGAAAGGTTCCCTTGGGCAGCCTAAATTCTGATACAAACAAAAGGTCACTTGAGCGATGGCTGGTCCGTTGGTGCTGTGACCTTCCTGCACCTTGCCCTGAACTTCCCTCTCCCTCCACAGCACTGCACTAGGAGGCACTGAATGTGCCCCTCCCACGGCTCTAAGAACCCACCAGAGAAGCCAGGAACCAAGCTCACTGAGTCCATGGTGCAGGCTGGGGCTGCCTAGTGCCCTTCACCAGCTCGGCCTCCTACCTGCATCCCCACCGCACAGCAGTGAGCTGGGAGAGACAGTGTCACTGGGATTCCATGCTGGCGGCCAGCCTGCAGTGGGGAGCAAAAGGGTGTATCTGGGCCACAGTGCTGAATGTGGCTTGCCGTGCTATGCACACTCTACCCAATACACCCAAGACGGCTTCCTGAGGGGAAGGCTCCCTACTTGCTCTCAGCAGCTCCACGGAGCTGTCCTGTGCTCCTGCCCCTGTCCTGCACCCCTCTCTGAGCTGTTCCGTCAGGTCCCTTGGGGAGCTGCCACTATCAGGGAACCCCAGTGGGCCTTAGGTGCATCCTATGTAGTGTCCTCGGGGCTGGGGCAGCTCTGTGCAGGGCTGGGAGCCGGAGGAACCGGTGTCTATTCCCAACTCTGTGATCCTGGGCAGGTCACCTGCTGTCTCTGCGCCAGGGCGGGGACGCTGCCCCACTCACATGGACGTGTCTGAAGCACGTCGGGGCTGCCTGCCGGGGCGTGTGACTGCACAGCGCCTCCTGCGGGTTGGGAGCCTGGGCTCTGTCAGGGGACTGGGCTGTATCGTGCCAGGGCCATGTTTACCCTGGCTGTGCGTCTGTCTGCCCGGTGCTCGCTCGCTCGCTCCCCCTCACAGCCCCTGCTGAGTGCAGCCTGGCCCGATCCAGCCCCTGCCCAGCTCCCGGGAGCTGCTGTGGACCCGTCCCGCTGCTCTGGCTGGCAGTGGCTGAGATCATTGATTCAGGTCAGGGAGCCACTGGGCCTGCCTGGAGCCAGATCTGCGCTCTGGTTTCCTCCCCCTGCCCCATCCCCAGCTGACAGTCACCAGCCATTTTAATTAGATGCATTTTTAAGAACAAGTGTCAGCCTCAGAGGCTTATGGGATTGATCACCCAGCATGGCTCTTCTCTGCTTGGGGCGACAGCTCCCTGCCCAGCCGAGAACTAATGAGGTGTGTGTGTGTGTGTGTGAGAGAGAGCAAAGGGGACGGGGCTGCCACTGCTGCCTCTGGGGGTGGGCGGGGAGTGGGGCCAGGCAGAAAGGCCCCTTGCGGCAGCTGTTCAGGAGACAGAAGATAGGTGGCCTTAGGTGGCGGCACTAGCCTGCAGGCTGCCCAGCCCCACTGCTGCCGGGGCTCCCGGCCCGTGCCCAGCACAATGGGGTCTGGTGCCGTGAGGGGGAGGGGAAGCAAAGTTGCGGCTCATGTGGCTGCCGGTGTCGCTGGTGCTTGCTGGGTCCTTGGGTTGCCTTGAACTCTCGTGCTCAGAGAGCCCAGGTGCCTCAAGCTCCCTGCCCCTGCAGTGCCCGTGTGGCCGGCGCTACGAGCCATACGCCGCTGTCCGGGGGCGCCGGCTCTGGGTTTCCGTCGGGGCCGTACTTACAGATAGTCTTTTCCTTTGAAATGTTATTGCCTTGTGTGCATGCAAGGGGAGGGGCGCCGGGGGGAGGAGGTGGGTCACCATCTGTGTTTTCCAATAAAAAGAAATTAAAATGGAAGCCCATTAAGGGGAACTTGATTGGGATTCTGAGCAGGGCTCCAGAGCCTGCTGAGAGCGAGGAGCCGCTTCCAAATGACCCCACCAGGTAGGGTGACAAATCTCACTGAGCCAGGCGTCTCTGGCAAGCAGGCTGCTGGCTCCCCTTGCACACCTGGAGTCACACCAACCCCAGTACCGGCAAGGGCTAGCCCAGCCCCTTGGCTGTGGGGTTTTGGTGGGGGGTGGCCCTGCCTGCCACTGGGAAGAGCCCTCTGTTCATCTGCTGGACCCCTGGGTCAGACAGGAGAAGGGGCTGAGGGCAGGGTCACAATGTTCCCCGTGTATCCGGCTGGGCAGTGCAGCCCTGCTCATCCCATCCTAGGGAGCTCTGGCTTGCTGCCCACTGGCATGGTCAGGTGGCCATGGGGATGGGCTGCACAGACAGCCCCGCACTGGGCCTGGCCTGTGCTGATAGTGCAGCTCCTAGATTTGCTGGTCCGGCTGTGGGCCTGGCCCTTGGCACTGCCCATAGAGTAGGTAGCTGGGGATGGCTCTGCTCACCAGCATGCGCCCCACTGGGGCCCAGCTGAGGCCCAAAGCTGGGAGGGGGCAGGGAGGCTGTTTCCATGCCTGCGTTTGCAGATGTGACTGGCCCTACTCGGAGCCCTGCTGGATGATGGGTGGGGATTCGGTGGGCGTATGGCGGCTGCTGGATCACTGAGCAGAGCTGGAAAAGCTCACCTGGGTCTCCATGGTTGCACTTGGTGGGGAGAAGGGGTTCCTCCAAGTCTGACAGCCCCCTTGTCACTTACATGGTGGGGTCCTGAACAGAGAGTGTCTAGGCTGGGACCCAGGGTGAGCCACGGGGCTTGGCCACCCCCCCCCGCCTTTTGTGCCCCACCTATGCCAGTGCTAAGGGTGTTAAAGTGCTCCTGGCTTGGGGCGTGGCTGCACCTGCAGGGGAGCAGAGCTCAGTGAAGATGCTTCGAGCGAATCGCGCTCCCCGAGAGGCAGGAGCTGTGTGGACAGGGGAAGCCCCCCAATTGACCCAGCGCTGTCCGCACCGGGAGTGTGGTTGGTGTAACTGCATAGCTATGGGGGGCGGGGGGGTGGGAGTGTAAACCCAGGCTCAGGGACTCTGCACTGCAATTGAAGGCGTGACTGCAGTGTCAGTAGCCATCCCCTGGTAGCTTTAACTGAGCTAGTACAGGTAACACTAGCAGTGAAGGCGTGGTAGCACGGCACCCTGAGTATGTGCCCAGCTCCCCTGGCAGCCTTGTTCTCGGGGGGCTGGGTCCATGCTGCTCTGGCTTCACCTGTGCTAGTTAGTTGAAAGCTAGCCCAGGGCTGCCTACCCACGCTGCACTTACACCGCCGCCAGCGGCGTAGCTAGATCTTCCGGCTGGTTTGCAGTGTGCCCCAGGGGCTGGGCAGGAGGGAGCAGGCCCTGGTGGGGATCGATCCCCTTGACACCTCCGAAAGGAACCAGCATGGGGAGGCCAGCTCGGGAGAGCTGGTTGGGAAGTGACGGGATGAGACTGGCTGCTCAAGTGACTGGCTTTACCTCCTGGCTGGTTCCCACAGTGATGGCCTGACAGGGGAGGCCTGGCCCCTGCTGTGCTCAGAGGAGGCCGACTGGACTTTGTTCAGAGCTCAGGGAGAGGCTGTTCAGGGCAGCAGCTAAAGCAAGACCCCCTCAGAGCCCTCCTCAGTCCATGGTCTTCCCCAGGGGGGGCTGGTGAAGCCACCGTGCCTGAGAGGCTGCTCCTGGACAGATCAGGCCCAGTTGGCACAGTCCACCCAGCTCGGGGCCCGTTCACCTACAGGTAGTGGCTGCTCACTGGAACTCAGCAGCAAGACCGGTCCCGTTACCTTAAACGACGAGCCCCATCCCTGCCCAGGGGAGCCACTGTGGACTGTCTGGTCAGCTGCCTCTACACGCAGGGTTTGTGTTAAGGAAAAGACACAAAAGCAAAGTGTCACCCCCCGTAGCAATCGAGCGGCAGAACCCAGCTAGCTCACTGGGCCAACACATCCTACTCAGACTCAGGAGGCCCTGCCCTGTACAATGAAGGTGCTGATTCTTCCTTTCTCTCGATGGTGCTTGTCTGTTGAGACTGTGAGCTCTTGGGGCCCGGCTGGGTCTCCACTGGGGATCCTGATCTCAGCTGAGAACTACAGGGGTCACTTGAACACACACGATAGTGCAGAACAAACACGTGTGACAAGGAGAGTATTGGAAACCCGTCTCCCCAGTGCCATAGCGCAGGCAGATGGTTTGAAATCAGCAGTGTCCCTTTAAGGATGGGCACTGAACCCTTTAGCACTGGGGTAAGAGTGCCATGCCAGGGTGCGACATGCAGCACCAGCACGCGTTCCGGTTGGGATTCGCCACATCCCCAGGAGTACGGTTGCTCGTGGAAATGGGGACCCTTGTCACAGCTCAGCCCCTCCGTGCTCCCAGAGAATCTAATCTGCAGGGCGCAGCACTTCCCTGTCGGGTTGGGGATTGGCAGCCTCCACCCCGTCCCAGTGAGAGAAACGTACCCTGGACCAGAGTGACTGAGGGGGGCACGGCCTCGTCATGGTGCCAGCCAAGCCCCTGGGTCGCGGAGCGAGAGTGCTGGTGCTGTGGGGTGGCAGGTACAGCTTCGGTTCCAGTCCCTACTCCAGGCCTGTGGACATGGCGGGGAGCAAACAGCATCTCTGAGCGCTTCCTGATCCCAGAGCTGCTGCACTAGCCCCCCTGGGGCAGAGGGACAAAGGTTGGCCCAGGGTACTGAGTGAGTGAGTCCACCTCCGGTGGAGTCCATGGACCTGCGTCTCCTCCCGTCAGGGCTGCTGAGCCAGAGCTGGACCCAGCCCATTTGAGGTGTCTACGCGCACGTGCTGGGGGAGATTCTACCACATGCAATTGACTTCGCCATTAATTTTCTTCCTGTCCCTGGCGGCTGTTGCAGTCCCCCAGCGTCTGTCTGTGAGGAATCGGTGCCCTGCACCCTGCAGCACCGCTGCCACCACCTGCTGTCTCGAGCAGCCACGTTGTTGGTGCAGAAATGAACAATGTCACCGGTGTAGCTTACAGCTGGGCTGAGGCTCAGGTACCAGGAGCTCACGGGCGTGGAGAGGAACATCAGCCCTTCTTGGCTTCACGGTGTCCCTCCTGCCCCTATCGGTCGTGATGTGGGAAGGTAGGACCCTGGCTATGGGCCAGAGTCTGGAAACGCTGGGGCTGGAGTTTCAGCCTCTTGGCCAGGACTGTCATCAAGGGGACAAGTTATTCTGCTTAGGCTGGGGAACTGAGAGAGACCCACCCAACACGTAGGCAACCTGTGGAACTTCCTGCCACAAGATATCTTGGAGACCAAGTATTTCACAGGGTTGCAGAAAGGTTTAGCCATTTATATTGCTCTGATGATTCTTAGGTTTTTTGTCAGACTGATGGGTAGCATTCGCTAGGATGACAGAGTTGGAAATCTTTCTGTAGCAGGGCATGCACCCGCCATTGCCTGCCTGGGGGGTTCTTGCACCTGCCTTGGAGGCAGCTGGGCTGGCCACTTTTGGAGGCAGCAGAGTGGGCTGGGTTGGCGCCTGGTCTGATGGCAATTGCTAGCTTTACTGAGTGCACGTGCTCATGGGAGCAATGGGGGCAGCTTTCAGGACCCACCGAGGGGCAGACTGGCATCTCTCATGGCACTTGGAAACCTGCACCTTGCAGGACTGGATGCAGGGGCTATGCAGATGGCTCAGATTCGAAAGGATTCAGTGAGTGGAGATTGCAGATGGGAGCCTCCCTGCAGCCTAGGCAGTCATGTGTTTTCTGTCCCAGACTCATAGAATATCAGGGTTGGAAGGGACCTCAGAAGGTCATCTAGTCCAACCCCCTGCTCAAAGCAGGACCAATACCCAAATAAATCATCCCAGCCAGGGCTTTGTCAAGCCTGATCTCAAAAACCTCTAAGGAAGGAGATTCCACCACCTCCCTAGGTAACGTACTCCAGTGTTTCACCACCCTCCTAGTGAAAAAGTTTTTCCTAATATCCAACCTAAACCTCCCCCACTGCAACTTGAGACCATTACTCCTTGTTCTGTCATCAGCTCCCACTGAGAACAGTCTAGAGCCATCCTCTTTGGAACCCCCTTTCAGATAGTTGAAAGTAGCTATCAAATCCCCCCTCATTCTTCTCTTCCGCAGACTAAACAATCCCAGTTCCCTCAGCCTCTCCTCATAAGTCATGTGTTCCAGCCCCCTAATCATTTTTGTTGCCCTCCGCTGAACTCTTTTTTTTTCCAATTTTTCCACATCCTTCTTGTAGTGTGGGGTCCAAAACTGGACACAGTATTCCAGATGAGGCCTCACCAATGTCGAATAGAGGAGAACGATCACGTCCCTCAATCTGCTGGCAATGCCCCTACTTATACATCCCAAAATGCCTTTGGCCTTCTTGGCAAAAAAGGCACACTGTTGATTCATATCCAGCTTCTCGTCCACTGTAACCCCTAGGTCCTTTTCTGCAGAACTGCTGCCGAGCCATTCGGTCCCTAGTCTGTAGCTGTGCATTGGATTCTTCCGTCCTAAGTGCAGGACTCTGCACTTGTCTTTGTTGAACCTCATCAGTTTTCTTTTGGCCCAATCCTCTAATTTGTCTAGGTCCCTCTGTATTCTATCCCTACCCTCCAGTGTATCTACCACTCCTCCCAGTTTAGTGTCATCTGCAAACTTGCTGAGGGTGCAATCCACGCCATCCTCCAGATCATTAATGAAGATATTGAACAAAACCGGCCCCAGGACCGACCCTTGAGTCATGGCAATCATAGCCTTCCCAGTCCACCAGGTGCTGGAGCCTTCCCCTAACTCTCTGCGAGTCAAGGATTTGATAGATCAAGTACTCCTGCTGTCCATGGACTGTTATGGGTGGCCGTGGCAGACTGGAGAAATTTGGGTTCTTGCTGTACAGTTTTAAAAGTGAGATGTGAAAGATGGGGTGGATCTTCAAGAACTCAGGCAGCTATAACTTGAAGGCCACTGGATTTACCTGTTCTATGGTCTTGAAGGGGCCCAGTATTGGTAGTCTAGTTTGGCAGATGGGCAGCTTGATTTGGGGCAGAGAGCTGCACCTTGTCCCCTATGGGGGGGCACCCTGACAGCCTTGGTCTGTGTGGTGGTGTTAGGGTGACCAGATGTCCCAATTTTATAGGGACAGTCCTGATTTTGGGTTTTTTTTATATATAGGCTCCTATTATCCCCTGTCCCAATTTTTCACACTTGCTGTCTGGTCACCCTAGGTGTTGATAAGTTTCTCTGACGGATGACAGGTGTTCTTTCAGGTCCTGGTGCACTGGTATAGGTGGGAGGCTAAATCCACAGTGGCTGGTACTGAGGAACTCCTGGAGAAGTCCAGATGGAAGCAGGGGAGAAAGTTTGCGAAGAAGGGGCTGTGTCGGGTCGGGGTGTGGATTGTATTGTTATATGTGAATTTGGCACAGCAGGGGATGCAGAACATCAGACTGCCATTGCTCATCCCGTTGACAGTGGGAGAAGGCGCACCACAAGATTAGAGAAATTCGTCTTTGGGGGGATAGGGCCTCTGCTTTCCTGTTTCTTGTCCCTGGGTGATAGGTTACAACAAAGCTGAAGCAAGCAAAGAAAAGGGACCAGCAGATCTGGCGTCAGCTAAGACGTCTGGCAGTCTGTACGTACTCCAGGTTCTTGTGGTCTGGCAGGACTTGAATCAGAACTTGGCTCCTTTTTGGATGTGGTACCACTCCTCAAAAGCTGCCTTGATAGCCAATAGCTCCTTTTCCCAAATATTTTAGGATTTTTTCCTGCTTGGAACTTCGTAGGACATCTTGATGTAAAGTGTCCTCATTCCCTGCAGCATAGGCATAAGCCTGATGCCCAGCATCAACTCTTCTCTACGTCAGAGAGGTGGGGCCAGGCTTGACTGACTTGTATGGGTTCTGTTGATGAGGGGCCGGAGCTGGAGGTGTTCAGCCAGGTGGATGACTAAGCCTCCAGGCCGGGTGGGGATTCCACCTGGGCCAATTCATCTTTAGTATCATTGTTGAGGCTGAATTGGAAATAACAGTGGGCATCCTCACTCCATTTGATGAATGTGCCAAGTCTTGGAACTCTGCTGCTTGTGTAGCGACTGGCCAGTGTCCCTTCTGCGACAGCTGATGGACAGCTTTGGCTGCGTGCTCACGGGCTGAATCGTCAGCAATCAGTGCATAGCGCTAACCAAGTCCTCAAATTGTCCTAGAAGTGGGCTTGATTTTCCAAGGAGTGTAGATGCTCAAGCCAAGGCCTTCCCAGTAACCGGGCTGATAATCAGTCCCCTTCAGCTTGGTCAGTGGGATATGACTGTGGTCATGGCAGAAATAGGAGCCAATGCTTATTTAGGAACCCACAAAATTTGTCACGATTGCAGGAACTATTGAGTTGTGTGCACTGAAAACCCATAGGAAGGAATTGATTATGGGGAACACACTGGCTCGAATTACACTGGCTCTCTGTCGCTGAGGGCGATGCAGAAGTGGGGCACTCTGCACAGGGAGGGGCAGAGCTGTACGGGGGACTCACCCTTCTCTGTGAGCGGGTGTTCCCCGCTGGCACTGAGAAGGTGCGGAAACCTCCACTCCATTCGGCCAATCCATGTGCAGCGGGATAGGAGTTTTGTTGTGGAGAAGGAAGCATTACAGTCATACGGGGGTGTGGGAGCAGCCCAGCCCAGCCCAGCCCAGCCCAGCTCAGCTCTGTGCAGACACCCCTCCACGGGGTCAGGACTCCCGGGAAAGATTCAGAAGCTATCGTGAGAGATGGAGCCCCGGAGCTGGTGGGCATAGCAGAGCAAGAACCCCTGAGTGAAATCGTCCGCCGCACAAGTGCAGCAGCCCCTTGATTTCCTCCCTGGCCTAGCACGGTGCCCTACACAATGCAGTCCGATCCTGCTCCCATGGCTAGCCTTCCACTGACTTGCGCGGCAGGAGGGGCAGACCTGGGACCCATCAAAACCAGCAGGAAGTGAGGCCAAGGGCAGGTGGGAGTTACTCTGAAGCCATAAAGAACCCAGCTATCCGGGTGGGGCGGGGGGAGCCCGCGGGAGTCACGAAGCCAGAGGGAGGGTGGTGTGTACTGGTTAAGGATATCGGCACCATCCGGGGCCCTTTCCCATCCACACAGTGTGTGAGCAGACCGCTTCCCCTCCCCTTCCTGCTGGGTCCCTGGCCTGTCACAGGCAGATGGCATGCATGCCTCATCCTCCCCAGGGCTGGGAACGTGGGCTCTTCTCCTGATATCCTGCAGCCTGGATTGAGTCCTCGACTCCCGTGATGCCAGCGGGGTGTCGGACTGCCCCTCCTCCGTGCATTGTTATTGCTGACAAGGACCCCACTCCTATGGTCTGAGCTGTGGGGCTGGCCACGCACATCCCACTGCAGGGTCAGGCCTGGGCCCGACGGTTACTGGGGTACATGGAGTACTGCTGCATGGGTGTGAGGCCAGAGCCGTGGGCATCGTTCTGTACTTGGTGTTTTCAAGGGCCAGTGCAGAGAAATTATTCTGCCCCTGGCTGCCTGCTCCCTGCTGCCCCAGAGCGAACACTAACACCGCCAGCGCTCCTGCCAGTGCAGTAGGGCATTGCCACACCATGCCCTTGGCTTTCCTTGTTCCCTGAAGGCGTGTGTGTGTGTGGGGGGGGGGGGGGGGGGGGGCTGGGAATCCCATTCCAGATCAGTCATCGTTCATTCCCTTTCCCTATCAATCACTCTCTCCCTCTTGGAGGTTAAGTGGATCCCTGAGCAAAGTATCCCAAGTATCCTGTCGCCCCGGTTCACAATGCAGTGTGCCGTTCTGTGCTGACTGGTCGGCTGTGGGGATTGGGTTTCAGTTTGTTCCGCTGGCCCCAGGCCAGGCAAAGCAAAGCCGGGTGTTGTCGTGAAGGGCAAGCAGCTGCCTTTGGGTTTGCAAGACCCTCTTAGCTCTGACTGGTGAAAATATTATATTAGGCCCCAGTAAAGAGCAGGAGGCAGATAGGGGGCCTTTCAACTGCAGGGAGGATAAATACATCTGCAGGAAAGCTCCTTAGCCAGGCCCAGATGGATTCCTCATTAGCTACCCCCCCTGCGCAGGAGTTCGTGGCTGTGCACAGGCTGGCCTAGAGCGCGCGTTCCCCTGTTTTGATGAGGGATTTTGTGCCAGATCAGCATATCCGTGCATCTGTACATCATGGAGCTTGCCACGCCGTGGGAGATTCCAGTGCTCTGCTGAGAGGGAAGTGCCTGAGCTGGGCCAAGGGATGTCACTCAGCTCCACTCATCACAGTGGGAAAGGAACCGGGAATGGGCCCCGTCTGTCCCTGGGGAACTCCACCACGTTTATGGGGATGGCCCAGTGTGTTGGGGCACCAGGCCCTGGGGATTCCCAGGACATCCTTTTGGGTCTCAGGGGACAGCCCACCCTGCCCAGTCTATGTCTGTGCTCAGGGCTCAGGCCTACATTCTTGTAGCTGTTTTTCTTCGGTCACTTACAGCGTTGCCGACTCTCGCCATTTTAATATGAGTCTTGTGATATTTGGTGCATCTCTTAAAGCCCCAGCTCCTGGAGTCCTGGCACTCCGAGGAAGCCTTGCCTTTCATTTCTTTTTTTTAAAGGAAGTTCCCAGCCCTGCTAACTGTGGAGAAAAGCTTGAAAACATTCCCTTCCCCCTCCCCCCCCCCCGAATCAGAAAGCAAGTAGTGAGAACCCCAGATGTATTGTTTCAAAGATCTCCTGAGCTCTAAGCTGATCTCATGACGTCGGCGGCCATGATAGCGAGCGCTGGGTGTTGGCAGCATGGCACAGGCGGGGCCAAGGGCAGCTTTGGACTTGCCCCTCCTGGGAACGGTGGCGTACCTCTCCCCACACACCTGCACCCCTTCCTGGGTGTAACAGCTCCCGCTAACCTGCTCCTGATTGGAGTTTGCTCAGGCCCACCAAAGGCCAAACCGCAATATGTCAGGGCAAAGCATGGCAGTGTGGGGTCGTTGCTCCCTTGGACAGGGCCTTGCTGAGGAGGGAGCATCACTGCAAGGCCATTCCAGTATAATTCAGAGTCAGCCTTTGAGCCCAGTTCGTCTGCACCGAGGTCTTGGTGTTGGGCACGGGGAGCTGTCTGCACTGCCGGGAGGGCAGCCTGGAACTGGCCTGACAGATGCAGCTCATTGGCTGCGTGCCCTCATGCAGTGAGGTGCTGTAGGTCAAGTTTGGATTAATTTTGCTGCCTGCAACTCTTGGGCAATGCACCTTATGAGCTTAATGCTTCAAGGGCTGAGTTACCATCGATTGCAGTTGAGAGCTTTGATATCTTAAAAAGGGGCATTTAATTATATAGGCAATTACTTACCATCCAGCACCAACCCAGGAGGGAGTCCCTTCCAGCGTCCATGCAGAGGTCTATTCAGTCAGTAACATTGAAGTGGGAGAAAGTTTGGTTTATTCCCTACCCTGAGAAATAACTAGAGAAGCAGAACGAGGAAGAGGCTGCAGTGAAGAGGGGAGGGAGGGGAAGAAGGGATTAGATATGTGAGAGGAGAAATGAAGGGGCGAACTCCAGCTGTTTGGTGCACTTTGCATCTGGACGCGAGTGCTTGTGAATGAGAAGTGTTTGTCACAACTGGTGAGAAACACAGGGCCAGATCCTCAATGTTTGTGAACTAGGCCATAGTGCGCACACATGCTCTGATGATCCCCTTCCCCTCTTCCCCCCCTTGCCAATGCCCCTTAATTTTGACCTTTAGCATCCCCTACTAGTCCTGTCCTGCCTTCTCCTCCAAACTCTGCCAATGACCCTCAATCCTCAACCAGCCAGCTGCGAAAAGTGAGTCCCAAGCTCTTTTCACTTGTGACTTAAGTAGCAAGAGGCTAGTGTGCAAAACAAGGTCCCCCCTCCACCCCGGGTATCAACACGGGTGTGATTTTCACATGGTCCAGAGTAGGTTCTGGACCAGCTGGCGGCTGTGTACCGATGGTGCTGACCTGCAGAGTGCTCTGAGCTGGGACTAACCGAGCACAGGCTTGTGTGGCAGAGTGGCTGTAATGCTGTGGAAGTCCTTACAAGCCAGCCCCGTCAGCGAGGGCAGAAAGTTGCTCAGTGAAAGCATCTTCAAAGTGAAAAGGATAGGCACTTACCGTAACTGTGCCATGGGGAGCTGTGCGGTTTATGGTGGGAAGGAGTCCAGAGTTGTGTCTGCGAGTTCTGAACAGCTGCAGATTTATTTATAATGCCGGGTGTAGTGTGTGAGTCTGCAGATAAACACACGGGAGGGAATAACGCAAACAACAACATTGATAACAGGCTTCTTCTGCGAGAGGATCTCACTGAGCTGCAGCTATCGCCAGCCACCAGCGATGGGCCAGCAGCCAGACACCCACTCCCTCCTGCTCCCTGCGGGCCCGCTTCATGCCCGGCATTGGCAGAGCATTGCTACGGCCAGGATGCAGGTCTGGGCTCTGCATGAGGCAGGTGCTTCCGGGCCTGCCAGGGCATTGCGACACATCCAGCACCCACCGTGGCGTTCAGGTGGCTGAGCTGCCACTGTGCCGTGGGCCTTCCGTGAGCTCCCGTGTTCTTCTGGGACCCGTGTGAGAGCCGCTGCCAGTTAGCAGGTGCCAGGCTGCTGCCGCCACACGAGGCTTTGGGGAAGGGTGAGCAAAACAGCCAGTCTCGCTCCTGGGTGGGTAGAACTCTACCCGACCAGCCCCTCTGCTGAGGCAGCCAGTCGCCTGCATCGACACTGCCCGTCCTCCATACGCTGTGCAAATAGCCAGAGTTCGCTCATCTAGCCCCTCAAACCAGCTGACAAAGCCAGGCCACGGCAGAGATTGAGACCCAGGGAAGGGACGAGACTGGCCCAAAGCACTCAGCAAAGCAACGGCAGAGCTGGCACCCTTATTTGCTGCTCTAGCCGCCAGAGCTGCCACCTCCCTTGGTTTGAGGCCCTTTCCTCTGGGGATCTCAAAGCACTTGACAACAGTTAGGCCTAGCACTCCCTTGGGAGGCAGGGGAAGATGCTGAAAATCTCACAGCAACTGAGGAGCAGAGCTAGGACTAGAATCCAGGAGTCCTGAATCTGGTCTGTCTCTAGGCACCACTTGGCTTTCCTCCCGGCCGTTCTGACCAGGCATTAAGCCGGCGTTCCAGCTACGGCCTCTCCTTCATCCCCATCCCCGCGTGGCCGTCTCATTCCCATTCAGGGCCTCTTGGAGCCACTAGTAGCTCACCAGCTGTGTAGGCCGGGAAGGGGAGAGAGCTGGGTGGCAGGCAGTGCTGCTGGACAGGAATGCTGGGCTGCAGGAGGCCATGGGCCTTCGCTGTGGATGGCATGCAGCGGCACATTGGGTGTGGGGCTCTCTGGCACAGTGCCCATGGAGTTGGCAGTCAGCCTGTGCCCAGGAGGCAATGGTGTGGCATTAACAAGGATTGATGGCTGGGGACAGTGGGGGATGGGAATGTTTGCTGTTGTCTTGCGAGTTCAAATCCTGCTGAGGGTAGGAGTGATTGCCGGTTGTTTGCGGCTGCTCAGCGGTCCCCTTGAGAAAGGAGCTGAGATCTCAGTCCAATTCCCATGAGCCGCTAGCGCCACGATACAAACACCCAGCTTCCCCAGATCAGTGGTCTGAAGGGGCATAACCCCATGTGCTTCAGGGGGTGAGCAACCACTGACTAGCTGAGCTCGGGAGGAAGCATCCTCTGGATCAGGCCACTGCCTGGTACAGGTTGCTGGGCTCATAGGCTGCTGGTCTGATCTCATCTGGCAATTCCTGCCTTCAGAACCGTCCTCAAGTCGCCTTTAAAACCTTGTCGTTGGCAGCTGTGGTGTTTGATCTCTGTCCAGTGGAGCGAAGAGCAGCAAGCCCCAAGGAGCATGAGAGGCCAGGGCAAGCAATGCTGGGTTTTAGTGGGGTCCGTGTGGATTCTTTTCAGATAACCTCTGGTCTCTTGCCGGTGCTTGCTGTGTCTGCACAGCATCTAGCACAGTGGGGCCGCTCGGCACGACTACGGTGTGAGCTAGAGAGAGAGCTGGGGGCAGCAGCCTGGCAGCAAGACCCTGGGGGAAGTGTGCCTTGCCTGGCGAGAGAGGAGGGGCTGCTCGAGTCTGAGCCCTGCTGCCTCCCCAGCCTTACCTTTTGCCATTGTTTCCTGCCAGCGCTCCATTGGTGCTGGTCCAGAGTTGGGGGCGGGGGGAGCCCCCCACCAGGGTTAAAGAATCACAGTTTTAAACGTTAATTTATAGGACTGAGCCCAGGTCCCCCGAGCAGGAGTGTGTAGGGGCAGGCAGCCTGACCTGGCCTCCTCATGGCAAGCCAGGCAGAGTGAAGACCTCAGGGCTGCAAGCAGCTCCTCAGGACCTGACAGGTCGGGTCTGGTCAGGCCACAGAACTGCTGTGCTGATCCCACCATGGGCTGGGCAGGGGGCCATCTTGCTTTTGGGGTGGGAGTCTGTCATCAGCTTGAATCTGGGAGTGAGCATGGGTCAGCAGGAAGGTGGGAGCCCCAGTGGGGCTGGGGTGTTTACAGGAGCCCATTCAGGGTCGCTGTGGGTAAGGGTCCATGTCACTAGGATGGGCAGCGTACCCAGCTCTGTGCGCTGGTCAGATGTTTTGCATCCCTGCTGCAGGATGGCTTGTGAAGATGCAAAAACATGCAGCCTTTCTGTGGTTTGGGGGCAGAAAAACTCAAAGGGAGGGGCAGGAGCCCTGCATGCTGTAGCTTATCGGGAGGCATACTGCCCTGCAAGCCCTTATCTCAGCTCTGCGACTGAGTGCTGTTAACGGGGCCGTGGCTTGCCAGCCTCTCTCGTGCATTAGAGTCACACTCGTAACTGTCGTTCACCCATTCCACAGAGCAGGTAACTGAGACCTTACCCAAGATCACTCCAGACAGAGCTGGAAGTTCTGATGTAATAGAGCCATGTCTCCTCCACTTTGCCATTGTCTTTTAGGAGGAGAACGTCAAATAAGGTGCTTGTGTAGCCCACCTGACCCTGGTGGTGGTCTGTGTTACCAGATAGACTATATTGTATTGACTCAGGTACTGCTTCCTTGTTAAGAAGGTGGGTTCTTCAGCTCAAGTGGAAAACGCTCAGGCATTTATGCCCTCAGGTTGGTTCCCCGACTGTGATGGTTCGCTGGGGTGCAACCTGGAACTGGGGTACTGGTGAGCCCTCTGTCTTACCAACGTGGGCTCCCTCTCACACTGTGACATTGTGGCAAGCTGCAGACCCCTCCAGGTACTGCACTTACACAGCCACCCGCAGGCAGGGATACACCCAACTGAGTTACATGAATGCTTTCGCCAGCCACCCATGAGCCAACAATATAGAAACTTCAGTCAATTCTCCCCAGCCTTGCATTCTAGAACTGTACCGTCTCGCCCTGGTCAGAAGCCTGACCAGTGTAAGTTTATAACCTAGTCTGCCCCTCACTCAGTGTGGAGAGGACAATGCACCAGCTCTTGTTTCTGAGCAGATTCCCCAAGCATTGCAAACAAAACCCACTGTTTTAGGTAGAATATGAAACAGGTTTATTAACTACAGAAAGATAGATTTTAAGCGATTATAAGTAGCAAGCTTACAGATCGAAGTTGGTCACCTAAGAAATAAAAGTAAAATCTCAGTCTGAGTTCTATAACTATCCAGGATTTGAATCCAGCAGTATCTCACCCTGATGGTATAGCTCCTTCATACACAGGCTGGGATTCCTCTTTTCAGCCTGGAACCACCTCCCCCATTCAAAGTCTTTGTTCTCCAGATAGGTTTCCAGGTGTCGAGTTGTGAGGAGAATGAGGACAAGTGACTATGTCACTTGCCCCTTTGATAGCTTCTTCCAGCTTGCTGAAAAGATCCTTTGCTATGAGGTGAGTCAAGCAGTCTCCATTGTCATTGTGCTCTCTCTGAGAGGTCTCCATTGTACACAGTTCCTGGGGTAGTCCTTGTGAGTGTGGATTCCCCTTAATGGGCCATCAACACATCTCACTCCTCCACTGTTGCTCCTGAAAGGTTGGTTGTGGGTGTTTCCAACCTTATAACACATTTCAGTAATATACACATAGCAAAACTTTATAACTTCCCATCCAAAGACAGCACGCACAATCCAACAGGGTATTAATGTTCAATAGATCAAGATGTTTAAAATGATACCTCACAAGGTATACTTTGTACAAAACATATTATAATTAAATCACCCTGGTGAATGGGGGGGTGCCTGGCTGTTGCTTTGGGGTACAGGGTGTCACACCCACATGCCCCAAACAGGTGTGGTGTTATATTCATTAGACTACAATCTGCTCCCAGAGCGAGGAACAAAGCCCAGGAATCCTGATGTCTAATATTGCACCTTGGCTGACAAGTCACCGTGTAACTTGCTGGCCGTGTGTTTGTTGCAGCTCCAGTTGGGGCCAGGCTTCATATATGACAGCAGCATGTACTCCGCCCCCCCCCCGCCCTTTCCTGTTATTTGCTCCTGTAGGCAAAATGAAAGAGCTCTGTGCTGTAGCCTTCACGGACGTGGGGTCAGACACTGCCACTGGCCAATGCAGGAGTACAACAAATATGTAACAGCCTGTAGTTATTTAGGGTTGCAGATGAGTGCTGGGTTGCACAATAGTTTGTTATTGGAGAGTTGTCTAAAGCACTTGGCTACTGATGCAGATCTTTTTACAGAGAAGAGCATTATCGCTGTGGCATAGAGAGAAATCTGCCCCCTTCGTAAACAGATTACGGAGCAGGCTGGGAGTGTGGCTTTGTGGCAGAGCCTTTCCCTTTCAGAGATAATTAGCTCCGGGCTCAGCCTGGCAAGCCCATACCCAGCTCCACAGCAGACAGGCGCAGAGCATGGGGGAGTGGACTTGCTAGGCAGGATGGACAGTTTTCTGGTGCAGGTAGAGGATTATTAATAGATTCAGACTTTCCAGGACAAGGGGGACCTCTAGGACCATCTAATCCATTCTGTTGCCTAGCACAGGCCAGGCAACCTTGCTCAGGGCTTTCTGCATCCAGCCCAGAACTGCGTTCTCTTTGAGAGAGATGTCCATTTGCGATTTAAACTCTTCAAGTGCTGGGGGATCCATCATCTCTCTGGGTAAATCTCGGCACTGGTTAGTTACTCTCCCTGTAAAAAACTGGGTCTGCCTTCCAATTGGAAGTTTGCCACTTTCAACGTCCAGACGTTGCCTCTTGTTCTGCCTTTCCCTGCTAGGTTGCAGAGCCCTCTGCTCTCAGATACTTGCTCTCTGGGCAGGTACTTACAGACAGTGATAAGTCACCTCTTAACCTCCTATTTGATAAGCTTACTCTGCCCCCATGCAGCAATAAGACCTGTCCAATTTAAATAAGAACAGACCCTGAGGGACATTCAGGGTGGCTGGCTGGGGAGATGGGATGGGGACAGGTTACACTTTTTCAAACCTTCACCGTTTTGTTGGTCACTAGTTTAGACTCCATGCCAGCATTTCACGAAGAGACTGTGAAAACAGGGCCCACTGTGCCTTTAACTAGCTTGGTGCCTGGTATGTGGAGTGTCCTCTCTGGAGCAATCTGGCCATGCTAGCCTCTCACCAAGGATCCCGTTGATCTGATGTGGAACCCGGGAGGAAGGCAGAGCTAAGCCCTTTGCAGCCTAGGGATGCATAAATGGATTGCAAATCGCTCCTGATTCCATTTGCTGGAAATCAGAGAATTAACACCGTTACTGGGTTTGGAAGGAAACAATGCGTAAGGAAAGAGTCGAGCGTGCTGCCCTGGAGTGCTCAGATGAGTGAAACTGATCCGGGGAGTGGAGCAGGAATGTACGACAGGCTGTACACCTCACTACAGAGCTGTGGACAGCAAGAAATAGAAGAGTGAGTGTTCACTGATCCCAGGTAGGGAATGCCTTCCAGACAGTGCTCAGCAAGAGCAAGACAACAAATGGGAAAATCAGAGGCTTGGAGCCAGCTAGTTATGTATGGTTTCATTTTTGATTCACGTGCCAGAGAGGAGAATGGGAGAGCAGCATTTCAGCCAGTAAACAGCCTCGCTCAAGGTTGCCTTCTCGAGCTGTTGATTGGTCTGATATTCTGCTGTTGCAATGGAAGGCTCGGATTGCCTAGCAAGGAGGTAATGCTTCCAAAGAGTTCTTCCTTGGTCCTCTAGGGCCAGTGTCTTCCCAGTGTGGTGTTTGACTTGATACCACATGACACTTTGATTAAAAGACTACAAAGATATAATGTTAACATGGCACACAATGGATTAAAAACTGGCTGATAGGTCTCAAAATGTAACCGTGAACAGGGAATCGTCATCAAGCAGATGTGTTACTAGTGGGGCCTGGCGGGGGTCGGTTCTTGACCCTGCACTATTAACATTTTTATCAGTGACCTGAAAGAAGACATAAAATCATCCCTGATAAAGTGTGCAGGTAACACAAAACTTGGGAGAATGGTAAATAATAAAGAAGACAAGTCACTGCTACAGAGCGATCTGGATCTCTTGATAAACTGGGCACAAGCAAACTGTACATTTTAATATGGCTAAATGTAAGCATATACATCTAGGGACAAAGAGTGTAGCCCACAGTTACAGGATGGGGGACTCTATCCTAGGAAGCCATGACTCTGAAAAAGATTTGGGGAGTTATGGGGGATAATCAGCTGAACACGAGCTCCTGGTGTGACGCTGTGGCCAAAAGAGCGAATGGGATCCTGGGATGCATAAATAGGGGAATCTCGAGTAGATTATTTCACCTCTGGATTTGGCCCTGGTGGAATCCTGTGCCCAGTTCTGGTGCCCGCAATGCTAGAAAGAGGTTGATAAATTGGAGAAGGTTCAGAGAAGAGCCATGACAATGATTAAAGGATTAGAAAACCTGCCGGATAGTGATAGACTCAAGGAGCTCCATCTATTTAATACATGGACGATTAAGTGGGGTCACAGTTCTTGGGCTCCTGATGGGTGCATCCTACTGTAGGGACACCAAAAAAACCTTAGGACACTTCCATCTGCCTCAGTAGGGATATTGAATACGCACTTGAGTTATAGTTCCTTGCCCATGTATAAACTCCCATGCCCCGAGTCCCTTTAGTGTGGAGCTGTGCTACCTGGCCAGTAGACCAGGGTCCTTTTCCCCCTGTAGGCCTGGTGGTGGGGATCTGGTAAATGGCCTTTCTGAGGGCAGTTCCCCGAAGACATTCAGGAGACTCCTTTTGGAGCTGTAGAGCCACCAACTGCTCTCTCCAAGAGCTGCCGGGCAGCTGCCGGGAACTTCCTCCTTTTCAGCCCTTATTCCACCCCGACATGATTGACAGGGCCAGAGGGGCAGGACCAGCCTTGCCCACACCCCTTCATCACTGGTTTGGGGTTTATAAATCCTCACAAAGGGGTGACTTGATTACTGTCGGTAAGTATCTACACTGGGAACAAATATTTAATAATGGGGGGCTTGTCTAAACTATCGCTTAAGGTGATGTAACGTACGTCACTCGGGTGTGAAAAAACCACCCCCGAGCGACGCAAGTTACATCGACTTAGAGTGCTGTCCACACCACGCTGTCGGTGGGAGATGATCCCCCGCTGACACAGCTCCTGCCTCTCGTTGCAGTGGAGTAATTGCACCAATGGGCGAGTGCTCTCCCGTTGGCATAGCACGCCCTCACCAGATGTGCTACCATGGCACATCTGCATTGATACAGCTGTGCCAATGTAACACGGTAGCGTAGACTAGCCCAGGCTCTTCGTGCTAACAGCGAAAGGTCGAGGAAGTTGAAGCTAGGCAAGTTCCGACTGGAAATAAGGTCTACATTTTGAACAGTGAACCTTTGGAACAGTTTACCAAGGGATGTGGTGGAGTCTCCATTGCTGACAATTTTTAAATCTAGAGTGGATGTTTTCCTCACCGATCTGCTCTAGGAATGATTGTGGGGCAGGTCTCTGGCCAGCGTTCTACAGGAGGTCAGACTAGATGATCACAATGGTCCCGTCTGGCCTTGGAACCTCTGAGTAGCTGGGGGGTTAAATAAAGAGCGTTGGAGATGTCCAGAGGGCAGGTGCTGGGGAGGATGCGGTGGCTGGTGTTAATGAGACAGTGCACCCTTGTGGCTGTGTTTGTGTAAGCCTCTGATTTTTTTCACCTTTTTGCTGCACATGGTGAGACCCTCTGACCACCTTCCCCCCTCTCCTCATGCTGGGTGCTAAAAGCAGAGAAAAATCCCATTGTTTGTGTTTGCTGCAGGGTGCTTTGATTCTTCACCTGCCAGGATCAAGCAGTAGGAGGCAGCATCTCTGGGATGCCTCCCAGGGATGCTGGATTGTGGTTCCCATGTGAAATCAGTGCCATCTGCTGAGGCTGTAGAGTGGCAGCCTGCGATCTAGAACATGTAGAGAGTCATCCAACCGGGAGCTGACGGTGGATGAAATAATGATTGATCGGTATCTCTGGTACAATGCTGCTGCATTTCCATGTGCAGCCACCCATGAGTCAGATGATGGCCTGAAATCACTGGTAGAGCAGGACAGAGATGTCAGCCATATGGCTGCTGCTAGCATGGTTTCAACCTTAGTGTAGATAGGGCTGCTGAGGCAGACTTGCTCTGTCTAGCTGGACATGTTTTTAATTTCCTGCCCCCTTCCCCATCTATCCTGTCACATCGCCTCCGCTCTCTGTTTTTAAGCTTTTGTTTGCTAGCCAGACCAGGGAAGGGGCTAGGTACTTGTGATGCTGAATGGGCAGCTGTGGAGGGAGGAGGAGTTGTGTTCTGCAAATATGGATATTATCAACGTGACTAGAGCTGAACAAAAAGTGACTCCAAAGGCCACGGTGCTAATGAATGCTGGGGGCTCTCTGTTGAGTGTCTGCCCTTCCTCTTTGCTGTGTCTAGGCAGTGCAAGCAGGAAAGGCGATGTGCCAGTTTCCAAGCAGAATAAGTTTCCCATTATAGCCAGTAAACCCAGCAGATCAAATTAACGTGTTAGTCTCTAAGGTGCCACAAGTCCTCCTTTTCTTTTTATGGGAGAGCTAGCGAGAGGGGTTGCGGGGGGCTAAGGGAGTGAGGCTGGGGAGGTAGGTTGAGCAGTAGGACAGGGGAGTGCAGGTTCACTCCTACTCCAGCCCTTCGCTGCCTGGGCTTTGAGCTGGCTGTGGTGTGAAGGAGGCAATCTCTGTCAGTGTCCTTTGGCAAAAGTCACATAACGTGTCTCCTTTTTAATATAAAACTCGCTGGTATCGGGAATTCAGACCGTGGTCCAGCACTGTTCCAAAGCACTTGCAAAACTTCAAGCACGTGCTAAAGTGCTTTGCTGGATGGGGGCCTTAGTCTGGAGATGCGTGGGCCTAAAGTCTGAAGGGTCACTTCCCAGCCCTTTCGGAGCTGGAGGGAGTGGAGGAAAGGAGAGATCCCAGGCCGTGTTTCATGTGTAACTGTATCCAGCTCCTAAACTCCTCAACAGCTTGACTTCGAGCGTCCCTGAAAATGCACTCTTCACCGTGCGTGTGCGCTGTACATTAGAGATGCACATTACTCAAACCTAAGAAAGGGATCTTATCCCTGCTATAAACGCAAACCTCAGTGCAGCCTTAGCTATAGACTCTCCATCACACACTGTCACATGGGACTGTCTGGGATGCTCTCATTAGGGGTCAGGAGGTATTTTCATCCCAAGCCTGTTTTCAGGCAATTAGAGCTTTCTGCAGACAAGTCCCCTTTGGGCAGCCGTTTCAGAGAAGGCTGCACACTAGTTAAGATACAGTCTGTCGTGGAAGCATCAGACTTTCCCTGAACCCAGCCCTCCAAGCGGGCTTTGAAGTTGGAGGAAATTTGTTTAGAAGTAATGTAATTAAGATATTTTTTCCAATACATTTTAGCATAAAAGTTGAGCACAACACAGAAAGATACAGAAAGCACAGAGGCCAAGAGCAAACACAGCTACTCATATCTATGCTAAGGAGAGGACTCCTCCGAAGAAGAAATCATTGTTAGTACTGTCTCATCAGGAACCCATCTCATCATGGGTTTTAAGTCCTGCTTATACGCTGGGGTGACTAGATGCAGTTACGTTGCCAGTATTGTAAGGTATCTGGTCAATGCTTATGATACAGCAGTTTGCTAATATACAGTGCTAATAACACAGAGGACTGCTAGCTCTCCCCTACAAAAGGTATTAAGGAGAAATGGACAAGAAAAAAACTTGAAGCATAAAATTATATTGTGTATGGGGCATAGGCCCTGCGTTTTACTTTTCCCCATGGGGGAACGCCCGAGACCCCGCCCCACTCCATCCCCTCCCCCGAGGCCCAACACTTGCCCCATCTCTTCCTGCCCCCACTCCGCCCCCTCCTTGAGGCCCCCGCTCGTTGCTCTCCGCCCTCCCCCAAGCCCCTCCCCAAGTCGCCAGGCAGCTGTGCCTATGGTATGTGGCATGCTTGTCTGGTAACACTTCCAGAGGCAAATGGCAGCCGCATGGTATCTGGATTCCCCAGTGCAGACCAGTTAGCCTAGCTGTCCCTTATTGAGCTCTGTGGGTCTGGGCCCTCGCTGTGTCTCCCCCACTCACCCTCCCTGGGCCTGACTGCATGTGTCGTTGGGAGGCTGCCTGGAGGGAGCGTGCATAATTCCACACTGCTAACCCGGAGCAGAGGGAGGGAGCATCTCTCCAGTTGGGGCCCCACCAGGGCCACAGCCTCAGATGCCTCTGTCTTCCCTGCCAGGACCACTGCATCGGAAGGTGCCCAGCACACCTGGCAGTGTTTACGTTGCCAGCCCATCCCCTGTTTTTGCCTTTGGGGCTCACCTGTCCCATGTTGTGCGTTGTGTGCGGGTTAACAGAACCCGTGCTGTGTGGTTCCATCGCACAGGCTTCCAAGCGTACCTGAACCTAGCCTATTCCTAAACACAAAGAAGCAAAAATCAAAGAGATTCTGTGTTTAAAAATAAATAAATCCCTAAAAGAAAGGCTGAGATGGTAAAAACCCTGTGACCTGTGTCACTCCCCAGCAGCCCCAAATCCAGCCCTCCCTGCCGTTGCCATGCTTGGCCCTTTGCGGTGGATGGGGGCGGGGGGCCCAGGCATGGGATTTACCTTGCATGCACGCAACTCAGTGTGGTAGAGTGCAGGGTGTGGGAGAACCTGGAGTGGAATGTGGGGGTCTTCAGTTTCCCAGCTTCCCCACTCCACAGCCGGGGTGGGAGGGGGCACTGTGGAGGCTCCTGTGTATGCTGCAGCAGTCCCCACCCCATGTCCCACTGAGAGCGCTTGGTGTGGCTGTTTTTAACATGGGCACAGCAACAAAATTTTCCTAATTTTGTTCAGAGGAATGGCTGGACCGTTTTATCTGAAACCTCCCAGAACACCTCAGGCTGAGGCAGACACCTGGCAAGCAACGTTTCAGACTGAATGGTTAAATGTTGGCAAAGTTATAAGAAATTGAAAGAAGGATCTTATAATGAAAGTATCTGGCAGCCTTAACGGTCATCATTGCTACCTGCACTGTCTGTAAAAACTTGGTCTATTTTTTTCTCAGTCCTGATGGGCTGAAACATCATCTCACCTAAAGCCTTTGGGCCCAGATTGCCTGGAAAATCAGCCTTAATGTTAAAGTTTAATGTTGTTTAAATCCTTAAGTCAGGGTTTTTCCCTGTACACTACAATGTGCTTTTTGGCAGTGCTGCTGATTATTATTCTTACTGTGCAAAGTGGAGGGAAAACGTCATGTTCTTTTACATTTAGCTCTCTAAGCAGAGGTTAGCAGAGAAGCCTCTAGTTCCGCTCGCTGGGCTGCAGCTCCTGCACTGCCGTTTCCGAGCTGCCGCCACGTAGTTCATGAGGATTAGATATTTTGGAAGGGGAAACTCGCCCCTGGAGGAGCAGATTTCACCTGGGGATGGTGTGAAACAGCGGGGCTGCAGCCCCCTTCTCGGTACAGATTGTGGGTGAAGCAAGTCTGGCAGGGCCATGCTGAGAAGTGGACCAATGGCAGGGCCCTCCAAGGCTGAGTCTGAGCACCAAGACGGCTCAGGTACCTGCCGCTGCTTGTGCACACACGGCACTTGGGGACAGGTGTTGACCCCCAGTGCAGAATGGAGGTGTTCCTCTACGCAGAGGGCCAGGGTTGGCAGCACAATAACACTGCTGAACCCCGCTACTTCAGCACTGCCTGCATGCATGGAGCTTAGCTCCTGTTTGGGGCAAGGCAGACCAGGGAAGGGGTGGGGCAGGGGCCGCTCTAGCCTTAGGTAGACTAAGCAGCTGCCTAAAGCTGCAGATTTGGCCCGGCTGCCATGACAGAGAGCGGCTAGGCCAAATCTCTGTGGCATTGCGACCCTGTGTGCCAGGTCACAACGCCACTCACTCAGATTTGGCCTGGCCACCCCTCCATCATGACTAGCTGCCCTAGGCCAAGGAGGAGGGGTGCAGCACACTGAAGTTTTGTCTACCACTCCAGATTGTCTTGTCTTGAGTGGCCTCTGTCTGCCACTCTGTGGATCAGCCCATTATCAGCCTGAGGGAGGGACTGCAGAACAGCTCCTCGTGCCGCTGGAGAATTTCTCCCCAGCCCATGGTCCTGAGGGAGATCCCCAGTGCACGAGCTGAGCTGGGGCTGGACCTGGCGCCAGGGGCCTGGTCCAGTGCCACTGGAGGCAAAGGGCAGGCTCTCTGTGGATCAGGCCCTACGTGAGCGTGGGCCCTCCTCCTTGCTGAGAGCTAGTGGAACTCCAGCTCTGGCGGAAGCCCTAGGCTCTGGAGTGGGTCATCAGTGGTATGTGAAGAGACAAGATGCTAACTGGGGCGGATGCTGCTCGCTGCCCAGGATCATAGCTGGTTTCTGCACCAATCTGCTTGTTAAGGCCTCTGCTCTGAGCTGTGACTGGAGGCCTTCCTGGGGTGCGTGAATGGCTTTCCTGGTCCGGACCCTACTGTGCTGCTCACTCGGACCTGCCTGCTGAGGTTGCCTCCTGGTTCTCTCCCCTTGACGGCTCTCTTTTGTAATCTCCCCACAGAAACGCTAATGGACTCCACCACAGCGACGGCAGAGCTGGGCTGGACAGTGCATCCTCCCTCAGGGGTGAGTTCTCTGTTCTCCTCGGGATTGAAGGGAACAGTGGTGTAGGACGCAGATTGGGGCAGATTAGCAATCCTAGACGTTACTGATTACTAAAAGAGATTCACTGAAACAGGGCCAAAACCAAAACAAGCAGAAGGCAAAAACGTTCCCCCCCAAATTCCTGAATTCTGAGATTTTGAAAATGTTTGATATGGGGTAAGATTTTAAAAAGCATCTGCGTGATTAGGAGCCAAATTCTCATTGGCTGTCAATCGGACTGAAATGCCTAAGGGGCTAAATCCCTTTTGAAAATGGCAGTCAGGTGCTTTTGAAGCTGTAGCCCACTCTCCGTAGTCGCTGAAATGCTCAGAGGGGGGTGGGAGATTCAGCAAATGCTTCATCAGAAAATTTCCCAGAACTTTTTTTTTTTTTAGTTGTCAAAATGTGAGAAATGTCAGTTGTTCGGGTTGGAAAAGGGCGTGGCCAGGAACAGAAACACTGAACCCAAACACACCTGCTTCAGGCCCAGGGCCTGGCATGAACTGGTGAGAATGGCAAGTGAAACTGGCCTGGCTTCTCTGGCTCGTCGGGAAGCAGCCAGAGCTAGACAGCTCAGCTCCTGCAAGTAGCTGCAGAAGGCGTGGCAGAGGGGTCCTGCCTTTCCCCTCTCCATAAGGGATACTGGCATCTCCTCCTGGCAATAAGTGCTGCAGTCTTGGGGAATTAGCACCGAGGAAGCCAGTCACTGTGGGCCAGATCTGACAGTGGTGATGCCCTGTCTGCTCGCAGCAATGGGAGCTTGCTGGAGGAAGTACTGAGTAACACCCAGTAAGGGCCTGGGCACTTGGGTCTCTAAGTGGCGCACACGTCCAAGGAAGTTCAGTGAGGTAATTTGGACTCTCCCTATACTCCACTCCAACCAGACCACTCTCACGGTGAACCAGATCCTGGGGGCCTTACTCAGACAAACTCCATCCGACTTCCAGGGCTGTATGACTCCAGACTCAGCCCTGGCCTGGAGGTTGTGAAGGACACCAGAGAAGCGCTGGGTCTGTTCTGTGCTCTCCCATAACACAAAGATCCATTTGAAGAAATGAAGAGAAACACGGCGGCGCAGGTGGGCCTGCAGGGTTTGAGCACCATGTTCCCTTGTCCCTGCCTGGCAGCTGGGAGCAGCCCATGTTTACTGCAGATGACTCTCTGGGGCTGGGGCGAGGTGTTGTCAGCGGAGGGCCCTGGATTCTGGGCTGTGCTGACTGAGCCGAGTTTGGTGACTATGTGTGCGTTGAGAGACTCTATTCCGTCGGGTCTGTGGGGCTGAGCTGGCAGGCTCCAGGAGAAGTATGACAGGCACACGGAGGCAGGGTGTGTCTGCATGGCAAGTGCAGAAGCTGTGCACCCGCCCCAGGGCTCACCCCAAAACCATGGTGACAGAGACACCACGCCGGAGTACATGTCCCTCGGCCATTTCCCCTTGCCTGGGGGAGGAGGAATTTCCTGTCCCGCAGCAGTAAACTACAAGACCCCCATGTTGGCAGTTGGCTCAGCTGTGACAGCAGAGCACTTTGGAGGAGAGCTCCGACTAAGGCTCTCATTCCCACCTGCTCCTGTGTCCTCACACCCAAGCAGTGTAAGGGGAGTTCTTACTACCCTTACTGGCACCTGGTGCTGGTGCTGTGGGATCTCAGCTGGACCGAAAGCCACAATTCGAACCATTTGGCTCAGTGCAGGAAGTGCAGAGGCATATGACAGGCAGTCAGGGAAGCACTGGACGGTGACTTGGGAGAAGATCCAGATCTGAGATGTTGTTACTTAACCACCCCAGTTCCTGGGGCTGTGCTGAAGTCCAGAAACCCTGCCACACCCAGACTGAATTCCCCTGCTGTAGTGCGGAAGGTCTTGGCGCTGACAGGAGGGAGTATGCTGGTGTGGTTAAAGCATGGGGTGCAAGGTGGGCTGATGTGGGGTCCATCTGCAGCGCCACCACAGACTGGGGAAAGGCGCGGCCCCTCTTGGCACCTCAGCTCCCCAGCCACAGGGCCCTGCCTCCTGTGTGGGAGGCTGCGTTGCCACGGAGGTGCTGTACCAGGCACGGTGTTATTGCCCAGCATCCACTGCAGTCTCCCACCTGCCTTGGGCACTGACAGGGCTCTCTGAGGTGTTAGACCGGAGCCCTGACACGCCTTACTCTTCCTCCTCCCCTCCCAGCTCAGGGTGCGGGGGGATCTGCCCTATAGCCAGGGGCCTTGGCCTGCAGCCACAGCTGGGGCATTGCCAGGCCACTCGAGGAGCCTCACTAGAGATTCTTTCTGAAGGCGCAGACAACCCGCACTCTGGGCTCTCCAGCCCTGTGTCCCTGCTCCCCCGCAGCTCTGGGATCACCAGGGACTGGAGACGGCCTGGGGAACACCAGAGGCACAGAGAGCTTGGCAGACCCCAGAGATGCAGGCGGCTTGCCTTCCCGTTGGCCTCAATCGCCCTGACCTGCTTTGTCCTAACCTGATATGTTCGATCACAGGGGACCGGGCCAATACACACCCAGCATGTGTGAGGGGATGGGGACCGGGCCAATACACTCTCCTTGCAGAACCCACCTGTATTTGTTATGATTTTTCGGTTGCTTTTCTGTGCTACTGCCCCTGTAATTTGGTGCCACTGCCTTTGTAAGACACCGGGACAGTCTTCTTCTGGATGATAATGCTGGAAGAGCCGTATTTCATGCAGGGCAGGGAAGTTCCCGTCAATAGATTTTGTGACTGAATGTTCATTTGCTTCCTCTTTATCCCCCCTGGCCATTCAGCATTGCTAACAGCCAGTGACTGAAATGTGTGACAAAACCTGCTGCAGTTTTCCACTGCAATATAGATGATAGTGAGAAATAAAATCTGTGGAGGCAGATTTGTGGACAGTGCAAAAGAGGAAAATTGGATCTATGTGAGGATCATGTGGCTGCCTTTATGTGAGTGCCTCCACTGGGTATTTAGCCTAAATGTGCGCGGCGCAATCTCCATGCCTAGCAATGTAGGGCCTGAGTGTCTCTCGTGAAGCTTTTCACAGCCTGAAGGGCCAGGGCTGTTGGGCAGGTGTGCTCTGGCAGCTCTCGGAGAGTTAGCACTGAATTTCTGCTGGCGGCAACCAGTGGAGGGGTTCGCTCTGGGAATGATGAGAGCTCTGGCTAGTGCCTTGTGCTGGGTAAGGCAGTCCTGTTTTCAGGGAGGGCGTCTTCCCAACACATCAGGTTTCACGTCCATGGGAAACTGTTTGTTTGGCTTCTCAGTGAGCAGGCTTCTGATACGCCATTCCAGCTGCCTGGGATTTTGTCACTAGTGCCTACCAGATTCCCCCTCTTGCTGCACTCCAAGCTGTAGCTCACGAAAGCTTATGCTCAAATAAATTTGTTAGTCTCTAAAGTGCCACAAGTCCTCCTTTTCTTTCTCCAAGCGGAGTGTGCCGCTCAGCGTTTCCAAAGACGCTCACTGCCTCATGCTGCTCCCCGCTTGCAGCAGGAACCGGGCAACCCTGGACCCCGCTGCTTCCTGCTGCTACAATCCATGGTGCTGGTTCCTGCCTGTGCCATGGGAAAGACGCTGGCTTTAGGTGTTGTGGGTGGGGTGGGGCCACCGCTGGATGCTGCACCCTGTCTGGCCTGGACAAAGCCATGGGAGGAGCTCTACTTTCTTGGGACGGCCCAGTTGATGGCTAAACCTCCTCCCAGCCAGTGTCCCTCTCACATCTGTGCACACCACAAATGAAGAACTCGTGTGCCTGCCCCAGCCGCGGCCTGCTGGGTAGCCATGCGTTCCTGCTCCAGGGTGTGCTCAGCACCACCTGTGCCGGAGGGAGACGTCCCCAAATGTTAACCGGTTTCTCCCCTGAGAAGGAGCCTTCAGGCCCCTGCAAGGATCCGGGAGCCAGGGGCAGCAGAGGGGCAAAGAGCTTTCTTTAGCAAGCACGTGGATTTGGGGCGTGTCCATTCACTCTGGCAAGGAGACCCGTGTCTTTCGCTTGCCTTCCACCTGGGCTCCATTGGTGGCATGTTCAGCAGCTGCCTGGATATTCAGCACTGGGGTGGAGTTTTGCCACATCCAAGGCAAAGAGAACCTTTCTTTTGCCCTCTCTCTGGAAGTACTGGGCTCTGTGGAGGCGAGGGAGCCCCGCACACAGACTAGGGAACATTGTTTGCCGGGCTCAGCTTTGTCAAATCAGTGCCTTTCCCAGAGCTGAGAGCCAGGCCTCCACTGCAGCATTGGTTCCACATTGGGAACCGGAGGCTGGAGAGAGCTTGGAGAACAACAGGTGCCGGGGTTGGAAAACAAACCCTGCCAGGTGTGGAAGGCTCAGGGGACTGGGCAGGGTCATTCTGGAGAGGAGGCAGCTAAGGGAGATGTAATAATGGCCTTTAGATCTGCCAGGAGACCTTGTGCAGCAGACAGGCTCAGCTATTGCTGTTAGTCACCAGGGGTGGTGCCACAGCACGTGGATGAGCCTGCCACAGGGAAAGCCCAGGGAAATAGCAGGGGAAACATCCCAAATATGACTGCATAGGGAGACCCTGGTGTCCTCTCCATCACCAAGTCCCAGTCCCTAGGGGAGCTTTAGAAAGCATGCCATCAGCCCTGCACCCTGGCCCTGAGCGATGGATCAGTCACTAGGAGCCCAGATGTATTTCCTGGATGTTACCTGGGTCCTGGGTCTCCTCTCACAGCCCCTGGAGTGAGTTGGGAGTTGCTGGGGTGCTCGTCAAGCTGGGGTCAGGGTTTCAGCAGCCAGCCTCTTCCCCTTGAGAACATCCAACCTGCTGGGTGCAGAAAGTCTTGACTATCTGCCCCCGTGGGCTTGAAAACTGGGGACAAAGAATATCCAGGAATTGTTTTCCTGAGCGTCAGTGTAGCGTGTTGCCCAGCCCGACCTGAGGGGCTGTGGAAAGAGGGAGCAAGGACACAGGACAGGGTGAGGTGAGGTCAGTGGGCAGTCAGTCTTGGTCAGGGTATTGCTGTTATTTATTTGGATTACCATCATGCCGAGGGCAGTCCTGGCCCAGGCCCCCATGGAGCCAGGTGCTGTACGAACATAGAATACCAGCAGGGTCCTGGGCTCAAAGAGCTGCCTGTCTAGATTAGCTTGGTGGGTTTGGGGGTGGGGGCATGAGAGGTGGGGAGATTAGGGGAGGGGGATAGGAAGCAGCCATAAAACAAGAAGAGACCATCCCAGTCACATATGCCAAATGTCTAGAGAGGTTGTTTTCCCTGTAGGTTTGTTCCATGTCCGATGTGAGGTGAGTTTGTGGCTCTCAGTCAGGGCAGTGGTCCCCAAACTGTGTGTGGGGGGTGGAGGAACATCCGGGAGCGCATGGTAGGACTCATGCCAGCCCCCATGTGGTGGCAGGGGCGGGGTGCACCACCCAGCCCCGCTCTGTGCCTAACTCCACTCCAGCCCAGCCCAGCCCCCAGGCCCTGGCCACGGCCCTGCTCCTGGCCACAGCTCGGCCACTGGCCCCTGCTACTGGTCCCCGCTCCTGGCCGCAGCTCCACCCCCAGCTGCTGCCCCCGGCCACAACTGTGCTCCCAGCCTGGGGAGGTGCGGACACGTTCCGTTACTGGTAAGAGGGGCGCGAGAGGAAAAGTTTGGGCACTGCTGGTTAAGGGCTCAGTGCCCTTTGCACAGGCCGGCTCTGACTCCCTTCCTTGCTGGCAGCCTCAGGACAGAGGCTGAGGAGTGACTGAGCTCCCCTTTCCTCTCCGAGGGGCTCCCCTGCCTCAGCCATGTGCTCAGTGTGGGGAAGCTTGGCTGCCCCCTCTGCTCATCTTGCTGCTGCTAAACCAGACACTTTCCATTTCCTGGGCTGCTAATCGGCACCTTTCACCAGTGCTGCCTGCCCTGGCCTCTCGGCCAAGGTTCAGCCTGGAAAAGGATTTTACCTCCAAGTTAGGAATCCTGAGAAAGCAGGTTCTCATGGAATGTCTGCCCCCTTTGTAACCACGGTGGGACCAGTGGGAGATATTTGCAAAAGGCATCGTGTTACTTTACTGCGAGGCCGGACCGTTAACAGGCCCCTGCTGGAGAGGATCCCTGGTAAAGACATGACCTGCTCGCAGATGGGATTCACGTCCCTGCTGCAGCCTCACCACACAGCCCCCAGAATGCCATGCACACACCACCCCTGATCCATCTCCTGGGAACCGGGCATGGGGCTGGGCAGCAAACCCTATTCACAAACCAGAGCAGCTCCCTGCAGACAAGGCAGAGGCCGGACCTCAGCCCAGGGGCTAAGTGTTTAATTAGGGTTTCTGCTACATTTCAAGCAGTTAAAGGAGCCCTGACAAGTAGTTTGGAGTGAATAGTTCTCCTTCAGCACCTTAACACGGCTCTAATCTGGATGGCGAATGCCCTTTGTGATGTGTTTGAACCTTACCCAGCCTGGCACTGAGAGATCAAAACTCTAGTCCCTGTTTGGGTTGGACCTACCCTGCCTAGCCCAGAGCTTTCCTGCTGGTGCAGCGGGAGCAGCATGTCCCAGGAGCTGTGCAAGTGTCCCGGGAATGCTAGCGCAGAGGCAGGGAAGCTTGGAAGGGGGAGCCGGGTGTCCCAGAGGGGAGAGTAAGTGATGTTCACCAGCCTGACCACGCCAAAGCCCAGGTGGGTGGCGGGCGTGGGGTGGGGTGGGGAGGGGAGGGATCTATTTCAGCTTCCCAGGTGATGGTCTCCCAGCCAGCGGGGAGCGAAGCTACAACAAACAAATGCCTGGCCCGGCTGGCCGTGCCCCTTGGAGGTGAGCAGGGCGGCCCCTGCTGACGGGTCCCTCTCCTCGTCAGGAATGGGACGCACTCTGCCAGGCTCACTAGTTCTTGTCTCTGCAGAACGGGGCGGAGGCCTGCTCTCCCCCACCCACTACTTTGCAGGCTGTTCGTGGAAGGCTGCCCCAGAATGGGGTGTACGGTGCCCCCGCCCCCCCATGGTAGGTCCTGCAAAGGCTCAGGCTGCCTTTCCCGGCAGAGCGGGGCTGCGAGCGAGAAGGAACTACTGCACTGACATCCTAATGGCAAAGAGGGCCTGGCGGGGCAGCTCATTCCTTTAGCAGAGCCCACTTCCTGGGGGCACGGGGCCTCCTAAAACGTGTATCATTGTAACCCACTGCTGTGTGTGTTCCAAGTTCCCCTCAGGGAATCCGCAGAGGACAGGAGTCTGTTGCAGCCCGAGCCAGGAAGCTTGGCTCTTTAGTTCAGGCTGTATTTAGTTTTGGAGAGCCACAGTTCAGCACCTATGTGCTTGCCAAGAGAGCAGCCATCACATGCTGTTCTTATTGGCTGTGTTATTGGGCCAGGGATCAGTCAGGGACTCTGGAGTTTCTCACTTCTTGGCTGCTGGGTGAGTCCAGCCCAGGCTGATGCCTTGTGTAAAATGAGCCAACAGGTCTCAATCTAGTTCCTAGTATCCCTGTTATACAAGGAGCTGTCCCACGTGGAACCCTTTATGGAAGGCTTTGAAGAAGCAATGGGCCCCGGAGCCCAAATTCCACTGTCAACCCCAAGCTTCAGGCCAAGGTTGCAGGCGGAGTGGAGCTTGCGCTGCCCCCATGGTGTTTGTTCTGTGTGGAACAGAGCCCTTTGGTTTGCACGGGCCCTGCTGATGCAGCACCGGGCACAGTGCATGCACGTTCTCGCACTCAGCTCAGAAAAGGAAAGTAGACAATGATGCATTAGTAGCAGCATTGCCAGCAGATCGAGAGAAGTGATTATTCCCCTCTATTTGGAACTGGTGAGGTCCCATCTGGAGTATTGTGTCCAGCTTTGGTCCCTCCCCTACAGAAAGGATGTGGACATATTGGAGAGAGTCCAGTGGAGGGCAACGAAAAGGATCAAGGGGCTGGGGCACATGACTTACGAGGAGAGGCTGAGGGAACTGGGCTTGTTTAGTCTGCAGAAGAGAAGAGTGAGGGGAGATTTGATAGCAACCTTCAACTACCTGAAGAGGGGTTCCAAAGAAGATGGATCTAGACTGTTCTCAGTGGTAGCAGATGACAGAACAAGGAGTAATGGTCTCAAGTTGCAGTGGGGGACGTCTAGGCTGGATATTAGGAAACACTATTTCACTAGAGGGTGGTGAAGCACTGGAATGAGCTACCTAGGGAGGTGGTGGAATCTCCATCCTTAGAGGCTTTTAAGGTCAGGCTTGACAAAACCCTGGTTGGGATGATTTAGTTGGGGATTGGGCCTGCTTTGAGCATGGGATTGGTCTAGATGACCTCCTGAGGTCTCTTCCAGCCCTAATCTTCTATGATTCTGTGTTACAGCCACATTTTTCTCTCTGGACCATGCAAGGCGCAGTGCTGGGTTGGGGCAGCGTCCTCTACAACATAGCATCCTTCCCATCTCGGGGTGGGGACAGGAGGCAGAGCTACGGATGAGGTTATTCACCAGGCCCCCAGGACAGACAGGGAGATGCAGAGCTGAGACGGCATTTTACTTGGAGAAAAAATATGGAAACACACAGTACATTTCAGAGACATCTGTCTCCATCATAAAGGAGCATTGGAAGGCACAAATACACTGAAGTCAATGGGAGTTTTGCCATTCACTGCAGTGAAGCCAGGATTTCACCCCTGGAGTCTGACCGTCACTTGTACCTGTGTAATGGTGAAACAGTCATTCACTCCCTTTGCCCAGCTGTTAAGTGACGGCTCAGGGTGGAAGTGATGGAGACTCTGGCCCTTCATGGTTTTCTTTGCAATTTACTTTTTAAAATATCAAGTAACCCTTTCCCCTGTGACAGTGGAATGAGCCAGGAGGTGAGAGCCCTTCTAACAGAGGCCCAGGCTGTGCTAGACACATGTAGGTACTTTAATGACCCTTGAAGAGTCTCCTCTGCCAATCAGTGCATGTATCTCCCGCTAACAAGAGTGGAAACCCAGTAACCACCCAGGAGAAGAGAGCCCCTAGCTAGTGTGGTGGCTTTGTCCTGTCCCAGCAGCGGCATTGTAGCCTGAGTGCACCACGTATCCTTTAGCTGCTCCCTCCCAGCTCCCTTCTTCATTGCATCAGCCATTCCCAGCACCTGGCTGCGCGGCGCATTAGATGAGCATGAAGCATTTGAGGCGTGTGCCCTGGCTCAGGGAGCATGGAGACTGGGAGGGACCCAGTGTACGCTGGCATTGGACTCTGGGGTGGCTGCACCTAGCCAGAGCCCTAGTGTAGATACAATTGACCCTGGTGCAGCGCAGTTTGTACCAATGCAGCTGACCCCACATTGAAATGGGCTTCTCCTCTGCCTCCAGGCAGCCTGAGTCTTTGTCTATCAGGGGGTGGGGAGAGGCAGAGATGTGCCCCCACCGGGTATGTAAATGGGCGTAAGCCGACTGCCAGTGAATGTAAATGCAATGCAGCCCAGTGACTCTTTGTGTCCCATCCACAGTGGGAAGAGGTGAGCGGATATGACGAGAACATGAACACGATCAGGACGTACCAGGTGTGCAACGTCTTTGAGTCCAATCAGAACAACTGGCTGCGGACCAAGTACATACGGAGGAGAGGAGCTCACCGCATCCACGTGGAGATGAAATTCTCCGTCCGGGACTGCAGCAGCATCCCAAACGTTCCTGGCTCCTGCAAGGAGACCTTCAATCTCTACTACTTCGAATCTGACTTTGACTCAGCCACCAAGACCTTTCCCAACTGGATGGAGAACCCCTGGGCAAAGGTGGACACCATTGCGGCTGATGAGAGCTTCTCCCAGGTGGACCTGGGTGGCCGCGTGATGAAGATCAACACCGAGGTGCGGAGCTTTGGGCCGGTCTCCAAGAATGGATTCTATCTCGCATTCCAGGACTATGGGGGCTGCATGTCCTTAATTGCTGTCCGGGTCTTCTACCGCAAGTGCCCCCGAGTGATCCAGAACGGCGCTGTGTTTCAGGAGACGCTCTCTGGAGCAGAGAGCACTTCACTGGTGGCGGCCAGAGGTTCGTGCATTACCAACGCAGAGGAGGTGGATGTCCCCATCAAGCTGTACTGCAATGGGGATGGGGAGTGGCTGGTGCCCATTGGACGGTGCATGTGCAAGGCTGGCTATGAATCAGTGGAGAACGGGACCATCTGCAGAGGTAACCATTTTTCGTTGCTTTTGTTAGGATGCTGTGTCCTTAGCATGGGAACCTGTGATTGCACCGGGCCAGGGCACATAGGCCACAGCCCCCTGGCTCTTGAAGGTGCCTCATCATGCTGCTTCTCCTGCAGGCAGAGGGAGGTTGGCTGCCACAGATTCATTCACGTGCTGTTAGCAAACCTACCCTGCTCAGTGGCTTTGTCCTGCCTCTGCAGTGGCAGCAAGTCTGAGTGCACCACGTATCCTTTGGCTGCTCCCTCCCCAGCTCCCTCCTTCATTGCATCAGCCATTCCCAGCACCTGCCTTCCGGGCAGTGGCTCTTTGGCAAACTGTTGGTGACTGGGATTTGTAGGCGATATTGTAGGCCCTGCTTCCTGGCACTGGAGGCGGGTGGGAGAACCTGGGTTCTGTGGGCATTGCTCAGGGTAAGGAATTAGGATCTGTAGCTTTAATCTGCAGCTCTGTCAACCTGACAGTGTCCTCCGCAGCCAGGGAGGGGAACAATAGGAGAACAGCCCAAACAAAGGCCCAAGGGAGCACACACTCTGCCTAGAGCAACAGATGGGCCTCGCTGTGAGGGCTGAAGGAGTGTGTGTGTGTGACTGGTCACTTCCCCTTTGTTCTTCCTATGGGGAGCTTTCCCTGCTCTTGCCTGCACTGGGCAGCATGATCCAGTCCCTTCCATTCATTCTGCAGGCTCTTCATGATCTCTGTGAGAGCTGGCCATTGGTTCTAAACATGCATCTGGCTGGCTGATCTCCATACACCTCTCTGTCGTTGGCTGATTTCCCATCACTATGGTCCCTGTTCATAGCCTGCTTGGACTGCCTGTCCTTGTGCCTGGGGGCACCATGAACGCATGCTCCTTCTAGCTAAGCTTCTGAGCACGTCTGCCCATTTGTGCCTGAGTCGGGTGCCCGCTGGTGTGTACGGTGGCCAGGCTTACACTCCCGAGCCATTTGAGGGACACGCACACACAGACATGGCGTGTTCCATGTTCAGTGCCCGCGCCATGCATGCTGATCTCCCAGACAATCTGCTGTGCTTCACCTGGGAAAATGCCAAGTGGAAGGCTCGCCCTCGACTGGCTAGAGGGTCCTGGCATTGCCTGATTACAGTACCTGTGAGTCATGCAACTCAAGGATGCCAGTAGCTCTTAGCATTGCAGGGCTGGATTACGCTAGCCAATCAGAACAGGTGGCGAAAGGATGGGCAGGCAGAGTCCCTCCCTGCAGCAGCAGGGTCTGAAGGGGAGTCCATTCTTAGGGAGAATTGTGATCCAAAGGGATTATGTTTAGACTGTAACAGGACATCCAGACTACGGAGCAATGTCTAACAGAGGTACTGCTAGGAGTGGCTGCAATCTGGTCCCTTACTGTGGCGGGGAGGGGAGAGCAGCAGGAGAGGGTCACCCAGGAATGAATAACTTTCACTTGCTCCCCCCGTAATTCTTTCTGGCCTTCCAGCCTCCTCCCCCAGTTCCACTGCTCTCTTCCCCCCATGTCTTCAGGTCCGATCACGCTCCTGGTGCCAGCTCCCATCTTAGCTGCTGTTTCCTGGAGATAAAGTTTCACTTGCAATTGCCTGGACACTCAGGGGAGTCACACATTCCTCAGCAGATAGGCAGGCCCTGGGTGAACCAGCAAGGTACAAGCACAGTAGAGACCACCAGGACTAGGGCCTCCTGCAGGCACAGAAAGTCAAGGTCTGCCAGTCCCACTCACTGCTCAGAGGAGAACTCTCCCTCAAGGTCCCAGCCAGCATGATCCTCCCTCGCTCTCCACTGGCACTTCGTGTATCCCTGAGAACTCCACGATTCGCCCCTTCTGCCCCATGGGAAGGGTACTGGAGAGGGGCTGCACTGCGACTGAAATACAGCTGAATCAGCGTGACTTCCACTGGGGTTTGCTGAGGGTTCGAGCTGGAGCAGCTCTGCCTTTCCCAGTCCTGGGGTGTGGCAGGAAATGGGTTCGGGGTCACCTTGGCCTTCCCAATGGTCCGACAGAGCCCGGGTCTTGCTGCTCACAGCTCCTGCTAAAGGAACCTGAGTCATGTACTGCAGGTAGGGGTGGGGGCAGGGTGGGTGCTCTGAGATACCTGGCTGGAGGCGTCAGGGATTTGGATCTGGTTGTTCACTGTTTTTCTGCTGTAACAGAATAAGTGTAAGTCAAGTTTTTCTGTTCTCTGTCAGCTGTGGTCATTGAAGGGCCCAAAAGATCTGAGGGCTGGTTCTCTGGTTAATCACTGTGGGCATGTCTGGATTAACTCATCAGTTAATGGGAACATTCTACATCCTGGTCCGCAGTGGAGAACCCCCCTTTGTCTGCAGCAGAGGACAGAGGCATCAGCAGAGTTGTGCGTGGAGCTGAGTGGGCAGCTGCACGGCAAGGTGAGGGGCTTTGGTGAAGGAGCAGATGTACAGGGGAAGAGTGCAGAGTGTCCTTGCACTGTGCCAAACTCCAGCCGATTGCTTTGGTGACCAGGTGGAACCGTGGAGGGTCACCCCACTGTGTGCTCCCTTGTCTGTTTCCACCAGCCCCTCCAGAGTGCTGCCTAGAGCCCAACCATGGAGTAGAGGTGACAGTGCTGACGTAATAGACTTTGGCTTCTGCGAGGCGTTTGACTTGGTACCGCGAGACATTTTGATTTAAAAACTAGAGAGATATAAGAGTATCATGGTGCACATTAAAAGGGTTAAAAGCTGGCTAACTGATTGGTCTCAAAATGTGATGCTCAGTGGTGAATTGTTATTGAACAGGTGGGTTTCTAGTGGGATCCCACAGGGATCAGTTCTTAGCCCTACATTACTTAATATTTTTATCAGGAATCTGGAAGAAAACATTCATCACCAATAAAGTCTGCAGATGACACACAATTTGCTGGGGTGTGTTAAATAATGAAGAGCACAGGTCATTGATTCAGAGCGATCTGGATTGCTTGGTAAATTAGTCTCATGCTAAATGTAAATGTATACATCTAGGAACAAAGTGGGTAGGCCATGCTTACGCGATGAGGGACTCTAACCCGGGCAGCAGTGTCCCTGAAAAAGCTTTTGTGGGCAGTAGATAATCAGCCGAACATGAGCTCCCAGTGTTGCACTGTGGCCAAAAGGGCTAATGGGATCCTGGGGATGCATAAACGGGGGAATCTCGAGTAGGAGCAGAGAGGTGATTTCACCTCTGTACGTGGCACTGCTGCAACCGCTACAGGAATTCTGTGCCCAGTTCTGGTGTCCTCAGTTGAAGAAGGATGAGGCTAAACTAGAGAGGGTTCAGAGGAGAGGCAAGAGAATGATTAAAGGATTAGGAAACCTGCCTTATCCTGATAGACTCAAAGAGCTCAATATTTTTGTTAAGCTGTGACTTGATCACAGTCTATAAGTAGTTACCTGGGGAACAAATATTTAATAATGGGCTCCTCAGTCTTGCAGAGGAAGGTCTGATGTGATCCAATGACTGGAAGTTTCAAGCTAGACAAATTCAGACCGGAAATAAGGCGTATCATAGAAGATTGGGGTTGGAAGGGACCTCAGGAGGTCATCTAGTCCAACCCCCTGCTCAAAGCAGGACCAACACCCACTAAACCATCCCAGCCAGGGCTTTGTCAAGCCGGGCCTTAAAAACCTCTAAGATGGAGATTCCACCACCTCCCTAGGTAACCCATTCCAGTGCTTCACCACCCTCCTAGCATACATTTTTGACAGTGAGGGTAACAAACTGTTCCAATGGCTAATCAGGGCTGTGGTAGATTTTCCATCACTGTCCATTTTTCAATAGAAGAGTGCATGTTTTTCTCACAGATCTGCTCTAGGAATTACTTTGAGGCAGGTCTCTGGCTGGTGTTATACTGGAGGTCAGTCTAGATGATCACAATGGGCCCTTCTGGCCTTGGAATCTATGAATGTCTGACTCACTACCCTAGCCCTGGCAGTTACTATGAAGGAAATTGGTCACAGGTCTGTGCCGAAGGGACACAGTGACTTACCAATGGAGCAGGGCCTGGAGACCAATATTCCTGTTAGAAAAGGGACCGTCAGGAGAATTCAGCCCTGCCTAAGCCAGAGGAGGGGCAATTATGCCCCCTGCTCCGGTGCTCATCTCAGTCCTGGTGCAGGGTAGGGCAGCCATCTGTGGGCCATTGATGTCATAACTTTCCAGCCTGTCCCCTCCTGCCTGCTCTCTTCCCGCCCCACAATGCCCCATGCAGGGGGACCAGGTGCAGGGATGTCACTGCAGAAGGTACCCTCAGGGCCATGTAGCTGCCAGATAGCCCGTTTGTACTGGGTGTGCCAGCACGAAGGTTCTGCAGGGCACAGTGACTGGGGCATACTATCTCTGTGATACTGTCTGTGCACCTGGAAAAATGAGGCTATTCTCTCCCTCTTCTGCATGCTCATGTCCCTGCCCTCTCCTACCCTCATTCAGGCCTGCTCACACTGAAAAATTAGATCACTCTAGCTACGTGCTGGAGTTGGGTCGACCTAACCTTCGGTGTAGATGTGGCTAGGTCAACAGAAGGATTCTTCTATCAGCTTAGCTACTGCCTCTTGAGGAGGTAGGTTACCTGCATCAATGGAAACCCCGCTTCTGTTGATGAAGGAAGTGTCTCTGCTCCAGCAGCGCCGTAGTTGTGCCTCTGATGTGGCTGCAGCGTAGACATGTCCCAGGGTCAGCCCGGAGCCTGCTCAGAGGCTGCTGGAAAGGGAATGCTTCTCTCTGATAGACTTGGAGATGATGGCAGTAGCTGGGGTGCTAACTGGATGCAGCTGAGCGGCAGGCGAGGGTGGAGGTGTGGGAAGGGAATGTGACAGTCTGGTTGGAGAGAGAAGTACAGTTTTGCAGCTGTGTAATACACTGACAAGGGAACTCCCAGGCCCAGGAGCAGGATGGATGGTAGGGGAGAGAGAGCCAGGGAAGCTGCTGAGGTAACGGGAGGGAGGAAGAAAAGCGTGCGAGCCTGTGAAAAGGAGTGAAAAGAGGCAGCGCAGCCAGGGGGATCAGATTGGCTCCTGGGCAGACACAGTTATTGAAACATTTCATTCCAGCCAACAGAGCCGTCCCTTGTCCAAGCTAAATATAAAAATCCCATTACAGCCCCGATAGCATCTTGGCAATCGGTGTCAAGACGGTGTTTCTTCAAGATCAATTATAGATATGGTGAGGGGATTGTGAAGGGAAAGGTGCATCCTAATGCACGCGCTGCGAGGTGGGGGAGTGCGTTGCCTCCCAGCGGGGAAGGGAGGGGAAGGGCAGCGGGCTGGCCTTAAAATCCCTGAATCTCTGTGACAATTCATAGAATCATAGAATATCAGGGTTGGAAGGGACCTCAGGAGGTCATCTAGTCCAACCCCCTGCTCAAAGCAGGACCAATCCCCAATTAAATCATCCCAGCCAGTGCTTTGTCAAGTCTGATCTTAAAAACTTCTAAGGAAGGAGATTCTACCACCTCCCTAGGTAACGCATTCCAGTGTTTCACCACCCTCCTAGTGAAAAAGTTTTTCCTAATATCCAACCTAAACCTCCCCCACTGCAACTTGAGACCATTACTCCTTGTCCTGTCCTCTTCTACCACTGAGACTAGTCTAGAACCATCCTCTCTGGAACCACCTTTCAGGTAGTTGAAAGCAGCTATCAAATCCCCCTTCATTCTTCTCTTCTGCAGACTAAACAATCCCAGTTCCCTCAGCCTCTCCTCATAAGTTAAATTAAATTAAATAATTTAAAAATTAAATTAAAGGGATGGACTGCCCTGGGATCAGAACGGGCCCTTTTGGGTCTGTCCGGGGCAGGCGCTGTGTTGGGCCATAGGCCCCCCGCACACCCCAGTGCAGAGGCCAGGCAAGCATGGGGCAGGGCAAGAGCAGAACACTGGGGAGAGTCTCTGGGGCTCTAGGTGGTGAAGTGGCTCCTGGGAAATTCCTGGGGGGGCTTTGCCTTCTGTGCTGCACTGTAAGCACTGCACCCTGGCAATTTGGGGCTGTCCTTGAGGCTGCTGGTGCCCTTGGCAGAGATCAGTGCAGCCAGGACCTCTAATTACAGCAGCCTCCTGAGAGTGCCTGTAGGTTGCTCCACAACACCACAGACTGTCCTGTAGCACGACCTCACCTGACATGCCCTGGTGTTGGGACTTGCATGGAGAGGGTGTAGGGGGCCATCAGTATAAGGTGGCCTGGGACATACCAATGAAGTGCCTGCACTTGGGAATTCTCCATCAATCCCTTGTGTCTGTTTGCAGCCTCTGTACCCTGCCACATCTTCTTGTAGGGGCCGGGCAGGGGACCTGAAACCGCAAGGCTGTGCCAGCCTCTCTAGGACATTATACCTCTCCCAGGTCCCTGGCTTTGGGCGGGACAGCGGGGTAAAGCTTTCTGTGCCAGCATTGGACAGATACAATGGGATTTGCTGGAGCCCCTACAGTGTGGGCAGAAGCCAGGAGGAGATGGAAGGGTTAAAGAGGACATGCAGGCAGATTCAGAGGCACGTGTACAACCCCCTGTCTCAGGGAGGACAGACAATGAGTGAGGGATAGCAGAGGGAGATCCCTGTAGATATGAATGGTGTTGGGAAATGGACCTTCCAAGGAGGAATGTCCAGGGAGAAGGGGCTGAAGGAACCCCAGAGGGAGTCCTGCTTGTAGCAGAACATGGCCCACTATGCACACCAGGTGTGGTAGGGTAGGTGCTTGTGATCACAGGTACCAATGCTCTCTGGGTGTCTCAGGGTCAGTGCTACTGGTCATGGGGACCAGTGACCTCCAAGGGTTAGACATAGGGGCTCTGAGGACAAAAGAATGGGTAGGTTCTCCAGGATGAACCACCTAGCCCTCTCTCGTAAGTGGGTGGAGGGGGACAGTGGGTTGTTAACGAGACTCCCAAGGGACTGATGAGCACAGGGCCGGACTGGCTGCTGCCAGCAGTGACACACACTGTGTTTATACAGTTCCTAGCATGGTGGGGTCCTGGTCTACAATGGGCTCCTAGGTGCTTTGGTAACATAAATAATACTACAGAGCTGGAAAAGCTGCGCAAGGTATTGTCCAGCCTGCTCCAGAGGGCAGCTGGACATTGTTATGTCTGTTCTTGGGAAATTCTGAAAAAAATCTTCAATCTGAATCGAAACAAAAAACCAAAATTTCCCATGGAATGAAAATTTTAAAAAATCCTTTTGAGAACCATCAAAATGTTTTGTTTCAAGTTGATTCCTTTTATTTTGACTTTTATATTATACAAACATATTAAATATAATACATTCTATGGATTATTAACTAAACTATAGAAATAGGATGAAATGTGATATTTTAATGTAATATAAAAGTCAAAACAAGGGCAAGTCGGATGAGAGTCAAACCCAGACATTTTTGCCTGATCAGAGTGAAATGTTTCGCCGCTATCCAATGGAAAGTCGGAATGATTCCTGTTGATTTTCTCTCATAAAGAATTGTGTCAGCATTGACAGGCTTCCGGGAAATGTTTTGGGTTTGACGGCGCTGCAGTTCCCGATGTCAATGCTGGCCCAAGCAGCTCTCGCCAACCAGTACTGCTGGCACCCTGGTACAGTGACCTTAGGGTGTCAGGTGCTCGGGCTTCCGCCACTTGCCTGGGAGACTCATGAAGCCCATGGCGTGGCATGGCAGCCACAGGCTGCAGCCCAGTCTGACCTGGCTGAGAGGAGAGGAAGTAATTTAAAAGTAATCTAGAAAGTGAGTGAACCAGAGGAGGGGGAAGGAAACCAGAGTGGGGAGAGCAGGAGTGAGATGGGGGAGAGCTGGGTTGTGTCTTCTCTTTGTTTTCCTAGCAGTAGGATTTGGCGAGGTGCAGTGACTAAGTGCTGGTTAATAACAGTGGCCTGCAATCCAGTCTTCTTGGGGCAGCTGGCTCAAGATCTGCACCACAGCAAGTGGGGGGCGTTCCCTTGGGCACCATGCTGGCAGGGACTCAGTGACAGGGTGGTGGAGGGGTTGGAGCTGGAAGGTGTTTGGGGAAAGTGCCAGGCCTGACGGCCCAGCTTTGGATTCCCACGGTGGGCTGGGCTCCTGGAAAGTCCAGGGGGAATGGGAACAGGAGGGTGGCCATCCACAGAGAGAGAGTGTGTTTGCAGGGATAATAACCGTCCCCAACAGAGTCTGAGACCCAGGACTGCCCCATCCTCATGGGGCTGAGCAGAGTAGTCTGTGGGCAGGGTAAAATTTGGCCTAGACACCAATGGGAGTAAGGGCCCATCCCTGCTTGTGTCTGGAGAGCTGGCTCACTGAACAAAAAGGGCATGGGGGGTCAGGGAGGGAGCGGTGTGAGGTGGATGGGGTTTGATGTGGGGGTTTGGGAGGGAATGATATAGGGTACAGTGGTGAAGACTGAGGCAGAGTCTGTGAGGCAGACGGAGGGGGCTGTGAGACCTCATGGGAAGTTGAGGATGGAGGGGGCTGAAAGAAGGGGGCTGGAAGAGAGAGGGAGGGAGTCCAGGGCTGTGGTCAGTGGGATCTGACCCGTCTTGGGGAGGGGCTGTGTGTGTGACTTGTGCGCCCCAGGGCGGGAGGAGGTTGTGCATGTCCGACTGAGATGTCCTGGGAGCCTCTGTTTGTCTGGTGTCCCTGTCTCAGATCTCTTCCCCTGACAGAGCCGCTGTGGAGAATACGGGATACAGGATCCCTTCTCTCCTACATGACTGCACACCAGAGCCTCTCCCAGGACTCCCTGGGGCAGAGCTTGGCCTGTCCATACCAGGTGCTCAGGTACAGTGCAAGGCAGGGAGGGCCTGGAAGAGCTCACAAGCCTTTGCTGTGGCCGTAGCCTGCCCCAGGAGCAGGCCTGCCACAGGCCTCACCCTTCTGCAGGAAGGTGCTGAGTGCTGCCAGCCAGGACTGTGGGGTACTAGGTCTGTGAACATGGAAGCCTCCAGGCCTGTCTGCCAAAGCCCGTGGCTGAGAGAGCTGGGCAGTGCAGCTGTCCCTGGGCTTAGTCACACCTGAGCTGTGGAAGGGCTGTAGGGAGAGCCCTTTGGGGTAGCTCTCTCCCTGTGGGGCACAGCTCAGCCCTGGCATCCCCTTCCTCTCGGCAGCCCCATTGCTGGGCCCCCACAGCAGGGGAGAGGGAAAGGATAGGTGACGGCACAGTGAAAGGGTCTTTGGTTCCCAACCTGCTTCTCTTATAGGGATCTGGGGAGCTGTGACCCCCTCTTTGGTTTCCCCCCGCTTCCCCCCCCCCAGTTCCCTGCTTAGCCTTGCCCCATCCCTGAGCAGCCTGGCCCAGAGCACTAACCCGCACATGTGGCTGGCAGGTTTTCCCATGTTTCCAGAGGTGGGAGGAAGTCTGGGCCTCTTTCCAACAGCAAAACACAAGCATATTAAAGCCGGCCCTCAGTGTGAAGTACTATCAGATGGCCCGGGCAGCCTGCACGGCACCCAGCCTGCAGAGGTGGAGCACTCCGCTTGCCTGCGCTGTACTATTAATGCGTTTCATTTGGAAGATGCAGCCCAAGTGATTAAAAGGCTCCAAACGCTGCTGAAAGAGCTGGGAAAGTTGCAAGCTTTCTCTGCTGGGCTTTTCATCTGGGTAATACAATGCAAACCTGCTTGAGGCACCATACAAGAGATATTTATTGAGGAAGTTCATGCATCTAACAGCTTAAGCTCTTCTAAACTTGCAGCCATGGCACAAAAGGATTTGGGAGCAGTTAACAATTCTGTGTGGTTAAGAGATTTTCATTTCCCTGGGTCCTGCTACTCAATCCCACAGGGCCCCACAGGGGAGACTGAGTGAGGAGCACCGCTTGTCTCCTCCGTCCAGAGACAATCACTTCCCTGCTTCTTTCCCTTGTGTTTGCAAGGGTCTCATTAACATGCTGCAGCCGAACGCCCCTCCCCCAGACCTTCCCTCCAGAGACTCTGCATCCTGGCTTCTCCTTCTTCCTCACTTTCTCCTTCTCTCCGTCTCTGCCTCTGCGGTTTTTCTCCATGCCCCTTCCCTTTGTCTGCACTCCCGCCCCACCCCATGCACTGTATTAAGCGCGTCTGTGTCTCTGCCTCTCCGGTTTATTGGCTCTGGGCTGGGATGGCAGAGGCAGTGCTATTGTTGTGCTCTCTGCTAGGTCTGGTTGTACCAGACTCTAAAATCAAGCGCTTCCTTTGACAGCAGTGTCCATCTGTCTGTTCGCAAAGGCTTCTGGCTAAACACTAAAGCCAGGCGCTAGGACAGAAGCAGCTGCCCATGTACCCTAAATGGCATGAGCTGTGCGTGGTCCCTTGGCCTCCACTTTGGATTACATGGTGTGTCTCAGTGTATACGTAACACTTCAATAGGCCTGGTGTTTCCATTCACGGAGACATGGCTCTTTGGGGCAGGGACTGTCCTTTTGTGCTGTCTTGTACAGTGCACTGGGTCCCAGCCCAGCACCACTGCAGTAATGCTCCTTGCCCCATTGGAGTTAATAGGACATTCCCCTCAAGTTCAGCAGGGCTCGGATTTCACCCAGGGTCCACAGACTGTTCCTATGGCTCTCAGAGGCGTTTCTAGAGGAAGGCAAAGAACAGTCCTTTGACTGTCCCCAGGGGTGCTATACTCTGGGGTCAAATGTGGGCTCTCCAGAGTGGGATGCTGTACTTGGGGCAGGCCTCAGTCCCAGAGTTTTGTGTCAGAACCATGTTCTTTAACCCTTGACTGAGTGATTAGCTGCTTAGCCAGACACCGGCCAGTTGTGTTTGCTGCGTGACTGCGGCTCTGGATTATGGCCCCATTCATCAGGCTGATCAACACAGAGACGAATTGCTGTGCCAGGCTACATGGCTGCTGTTGCTTCCTTGAGAGCCGTATGCAGAGCATTCTCCCCATGCATGAAGGCCCCTTGCCCTCTTGAGGGAGGGACAATGCCACAAAAGGGTGAGCATTTCTCCCATGTCGGTGTGAACTTCCCGACACAATCCTGACATGGACAGGGACCCACGATGCTGCTGGGTACAGCTGTGTGCCCCTGTGGCACAGAAGATCCTGGGCAGGTTTGTGTCACTTTGTCTTCAGACTGTTCTGTGGAGCCATACGCCAGAATGGGATTCATTCCAGGGCATTGGATGAAAATGGCATCGGGACATGGAAAGCATTCACCATGCACAGGTGGTGTTGTGCCCTGCAGACTAGCTATGTCCTCTGTGCATGGGCACATATTAGCCACGTCCTCGTGTGGTCCCATCTGTGTGGACTGTGGTTTTGGCTACATGACTCCTGGTGTGTGCTGGTTCTTGGGCTCTGGCGCTGCTGGACTCTGCTAATGCGGGTCCCGTTCTCTGTGCTCCCCCCTTTGTCTCTGCAGGCAGAATGCTGCTCCGTTCTTTCCTCCTCCTCCAGTCTGGTCCCTCCTGTTTCTCGCTGACCCCTGCGTGTTGTGAATCCAATTAGCACCGCGATGGGGATCACAGCTGCACAGCGTCAGGCTATTAACTGCACTGAGCATGCTCAGTGCCTCAGAGCCACAGGAGGTGCCAGCCTCTTCTGCTTGTAATTCTGGGACAGCACTTGGGCTCCTGGCGATGGGAAAGGGGCTGGGGGAGGGGCAGACACACGAGTTAGGTGGCATGTGTCCCCTGTAAGTTCAGCTGCTAGCCAAGCCTGCGATGGGAATGTCCCTGAATAGTGAGGGCCCTCCTGGCTAGGGTGCAGGTTGCCCCCTGCTCACACTGTGCGCTGTGGTGGGGGAGGGGAGGATTCACTTTCCTGGAGGGGCTTGGTCCTTTTCGATGGGGCATGGGAGGCTGTTCAGTGAGGAACACAGCACTCTCAGGAGCGGAGGCTCTTCCCCAGAGGTTACGCTGACCTTCCCAAACAGCCAGGGAAAGCAGGGACTCTTCAAGGAACTACTCTGTCAGTTTGCCTTTAAGATGCAGCATGTGGTCAGAGTTTTTCCAGCAAGGCATGTCTGCAGGGGGAAATGGACCGGAATATCTCCCCATGCAGACACTTACTCTAGAATGCTTCTAGAGCTTTACATCCCTGCCCATCTTCCTGATGAGTTCTGGAGAGAGCTCTTCTCGATACCTGTTCTAGCACCACTAAGCTCTGCCCTCCTGCTGCATCGCAAACAGAGAAACCAAGACCTGGAAATCAAACCCAGAACAGCGGTCGTGCAATCACTAAGAAAGAAACAATGTGAACGAAAGCATGGCTGGAGCGGGGGACTGACTGGGTGCTATGCCTGTGGGTGCTGCCACTGACTCTGATCTTAGACTAATTGTTTAACTTCTAACTCCCCATCTGTAAAATGGAGGAGATAACACTTCCCAGACACCAGGGTGTGGGTTTGTTTGTTGTAATTCATCACTGCGTTGAAGCACTCTGAGATCCTCAGATGGAAGGTGCAGTGTTCTCTTCTGCCAGATGTATTCCCCTAGAAATGGACAGCACCACATTTGGGGAAATAGGAAACTCCACAGCTTGGCTAGTTCCCCCCAGGGGCTAATTTTGGGTGTGCTCGTGGGGGAGGTGGCTCTGAGGAAGCTCTGGAGATGACTATGTGGTGCTGCCGCAGGTAGGTCTAAGGAGGGGTGCCTAAGGTAATGCTCAAGGGGCCCATTCTGTCACTCTCAGCAATGGACAAAGGACCACGGCCAAGAAAGGTGACTGAATTAAAAACAAATCAAGGCGGGGTTTGTTTCTACCCATCTAAGCCAGGACCTGGAGACTACAGCACAAGGGCCAGCCAAAGGCCTAAGATAGGTGCAGGCCCAACGCTCACTAACAGGAGTCAGAGGGAATGGGGTAGGCATGTGCTGGAGGTGGGTGTCACAGTTCATGGCAGGTGCCACCTGTATTTCCCCTCCATTCTTCACCAAGGGCACTCATTCCAGGCTCCTGGCTCTTCAACATCACCCTTCTTTGGCATAGACCCACGTCCCTCTCCCGTCTTGGTTTTTCCAGGCTGCACCATAAGAACGGCCATACTGGGTCAGACCAATGGTCCATGTAGCCCAGTGTCTTCTCTCCAACAGAGGCCAGTACCAGAGCTTCAGAGAGAGTGTACAGAAAAGGGAAATTTTGGAGAGATCCACCCTTTTCTTCAGCTCCTGACTTTTGGCAGCCAGAGGTTTAGGGATGCCCAAGCATGGGGTTGTCCCCCTGACCATTGTGGCTAATAGAGGATAGGTCCATCAAAGGCTATGAATTTATCTAATTCTTTTTTTGAACCCTGTTATACTTTTGGCCTTCACAATATCCTATGGCAATGAGTTCCAGAGGTTAACTGTGCACTGTTTGGAAAAAGTACTTCCTCTTTGTATTCAGCCTGCTGCCTATTAATTTAATCAGGTGACTCCTGGGTTTTATATTGTGGGAAAGTGTAAATAACATTTTGCTATTCACTATTTCCAAGCCATTCATGATTTTATAGACCTCTATCTTATCCCCCCTTAATTGTCTCTTTTCTAAGATGAGCAGCCCAACTTTTTAGTCTCTCCTCATATGGAAGCTGTTCCATACCCTTGATCATCTTTGGTGCCCTTCTTTGAACCTTTTCCAGTTCCAATACATCCTTTTTGAAATGGGGCCACCAGAACTGAACACAATATCCAATGTGTGAATGCATCATGATTTATCTAGTGATATTATGATATTTTCCATCTTATTTTCTATCCCTTTCCTAATAGTTGTTAACAGTCTGTTAGCCCTTTTTGACCACTGCTGAGCATTGAGCTGAAGTTTCCAGAGCACGATCCATGCTCCAAGATCTCTTTCTTGAGTGGTAACAGCTAACTTAGAATGCATCATTATGTATGTGGAATTGGTATTATTTTTTTCCAACGTGCATTTCTTTCCACTTGCCACTGTGGAATGTCATCTGCCATTTTGTTGCCCTGTCACCCCGTTTTGTGAGATCCCTTTGTAACTCTTTGCAGTCTACTTTGTAATTAAGTCTCTTGAATAATTTTGTATCGTCTGCAAACTTTGCCACTTCTGTTCACTTCCTTTTCCAGATCATGAATGAGTATGTGGAATAATAGCACAGGTCCCAGTACAGCTCCTTGGGAGACCCTCTTGTTTACCGGTCTCTATTGTGACAACTGGTCATTTATTCATGCCTTTGTTCCCTATTTTTCAACCCTTTACTGGTCCATGAGGGGATCTTCCCTGTTATTCCCTGATTACTTAGTTTCTTTAAGAGCCTTTGGTGTGGACCTTGTCAAAAGCTTTATGAAAGTCCAAGTACACTACAGCAACTGGATCACCTTCATCCATATGCATGGTGATTCCATCAAAGAATTTTAATAGATTGGTGAGGCATGACTTCTCTTTAAAAAAGCCGTTTTGACTCTTCCCCAACAAATCATGTTAATTTATATGTCTGATCATTCTGTTTTACTATAGTTTGTACCAATTAGCCTTGTTCTGAATTTGGGCTTACTGGCCTGGGATTGCCGGGATCGCCTCTGGAGCTCATTTTAAAAAATTGGCGTTACATTACTATCCTCCAGTCACCTGGTACAGAGGCTTGTTTCAGTGATAGTTACATACTATAGTTCATAGTTCTGCAATTTCATATTTGATTTCCTTCAGAACTCTTAGGTGAATATCATCTGGTGCCGGTGGCTTGTTACTTTTTAATTTATCAATTAGTTCCAAAATCTCCTCTGTTGACACATCAATGTGGGACAGTTGTTTGGATTTCTTGTCCAAAAAGAATCCACCCCCGATGAGTCGCCCCTTTCCCTGCCACCGCCCATATTATTGCTGCCTCCGAGGTTGTCTCGTTTCCTCCGTCTATGGACAATTCTCAGGGGGCGGTTTTCATGCCCCCTTTTCCTAACATCATGGGGGCTGCACTATTCCCTCCGCCTCCCCCTCCTGTGCCGAGGATGGGGACGGGCTGCCCGGCGCAACTGAGCCGGGGTTCTGCTCCATGCTTGCCCATCTCTACAGGCCGCGAAGATGTTTCAGGGGCCTCACCGGAGGACGGCAGCAGGTTGGCTGCTGCATCCCCCTCCGCGCTGAGGGAAGAGCTGCGCCGTTTCCTGCAGGACACTCGTGGCTCAAAGGGCAAGGTGCAGCTCGCCCTCCAGCGCTGGGGGGACTTCCATCACGTCCTCCGGGCCGTGAAGGGCCTTTTGGGGGAGGGGAGAGGGACCGGGAGGCAGGGCCTCGCAGCCTACCAGTGGGCCCATAAGTTCCGCGACTCCCTGATGTCCTTTGGGGCCGAACATGGGTTGTTGCGGGGCCTCCTGGAGGCCGTCGATTCCCCTGCCTGTGAGGATTCACACCAGTCCTCCCTATGAAGGATACCATCTTTGCCACACTGAACACCAGGGGCTGTAGCGTGGGTCTCCGCAGGAGCCAGGTGCTCTCCTTCCTTCGGGGTGGGGGGGGTACTCTGTGATCTTCCTGCAGGAGACCCACACGGCTCCAGCCGTCGAGGCTATCTGGTGGCTGGAGTCGGGGGACGAGGTTTACTTTAGCCACCTCGGCGCCCGTTCGGCTGGGGTGGCCACCTTGTTCTCCCCCGAGCTACGGCCCGAGGTGCTGGGGATAGCCAAGGTCGTGCTGGGTCGCCTGTTGCACGTCGGGGCCTGCGTGGAGGGGCTGAGAATAAACCTGGTCAACGTTTACGCTCTGAACACAGGCCCGGAACGAGTGCGATTCTATCGGCAGGCTTCGGCCTTCCTCGGCACCCTGGATCCTCACAAGTGCCTGGTCCTGGGCGGGGACTTCAACACCACCCTTGAGGAGCGGGACCGCTCAGGAGTCGAGACATCCCAGGCAGCCGCGGGTGTCCTCAGGAAGATCGTGGATCATCACTCCCTGGTGGACGTCTGTTGTGACCACCATCCGTACGATGATGTTACCTTTACTTATGTCCGGGTGGAGGGGGATTGGTCGTGCCACTCCCAGTTGGACTGTATTTATATCTCACGTTTCCATCTGGCACGAGCCTACGCCTTCGGCATCCGGCTGGCCCCGTTCTCGAATCACCACTTGGTGACTGTGACAGCCTCTCTCAGTCCGGAGAGGCCGGGGCCGGCCTATTGGCATTTTAATAACAGCTTGCTGGAGGATGTGGTCTTCGTGGCATTCTTCCGGGAGTTCTGGCTGGCCTGGCAGGGGCAGCAGCGTGCCTTTCCCTCGGCGAGGTGGTGGTGGGATGTGGGAAAGGTACGCGCACGGCTCTTCTGCCGCAACTACACCCAGGGCGCCACCCGGCGGAGGGATGCGGTGATAGGGCAGTTGGAGCGGGAGGTTTTAGACTTAGAGAGGCGTCTTGCCTCTGGCCCCGAGGATCCACCCCTCCACGCAGCATACTGGGAGAAGCGGGAGGAGCTCCGGGCCCTGGAGGACCATAGAGCCCGGGGCGCTTTTGTCCGATCCTGCATCTGCCTCCTTTGGGAGATGGATCGCGGCTCCTGCTTCTTCTATGCCCTGGAGAAAAGGAGGGGGGCCAAAAAGCATGTCACCTGCCTACTGGTGGAGGACGGGACCCCCCTCACGGATCCGGAGGAGATGCGTGGAAGGGCCAGGGCCTTCTACGCTAACCTTTTCTCCCCAGATCTGACCAATGCCGATGCCCGCAGGGTGCTCTGGACCGAACTCCTGACGGCCAGCGCGGGTAACCGGGACCAGCTGGAGCTGCCTCTCTCTCTCTCTGGCCGAGCTCTCAGAAGCCCTCCGTCGCATGCCCACTAACAAATCTCCGGGCATGGACGGGCTGACCGTGGAGTTCTACCACATGTTCTGGGACGTCCTCGGCCCAGACCTAGTCATCGTCTGGGCCAAGTCCTTGCAAAGCGGGGTCCCCCTCTCTCATGCAGGCGAGCTGTGCTCGTCTTATTGCCAAAGAAGGGGGACCTCCGCAACTTACAGAATTGGTGTCCCGTCTCGCTCCTCAGCACGGACTACAAGGTCATAGCAAAGGCTATCTCGCTGTGGCTGGGGCCCATGCTGGCGGACGTAGTCCATCCCGACCAGACCTACACCGTCCCGGGCCGGACCATCTTTGACAACTTGTATTTGGTCCGGGACCTCTTGGAGCTGGGGCGTAGAGATGGTCTGTCGTTCGCCCTCCTGTCCCTGGACCAGGAGTAGGCATTCAATAGGGTGGATCACGGGTGTCTCCTGGTCACCCTGCAGGCATTCGGCTTTGGGTCCCAGTTTGTGGGCTTTCTCCAGGTGCTGTACGCTGACGCGGAGTGTCTGGTCAGGCTCAACTGGACCCTGACCGAGCCGGTCAGCTTCGGGCAGGGAGTACTGCAGGGGTGCCCCCTCTCGGGTCAGCTGTATGCTCTGGCGATCGAGCCCTTCCTCCGTCTCCTCTGCCGGAGGTTGACGGGGTTGGTGCTTCGGGAGCCGGAGCTGCGGCTGGTCCTGTCGGCGTACGCCGACGACGTGCTCCTCATGATCCAGGACCCGGACGACCTGGTGCGGGTGGAGGCCTGCCAGGCCGTTTACTTGGCGGCCTCCTCCGCCCGGGTCAACTGGGTCAAGAGCTCTGGCCTGGTGGTCGGGGATGGGTGGCAGGCGAGCTCCCACCCACCCACGCTTCAAGCCATCTGGTGGAGCACGGGTCCGCTGCTCTGTCTTGGCGTTTATTTATCCGCCACGCATCCTTCTCCACCGGAGAACTGGCAGGATTTGGAGGCCAGGGTGGGTGAGCGGTTGCGGAGAGGACTGTTCCGGTGTCTCTCCCTGCGAGGGAGGGCGCTGGTGTTGAACCAACTGGTCCTGTCCATGCCCTGGCACTGGCTCAACACCCTGAGCCCAGCCCCGAGGATCCTGGCCAGGCTCCAGAGGATGGCTCTGGAGTTCTTCTGACCGGGGCTGCACTGGGTCTCTGCAGGGGCTTTGAGTCTTCCCCTGGAGGAGGGAGGACAGGGCCTGGTTTCCTTGCTCAGCCAGGTCCATGTCTTCCGCCTCCAGGCCCTGCAGAGGCTCCTTTATAGTGCAGGTAGTCCAGCGTGGAGCACGTTGGTGCACACCTTCCTCCGCCGCCTCCGAGGGCTCCAATATGACCGGCAGCTCTTTTTTCTCCATCTGAGAGGCCTTCCGCGAGACCTCTCCGAGCTGCCGGTCTTCTACCAGGACCTCCTCCGGACCTGGAAGCTTTTTTCGGCGATCAGGTCATTTGTGGCCACTGAGGGAGCAGACCTCCTCACGGAGCCCCTGCTACACAACCTCGACCTCCATGTGCAGGTGGCGGAGTCTCCCTCTGTGTGTCGGAGGTTGGTCCCGGCAGGAACCACCAGAGTCGGAGACCTCCTGGACTACGACAGGGGAGATTGTGTGGAGCCCCGCACGCTCGGACGATGCATGGGCCTTTCCACCCTTCCGACCCCTAGGCGTGTACTCCGGGAGGCGAAGGCCGCCTTGTCACCCAATTCTCTCGCTTTCCTGCGGCAAGCCCTGCGAGAGGGCGTTCCCCGCCCACCCCTCACCCCTGGCCCTCCGGACATTCTTCTTGGGCCCCTGTTCCGCGAGCCCCCCCGGCCTACCCGTTCCCACACTCCGAGCCGGCTGCTTACCCTGCAGCCGGTCTGGTTTCAAACCGTGCCTAGAAACCATCTGTACATGCTCGTGTTCCATACGTTACATTTCCTCACCCTCGTGTCCCGCCCTGACACCAAATGGCTGGACTATCTTCCACCTAAAGAGGGTGAGGAGCCCCGGTGGGCCAGCCTTTACTCTACCTTAGTCCCATGGCCCGCCGGGGACATTAGTTGGCGGCTCCTTCATGGAGCCATGAGCACAGGTGTGCACCTGGCGTGGTTCACCCCTACACCTGAGGCCTGTCCCTTTTGCGGCATGAGGGGGAACCTGGCGCTCGCTTATCTTGAATGCACCAGGTTGCAGCCCCTATTCCTGCTCCTCCAGAACCTCTTGTTGAGGTTCTGGCTGCACTTTTCCCCACACTTGTTCATTTTCGCACACCCTATCCGTGGCCCCACGGAGTCGCAAGACCTCCTCGTCAACCTCCTCCTGGCTCTGGCCAAAGTCTCCATCTACAATACCAGGAGGAGGATGTTGGATGAGGGGGTGCTCTGTGACTGTGGGGCCTATTTCCGTTCCTCCCTAGTTTCACGCATCCGGGCAGAGTTCCACTTGGCAGCGTCCGCTGGCTCCCTCGACAGCTTTGAGGAGCAGTGGGCGCTGTCCAGGGTTCTCTGCTCGGTGTCCCCATCCGGTATCCTCATTTTGAACCTTTGACCCTCACTCCGGTCCCTGTTTTTCATTAGTTGTCCCCCGTAATCAGTTGGTCCCTGGGTCCAGTGGTCCCTCCAACTAGGCTGTGGGAGGGACCTTTAGCTTGTGCCCACCCACTTCCCGGGTTTTCCAATACGACCCCGCTACAGGGAGGCAGTTAGGAGTAACCATTCCCTTAAATGCAAACCCAAAGAGCTCTTTTAGAAGAGTGGCTGATCTTAGCAGAGCAACTCAAACCTTGTCAACAGCTGATTGCTGGCATTGCCTAAGAAACAGAAGCTCAAGGTGAAGAAATTTAGTTGCAACTTGAGAGCGTTTTCATATCTAAGGCTCAAGAAACTCATTCATGTGGCCAATTTTTGGAATTGGGCAATAAAGTTAGCCGCCTAGCTTTCAAAACCACGCTATCCCACTCTTGCTCTGTCCATTATACCTGCATCTGTAACAGAGGGCACGTCTACACTTAAAATGCTGCACTGGCGCAGCTGCACTGCTGTAAGGAGATAGGAGAGAGCTGTCCTGTCGGCATAGCCAGTCCGCCTCCTGAGAAGCGGTAGTTTTGTCAATGGGAGAAGCTCTCCCACTGACATGGTGCTGTCTACATGGGGGTGTTAGGTTGCTATAACGATATTGCTCAGAGGTGTGGGTTTTTCACACCCCTGAGTGATACAGTTATATCGATATAGATCAGTAGTGTAGACCAGATCTGAGACAATAAAAGGGCAACAGTTAAATAGCAGTAACATTTTTAAAGTTGTACAGAAAAAGTTTATTCCCCCTAAATGAACTCTTGCTACAATAGAAATACATAGTGGTATTGAAACCATCCACATCTTGGAGATTATTGAAGAACAGAAAGTGCAATCTGAAGCAGAGATATCAACAGAGAAACTACAAAATGCTATTCCAAAGGGTAATTCTCCAGGGCTGCTTGGCTTTAGCAGTAAGTTCTAGAAATCTGTTCAGGAGTTAGAATCATAGAAGATTAGGGTTGGAAGAGACCTCAGGAGGTCATCTAGTCCAACACCCTGCTCAAAGCAGGACCAATCCCCAATTATATCATCCCAGCCAGGGCTTTGTCAAACCGGGCCTTAAAAACCTCTAAGGATGGAGATTCCACCACCTCCCTAGGGAACCCACTCCAGTGCTTCACCACCCTCCGAGTGAAATAGTTTTTCCTAATATCCAACCTAGACCTCCCCCACTGCAACTTGAGACCATTGCTTAATCGTGCCTTGAATACGTTAAACATTCAGTCACTCCCTTGGACAAGGAAAATTGCCCAATTCCTGTTTGGAAGCCAGTGTAACTGAACTCCTGAAAAATGATAAAAATCCAGAAGACTGAATCTCACACAGGCTAATTTTATCAATTAAACTAGACAATAAAGCACTGAAAAAGCCTCAGAAAACCAGCTGCCCCTAACCTTGTCACTGCTGATTTTTACCAAGTGCTCTCGCTTTATTTAAGGCAGAGCTACACATCACATTTGTCAAATGGCAAATACCATTAAAGAAATGCAAACATCACTGCCTTTTTCTGGGATTGGCTATGGAGAAGGCATTCTACAGAGTGCTTTGGGGCAATCTCTTTGTAGTACTGGAGAGATTTAGTTTCAGACATCAACCAATTACCTCCATCAAACTGTTCCACCGCTCTCCACATGCCTTCCTTTATGTGAATATCTGCAGAGCAGAGATATAGGGCCAGGTTTGTAAAGGCATTTATGTTTAGAAAGGTTTCAGAGTAACAGCCGTGTTAGTCTGTATTTGCAAAAAGAAAAGGAGTACTTGTGGCACCTTAGAGACTAACCAGTTTATTTGAGCATGAGCTTTCGTGAGCTACAGCTCACTTCATCAGATACATACCGTGGAAACTGCAGCAGACTTTATATATACACAGAGAGCAGAAGTTACCTACTACAGGACAGGCCTAACAAAGAAAATAACAGAACGCCACTAGCCGTCACCTTCAGCCCCCAACTAAAACCCCTCCAACGCATTATTAAGGATCTACAACCTATCCTAAAGGATGACCCAACACTCTCACAAATCTTGGGAGACAGGCCAGTCCTTGCCTACAGACAGCCCCGCAACCTGAAGCAAATACTCACCAACAACCACATACCACACAACAGAACCACTAACCCAGGAACTTATCCTTGCAACAAAGCCCGTTGCCAATTGTGCCCACATATCTATTCAGGGGACACCATCACAGGGCCTAATAACATCAGCCACACTATCAGAGGCTCGTTCACCTGCACATCCACCAATGTGATTTATGCCATCATGTGCCAGCAATGCCCCTCTGCCATGTACATTGGTCAAACTGGACAGTCTCTACGTAAAAGAATAAATGGACACAAATCAGATGTCAAGAATTATAACATTCATAAACCAGTTGGAGAACACTTCAATCTCTCTGGTCACGCAATCACAGACATGAAGGTCGCTATCTTAAAACAAAAAAACTTCAAATCCAGACTCCAGCGAGAAACTGCTGAATTGGAATTCATTTGCAAATTGGATACTATTAATTTAGGCTTAAATAGAGACTGGGAGTGGCTAAGTCATTATGCAAGGTAGCCTATTTCCTCTTGTTTTTTCCTCCCCCCCCCCCCCCCCCGATGTTCTGGTTTAACTTGGATTTAAACTTGGAGAGTGGTCAGTTTGGACGAGCTATTACCAGCAGGAGAGTGAGTCTGTGTGTGTATGGGGGTGGGTTTTTGGAGGGGGGTGAGGGAGTGAGAGAACCTGGATTTGTGCAGGAAATGGCCTAACTTCATTATCATGCACATTGTGTAAAGAGTTGTCACTTTGGATGGGCTATCACCAGCAGGAGAGTGAATTTGTGTGGGGGGGTGGAGGGTGAGAAAACCTGGATTTGTGCTGGAAATGGCCTAACCTGACGATTACTTTAAATAAGCTATTACCAGCAGGACAGTGGGGTGGGATGAGGTATTGTTTCATATTCTCTGTGTATATATAAAGTCTGCTGCAGTTTCCACGGTATGTATCTGATGAAGTGAGCTGTAGCTCACGAAAGCTCATGCTCAAATAAACTGGTTAGTCTCTAAGGTGCCACAAGTACTCCTTTTCTTTATGTTTAGAAAGATGCTGATAGGCACCAAGTGGGATTTTCAAAAGAGTCTAAGCAGTTTAGGCGCCTAACACCCATTGTCAATGCAACCAGGTGCTTAAAATCAGTGCAAGTTAGTGGCTGCACCTCCTTAGGTTCTTCTGAAAATCCCATTGGTGTCTTATCTGTATCTTCTGCCACCTCAGGACCTTTGAAAATCTCTAGCCTTTTCTCCTTAAAGAGCAGTGCAAAGCAAGGGGCCCCTGGTTCCTGTGTCCATTGTGTATCCAGCTCCATCTCCTGTCTCCAGACAGTGCATCACAATCACAATAAAGAACATAAAATGGTGTCTTGGCAGATGAATCCTATATTAACTCAGTGAAATTGAACTTTCCAGGCAGCCGCGAGGCCTATAGCACTGTAGCCAGCTTTCATGTAACGATGACCAAGTCAGACGCTTAGGCACCCATCCAACAAGACTCTCCATTTCCATTTTCATATCTGTCATCCCCTGACAGATTTACATGCTCGGAGATACGAATCTGCAGCCCTTTCCATACACCTGGTGTCATGGCTTTCAGAGGTCTACCACTACTAGGAACTGGAGAACCTTTTTGGAAGGGAGAAGTCTATACAGGAAGGATGGGCTCCACCTAAAGCAAAACAGGACCAGACTGCTGACACACAAAATTAAAAAGGTTGTAGAGAAGTTTGTAAACTAAGAGCTGTGGCAGGAGAGCACATGGTTCAGACAGAGACATTCCTTAGAGCAGTAGTTCTCAACCTGTGCTCCGCAGATCCCAGAGGATCCACGGACTATGTTTAAGGGGTCCAAGAAAGACTTAGACTGAAAACGGACTGAATAGAATTCAGCTATATTTACAGACAGTAGATTTCCAAAAGGGTCCACATCTCCATTTGAAATTGTGTAGGGGTTTGTAAATGAGAAAAGGTTGAGAACCACTGCCTTAGAGGAGGATTTATTAAAGGGGACACTCGATATCCCCAGAATGTTGAGAGGATAGAAGTTGATAAAGCACAGGTAGGAACTGAAGAGAAAGTCAAACAAAAGAGAGTCACCATTCAGTTACATCACATAAAGGCAAATGTTATCCGTACTTGTATACAAATGCTAGAAGTCTAAATACTAAGATGGGTGAACTTGAGTGCCTGGTATATAATGAAGATACTGATATAATAGTCATCTTAGTAACTTGGTGGAATGATGATAATCAATGGGTAATACCAGGGTGCAAAACATATAGGGAGGACAGAGCAGGTTGTACTGCTGAGGGAGTGGCACTATATGTGAAAGAAAGCATAGAGTGAAAGATAGTAAAAATCTTAAATGGCTCAAACAGTATCATAGAATCTCTATGGATGGAAATTCCATGCTTGAATAATAAGAGTAAAGTAGTAGGAATATACTACTGACCCCCTAGCCAGGATGATGATGGTGATTGTGAAATGCTCATGGAGATTAGTGAGGTTACAAAAACATAAAACTCTGTAATAATGGGGGATTTGAACTACCACTACATTGACTGGGTACATGTCACCTCAGGACGGGATGCAGAGATAAAGTTTCTTGATACCATAAATGACTGGTTCTTGGAGCAGCTAGTCCTGGAGCTCACAAGGAGTGCACAGGATCCAGTCCAAGAGATGAATAAACCTGAACTGCTCAGTAACAGCAACTGCAGTGTAATTAAATTTAACATCCTTGCGGGTTGCGGGGGTGAAATACCAAAGAAACCCACCACAGTAGCATTTAACTTCAACAAGGGGAACCACACACAAATGAGGAAGCTACTTAATTGGAAACTAAAAGGAACAGTCACAAGATTTAACTGGGAATTGGTCCTGCTTCGAGCAGGGGGTTGGACTAGATGACCTTCAGGGGTCCCTTCCAACCCTGATATTCTATGATTCTATGATTCTATGATTCTAAGATGAAATGCCTGCAAGCTGCATGGAAACTATTTAAAAACACCGTAATAGAGGCTCCAGCTAAAATAATAAGAATAAAGCCATTAAGCCTAGGGCCAAAAAAAAATGCCAGCATGGCTAAAGAGCAGAGGGAAAGAGATGGTTAGAGGCTAGACGGTTAGAGTAGGATTTGACTTCCAATTTTTCCTTTAACAATTGGAAGTCAGATCCTACTGAGGAAAATAGGCACATAAACTCTGGCAAGTCACGAGTAAAAGTACAACAAGCCAGGCCAGGAAAAGAATTTGAAGAGCAAATAGCAAAAGACACAAAAACTAACAGCAATTTTTTTTAAGTACATCAGAAGCAGGAAGCTGCCAAACCGACGATCGAGGTGCTAAATTGACAGGGGTCAGAGGAGCAGCCGTGTTAGTCTGTATCCGCAAAAAGAACGGGAGGACTCATGGCACCTTAGAGACTAACCAGTTTATTTGAGCATAAGCTTTCGTGAGCTACGGCACACATCCGATGAAGAGAGCTGTAACTCACAAAAGCTTATGATCAAATAAATGTGTTAGTCTCTAAGGTGCCACGAGTCCTCCTGTTCTTTTTTTTGGGGTGCTAAAGGGGCACTCAAGACAGACAGGGCCATTGCAGAGACGCTGAATGGATTCTTTGCATCGCTCTTCACTGAAGAGAATGTGAGGGAGATTCCTACACATGAACTGTTCTTATTAGGTGGCAGATCTGAGGCACTGGCCCAGACTGAGGTATCAGTAGCGAAGATTTTGGAGCAAATTGATACATTAAACAGGAATAAGTCATCAAGGCCAGGTGGTATCACCCAAGAGTTCTGAAGGAACTCAAATATGCAATTGAAGAACTACTAACTGTGGTATGTAACCTATTGCTTAAATCAGCCTCTACGCCAGATGACTGGAGAATAGCTAATGTAATGCCTATTTTTATAAAGTGCTCCAGAGGCGATCCTGGCAATTACAGGCCAGTAAGCCTATCTTCGGTACCAGGCAAATTGGTAGAAACTATAGTAAAGGACAGAATTATCAGACCTATTGATAAACATGATTTGTTGGGGAAGAGTCAAAACAGCTTTTGTAAAGGGAAATCATGCCTCATCATTCTATTAGCATTCTTTGAGGGGGGTCAACACGCAGGTGGTAAGGATGATCCAGCTGGTATGCTGTTCTTGGCCTTTCAGAAAGCCTTTGACAAGGTCCTTCATCAAAGGCCCTTAAGCAAAGTAAGCAGCCATAAGATAAAGAGGGACGGTCCTCTCCTGGATCAGTAACTGGTTAAAAGGCAGGAAACAAAGGGGTGAAAAAATGGCCAGTTTTCACAGTGGAGAGAGGCAAACAGCTGGATTACCAAAGGGTCTGTATTGGAACCAGTGCTGTTCAACATATTCACTAATGTTCTGGAAAGAGGAGTGAACAGTGAGGTGACAGTGTTGTAGACAATACAAAATTACTCAAGATAGTTTAGTCCTAAGCCAATTGCAAAGGGATCTCACAAACCTGGGTGACTGGGCAACAAAATGGCCAGTGGCATTCAACATGGTTAAGTGCAAAGTAATGTACATTGGAAAACATAATCCCAACTACCCATACAAAATGTTAAGGGTCTAAACTATCTGTTACCATGAGAGAAGGAGATCTTGGAGTAGTCATGGATAATTCTCTGAAAATTTCAGATCAATGTGCAGTGGTAGTGAAAACAGTTAACAGATCTGTATTTCAAGGAATCCCTGTTGAGGTTACAGAGACAAACCATCCCGATGAGTCGAAAGAATAGTAAATATGGCAGGCGACCAGCTTGGCTTAACGGTGAAATCCTAGCGGATCTTAAACATAAAAAGAAGTTTACAAGAAGTGGAAGGTTGGATATATGACCAGGGAAGAGTATAAAAATATTGCCCGGGCATGTAGGGATGAAATCAGGAGGGCCAAATCGCACCTGGAGCTGCAGCTAGCAAGAGATGTCAAGAGTAACAAGAAGGGTTTCTTCAGGTATGTTGGCAACAAGAAGAAAGCCAAGGAAAGTGTGGGCCCCTTACTGAATGAGGGAGGCAACCTAGTGACAGAGCATGTGGAAAAAGCTAATGTACTCAATGCTTTTTTTGCCTCTGTCTTCACTAAGGTCAGCTCCCAGACTGCTGCGCTGGGCATCACAGCATGGGGAGTAGATGGCCAGCCCTCTGTGGAGAAAGAGGTGGTTAGGAACTATTTAAAAAAGCTGGACGTGCACGAGTCCATGGGGCCGGACGAGTTGCATCCGAGAGTACTAAAGGAATTGGCAGCTGTGATTGCAGAGCCATTAGCCATTATCTCTGAAAACTCGTGGTGAACGGTGGAAGTCCCAGATGACTGGAAAAAGGCTAATATAGTGCCAATCTTTAAAAAAGGGAAGAAGGATCCTGGGAACTACAGGCCAGTCAGCCTCACCTCAGTCCCCGGAAAAATCATGGAGCAGGTCCTCAAAGAATCAGTCCTGAAGCACTTACATGAGAGGAAAGTGATCAGTTTTAAAGGTCACGCTTGACAAAGCCCTGGCTGGGATGATTTAATTGGGAATTGGTCCTGCTTTGAGCAGGGGGTTGGACTAGATGACCTCCTGAGGTCCCTTCCAACCCTGATGTTCTATGATCAGGAACAGTCAGCATGGATTCACCAAGGGAAGGTCATGCCTGACTAATCTAATTGCCTTCTATGATGAGATTACTGGTTCTGTGGATGAAGGGAAAGCAGTGGATGTATTGTTTCTTGACTTTAGCAAAGCTTTTGACACGGTCTCCCACAGTATTCTTGTCAGCAAGTTAAAGAAGTATGGGCTGGATGAATGCACTATAAGGTGGGTAGAAAGTTGGCTAGATTGTCGGGCTCAACAGGTAGTGATCAATGGCTCCATGTCTAGTTGGCAGCTGGTGTCAAGTGGAGTGCCCCAGGGGTCGGTTCTGAGGCCGGTTTTGTTCAATATCTTCATAAATGATCTGGAGGATGGTGTGGATTGCACTCTCAGTAAATTTGAGGATGATACTAAACTAGGAGGAGATACGCTGGAGGGTAGATACGCTGGAGGGCAGGGATATGATACAGAGGGACCTAGACAAATTGGAGGATTGGGCCAAAAGAAATCTGATGAGGTTCAATAAGGATAAGTGCAGAGTCCTGCACTTAGGACGGAAGAACCCAATGCACCGCTACAGACTAGGGACCGAATGGCTAGGCAGCAGTTCTGCAGAAAAGGACCAAGGGGTGACAGTGGACAAGAAGCTGGATATGGGTCAGCAGTGTGCCCTTGTTGCCAAGAAGGCCAATGGCATTTTGGGATGTATAAGTAGGGGCATAGCGAGCAGATCGAGGGACGTGATCATTCCCCTCTATTTGACATTGGTGAGGCCTCATCTGGAGTACTGTGTCCAGTTTTGGGCCCCACACTACAAGAAGGATGTGGATAAATTGGAGAGAGTCCAGCGAAGGGCAACAAAAATGATTAGGGGTCTGGAACACATGACTTCTGAGGAGAGGCTGAGGGAACTGGGATTGTTTAGTCTGCAGAAGAGAAGAATGAGGGGGGATTTGACAGCTGCTTTCAACTACCTGAGAGGTGGTTCCAGAGAGGATGGTTCTAGACTATTCTCAGTGGTAGAAGAGGACAGGACAAGGAGTAATGGTCTCAAGTTGCAGTGGGGTAGGTTTAGGTTGGATATTAGGAAAAACTTTTTCACTAAGAGGGTGGTGAAACACTGGAATGCGTTAGCTAGGTGGTAGAATCTCCTTCCTTAGAAGTTTTTAAGGTCAGGCTTGACAAAGCCCTGGCTGGGATTATTTAATTGGGGATTGGTCCTGCTTTGAGCAGGGGGTTGGACTAGATGACCTCCTGAGGTCCCTTCCAACCCTGATATTCTATGATTCTATGATTCTATGTTAGGAGCCATTAGGAAAGGGATCAATAAGACAGAAAATATCATAATGCCACTCTATAAATACATGGTGTGCCCACACCGTGAATACTGTGTGCAGTTCTGCTTATCCCTGCTCAGAAAAGCTATGTTAGAATTGCAAAAGGCACAGAGAAGGGCAACAAAAATATTTGGGAGTATGGAACAGCTTCTATATATGAGAGGAGATTAAAAAGACGGGGACGGTTCAGTTTAGAAAAGAGACGACTGTACTGGAGTGTGACCGAGGTCTATAAAATCATGACTGGGTGGAGAAAGTGAACTGGGAAGTGTTATTTACCCTTTCACAAGAACCAATGAAATTAATAGATAGGAACTTTAAAACAGACATAAGGAAGTACTCTTTCAAACAATGAACAGGCAACCTGTGCAAATCATTGCCAAAGGGTGTTGTGAAGGCCAAAAGGATAACAGTGTTCAAAAAAGAATGAGATAAATTCATGGAGGGTAGGTCCATCAATGGCTATTAGCCAAGATGGTCAGGGAGGCAACTCCATACACTAAGTGTCCCTAAGATTCTGACTGCCAGATGCTGGATTGGATGACAGGAGATGGATCACTCGATAATTACTCTGTTCTGTTAATTCCCTCTGAAGCTGCTGGCATTGGCCATGGTTGCAAGACAGGAAACTGGGCTAGATGCACCATTATAGTCATACTTATTTCTTCACTATCTCTGTTTGGCTAAGTCAGCTTGATAAGAAACCTTCCACAAGCGCCATGGTTCCTCCAAGCCTTCCCAGTACTCCCAACTTCTTGATGATATCAAAATGCTGTGTGTGGTGCTATGGAAAATACTGAGACTCAGGCTTCAAAGACAGAAAGATTTGGAACTGATATATTTTACAGACACTCAAAACAATATCCTCATATCCCAAGCACAGAAGCTGTATATTGTTTTCCTTTTATTCTTTCCAATCTGACTTATGGACAAGATGCTTTGCATCTTCAGGAGATCAGATAATATCCTTTTCATGGGACCATGTGGCAAGTATGGAAAAACACAGTCAGATATCTTGGTTCAATGCCAAAATTCTCTCTGACTCCTTGGATATGCAGGATCCCAGCTTTCCTGCAGGACAAGAAGATACCAACTCTAAAAGATGAGACATCAAAGAACTATCACCCTTTAGAGACTTCATCCAGGGCTTAACTCTGCTGAACTTTGAACAGATCAGAATTCAATTTATATTGCCCTTTTGGGGTTTCTATACATACCTATCATTTGTACACTTCCTAGACATTGTTACTAAAGGAGAAGCAGCTCAAATGGAGAAGAATCAATTAGAAGAAGCGCTTAGTGAATGGTCTAACCCAAGTAAGCCCTTAACTCGACATCTTAGTTGAGAAATACTCTGAAGTGTGAGCTCCAACTTTTGTACCTGCGACTTGTGTTCTCCACATTCCTCTTAAGCATAATCAATGACAGAAATTATGTGAATGCCTTTAGGAGTTTCTATTTGCAGTGCTTACAAGTAACAGTAAACACAGTATTTTCTGCTTTGCCATTTTCATTCCATTTTAAAGAAAGCAAATTCAGTTCTGTATCTATGATGCCCTAACTGTGGTTTTCAATCACCCTGATTCATAAAGAGGTTATGGAACTGCCCTTCCACACTCCCATTTTGGACATTGATTCACTGCTTCATACATTACAAGTCAGCAATCATTTTGGTGTTTAACCCTTTATTTCATAGTAGCAGCCATGTTAGTCTGTATTCGCAAAAAGAAAAGGAGTACTTGTGACACCTTAGAGACTAACCATGTTTACAGTTTTCAGAGTAACAGCCGTGTTAGTCTGTATTCGCAAAAAGAAAAGGAGTACTTGTGGCACCTTAGAGACTAACCAATTTATTTGAGCATGAGCTTTTGTGAGCTACAGCTCACTTCATCGGATGCATACCGTGGAAACTGCAGCAGACTTTATATATACACAGAGAATATGAAACAATACCTCCTCCCACCCCACTGTCCTGCTGGTAATAGCTTATCTAAAGTGATCATCAGGTTAGGCCATTTCCAGCACAAATCCAGGTTTTCTCACCCTCCACTCCCCCCACCCCCCCTGCATCTGTGAGGATGTCGGAGGGCCAACCTACCCTGGCAAAAATGTCTGCTAGTGCCTGGCACACACTTTTAGCCCTGGTGTTGCTTAGAGCTACTGCTTCCGGCCATCGGGTGGCAAAATCCATGAAAGTCAGTATGTACTGCTTTCCTCTGGGTGTCTTTTTCGGAAAAGGACCCAGAATATCCACAGCTACTCGCTGAAATGGAACTTCAACGATGGGGAGTGCCTGGAGAGGGGCTTTGACCTGGTCTTGGGGTTTTCCCACTCTTTGGCACACCTCACAAGACTGGACATAGGTAGAAACATCCTTGCCCATTCCCTCCCAGTGGAATGACCCCCCCCAAACGGTCTTTGGTCCTGTTCACCCCAGCATGGCCACTAGGGTGATCGTGGGCTAAGCTCAAGAGCTTGGCCCGGTATTTAGTTGGAACTACCAACTGTCTCTGAGGATGCCAGTCTTCCTGGTGTCCACCAGAAAGAGTTTCCTTGTATAAAAGTCCTCTTTCTACAACAAACCTGGATCGATTAGAAGAGCTGAGAGGCGGTGGGTTGCTCCGTGCCGCCGTCCAAGCTCTCTGGAGGCTTTCATCTGCTTCCTGTTCGGTCTGGAACTGTTCCCTTGATGCGGGAGACATCAGTCCCTCATTGGATTGTGGACCTAGGCTTGGTCCCTCTGGAAGCGATATAGGGGATGGAGCTGTTTCTGTTGACTGTGAACCGCTCTCCGCTGAGACACTATGTTGGGATTCAGTCTCCGGCTGAGCCTCTTGTGTTGGGTTATCGGCTGCTGCCAGTTCAGGGTCGGTGGGGCCCTCTGGTGTTGAGGTTGCAAGTACTGGATTCAGTGCTGACACTGGGTCTGGTGTTGGTTGTTCGGCGGGTTCCGGTTCTGGGACTGGTTCCGTCTGGGTCTCTGGGACTGGATCCACTACTGCTGTTGCAGACATTGGCCTGGGATCCGGATCCATCACCTCTGACTGGGTCCTGATAGAAGTTTCCGGAACAGAGCTAGGCCTCACGGCTTGTTTAGCCTGGCTGTGGGTGACCATTCCCACCCTCTTGGCCTGCTTCACATGATTGGCCAAGTCTTCCCCCAACAGCATGGGGATGGGATAATCATCATAGACTGCAAAAGTCCATGTTCCTGACCAGCCCTTGTACTGGACAGGCAACTTGGCTGTAGGCAAATTGAAAGAGTTGGACTTGAAGGGTTGAATCGTCACTTGGATCTCTGGGTTGATTAAATTGGGGTCCACTAAGGAAGCATGGATAGCTGATAAACACCCATTTTTTCATGTTTTGTGTGTATATAAATCTCCTCACTGTATTTTCCACTGAATGCATCCGATGAAGTGAGCTGTAGCTCACGAAAGCTTATGCTCAGATAAATTGGTTAGTCTCTAAGGTACCACACGTACTCCTTAACTCTTTATTATACATTCTGGGGACAGACCCATTGGACCAGCTCTCTAGCACTGACTTTAGAGTACAGAGCACAATTCCTATGGTGAACAAAAAGCCCAGCTGAAATCTCCTATCTACCCCAAATAAAACACCCACATTCCAGATGTGGCAAGGAAAAGTCCAAAGCTACCTTAACCTACTGAAAACACTACACTGGATTGGCAGCACTGAAGTATCTTCTATAGACAGTGGAGCACATAGATCTGTCCTGGGGCTGTGCAAAGCAATAAATCAATTCACTAACCTAGACTTTAGAGAAACCTGAGTTATGTTCTGGTTAATCTGTCCGGTGCCCAGAATATTAGTATTTGGTGTTCAGATTTATAATGAAGATCAGTTGGCTAGAAGGGAAAGTTTATCATTTATCATTTTTAATTACTGTGCTACCATAAATATTAGGAGTTTGCAAAATGAACAACAACCTATGTATTTGTATCTTCTGAGGACCTTATAATATTGAACTGTTCTCTGCTTACTTGTGGGCTGGATAGAACCTCTGTGACTCAGCTTGGAAAAGAGATGACTAAGGGGGGATATGATAGAGGTCTATAAAATCATGACTGGTGTGGAGAAAGTGAATAAGGAAATGTTGTTTACTCCTTCTCATAACACAAGGACTATGGGTCACCGAAGGAAATTAATCGGCAGCAAGTTTAAAACAAACAAAAGGAAAAAGAAAAGGAGTACTTGTGGCACCTTAGAGACTAACCAATTTATTTGAGCATGAGCTTTCGTGAGCTACAGCTCACTTCAGCTGATGGTAGTCTCTAAGGTGCCACAAGTACTCCTTTTCTTTTTGCAAATACAGACTAACACGGCTGTTACTCTGAAACCAAACAAAAGGAAGTATTTCTTCACACAACGCACAGTCAACCTGTGGAACTCATTGTGAAGGCCAAGACTATAACAGGGTCCAAAAAAGAACTAGATAAGTTCCTGGAGGATAGGTCCATCCATGGCTATTAGGCAGGATGGGCAGGGATGCAAAACCATGCTCTGAAGTCTCCCTAGTGTCTGTTTGCCAGATGCTGGGAATGGGCAACAAGGGATGGATCCCTTGATTGCCTGTTCTGTTCATTCCCTCTGGGACACCTGGCATTGGCCACTGTTGGAAGAAAGGATACTGGGCTAGATGGACCTTTGGTCTGACCCAGTGTGGCTGTTCCTGTTTTGTTGTTAATCATGAATTCAATAAAAATGAAAACGACCAGAATGAGAATAGGGTTCCGACTGAAAGCGAGCATGTCCTACCTCCTACCTGCACATTTCTTCCCAAAGAAGACACCTGGTAGTTCTGTATTTTTCTGTGATGGCAGAATGATTGTTAGGTCTGGGTACAAAAATGAGTAAGACTCCAGGATTGTCAGGGCAGCCCCCATGCTTCCCAGGACATTGTCTCTGCTAGAGGCAGGGTCACCCTCATTCTCTAATTTGGCTTGATCTACACAGAAGACTCTTGGGTAAAGGGCCTTAATGTAAAAGAGAATCAGGCTTCCCCTGCTAATTAAATGCCAAAATAAAGCTGTTGCATCTGAAAGTCTGAGCTGTGAAATGCGCAGGCATCAGATGCAAGTCCTCGCAGCAGCACTAGCCCTGCCGTGTTGCACACATGTATTAAGGCAATAAAGCTACTGCTCGAGACAGGAATAGGGAATGTTCTGTACACAAAGGGGGCTGAATTACAGTTACTATGGGAACAAGAACTGTGAATTTCCTGAGGCTTGTGTGATTAAAATCTCGGTGTAATAGGGCATTCCTGGGGCTCTCTACTCAGCAAATACACGAGCAGAGGAAACGGGGCGGAGTGTCCATGGGCAACGCAAGGCACCTTTCCGGGTGAGGCTTACCCCTGCTATGCCTGCCTGTGCCATGGGGGTAGGTGGAGTGAGGAACCATTCAGTCCCAGGGAAGGAGGATGAAATGCTGATGCCCTGATCCTGTTCTCACTCATGCTGGGCTAAATCGGAGTCACGCCCTTGAAGCCCATGGCTGTCAGAGTACTGTGAGCGAGGCCAAAGCCGGCTCAGGGGCTCCAGGAGGAAAGGTATCAAGAGCAGACACAGATGTGTAACACAGAGGAGGGGGGTGATCAGCCCTTTCAATAGCAAGCACTATAGATCCCAGGCTACCTGGGCTTTTGTGATACCATCACAACAACAGAGAGGGCTTGGGGGAACCTGTGAGGCAGGGAGGGGCAGGATGGGTCAAGAAGGATCCAGATATCTAGAGTCAGGGTCAGATCTCCAGACCGATGCTTGTCACCAGCGGCTGGCCTGGGCCAATACATGGAGGAGACATCACACACACATCCTGCCCCTAGCCACGAGAAGGGCTGCAGTTTGGCTCTGTGGAGGCCTGGAGTAGCCCTGCCATAGGGAGAGACCTGGGCAGAGATGGGTCCTCTGGGGTTGACCCTCCCTCAGCGACCTGGGCCCTACCCCACTCCCTGCTCCTTGCCACAGAGAGAGGCCCCAGCATCCAGCACCCTCTTTGTGCAAGGGAACCTCACTGATTTCCTGCCAAGGAGGCCCTTGCAGCCACAGTGGGGGCTGGAGTTTGCCCCTCAGCGAGCCCTGCCTGTGGTCAGGGGAAGTGGAGCTCACCCCCCAGCTGCAGGCCCCTTGCATTCATTCATAATGTCTCCAGTCCACAGCCAGTGTCTCTGCCGTGCCCAGCTCAGCTTGGGGTGGGGACCTGAGCATTGAACTCCACATGCTGTCACTGAGGGCACATCTACATTAAAATGCTGCACCGGGGCAGCTGCACCACTGTAGCCCTTTAATGAAGACACTCTACGCTGAAGAGAGAGAGCTCTCCTGCCAGCGTCGTTAATCCACCAGCCCGAGAAGCTGTAGCTACATCGGCAGGCGAAGCACTGTCTACACCAGGGGTTAGGTCGGCATAATTATGTCACTTGGGGTGTGGATTTTTCAGGTCTGTAGAGTAAACCAGACCTGAGAATCAAAGTGCGTCTTGCCCTGGCCCGCAAGTCACAGCAGGGGTCTCTGCCCAGCTTTGGGCATGGCAGCAGGTCGTTTCTGTTCCCGCCGCTTGCTGCCGCCTACTGACTTCTGGCAGTGAGCTGCCTCCTAGTATTGCATCCCTTGGCAGGCTGACCTCCTTGCTGACATCATCTCTGTATGAACCATGGAGGGGAGGGATGGGGCTCTGGGTTAAGGCGATGAGCATTTCCCATCGGAAGAGTCTCCAGACCATGGGGCAGTGTGGGGCAGGGAGCTTGTCCCAGACAGTGTGGTGTTGGGGAGAGTAGAGAGACGTGAATGGAAATACAGGCAGGTGCACAGCTCTGCAGTTCAATCATTCTGGGATGGGCTCCCGGGACACGTCTGTCCCACTTCAACCGCCTGAGAGGAGTGGAAGAGACTGAAAGGGACCTGTGCACAGCTCTTCTCTCTGTAGCTGGGCCTCATATGGACAGACACACAGACTCCCAGGTCCCATTCACTGGGATGGGTGGAAATTCTGGGGTTGTCATTATATTTTTATTTTGTGATTAGTTCACTTGCTAGAGGCCCAGGAAAAGTGGAAGTTACTCCCAGCTGCACTCACGACTTCTGAGTGCCCTGGCATAGGAGCAGCTGTGCCCTCTGGGTACCCTGGCACCAAATCCCCCTGCCCTCTCTCAAATGTTCAGCTGCTGAACTGTCAGGCCTGCTGAGGGAAGGTCTGTTTTGCGGCTGTGGCAGCGCTCAGTGCTGGAGCTGCTAGCGGGCTGGAAATGTCTTTTGTCAAAGCCTGAGATGCCTCCAACCTCCTTTAATTAAAGACAATTACTGCTTTCAGCCCCTCTTCACAGCTCAGCCTGGTTGTTTGCAAACACACAGCTGCAGGAGCCTTTGTGCCCCTCTCTGAGTCCCGCTTCCCTGGAGACACACAGAGATTTCTTTATTGTCGGCATTATGGCAGAGGGAAAGGAGGGGCGGGGGAGCCTCCCATTTGGGGACATTATGAAGTGCATGAGGGAGATTATACCCACTGTCCCATGAAACTCAGAGCAGCCCCAGCTTCCCTTTGCATCGGGTCTCTTCTCCCTAGCCCTCAACAGAGTTAAATAGCAGATGGCAGCTGAGGGACCAAGCAGGTCTCCAGTGCGGATGGAGGGGTAAGAGCTGCGAGATATGAAGAGCCACGGAGCATGCAAGATCCAGGGAGATTTTGTTGCTGCAGAGGAGAAGGCTCTTGCCCCACGTGCAGTGCAGTTGTGTGAAGGGCCAGCGAGGCGGCTGGACAGGTGGGGAGGGAGGAGGGATGGGAGGGGCGTTCTGGGCATGACCTTCGTTCTGTCAGTGTAACAAGGCTGCTGGCCCAGTACCAGGCAGGCCAAGGCTGTGCTTTTCCACCCAAACCACTCTGGAGCTGTTGGACCCCTCGGAAAAACCTGAAACCTCCTGTAACCAGTAAACCCCTATTTGTGTGCTCAAATAACCCTGAGGCAGCCAAATGGAGCTTTATCAAACCTTCCAAAACAAGCAGCCCTGGCGCAAGATCAAGCAGGATCCGTTGCAGCCTTGTGGGATATTGTTTCCAAAAATGTGTGCGCCTGAGCATGAAAGTGTCTCTCAGGCCTGAGTTTCATAGTGCTCCAGTGTGGCTCTGAAGTGGAGTGTCCAACTCCAGATGCTCTGTCCAAGGCTGTGGCTCCTCCATTTTCAGGTGCTAATAGTTTCCTCGGGGAGAAATCGAGGAGGAGTTCTCAGCAGCTGAAGCGTTTGGTTGTTAAATTCATTGCAGAGGTTTGAATTGTAAGAGCTCAGCGCTTGGCCTCTGGGGAGCCAAGATCCTTTCTGAGCTCCTAAAGAGCTGACACTGCTCTGTCTTATAGTCATTTTGCAGCCATGAATCCCTGGTGAGCATTAATCACTGTACGAGGGGAAACATCCCCCACAGATGGGAAGCCCAGGAGCTATTTCCTCTTAAACAGTCTGTCTCTGGCCATCTTTGCTCTGCTTCAAGGCGGTTTCTTATTCCAGAGTAGGATCTTGCAGGCCAGCTGGAGAAGTGGGGAAGAAGTGCTAAAGCAGCTCTGATACCCGGCATGAATCTCTGATCTACCCAGACACACAAAGGGTCTGTTTTCACTGCAGAGCTAACCTGGGTGATTGGCACCTGTGGGCGACTCAGGCCCCCACGCTCCCGAAAATCAACCCTGTTGGCAACTCAGGCCCCTGCGCTCCCAACAATCAAGCCCTGTCGGCGACTCAGGCCCCCGCGCTCCTGACAACCGACACTGTTGGTGACTCAGGCCCCCACACTCCCGACAATCAACCCTGTCAGTGACTCAGGCCCCCGCATTCCCAACAATCGAGCCCTGTCGGCGACTCAGGCCCCCGCACTCCCGACAACTGACCCTGTCGGCGACTCAGTCCCCCGCACTCCCGAAAATCGACCCTGTGGGCAACTCAGGCCCCTGCGCTCCCGAAAATCGACCCTGTTGGTGACTCAGGCCCCCGCATTACCAACAATTGAGCCCTGTTGGCATCTCAGGCCCCCGCGCTCCCGACAACCGACCCTGTCGGCGACTCAGGCCCCCGTACTCCTGACAATTGACCCTGTCGGCGACTCAGGCCCCCGTACTCCTGACAATCGACCCTGTCGGCGACTCAGGCCCCCGCGCTCCCGACAATCGACCCTGTGGGCGAGTCGGGCCCCCGCACTCCCGACAATCGACCCAGTGGGCAAGTCAGGCCCCTGCGCTCCCGACAGTCGAGCCCTGTCTGTGAATGACCACACTGCAAAACCAGACTGAAATTACTGCACCCTCATAGGTGCTGTGTTCCCTGTGTGGGTTGCTCAGACTCCTGGAGGCACATCCCATGGTTCATAGCATGACCCTGAGCAGTGCTGCTCTAGGGATTCTCTGGCAGCGTATTGTGGGAGAACTTATCTGGCCTTTCTGGCCCGGTGTGAGAGTTGCTCTGAACCTGCAGTGAACACACTCTAGATCTCTGTCTGCAGCCTCTGTTCCAGCCAGTGCCAAGGCCAGGATCCTGCTCAGGACAATGGCCTGTCCAGCTGTTAATGCAACTCTCATTTTGGCAAGAGGAGGTAGATACAGGTCGTGCAACTTGGTGGGGGACATGTTGGCACACTGCTCTATTTTCTATATCGATATCTATATCTGTGCTTAAACCTTGCCCTGAAAGGGAGGTTCGGGTTTATGCAGTGAAACATAGACCATAGCTGTTTATTAGAAAATTAACGAGTATAAGTAACTAAAAGTCTCTTAACTCCCCTGCTGTCTCTCATGCAGAGTGACCTAGATCACCTGATAAGTTGGGCCCATTGAAACAAAATGTGTTAATACTGCCAAATGCAGTTATACATCTGAGAACAAGGAATGCAGGCCATCCCTACAGAATGGGGCCTGTATCCTCGAAAGCAGTGACCTTACAAAGGATTTAGGGGGTCAGAGAAAAAAGCCAGTTTTGGGTCAATTGAAACATTTCATTTAGTTGCAACCTTTTTTGTTTTAAAAAAAAATTAATATATAAAACAAAGTAAATTTTGAAACAAAACGTTGTTTTCAAATGAAACAAACATGTTTCCAATTTTTTTTCAAAATGAAATTTGATTGCAATGAATATTATTTCATGAAAAATTACCATTTTGTCGAAACAGCATTTTTGATGGAAAACTGTTCTAAAAAATTCACGCTCAGCTGTGCTGTGCAGCGCTGCTGAGAAAACAGCCAGATGTGCAGAGGGGGCAGCCCTCCATTTGCCGTGTGCTGATTTCAGAGGCTCCCCTTTCCTGTGCAGCCCACTGCGGGTGGGAAAGACTTGCATACTGTGCTGGAAGCTTCTCACATGGCTGGAGAGACTATTGTCTTACAGGTGAACTCTGTGAGCATTAACCCCTCAGTCCTTCTCACTATCCTGCTAAGCACAACAGCCCGTCTTTCTCAAAGCAATCTGCTGGCCGAGCTGCAAGATTTCGTGCCTAGAGAGCAGGACAGTGCATGGAGTGTGTGTGCGTAAAGAGGATAAGAGGGATATTTTGTGTTGGAGGTGTACAGCACAGCCGTGTGTGTGCACGCACGCGCATTGTGTAAATCCAGAGGGTTCGTGGGGTAGTGTATGCTATGGCCTGGGGTAAATTGAAGAGGTTTCAGTGTACGAAGGGGTGATTGGGATGGCGGTGTATAGTGTGGTATTGATGTATGTAGTATGGTTGTGTGTAGGTACAGTGTGTCGGGGTTGCAGACAGTACAGGATATATACACGAGCGCGGGGATGCATGGAATGTGTTTTCTAGGAAGTAGCCATGAGCAGCCCCAAGTGACGCTGACTCCTCCATGCCTGAGTGGTTGGGGTAGCTTGGACGTACACGAACGCTTCCCTGCATATCAGCTGAGGCAGCAAGGCCAGGGACCCCCTACATTCCCAGCCTAGCCCTTTCCAAGTAGAATTTGGGGCTGTACTGCTCAGCCTCCCCAGTGAGCACGGCCCCAGCCTGTCTGAGCAGAGTTTGATGCTTTATGAATGTGCTTCAAAAGCCCAGCTGTAGGCTTCTAGCCCGTTGCCATGGAAATAGCTTTGGGTGGCTGGTCCCTCTGGTGTGGCTGCCACCTTGCAAAGCTTGCCAGGTGTGCTGGCTGCAACCCCTGCCCCCACACAGGATGCCCTGCAGAGCTGGGGCTCCCACCAGGCAGGCGGTCACCTACAGACAGGGGACTGAAGTCTCAGTGGCCTGGGAAGGTCGTTTATTTCTATGGCATTATGGGCTAATGAAAGGCTAGAGGTCAGCACAGCAGTCCTGCATCTGTCCATATGTTTGCAGCCTGCCAAGTCCCCCCCACAGCACAGCGCCTCCTAGTGATGGGGACACTGTCCAGGGCAATGAGAACCTGTCCTGCCCTGCGCCCACGTCTGCCTGTGTCTGGGGGACTGTGGCTCCCATCCTGCCTTCTGCCCTGTCATACGAGTGGAGCTGGTGTAACGGGGCTGTAAAACTGGCTGTACTGGTGCCAGGAGACACCTCCTGTGCCTGGGGGAGGGGTTCCCTGCTGGTGAAAAGTCTGGAATGGTGCTGCACCAACTCTCCAGTGGCCATGAGGAGCATGGTTCTTGGCAGGCCAGCTTTCGGGCTCATGCCCAGGACTAGATTGATCCTCAGCAAGCCCCAGGATGCAGTGGGGAGTGGGAAGGGGGCTGCAGAGGGCCATACAGCTGCCCTGCGCTTCTCCCTCGAGCTGCACTGCATGAGCTGCCCCCTGGCTGCAAGGCCATGTGTTGGAAGGTCCTCTACCAGTGATGCCCCCTGCCCACAGGCTCCCAGCCGCCTTCCCAGAGAGCAGCTTGCCCAGCCATTGGGGAGTGGGCTGTCAGGGATGCAGGTCTCGCAGTAATCCTACTAGTGGTGCTCCATATGCCAGGTCTCTCATGCTTGGCATGCTCTGTGCTAATGCTCAGTGGGTGGATGCCTGGAGAGAGCTGGGCTGATTCCAAACAGTTATGATATTAGAGGAGTGCTGTTTGCTAATCCAGCTAGGGGACAGGGAGCAGATGGGCACGTTCCACACCCAGTCTCCCACCTCCTGCCCCAACATTAAAGAAGCCCCTTCTCCAACTTGTGCTGCAAATGGCCACTGGAGCGGGACGTGACTGGGACTGTGCTTCGAGAGATAAAGATCAAACAGACACTTGCAGTCAGAAAAACCTTCGCCTTCATGTAGAGAACAACAAAACAAGGAGGAACAAAGATAAAATCTTCAGGAGAGAGCACAGTCTGTGCATCTCTTCTGTAACAGTCTGCACTGCACTGAACACAGAACAGCTCTGGACAGCTAAGTCCACAGAGTGTACCAGGAAAGCAAGGCATAACCATTTTACAGCTCAATATTCCACCCTCTAAGCTAATGCAGGTCTCCCTGGGGGTCAGAGGTTAAAATGTGGTTGTCAGGCTGAGTCATCCCTCCCCAGTTCCCGTCCTCCATGAGGGTTCTTTAATTTTTACCTAATGGCAGAGTCCCACGTGGAAGCTCAGGTGTGAAAACTTCACCAGAGACTAGAGACTGTTCATGGGCGACGGGATTCGCATGTCAGAGGTGAACAGAATGGTGGAGATTTCCTTTACAGTGTGTGCTTCTCCCTATGTTCAGAGCCTTGTACTAAAACTAGCTGGCTGGAAACCTCTCTCCCATGGAACCAGCCTGGAAACCCACGGTGTCCAGCAGAGGGGGGGAATCAGGGGCAAATGGGAGCCCAAGAGAGGGCTGGTTAGGAAAAGAATTTCCCTAAATCAGTAAAAACTTCAGTGCCTGTTACTGGGAACTCCAGCGCCTGCCAGACCCAACTGGGGACCACAGAAGGTTAGGCTGCTGCACAAGGAAAGCAACCAGCGGTTCCCCCCAGGAAGCTGCCATGACCTCTCCTCGAGGTGGGAGGTGGGGCCTCACTCTGTGCTGGCAAAGCCCTGGCATTGCCCCTCTTCTCAGTGGTTCTCTGGCTTCTTTGGGGCAGGGAGGGGAAGCAAGTATTCTGCTTAGGGCTCAGCTCTAGGTGGCAGGAAGCTTTGGGTTGTTACTGGCTCTGCTGCAGACTTGTAACAGGGAGCACAAACCATTCATGACAATTGGGCCCTGTCAGTGATTCAGGCACCGGCACCCCTGACAGTAGGGCCCTGTCAGTGGTTCCGGTGCCCCTGACAATCGGGCCCTGTCAGTGACTCAGACACTGACGCACCTGACAGTCGAGCCCTGTCAAGCCCTATGAGCTGTAGGGAAAAAGCTGTGTGATCATGGGGGACTTCAATCTGAGAGTTGTGTTGGAGCTTTCATGCTGCCAGTACCAAAACATCCTTTGTAATTTCTAAATATTATAGATGGCAATTTCCAAATTCAAAAAGTCTTGCACCCAACATGGGGGAGTCCTGTATCAGACCTTGTCTTGCAAGTGACAGAGGAACTGATCACAGAACTAAAAATTACTGGTAGCTTAGGTACAATGATATATATATCAGAGGTACAGACCTGTCACATATAGATGTTTCACAAAGCTGAAAACAGTTATGAGCCAAATCATAATTTTATTAGAAAAATGTGAATGATAATTGGGAAATAAGAGCACTTTATTAGCTGCCCAGAGGTTAAGCGGAGACTACAGTAGGTCACACTGAAAGGGGAACTGTCAGGCAGGAGAGAGGTTACTAGTGCAGTTCCTCAGGACTTGGAGCAGGAACTGGTCTTGGAATCAATCTTATTTAACAATTTTATTACTGACCTTTGCACAAAACTTGGGGTTCACTAATAAAATTTGCAGATGACACAAAGTTGGGAGATATTGCCAATATGGAGGAGGACCGGAATATCATACAAGAAAATCTGGATGGCCTTGTCAACTGGAGTAATAGAAACGGGATGAAATTTAATACTGCAAAGTGCAAGGTCATGCATTTAGGGACTAATAAGAATTTTTGTTAGAAACTGGGGACTTCTCCTTTGGAAGCAACAGAGGAGGAGAAAGAGCTGGGTGTATTGGTTGATCACAGGATGACTGAACCGTCAAGATGATGCAGCCATGAAAAAAGGCTAATGCAGTCCTAGAATGCATCCAGCACGGTATTTCCAGTAGAGACAGGGAAGTGTTAGTATCATTATACAAGGCACTGGTGAGACCTCACCTGGAATACTGTGTGCAATTCTGATCTCCCATGTTTAAGAACGATGAATTCAAACTGGAACAGGTGCAGAGAAGGGCGACTAGGATGATCGAAGGAATGGAAACCTACCTTATGAGAGGACACTCAAAGAGTTTGGCTTGTTTAGACTAACCGAACAAAGGCTGAAGGGAGCTATGATTGCTCTCTATAAATACATCAGAAGGATAAATACCAGGGAGGGAGAGGAGTTATTTAAGTTAAGCACCAATGTGGAAACAAGAACAAATGGATATAAACTGGCCATCAGAAAGTTCAGGATTGAAATTAGGTGAAGGTTTCTAGCCATCTAGGGAGCGAAGTTCTGGAACAGCCTTCCACGGGGAGCAGTGGGGGCAAAAAACCTAACTGGCTTCAAGACTGAGCTTGATAAGTTTGTAGAGGGGATCATAGAATCATAGAATATCAGGGTTGGAAGGGACCTCAGGAGGTCATCTAGTCCAACCCCCTGTTCAAAACAGGACCAATCCCCAACTAAATCATCCCAGCCAGGGCTTTGTCAAGCCTGACCTTAAAATTTATCTAAGGAAGTAGATTCCACCACCTCCCTAGGTAACGCATTCCAGTGTTTCACCACCCTCCTAGTGAAAAAGTTTTTCCTAATATCCAACCTAAACCTGCCCCACTGCAACTTGAGACTATTACTCTTTGTTCTGTCATCTGCTCTCACTGAGAACAGTCTAGATCCATCCTCTTTGGAACCCCCTTTCAGGTAGTTGAAAGCACCTATCAAATCCCCCCTCATTCTTCTCTTCCGCAGACTAAACAATCCCAGTTCCCTCAGCCTCTCCTCATAAGTCATGTGTTCCAGACCCCTAATCATTTTTGTTGCCCTCCGCTGGACTCTTTCAAATTTTTCCACATCCTTCTTGTAGTGTGGGGCCCAAAACTGGACATAGTACTCCAGATGAGGCCTCACCAATGTCGAATAGAGGGGAATGATCATCTCCCTCAATCTGCTGGCAATGCCCCTACGTATACATCCCAAAATGCCATTGGCCTTCTTGGCAACAAGAGTACATTATTGACTCATATCCAGCTTCTCGTCCACTGTAACCCCTAGGTCCTTTTCTGCAGAACTGCTGCCTAGCCATTCGGTCCCTAGTCTGTAGCGGTGCATGGGGTTCTTCCGTCATAAATGCAGGACACTGCACTTGTCCTTGTTGAACCTCATCAGATTTCTTTAGGCCCAATCCTCTAATTTGTCTAGGACCCTCTGTATCGTATCCCTACCCTCCAGTGTATCTACCTCTCCTCCCAGTTTAGTGTCATATGCAAACTTGCTGAGGGTACAATCCACACCATCCTCCAGATCATTTATGAAGATATTGAACAAAACCGGCCCCAGGACCGACCCTTGGGGCATTCCACTTGATACCAGCTGCCAACTAGACATGGAGCCATTGATCACTACCCATTGAGCCCGACAATCTAGCCAACTTTCTCTCCACCTTATAGTCCAATTCATCCAGCCCATACTTCTTTAACTTGCTGGCAAGAATACTGTGGAAGACCGTGTCAAAAGCTTTACTAAAGTCAGGGAACAACACGTCCACTGCTTTCCCCTCATCCACAGAGCCAGTTATTTCATCATAGAATTAGATTAGTCAGGGATGGTATGATGAGACTGCCTATGATGGAATGTAGCCCATCCGTGACTTCCAGTAGCAAAAATCCCCAAAGACTGAAGATGGGTCACTAGAAGGGTAGGGCTCTGAGTTACTACAGAGAATTCTTTCCCAGGTATCTGCCTGGTGGGTCTTGTCCACATGATCAGGGTCTAACTGGTTGCCATATTTGGGGTCAGGAAGGAATTTTCCCCAGAGACCCTGGGTTTTTTTTTTTGCCTTTCTCTGCAGCATGGGGCATGGGTCACTTGCAGGTTTAAACAAAAGGAGTACTTGTGGCACCTTAGAGACTAACCAATTTATTTGAGCATAAGCTTTCGTGAGCTACAGCTCACTTCATCGGATGCATACTGTGGAAAGTGTAGAAGATCTTATTATATACACACAAAAAGCATGAAAAAATATCTCCTCCCACCCCACTCTCCTGCTGGTAATAGCTTATCTAAAGTGACCACTCTCCTTACAATGTGCATGATAATCAAGGTGGGCCATTTCCAGCATAAATCCAGGTTTTCTCACCCCCCCCCCCACACACATACAAACTCACTCTCCTGCTGGTAATAGCTTATCCAAAGTGACCACTCTCCTTACAATGTGTATGATAATCAAGGTGGGCCATTTCCAGCATAAATCCAAGTTTAACCAGAACGTCTTGGGGGGGGGGGGGTAGGAAAAAACAAGGGGAAATAGGCTAATTATTTGGGCCTTGCATAATGACTAAGCCCCTCCCAATATCTATTCAAGCCTAAGTTAATTGTATCCAATTTGCAAATGAATTCCAATTCAGCAGTCTCTCGCTGGAGTCTGGATTTGAAGTTTTTTTGTTGTAAAATAGCTACCTTCATGTCTGTAATCGCGTGACCAGAGAGATTGAAGTGTTCTCCAACTGGTTTATGAATGTTATAATTCTTGACATCTGATTTGTGTCCATTTACTCTTTTATGTAGAGACTGTCCAGTTTGACCAATGTACATGGCAGAGGGCATTGCTGGCACATGATGGCATATATCACATTGGTGGATGTGCAGGTGAACGAGCCTCTGATAGTGTGGCTGATGTTATTAGGTCCTGTGATGGTGTCCCCTGAATAGATATGTGGGCACAGTTGGCAACGGGCTTTGTTGCAAGGATAGGTTCCTGGGTTAGTGGTTCTGTTGTGTGGTATGTGGTTGCTGGTGAGTATTTGCTTCAGGTTGGGGGGCGGTCTTTAGGCAAGGACTGGCCTGTCTCCCAAGATTTGTGAGAGCGTTGGGTCATCCTTCAGGATAGAATCATAGAATCATAGAATCATAGAATATCAGGGTTGGAAGGGACCCCTGAAGGTCATCTAGTCCAACCCCCTGCTCGAAGCAGGACCAATTCCCAGTTAAATCATCCCAGCCAGGGCTTTGTCAAGCCTGACCTTAAAAACCTCTAAGGAAGGAGATTCTACCACCTCCCTAGGTAACGCATTCCAGTGTTTCACCACCCTCTTAGTGAAAAAGTTTTTCCTAATATCCAATCTAAACCTCCCCCACTGCAACTTGAGACCATTACTCCTCGTTCTGTCATCTGCTACCATTGAGAACAGTCTAGAGCCATCCTCTTTGGAACCCCCTTTCAGGTAGTTGAAAGCAACTATCAAATCCCCCCTCATTCTTCTCTTCTGCAGGCTAAACAATCCCAGCTCCCTCAGCCTCTCCTCATAAGTCATGTGTTCTAGACCCCTAATCATTTTTGTTGCCCTTCGCTGGACTCTCTCCAATTTATCCACATCCTTCTTGTAGTGTGGGGCCCAAAACTGGACACAGTACTCCAGATGAGGCCTCACCAATGTTGAATAGAGGGAAACGATCACGTCCCTCGATCTGCTCGCTATGCCCCTACTTGTACATCCCAAAATGCCATTGGCCTTCTTGGCAACAAGGGCACACTGCTGACTCATATCCAGCTTCTCGTCCACTGTCACCCCTAGGTCCTTTTCCGCAGATGCATCGGATGAAGTGAGCTGTAGCTCACGAAAGCTCATGGTCAAATAAATTGGTTAGTCTCTAAGGTGCCACAAGTACTCCTTTTCTTTTTGCGAATACAGACTAACACGGCTGTTACTCTGAAACTTGTCATTGTTTATTAGCACTGTAGTGTCCAGGAAATGGATCTCTTGTGTGAACTGGACCAGGCTGAGTTTGATGGTGTGATGGAAATTGTTGAAATCATGGTGGAATTCCTCAAGGGCTTCTTTTCCATGGGTCCAGATGATGAAGATGTCATCAATATAGCGCAAGTAGAGTAGGGGCTTTAGGGGACGAGAGCTGAGGAAGCGTTGTTCTAAATCAGCCATAAAAATGTTGGCATATTGTGGGGCCATGCGGGTACCCATAGCAGTGCCGCTGATCTGAAGGTATACATTGTCCCCAAATGTAAAATAGTTATGGGTAAGGACAAAGTCACAAAGTTCAGCCACCAGGTTAGCCGTGACATTATCGGGGATAGTGTTTTTGACGGCTTGTAGTCCATCTTTGTGTGGAATGTTGGTGTAGAGGGCTTCTACATCCATAGTGGCCAGGATGGTGTTATCAGGAAGATCACCGATGGATTGTAGTTTCCTCAGGAAGTCAGTGGTGTCTCGAAGGTAGCTGGGAGTGCTGGTAGGGTAGGGCCTGAGGAGGGAGTCTACATAGCCAGAAGAAAAGGAGTACTTGTGGCACCTTAGAGACTAACCAATTTATTTGAGCATAAGCTTTCGTGAGCTACAGCTCACGATGCATCCGATGAAGTGAGCTGTAGCTCACGAAAGCTTATGCTCAAATAAATTGGTTAGTCTCTAAGGTGCCACAAGTACTCCTTTTCTTTTTGCGAATACAGACTAACACGGCTGTTACTCTGAAACTTGCAGGTTTAAATGAGTGTAAATGGTGGATTCTCTGTAACTTGAAGTCTTTAAACTATGGTTTGAGGAGTTCAGTAATTCAGACAGAGTTCAGGGGTCACAGGAGTGGGTGGATGAGGTTTTGTGATCTGCAGTGTGAAGGAGGTCAGACTAGATGATCTCTATGGTCCCTTCTGACCTCAAAGTCTATGAATCTATTTAATAACAGGCTCTCCAGTCTAGCAGAGAAAGGTCTGATGTGATCCAATGCTGGGAGTTGAAGCCAGACACATTCAGGCTCGAAATAAGGTGTACATTTTTAACGGTGAGAATAATTAACTGTTGGAACAATTTATCCAGGGTCCTGGTGGATTCTCCATCAGTGACAATTTTTCAATCAAGAGTGAACGTTTTTCTCACAGATCGTCTCTAGAAATTATTTTGGGGAAATCCTGTGATTTACTGGAAATTGGACAATGGACGGTCCCTTCTGGTCTTGGAATCTATGAATGTGTGACTCAGGCACTCCTGCCACTGTCAATCGACCCTGTGGGTGAGTCAGGCCCCCGCGCTCCGGACAATCGACGCTGTGGGCGAGTCAGGCCCCCGCGCTCCCAACAATCGACCCTGTTGGCGACTCGGGCCCCCGCGCTCCCGACAATGGAGACTGTCGGCGACTCGATCCCCCACACTCCCAACAATCTACCCTGATGGTGAGTCAGGCCCCTGCGCTCCCAACAATTGACCCTGTGGGCGAGGCGGGCCCCCGCGCTCCCGACAATCGACCCTGTGGGCAAGTCGGGCCCCCGCACTCCCAACAATCTACCCTGATGGCGAGTCAGGCCCCCGCGCTCCCGACAATCGACCCTGTAGGCAACTCGATCCCCCGCACTCCCAACAAACAACCCTGTGGGCAAGTCAGGCCCACGTGCTCCCAACAATCTACCCTGATGGCAAGTCGGGCCCCCGCGCTCCCGAGAATCAACCCTGACGGCAAGTCAGGCCCCTGTGCTCCCGACAATCGACGCTGTGGGCAAGGCGGGCCCCTGCGCTCCCGACAATGGAGTAAGTCGCCAACTCAATCTCCCGTGCTCCCGACAATCGACCCTGTGGGCAAGTTGGGCCCCCGCGCTCCCAACAATCTACCCTAAATCATAGAATCATAGAATATCAGGGTTGGAAAGGACCTCAGGAGGTCATGTAGTCCAACCCCCTGCTCAAAGCAGGACCGATCTCCGACTAAATCATCCCAGCCAGGGCTTTGTCAAGCCTGACCTTAAAAACTTCTAGGGAAGGAGATTCCACCACCTCCCTAGGTAACGCATTCCAGTGTTTCACCACCTTCATAGTGAAAAAGTTTTTCCTAATATCCAACCTAAACCTCTCCCACTACAACTTGAGACCATTGCTCCTTGTTCTGTCATCTGTTGCCACTGAGAACAGCCTAGAGCCATCCTCTTTGGAACCCCCTTTCAGGTAGTTGAAAGCAGCTATCAAATCCCCCCTCATTCTTCTCTTCTGCAGACTAAACATCCCCAGTTCCCTCAGCCTCTCCTCATAAGTCATGTGTTCCAGACCCCTAATCATTTTTGTTGCCCTCCGCTGGACTCTTTCCAATATTTCCACATCCTTTTTGTAGTGTGGGGCCCAAAACTGGACACCGTACTCCAGATGAGGCCTCACCAATGTCGAATAGAGGGGAACGATCACGTCCCTCAATCTGCTGGCAGTGCCCCTACTTATACATCCCAAAATGCCATTGGCCTTCTTGGCAACAAGGGCGCACTGTTGACGCATATCCAACTTCTCGTCCACTGTAACCCCTAGGTCCTTTTCTGCAGAACTGCTGCCGAGCCATTCGGTCCCTAGTCTGTAGCAGTGCATGGGATTCTTCCATCCTAAGTGCAGGACTCTGCACTTGTCCTTGTTGAACCTCATCAGATTTCTTTAGGCCCAATCCTCCAATTTGTCTAGGGCCCTCTGTATCCTATCCCTACCCTGCAGCGTATCTACCACTCCTCCCAGTTTAGTGTCGTCTGCAAATTTGCTGAGGGTGCAATCCACACCATCCTCCAAATCGTTTATGAAGATATTGAATAAAACCGGCCCCAGGACCGACCCTTGGGGCACTCCACTTGATACCGGTTGCCAATTAGACATGGAGCTATTGATCACTACCCGTTGAGCCCGACAATCTAGCCAACTTTCTCTCCACCTTATAGTCCATTCATCCAGCCCATACTTCTTTAACTTGCTGACAAGAATACTGTGGGAGACCATGTCAAAAGCTTTGCTAAAGTCAAGAAACAACAAGTCCACTGCTTTCCCTTCATCCACAGAGCCAGTTATCTCGTCATAGAAGGCAATTAGATTAGTCAGGCATGATTTGCCCTTTGTGAATCCATGCTGACTGTTCCTGATCACTTTCCTCTCCTCTAAGTGCTTCAGAATTGATTCCTTGAGGACCTGATGGCGAGTCAGGCCTCTGTGCTTCCGACAATCGACCCTGTCGGCGACTTGGGCCCCCGCGCTCCCGACAATCGACCTTTGGGCGAGTCAGGCCCCCGTGCTCCCAACAATTGACCGTGACAGTGAGTCGGGCCCCCGCGCACCCGACTATCAACTCTGTCGGCGAGTTGAGCCCCCGCGCTCCCAACAATCAACCCTGTTGGCGAATCGGGCCCCCATGCTCCCCACAATCGACCCTGTGAGCAAGTCAGGCCCCCGCACTCCCAACAGTCGACCCTGTGGGCGAGTCAGGCCCCCGCGCTCCCGACAATGGAGCCTGTCGGCGACTCGAGCCCTTGCGCTCCTGACAGTCGACCCTTTGGGCGAGTCGGGCCCCCGCGCTCCTGATAATCAACCCTGACGGCAAATCGGGCCCCCGCACTCACAACAATCGACCCTGTCGGTGAACCGGGCCCCCACGCTCCCCCACTGAGTCCCCCAAATTCAATGGTCACTTCTGAAAATGTTGCAAACCCTCCCTGCCGCCTGTCCCAGGCCTGTGCCACGGAGGGGTAGTGATGCTGACCTGCCGCAGGCTGTGAGCAGGGGCTCAGGTTTGCTCTTCGATGGGAGGTGGTGCAGACGTTGCCATGCTTATTGCACATCGGCAGCCGTGCTCCCCAGAGACACATTCCCGCCAGAGCTGCCCCCTTGCACTGCTTGCGAACGGAGCTGGATCCCTCCCGCCTCAGGCTCTCCCGCTGTGAACATTTGACCAAGTGACCTTGCTGCCCTGGGATCAGATCTGCCTGGCCTCCGGGCACGGTGTCCCCAGCCCTGGGCCACGACTCTGGCAGGCATGACGGACCTGGCTAATTTCCTCTTGGATGTGTCCAGAGAGGAAGCTGGCAGCTTCTGCCAAGCGCTGGGTGCAGACTTGCATGGCCCTTTTGCCTCATGCTCCTGATCAGGAGGTGAAAGGCCAGGCCAGGAGCTGTGGAGTTGCCTGAGCAACGGAGACCTAGTTCAGTACTTGAGGCCTGGCTGGGAGCTAAAGGCACCTAACAGCGATGGAGAGCTTCGCTCCCCCAGCAACCTGCTGCCCTAGCGGAGATGAGAGAGGCTCATTCAGGCTGATTTGGTTTCATTAACTAGATTTGTTATTTTAATCTGTTAAAGTAAAAGCTAGTTGAACCTGCCTGAGACTCCTTGGAGTGGGGTCTGCTGGGACATGGGCTGAGGCAGCAGGGAAGCCAGCCAGTCACATAGGGAGAGCCCCCTCCCGCTTCTGCGTGTCCTGCCCCACCCCGCCTCCCTGTACCTCCCTGCTGCTCCTCAGCCTTCCAGCCAACCCTGCACCTTCCTGTCCCGCATGCAACCTCCCTGCCCCCTCCCTCTCCTGCACCTGCCACCCAGCCTTTACTGAGTAGCTGCTGAGCTGCTTTTCTAAACGGGGTTATTTCCCATGAAGCATCATGATGATGCAGAAGAAGAATCTGTAATGAAAAGGGGCCACTGCTGCTCTCGGTGACACTGCTGACATCCCAGGCAGCCCATCAACTTCCACCGAGCTGCCATGGCTGCGGCTGAGAGCAGTCGGTGCTGCCATGCCCACGCCAGGCACAGGTTCACTTCTCAGGCTGCTCAGGGTGGGGCATCTGCCACTGGAGTTTTGGTGGGTGAGGATTGTGCACAGCCTCTGTGCAGCTTCCCAAGAGGCAACAGGGAGAGCTCTGCTTTCTGCTCTGTGAAAGCCCTTTGGAAGGCGAGAAAGTTTCTGCTCAAGTAGAGCAGTGAGAGCAAACGCCCACAGAGACCTATGGGTCTGTGGCACGTGTTCTCACCCTGAGAGCAAGCAATCTGGTTATGCCCCTCTCCTCCCCTTCCTTTATGGCCAGATGGGAGGGGTGCATTGAAGATGAGGCTGTGTAGGAGGAGAGGTTGGGTCCCTGCTCTATAGCAATCCCCCTGTATTCCCTTTATAGGCACCCATCGTTGCTTCTCTGTGCATGTCAGTAAAATGGACACATACCTATGGGGTATTTTTTGCACATTTCTATAACCCAATCTGCAGCCTAGCCGCATGATGGATGGTGAAAGGGCCATCCTGGCAGAGCCCAGCTGTTTGGGAAGCACTTCTCAAATACTAGGAGAGGGTCTGCCTGTCCTTCCCAGACACCCCTCATCAGGTTGGTATGTCACTTGGCTTTCTCAGAGACTGATTCTTCTGCCTAGGAGTGTAGCTCACGGCAGTGAGAGTCCATGTGTGCAGCGTGGGTCTCTGTCTCCTCATGGAGTCCCTTAGTTCTGAACTCCACATGGGAGTAGCTAATTTGTTGCCCAAAGGGTGACAGTGTGCTCCCATGGGCACCCCAGAGAGGGAAGGTGGTTTTGTGGCTAAGGTGCTGGCCTGGCACTCAGAGGTTCATGTGTTCAATGCTTAGCTCTGCCACAAACTGCCTGTGTTACCCTGGGCAAGTCATGTAATCTCCCTGGACATGGTCTTTAACAGCCTTTGTGTAGCATGAAGGATCTGGCTCTGGGTCATGTCAGCATCCAAACGGAGAAGAGCAAATGAACGGAGTTAGCATAGCAAGCTAGTGGAGTATGGCAAGAGTTGGGATCTCCTTGTGAGATCCTCCTGTAGGCCTTGGCATCCGTGAGCAAGAACCATGCCATTGACCTGTACTTCTGACTTTGCTTTTACGTTACAGTCCAAATGCAGCCTGGGGAGTGTCAGGCAGCCTGTGGAGCTCATGAGTGCTGCCCAGGCCAATCTGCATCTTATTACTGAGCCCACCAGGAGTACAGGTCCCAGCATGATCGGAGAGGTCATGCTGCATTGCATGCTGGGACCTCTGCCCCTTCACCTCTGCCAGCAAGATGAGGGCAGGTGCAACCAACACCATGTTATGTAACTTACGTGATGGGCTGAGTGGCCAACGCACTCCACTGCTGGTGGAACATACAAAAGGATGGGCACCCAGGCATGGCAAACCAATATATAGCAGGCAGGCTATGCAAGATCAATAAACAGCCAGCCAGGGAGATCACATATGTCCATGAAGGATACAGGCTTCAGACGAGGTCTTCCTACACTGTTCTCTGCATCTAATCAGAAATATAATCAGACTCTTCCTATTTCTAGCACCTTTCATCTGAGGGCCTGAAAGGAAGATAAGGATCAGCAACCCTGTTTTTTTAATGTGAGGTAAACTGAGGCACTGAGGGGGTAGTGGTTTGCCTGAGGTTACCCAAGGAGTCAATGGCAGAGCCCAGAACAGAACCCAGGAATCCTGGGCCCCGGCCCTGTCCTCTAACCCGGGGTTCTCAAACTTTATTGCATTGCAACCCACTTCCAACAACAAAAATTACTACTTGACCCCCGTGCCCTGTGTTACTCTAGATTCTAGAGTCTAGGATCAGGGCTGGCGTTAGGGAGTGATAAGTGGGGTGATAAGCAGGGCGATTGCCCAGGGCCCCATGCCACAAGGGGCCAAACGAAGATAAGTTGCTAAGGTGTCGGCTTCAACCCCGGGCAGCGGAACTCGGGCTTCAGCTTCAGACCCGGACTGCAGGGAGTCCAGCCCTGGTGACCCCATTAAAACAAACTCGCAACCCACTTTGGGGCCGTGACCCACAGTTTGAGAAACACTGCTCTAACCACTACACAGGCTGCCCTCCATTCCATAGCATGGGTTTTTTGATTTCTTAGTGCATTAAAGCTTTTTGCCCAAGGAAAAAGGGATCATGCAAATGATTTGCCCCAGGGGATTTACAGAGGTTGTTTAAGCCAGCAGATTCCGCCTCCTCCCTAGCTGTGCCATGCAACTCAATATTGCTTATGAGTTCTCCTCCCCTACATGCAGAGTGCGGCTGACAGATGTGGACATGCAATCACTGTCCCAGGAGAGAGCAATTAAAGCTACACTGGACCCTTCTAAGTCACGCATTAGTGTCAGGAATTTCTAATCAATCAGCTCAGTGCCTTGTGGGGTCAAAAGTCTCTTTGAAATTCCAGTGGGGAACAGCTCCTAATGGGTTTTATGTTGATTGCTATAAATTGATTTGTGTTAAGAAAAGCAAGTTTTGTTTCCTTCTGAAAGCCCTAAATACGCTCTGGGGGCAGGACGAGCAGTGGAGTTAGATCTCTTCCTGTCTTCACTTAGGTTCTGTCCCTCGCCAACATGCACCATACACATACAGAGTTCTAGCTCCGGAGCCTGCTAGGGAAAGCTCAGTCTTCAGCACTGGCTGTTGGCTGAGACCCCTCTCTGGTCACTGCTTGCAGAAGGCCTTGCAGACTAGGGGCTGAAGAGGGATGCGCCATGTTGTCTCTAGCTCTGTAGGGCAGGGTTGTACTCAAAGGATCTATGCATTGGAGCATTTTGCTGGGAAGTGGCGTTTTGCACTCGAATGCGCTGTGGTGAGACACAGACGTGCATGGCAGGCTAACACGCTAGAAACCTCCTTTGTGAGACATCAGAATTCTGGTAGTGCTCAGATGAGTGGTGGTGCAAGGGCCGACTAACCGGCATACATTCAAGGGCTATTCGCACTGAGGAGCTGGGAGCTGGGGGACGACCTGCTGAAAATTCGGCCATTTTGCATTAATGTGGCTGGATTCCTTGCTGGCTGGGGCTCTTCCTTCCTTGTATGGGGGTAAGAGGAGAGCTGAGTGCTGGGCAATGCGGGGGCAGCCAGTGCTAAGGGCCAAAGCATGGAACAAGATTGCTGATGTATGCACCTTGGGTGCAATGTATACAGAAGCTGGGAGGTTTCCCAGGGTGTCTTGGGCTCACGTTGGGACAGACGCTCATGGCCTGTGGCACAGTGGGTAGCGCCGTCCCCCATGAGGAGTAAGGAGAAGTAAGGCCTAGTCTATGCTACACGTGCTACAGGGCCACATCTGGTGAAGATGCTCTGTGCCGACAGAAGAGAGCTCTCCGGTCGACATCATAACACCAAGAGACGCGGTAGCTATGTCACTGGGACAATGCTCCTGCCAACGTAGCATTGTCCACACTGGTCGGTGTAACTTACGTCGCTCAGGGGCATGGATTATTCACACCCCTGAGTGATGTCAGTTGTATCAAAGTAAGCTCTAGGGTAGGCCAACCCAAGATACTGAGAAGAAAGATACTAATTAGTGTTAGTAATAGACCAGTGAGCTTTGTGTAGTACTGCACTATTGTATCTGATATTTGGATAGGATGCTATATACTGGATCTTTTTCGGATGGTGTTGGGGTGTATTGGGGTTCTGTGTCTGGGAGGGGGTGTTGTATGTTGGAGTTCTGTGGGATGTTGTTTGGATGTATCGGGGGCCTGTGTCTGGGAGGGGGTGTTGTATGTTGGAGTTCTGTGGGATGTTGTTTGGATGTATCGGGGGCCTGTGTCTGGGAGGGGGTGTTGTGTGCTGGAGCTGTGTCAGATGGTGTTGGGGTGTATCAGGGACCTGTGGCTTGGATGAGGTGTTGTGTGCTGGAGCTCCATCAGAGGATGCAGGTTTATATGGGGGCCTGTGGCTGGGAGGGGCTATTGTGCGCCACAGCTCCCGGTGTAGCCATGCAATGGTGGTTAGTGCTGTGGTAGTGTCCGTGATGTGGCTGCGATCGACATATTCTTGTGTCAGGTTTCATTGTGCTGGCTGGCTGGCCCCCTCAGCACAGCCATGCACAGCTGGGGAAGGCTCTGCTGTCCTTGTGCTGCAGGTTTGTGAGGGTGCTGTTACACTGTGGCTCCTCGCTATCACCTGGGCCTGGGTTTGGTATGTGCCCAAGAGGACTGAGTTGCGTGCCTGTTGTCCTGTGAGTGCCTGCTGGGGCCTTGCTGCCCATTTGCTGTGCCACTCGGTTGGCACTGCTGCCTCCTCTGCAGAGGGCAGGGCAGCGGCCCTGGATGGGTGCCCACACTGCTGTCAGTTGTTGTTTCCAGCAGGCTGCAGGAATCAAACATTTTGACAAGAGGCTGCAGCCTGTGCCTCTGTCAACGGGGCTGGCTGCTGGCTGAGAGCAGCTTCCCCCTCCTGGCAGCAGTTCACACTCCATGGCCCTGCCCTGCCCAGGCTAAACCCCTCCAGGGGTCCAGTCTGGAGACGGGGGAGGCCAGGCCTCAAGGCAGGACGCTGGGTGGATTCCATGCCATCAACACTGCGTCTCTACAGACACCAGGCAGCTCCCTGCATCCCTGGTGGGTGGCTAGTGTGTTCCAGCTATTGATCCGCCGGCAGGCCTGGATCCCACCCCAGAGCCACAGCGTAAATCCAGGGTAAGGCTGCTGACCAGCCAGGGGTAACCCTCATGTGCACTGAAGTAACTGAGAGCAGGGTCTGCCTGCTGCCATGCACCACGCTAATGTGGGAAACAAAGGGGGACAGGCAGCGGCCAGGGGCTCGCTGGGCCGTGGCGGGCAGGGGGGCTCCCTGCTGGATCCCAGCCCACGCTCCAGGAAGAGGCGACCGTAACATGGCTGTTTGCTCTGCCGTGAGTGAACCCAGGAGCAAGGCTGTTCATATTTCTGTACCGAACAGGGAGCTGACGTTAATGAACAGCTAATTAACATCACAGGCCTTGATGGTTCCAGTGTCAGTGTCCCTAATTAGTCTCACACTAATCTGCTTTAATTAACTGTCCCTGTCGCGCTTTTAATTTAATTTTCAGCAATAGACCAGAGATGGCAGCCCTTTGAGTGTTTCGGTCTCAGTACGGTGGTGCCACTCGGATTGGGCAGACTGGCAGCTCCCTGGTGCTGTGATGGGGTTTCCTGGGAAGGGGTCCTGGGGAGGGGATGGCAGTGCCAGGGTGGGTACAGGCAGGGGAGGAGCGGCGTCTCCGAGGGCTACACCACCACGCTGGGTCCCCATCACCATCTGAAAAGACGTGGCCACATGACTGCAAGGTAGGGCTGAGTGACCAGGGGTCACACCTGACACCGCAGCTGAGTCCATGGCAGGGCAACCACAGAGATGCAGGGTGTGCCCAGGAGCAGGATAACAGCCAGTCCTCCCTGATGCCCCGAGCACACAGACCAGCACTGCCTGGCCAGGCACAGGGACACAGAAATCCCCGCAATGCCCCCAGGCACACAGACCAGCACCGCCTGCCCACACGCAGGGACACAGAGATCCCCCCAATACCTCCAGGCAGACAGACCGGCACTGCCTGGCCAGGCTCAGGGGCACAGAGATCCCCCCAATGCCCTGGGCACACAGACCAGCACTGCCTGCCCACACGCAGGGACACAGAGATTCCCCCCATGCCCTGGGCACACAGACCAGCCCTGCCTGCCCACACGCAGGGACACAGAGATTCCCCCAATGCCCTGGGCACACAGACCAGCACTGCCTGCCCACACGCAGGGACAAAGAGATTCCCCCAATGCCCCCAGGCACACAGACCAGCACTGCCTGGCCAGGCTCAGGGGCACAGAGATTCCCCCCATGCCCCAGGCACAGAGACTGGCACTGCCTGCCCACACGCAGGGACATAGAGATTCCCCCCATGCCCCAGGCACACAAACCAGCACCGCCTGCCCACACGCAGGGACACAGAGATCCCCCCAATGCCCTGGGCACACAGACCAGCACTGCCTGGCCAGGCTCAGGGACACAGAGATCCCCTCAATGCCCTGGGCACACAGACCAGCACTGCCTGCCCACACGCAGGGACACAGAGATTCCCCCCATGCCCTGGGCACACAGACCAGCCCTGCCTGCCCACACGCAGGGACACAGAGATTCCCCCAATGCCCCCAGGCACACAGACCAGCACTGCCTGCCCACACGCAGGGACACAGAGATTCCCCCAGTGCCCCCAGGCACACAGACCAGCACTGCCTGGCCAGGCTCAGGGGCACAGAGATTCACCCCATGCCCCAGGCACAGAGACTGGCACTGCCTGCCCACACGCAGGGACACAGAGATTCCCCCCATACCCCAGGCACACAGACCAGCACTGCCTGCCCACACGCAGGGACACAGAGATCCCCCCAATACCTCCAGGCAGACAGACCGGCACTGCCTGGCCAGGCTCAGGGGCACAGAGATCCCCCCATTCCCCAGGCACACAGACCAGCACCGCCTGCCCACACGCAGGGACACAGAGATCCCCCCAATGCCCTGGGCACACAGACCAGCACTGCCTGCCCACACGCAGGGACAAAGAGATTCCCCCAATGCCCCCAGGCACACAGACCAGCACTGCCTGCCCACACGCAGGGACACAGAGATTCCCCCAATGCCCCCAGGCACACAGACCAGCACTGCCAGGCCAGGCTCAGGGGCACAGAGATTCCCCCCATGCCCCAGGCACAGAGACTGGCACTGCCTGCCCACACGCAGGGACATAGAGATTCCCCCCATGCCCCAGGCACACAGACCAGCACCGCCTGCCCACACGCAGGGACACAGAGATCCCCCCAATGCCCTGGGCACACAGACCAGCACTGCCTGGCCAGGCTCAGGGACACAGAGATCCCCCCAATGCCCTGGGCACACAGACCAGCACTGCCTGCCCACACGCAGGGACACAGAGATTCCCCCCATGCCCCAGGCACCCAGACCAGCACCGCCTGCCCACACGCAGGGACACAGAGATCCCCCCAATGCCCTGGGCACACAGACCAGCACTGCCTGCCCACACGCAGGGACACAGAGATCCCCCCAATGCCCTGGGCACACAGACCAGCACTGCCTGGCCAGGCTCAGGGACACAGAGATCCCCCCAATGCCCTGGGCACACAGACCAGCACTGCCTGCCCACACGCAGGGACACAGAGATCCCCCTAATGCCCTGGGCACACCGACCAGCACTGCCTGGCCAGGCTCAGGGACACAGAGATCCCGCCAATGCCCTGGGCACACAGACCAGCACCGCCTGCCCACACGCAGGGACACAGAGATCCCCCCAATGCCCTGGGCACGCAGACCAGCACTGCCTGGCCAGGCTCAGGGACACAGAGATCCCCCCAATGCCCTGGGCACACAGACCAGCACTGCCTGCCCACACGCAGGGACACAGATATTCCCCCCATGCCCCAGGCACACAGAGCAGCACTGCCTGGCCAGGCTCAGGGACACAGAGATCCCCCCAATGCCCTGGGCACACAGACCAGCACTGCCTGCTCACACGCAGGGACACAGAGATCCTCCCAATGCCCTGGGCACACAGACCAGCACTGCCTGCCCACACGCAGGGACACAGAGATCCCCCTAATGCCCCAGGCACACAGACCAGCACTGCCTGCCCACATGCAGGGACACAGAGATTCCCCCAATGCCCCCAGGCACACAGACCAGCACTGCCTGCCCACACGCAGGGACACAGAGATCCCGCCAGTGCCCTGGGCACACAGACCAGCACTGCCTGGCCAGGCTCAGGGGCACAGAGATCCCCCCATGCCCCAGGCACACAGACCAGCACCGCCTGCCCACACGCAGGGACACAGAGATCCCCCCAATGCCCTGGGCACACAGACCAGCACTGCCTGGCCAGGCTCAGGGACACAGAGATCCCCCCAATGCCCTGGGCACACAGACCAGCACCGCCTGCCCACACGCAGGGACACAGAGATTCCCCCAATCCCCCAGGCACACAGACCAGCACTGCCTGGCCAGGCTCAGGGACACAGAGATCCCCCCAATGCCCTGGGCACACAGACCAGCACCGCCTGCCCACACGCAGGGACACAGAGATCCCCACAATGCCCTGGGCACACAGACCAGCACTGCCTGCCCACACGCAGGGACACAGAGATCCCCCCAATGCCCTCGGCACACAGACCAGCACCGCCTGCCCACACGCAGGGACACAGAGATCCCCCCAATGCCCCAGGCACACAGACCAGCACTGCCTGGCCAGGCTCAGGGGCACAGAGATCCCCCCAATGCCCTGGGCACACAGACCAGCACCGCCTGCCCACACGCAGGGACACAGAGATCCCCCTAATGCCCCAGGCACACAGACCAGCACTGCCTGCCCACATGCAGGGACACAGAGATTCCCCCAATGCCCCCAGGCACACAGACCAGCACTGCCTGGCCAGGCTCAGGGGCACAGAGATCCCCCCAATGCCCTGGGCACACAGACCAGCACTCCCTGCCCACACGCAGGGACACAGAGATTCCCCCCATGCCCCAGGCACACAGACCAGCACTACCTGCCCACACGCAGGGACACAGAGATCCCCCCAATGCCCCAGGCATACAGACCAGCACTGCCTGGCCAGGCTCAGGGGCACAGAGATCCCCCCAATGCCCTGGGCACACAGACCAGCACTGCCTGCCCACACGCAGGGACACAGAGATCCCCCTAATGCCCCAGGCACACAGACCAGCACTGCCTGCCCACATGCAGGGACACAGAGATTCCCCCAATGCCCCCAGGCACACAGACCAGCACTGCCTGGCCAGGCTCAGGGGCACAGAGATCCCCCCAATGCCCTGGGCACACAGACCAGCACTGCCTGCCCACACGCAGGGACACAGAAATCCCCCTAATACCCCAGGCACACAGACCAGCACTGCCTGCCCACATGCAGGGACACAGAGATCCCCCCAATGCCCCCAGGCACACAGACCAGCACTGCCTGCCCACACGCAGGGACACAGAGATTCCCCCAATGCCCCCAGGCACACAGACCAGCACTGCCTGGCCAGGCTCAGGGGCACAGAGATTCCCCCCATGCCCCAGGCACAGAGACTGGCACTGCCTGCCCACACGCAGGGACACAGAGATCCCCCCAATGCCCTGGGCACACAGACCAGCACTGCCTGGCCGGGCTCAGGGACACAGAGATCCCCCCAATGCCCTGGGCACACAGACCAGCACTGCCTGCCCACACGCAGGGACACAGAGATTCCCCCCCATGCCCCAGGCACACAGACCAGCACCGCCTGCCCACACGCAGGGACACAGAGATCCCCCCAATGCCCTGGGCACACAGACCAGCACTGCCTGCCCACACACAGGGACACAGAGATCCCCCCAATGCCCTGGGCACACAGACCAGCACTGCCTGCCCACACGCAGGGACACAGAAATCCCCCTAATGCCCCAGGCACACAGACCAGCACTGCCTGCCCACACGCAGGGACACAGAGATTCCCCCCATACCCCAGGCACACAGACCAGCACTGCCTGGCCAGGCTCAGGGACACAGAGATCCCCCCAATGCCCTGGGCACACAGACCAGCACCGCCTGCCCACACGCAGGGACACAGAGATCCCCCCAATGCCCTGGGCACACAGACCAGCACTGCCTGGCCAGGCTCAGGGGCACAGAGATCCCCCCAATGCCCTGGGCACACAGACCAGCACTGCCTGCCCACACGCAGGGACACAGAGATCCCCCCAATGCCCTGGGCACACAGACCAGCACTGCCTGCCCACATGCAGGGACACAGAGATTCCCCCAATGCCCCCAGGCACACAGACCAGCACTGCCTGCCCAGGCTCAGGGGCACAGAGATCCCCCCAATGCCCTGGGCACACAGACCAGCACTCCCTGCCCACACGCAGGGACACAGAGATTCCCCCCATGCCCCAGGCACACAGACCAGCACTACCTGCCCACACGCAGGGACACAGAGATCCCCCCAATGCCCCAGGCACACAGACCAGCACTGCCTGCTCACACGCAGGGACACAGAGATCCCCCCAATGCCCTGGGCACACAGACCAGCACTGCCTGCCCACACGCAGGGACACAGAAATCCCCCTAATGCCCCAGGCACACAGACCAGCACTGCCTGCCCACATGCAGGGACACAGAGATCCCCCCAATGCCCCCAGGCACACAGACCAGCACTGCCTGGCCAGGCTCAGGGGCACAGAGATTCCCCCCATGCCCCAGGCACAGAGACTGGCACTGCCTGCCCGTGCTCAGGCGCACAGAGATTCCCCCCATGCCCCAGGCACACAGACCAGCACCGCCTGCCCACACGCAGGGACACAGAGATCCCCCCAATGCCCTGGGCACACAGACCAGCACTGCCTGCCCACACGCAGGGACACAGAGATTCCCCCCATGCTCCAGGCACACAGACCAGCACCGCCTGCCCACACGCAGGGACACAGAGATCCCCCCAATGCCCTGGGCACACAGACCAGCACTGCCTGGCCAGGCTCAGGGGCACAGAGATCCCCCCAATGCCCTGGGCACACAGACCAGCACTGCCTGCCCACACGCAGGGACACAGAGATCCCCCCAATGCCCTGGGCACACAGACCAGCACTGCCTGCCCACACGCAGGGACACAGAGATTCCCCCCATGCCCCAGGCACACAGACCAGCACTGCCTGGCCAGGCTCAGGGACACAGAGATCCCCCCAATGCCCTGGGCACACAGACCAGCACCGCCTGCCCACACGCAGGGACACAGAGATCCCCCCAATGCCCCAGGCACACAGACCAGCACTGCCTGGCCAGGCTCAGGGGCACAGAGATCCCCCCAATGCCCTGGGCACACAGACCAGCACTGCCTGCCCACACGCAGGGACACAGAGATCCCCCCAATGCCCTGGGCACACAGACCAGCACTGCCTGCCCACACGCAGGGACACAGAGATCCCCCTAATGCCCCAGGCACACAGACCAGCACTGCCTGCCCACATGCAGGGACACAGAGATTCCCCCAATGCCCCCAGGCACACAGACCAGCACTGCCTGGCCAGGCTCAGGGGCACAGAGATCCCCCCAATGCCCTGGGCACACAGACCAGCACTGCCTGCCCACACGCAGGGACACAGAGATTCCCCCCATGCCCCAGGCACACAGACCAGCACTGCCTGGCCAGGCTCAGGGACACAGAGATCCCCCCAATGCCCCAGGCACACAGATCAGCACTGCCTGGCCAGGCTCAGGGGCACAGAGATTCCTCCCATGCCCCAGGCACAGAGACTGGCACTGCCTGCCCGTGCTCAGGGGCACAGAGATTCCCCCCATGCCCCAGGCACAGAGACTGGCACTGCCTGCCCACACGCAGGGACACAGAGATTCCCCCCATGCTCCAGGCACACAGGCCAGCACCGCCTGCCCACACGCAGGGACACAGAGATCCCCCCAATGCCCTGGGCACACAGACCAGCACTGCCTGCCCACACGCAGGGACACAGAGATCCCCCCAATGCCCTGGGCACACAGACCAGCACTGCCTGCCCACACGCAGGGACACAGAGATCCCCCCAATGCCCTGGGCACACAGACCAGCACTGCCTGCCCACATGCAGGGACACAGAGATTCCCTCCATGCCCCAGGCACACAGACCAGCACTGCCTGCCCACATGCAGGGACACAGAGATTCCCCCAATGCCCCCAGGCACACAGACCAGCACTGCCTGGCCAGGCTCAGGGGCACAGAGATCCCCCCAATGCCCTGGGCACACAGACCAGCACTGCCTGCCCACACGCAGGGACACAGAAATCCCCCTAATGCCCCAGGCACACAGACCAGCACTGCCTGCCCACATGCAGGGACACAGAGATTCCCCCCATGCCCCAGGCACACAGACCAGCACTACCTGCCCACACGCAGGGACACAGAGATCCCCCCAGTGCCCCAGGCACACAGACCAGCACTGCCTGGCCAGGCTCAGGGACACAGAGATCCCCCCAATGCCCCAGGCACACAGACCAGCACTGCCTGCCCACACGCAGGGACACAGAGATTCCCCCCATGCCCCAGGCACAGAGACCAGCACCGCCTGCCCACACGCAGGGACACAGAGATCCCCCCAATGCCCTGGGCACACAGACCAGCACTGCCTGCTCACACGCAGGGACACAGAGATCCCCCCAATGCCCTGGGCACACAGACCAGCACTGCCTGGCCAGGCTCAGGGACACAGAGATCCCCCCAATGCCCCAGGCACACAGACCAGCACTGCCTGCCCACATGCAGGGACACAGAGATTCCCCCAATGCCCCCAGGCACACAGACCAGCACTGCCTGCCCACACGCAGGGACACAGAGATCCCCCCAATGCCCTGGGCACACAGACCAGCACTGCCTGCCCACACGCAGGGACACAGAGATTCCCCCCATGCCCCAGGCACACAGACCAGCACTGCCTGGCCAGGCTCAGGGACACAGAGATCTCCCCAATGCCCTGGGCACACAGACCAGCACTGCCTGGCCAGGCTCAGGGACACAGAGATCTCCCCAATGCCCTGGGCACACAGACCAGCACTGCCTGCCCACATGCAGGGACACAGAGATTCCCTCCATGCCCCAGGCACACAGACCAGCACCGCCTGCCCACACGCAGGGACACAGAGATCCCCCCAATGCCCTGGGCACACAGACCAGCACTGCCTGCCCACACGCAGGGACACAGAGATCCCCCCAATGCCCTGGGCACACAGACCAGCACTGCCTGCCCACACGCAGGGACACAGAGATCCCCCAAATGCCCTGGGCACACAGACCAGCACTGCCTGCCCACACGCAGGGACACAGAGATTCCCCCCATGTCCCAGGCACACAGACCAGCACTGCCTGGCCAGGCTCAGGGACACAGAGATCCCCCCAATGCCCTGGGCACACAGACCAGCACCGCCTGCCCACACGCAGGGACACAGAGATCCCCCCAATGCCCTGGGCACACAGACCAGCACTGCCTGGCCAGGCTCAGGGGCACAGAGATCCCCCCAATGCCCTGGGCACACAGACCAGCACTGCCTGCCCACACGCAGGGACACAGAGATTCCCCCCATGCCCCAGGCACACAGACCAGCACTACCTGCCCACACGCAGGGACACAGAGATCCCCCCAGTGCCCCAGGCACACAGACCAGCACTGCCTGGCCAGGCTTAGGGACACAGAGATCCCCCCAATGCCCCAGGCACACAGACCAGCACTGCCTGCCCACACGCAGGGACACAGAGATTCCCCCCATGCCCCAGGCACAGAGACCAGCACCGCCTGCCCACACGCAGGGACACAGAGATCCCCCCAATGCCCTGGGCACACAGACCAGCACTGCCTGCTCACACGCAGGGACACAGAGATCCCCCCAATGCCCTGGGCACACAGACCAGCACTGCCTGGCCAGGCTCAGGGACACAGAGATCCCCCCAATGCCCCAGGCACACAGACCAGCACTGCCTGCCCACATGCAGGGACACAGAGATTCCCCCAATGCCCCCAGGCACACAGACCAGCACTGCCTGCCCACACGCAGGGACACAGAGATCCCCCCAATGCCCTGGGCACACAGACCAGCACTGCCTGCCCACACGCAGGGACACAGAGATTCCCCCCATGCCCCAGGCACACAGACCAGCACTGCCTGGCCAGGCTCAGGGACACAGAGATCCCCCCAATGCCCTGGGCACACAGACCAGCACTGCCTGGCCAGGCTCAGGGACACAGAGATCTCCCCAATGCCCTGGGCACACAGACCAGCACTGCCTGCCCACATGCAGGGACACAGAGATTCCCTCCATGCCCCAGGCACACAGACCAGCACCGCCTGCCCACACGCAGGGACACAGAGATCCCCCCAATGCCCTGGGCACAGAGACCAGCACTGCCTGCCCACACGCAGGGACACAGAGATCCCCCCAATGCCCTGGGCACACAGACCAGCACTGCCTGCCCACACACAGGGACACAGAGATTCCCCCCATGCCCCAGGCACACAGACCAGCACTGCCTGCCCACACGCAGGGACACAGAGATCCCCCCAATGCCCTTTGCACACAGACCAGCACTGCCTGGCCAGGCTCAGGGGTACAGAGATCCCCCCAATGCCCTGGGCACACAGACCAGCACTGCCTGCCCACACGCAGGGACACAGAGATCCCCCCAATGCCCCAGGCACACAGACCAGCACTGCCTGCCCACACGCAGGGACACAGAGATCCCCCCAGTGCCCCCAGGCACACAGACCAGCACTGCCTGGCCAGGCTCAGGGGCACAGAGATTCCGCCCATGCCCCAGGTACAAAGACTGGCACTGCCTGCCCATGCTCAGGGGCACAGAGATCCCCCCAATGGCCTGGACACACAGACCAGCACCGCCTGCCCCGACTCTCCCCCACCCTCATGCCCCAGGCACACATGGGTGTGTGGACGGGATGGCGAGTGCACTGGATATATGGGGGGGGGGCAGTCAGCGCACTGTGTGTGTATGGGGGAGTGTGGATGGTTATTGTACTGGATGTGTATAACGGGGTGGTTAGTGCACTGGGTGTGGGGGGGCAGTCAATGCACTGCGTGTGTATGGGGGGTGTATGTGGATGGTTATTGTACTGGATGTGTATAGCGGGGTGGTTAGTGCACTGGGTGTGGGGGGGGCAGTCAACGCACTGCATGTGTATGGGGGGTGTATGTGGATGGTTATTGTACTGGATGTGTATAGCGGGGTGGTTAGTGCACTGGCTCTCCTGTCCGGGAGTGTGCAAGATGCTTGCACACACTAGTGCGACCAGGGACAGCTGCTGGTGAGCCTGGTGCCCCCCCAGTGGGCAGGACTGGGGGTGATCCAGCCATGCCGGAGGAGCTGCCTGGGCTGGGGGCTGGGTCCTGCAAGTGGCAGCCCCGCATGCTGCTGCTTTCACTGCTGTGGTTCCTGATAGAGCCCTGCAGCTCCGCGGATCTCCACATTCCATCCGTGGGTATACGTTTCGAATCCGCTCCACTTATAGACTGTGACCTCTTAACCTTCTTGTGGGTAAAGAAAGTAGACTGAGCTGCTTTCATCTTTAATCATTCTTGTAGTTTTTCCTGATTTTTCAACATCCTCTCTGAAGTGTGAACACCAGAACTGGACACATCATTCCAGTATGATTTTACCAATACCCATACAGAGGTAACATACCACCTTCCTCCAGCGTTCCCCTACTTATACACCTCAGGATTGCTTCACCTTCTTAGCTACAGCATCTCACAGGGAGCTTATGTTCAGTTAGCTATCAGCCATGACTCCTAGGTCCTTTTCAGAATTTTTTAATTAAAATCGTATGCAATATTAGATAAAGTGCCTTACAGAAGCCTAAGCATTCTATGTCAACACAATTACCTTTATCAACCAAATTTGTGATCTCATCAAAAAATAGCATAAAGTTTGTTTGATAAGACCTGTTTTCCATAAAAACATGATGATGGGAATTAATTCTGCTTCCACCATTTAATTCTTTATTGATTGTGTCCCGTATCAGCCTTTCCATGATTTTGCCCAGGATCAATGGCAAGCTAGCTGGCCTAAAGTTACCCTTTTAAAATATGAAGTTGATCCAGTTTTAGCTTTTTCCAGTTCTCTGTAACTTTCCCAGCGTTCCAAGATTTGTTAAAAATCAATATCAGTGTCTTGGAGGGTTCTTCATCCAATTATTTTAAAACTCTTGGGTGCAAGTTATCTGGTTCTGCTGATTAAAAAATATCTAACTTTAGCAGTTGCTGTTGTTAGTCTCTGATGGAATAGAAAGTATTTCATGATCACTGTACATTGTGAGTACATCATCCTGCTCCTTTCCAAACACAGAACAAAAATATTTATTGAACACTTCTGCCTCTTCTGCATTGTTGTGGACAATTTGACCATGCCGGTATAGTAATGGATGTACACCATTGCTAGGATGTCATTTGTTCCTGATATATTGAGAGCATTCCTTCCTATTGCCCTTTAAACCCACATGTCATTGATTTTTCAGTGATACCTTTAGCTTCCTTTATCAATTGTCTGAATTTCATAATGCTAATTTAGAGTCATTGGTATCAGGTTTCCACTTTTGCCAGTTGCTGTATGCCTTTTTTTTTTTTACTGCTGCTTTCATTTCCCTTCTTGACCAGGGTTGTTTTTTAACTGACAAAGCCTGCTTTTGCACTGTGGAATTGGGGGTTTGGGGGCTCTAGAAACTCTTCTTAAGAACTTTCAATTATCCTTTCCATTGTTTGGTTTACAGTTTTTCTTCCAATCAGTTTTGCTCATAATTGTTTTCAGCTTTGGAAAAGAGGCCCGTTTCCTGCATCAAGTCTATATGTTAAAGCAGTGGTACTCAACCTATTTACCATTGTGGGCCACATCCACACAATATATATACTCCCTGATGGTCCGCAACTGTGTACTGATTGGGCTGCAAGTGGCCCACGGGTTGAGAACCACTGTATGAGAGGCTGGGACTGTATTCTGTGTGCACATCACAAATGTCATTAGGTCATGATCACCTGAACCTAGGTAACCACTTATTTTCATTAAGTGATCAGTTCGTCTTTTTCTGTCACAGATGAGTGGAAAACCAGTGGGCTGAGGCAGACAGGGCCAGGCTTGGCACGCAATATTTCACCTGAATGTTTTCTCCACACTGACCCTTCCCAGCCCCCTATGTCCCTTGCATGAGCCCAGAACACGAAGGGTCACATTCACTGCTGAGCTCAGGGAAGCTGCACTTCTGTAGGCCAGCAATGAGCTTAGTTCAGAATCTGAGGCAGGTCCTGCCACCCAGGGTCAGCTTTCCAGGCTGGCTGCCTAGGGCCTGCAGGAGTTGGCCCTAAGCTGAGCAAACATTTGCTACTGAGCTGGATGGCAGTGGGGCTGACATCCAGGACAGGTTTGCAGGCCGAGATCCATACAGCGGCTGTGCCGGATCCATCCTAGCTGCGGTGCCGCTGTGAGCTGGGGAAGAGAGGAACTGCAGGCCTGGGAGAAAGAGGGGTCAGCACCGCTTGTGGAAATGAGGCTCCTGAGGTTCCAGAGTGAGGTGAGTGTCTGGGATTTGCCCCACACAGGCATTTTCCGCCTTGTGTGGGTTACACTCAGTGACGGCCATTGGACCATGCAGCCCCTTTCTGTTCACCCAGACACCCTTCGTGCATGGCTGGTGGGGTCAGCCAGCTGTGAAACCGAATTCCCTTCCCCCAACCACACACACAGTGCACATGTGCAGACACACATGCCGGCACACACAGATACAAACTCACACATGTATGCGTGCACACATATACAAACACACGTGCACACTCCTGCGTACACAAACACAGACACCTGTTGCTTAGCTGCATTCCCTCTACCCCTGATCCCTGGGGATGCCAGCAGTAGTGGACAAGGTTGAATCAAGTGAATGCAGAAGGCTTAAGGTCAGTGTCTCATTGCACAGAGCTCTGAGCACAGCTCCAGACCCTGGAGAACTCTTCTGCCCATCAGCAGTGTTGTCAGGGAGCCATGAGGGCCAGTCCCACCAATGACCTGCATCTCAGGAGAGCTCCTTAGAAAAGCTGCAATTTGGAAGCTCAGGCTATTTCACTGAGCAGGAATTGGCCTAGAAGGGTTTGGTGGGGGGTGAGCTATCTGCTCAAATGGATCTCAGACCGGGCTTGAGGCTGAGAACTGACTGATGGGGTCTTCTGGGCAGCCTGATGAGTCGGATATATCCCTTGGGTGTCCATTTGCAAGCGTCAACCTAACTTCCAGGGCTGAGTAGCTGCTGTGCGCGCTGTCAGTGAGCGAGTGGGGTCAGACTTGCATGCAAAGAGGTGAGTGAGGATGTCATATGTGTGGAGTGGTGTGTCCTTTCTGCAGCACTGGGTGAGGTCAGCCTCAGCCTCGTGGGATCTCCGCAGCTTTCACTGTCTTGTTTTCTTAACCTTGACCCTGGGATCTGTCAACACCTTATGCTGCCTTCCAAGAACATCTCCTGTGCCCCACGTCCCTCTCTCTTTTTTCTTCTCCCCCTATGTGTATCTGCTCTTAACTTCTCCGTATGTCCTTCACCTTCCCCATGCTATGCTCACCTCTCCTGCCCAACCACCCCTGGCTAAATCACATTTAGGGGCCCTGGGATTTTTGTGGAGAGGCAGAGCACCAAGACAGAACACAGGAGATGTATACAGAGAGCTGTGGAACAACAGAGATTGTAAAGACAAGTTTCATAGATATTTATTCTTAAATGCACACAGACTGGGCCATAGTTCAGCACTCAGGCACCCTGGTGCCACTCACATTGAAGCCATTGGGGACCCCCTGTATTTAGCTTGCCTAACACGTTCCATTCTAAAATTACTTATGTTTTTTAAGTTTAGTTTATTTTAAAACTCCCCAGCTCTAACACATCTATAGTTTGCAGCAAGAGTTTGAAATTTGGTGGGGAAAAGCCCTCAGGTCAGGGAGGTGCCTTTTAATGGCCCTGGGTAAATCCATGCATATTTGAGCAAGTTAAGATTATGAATTATTGAAAATTGCTGTTTCCCATCTGTGTTTTGCTCAGTACAGCTTGTTTCTGAAAACTCTGAACGTTCTATATGCATCGCACCGGCATCTTGCCACGTAGTACTGCTCTGGGCGGGACATAGACAGAATTATTATTACCGGTGTTGGTGCTGCTTTCCCCAACTGAAGCTTCCTTTGGCCTGGAGGAAGGTGCACTGAAATGGGGACTTAAGTTCAAGTCTCATTTAATCTATTGACTAGTGTTAGCCCTTCACAACCCTTGTTATTGAATAAGCCTTCTAACCCAGTGGTCTCCAAACCGTGGGGCGCGCCCCCCTAGACGGGTGCAGAGAAATGTTTAGGGGTTTGGGGGGTGCATGACAGGGCCCAGGCCAGCTCAGCATGGGGACAGGGAGGGAGCACCACTCAGTTCCGCTCCTGCTCCAGACACAGCTCAACTCCATCTCCAGCTCTGCCCCCAGCCACAGCTCCACTCCACCCCTGCCAAGCTCCGCCCACATAGAATCATAGAATCATAGAATATCAGGGTTGGAAGGGACCTCAGGAGGTCATCTAGTCCAACCCCCCTGCTCAAAAGCAGGACCCATCCCCAATTAAATCATCCCAGCCAGGGCTTTGTCAAGCCTGACCTTAAAAACTTCCAAGGAAGGAGATTCCACCACCTCCCTAGGCAACGCATTCCAGTGTTTCACCACCCTCCTAGTGAAAAAGTTTTTCCTAATATCCAACCTAAACCTCCCCCATTGCAACTTGAGACCATTACTCCTTGTCCTGTCCTCTTCCACCACTGAGAATAGTCTAGAACCATCCTCTTTGGAACCACCTCTGAGGTAGTTGAAAGCAGCTATCAAATCCCCCCTCATTCTTCTCTTCTGCAGACTAAACAATCCCAGTTCCCTCAGCCTCTCCTCATAAGTCATGTGTTCCAGAACCCTAATAATTTTTGTTGCCCTTCGCTGGACTCTTTCCAATTTATCCACATCCTTCTTGTAGTGTGGGACCCAAAACTGGACACAGTACTCCAGATGAGGCCTCACCAATGTCGAATAGAGGGGGACGATCACGTCCCTCGATCTGCTCGCTATGCCCCTACTTATACATCTCAAAATGCCATTGGCCTTCTTGGCAACAAGGGCACACTGTTGACGCATATCCAGCTTCTCGTCCACTGTCACCCCTACGTCCTTCTCTGCAGAACTGCTGCCTAGCCATTCGGTCCCTAGTCTGTAGCTATGCATTGGGTTCTTCCGTCCTAAGTGCGGGACCTTGCACTTATCCTTATTGAACCTCATCAGATTTCTTTAGGCCCAATCCTCCAATTTGTCTAGGTCCCTCTGTATCCTATCCCTGCCCTCCAGCGTATCTACCACTCCTCCCAGTTTAGTATCATCCGCAAATTTGCTAAGAGTGCAATCCACACCATCCTCCAGATCATTTATGAAGATATTGAACAAAACCGGCCCCAGGACCGACCCCTGGGGCACTCCACTTGACACCGGCTGCCAACTAGACATGGAGCCATTGATCACTACCTGTTGAGCCCGACAATCTAGCCAACTTTCTACCCACCTTATAGTGCAATCATCCAGCCCATACTTCTTTAACTTGCTGACAAGAATACTGTGGGAGACCGTGTCAAAAGCTTTGCTAAAGTCAAGAAACAATACATCCACTGCTTTCCCTTCATCCACAGAACCAGTAGTCTCATCATAGAAGGCGATTAGATTAGTCAGGCATGACCTTCCCTTGGTGAATCCATGCTGACCGTTCCTGATCACTTTCCTCTCATGTAAGTGCTTCAGGATTGATTCTTTGAGGACCTGCTCCATGATTTTTCCGGGGACTGAAGTGAGGCTGACTGGCCTTTAGTTCCCAGGAGCCTCCTTCTTCCCTTTTTTAAAGATTGGCACTACATCAGCCTTTTTCCAGTCATCCGGGACTTCCCCCGTTCGCCACGAGTTTTCAAAGATAATGGCCAATGGCTCTGTAATCACATCCACCAATTCCTTTAGCACTCTCGGATGCAACGCATCCGGCCCCATGGACTTGTGCACGTCCAGTTTTTCTAAATAGTCCCGAACCCCTTCTTCCTTCACAGAGGGCTGGCCACCTCCTCCCCATGCTGTGCTGCCCAGTGCAGTAGTCTGGGAGCTGACCTTGTTCGTGAAGACAGAGGCCAAAAAAGCATTGAGTATGTTAGCTTTTTCCACATCCTCTGTCACTAGGTTGCCTCCCTCATTCATTAAGGGGCCCACACTTTCCTTGGCTCTCTTCTTGTTGCCAACATACCTGAAGAAACCCTTCTTGTTACTCAAGCTCCACTCCACCCCCTGCCAAGCTCCGCCCCCATTCGCAGCTCCATTCCGCCCCCTGCCAAGCTCCATCCCCAGCCGCAGCTCCACTCTGCCCCTGCTCTGCCCCCAGCCCAGCTCCAGCCACAATTCCACTCTGTCGCCCACCCAGCTCTGCCCTTGTTCTCTCCCTACAGCTCCACTCCGCCCCAGCTCAGCCCCCAGTCTCGACTCCTCCCCCATCCATGGTTCTGCCCCCAGCTCTGTGATCAGCCCAGGCTCCTCTGCTGAGCCAACTGTGTAGTAATGGAGGGGAGTGCAGGCAGATTCCATTACTGGTATGGGGGTGGGGGGGGTGACAGGAAAAGTTTGGGCACCACGGCTCTAATCTCACCGAGAGATTATACAAACCTAGACTAGAACCCAGCTTTCCAATATGTCTGAGCCAAGTCTACTCCATCCTGCCCCAGCCCCTCCGAAAGAATCTGCCACATCTAAGGGCTTGTCTACATGGGGATGTTCAGGAAAGTTTGGGTGAACCAACTAACGGTGTGAAGTCAATGCATTAACCTCCCCTACCCATCTCCTGTGGATACTTATCCACTAGTCTGGGGTGCCTCAGTGATTGGGCACCCACCTTTGGGGGGGGCCAGCTTTTTCCGCAAACTCAGCTTTTTATAGTGCTTTCTATGTTCAACTCGTAGGACTGACAGTAACTAATCGCTCTTTGCAACACTGCTTTGTGAGGCAGGTGAGTTAGGATCCTCACCCCATTTTACAGAAGGGGAGACCAGGGACTGAAAGACTTTCCAAGGCCCTATAGTGAGGCTGTGGCAGAGACTGGATCTGACGTCAGGACTACCTGGTTGCTAGCCAACCGCAAGACCAACCAACAAGGTGCAGTTGTGAGTGCTCAGCACTGCTAAGAATCAGGCCCCCCAGTGTCTCACACTGGGCACCCAGAAAATGAGGAACACACACACTTAGTGGACACCTGCAAATATTTTCATTTTACCAACCTGTGCAACATCACCTAGGAACTCTGTGCTAAAAGCAGAGCCAGAAAATTCTCCTGGCTGGTATTCACCTGTCTTACCTGCAACCCCCTGCAACCCCCTCTCATTCTCTATGCACCTTCCGGCTCATACAGTGACTGCGGTGCTGTACACACAACTGCCTTCTTCACAGCAAAACCCCGGTGCATTCCTGGAGCATGCTCCATCCTGTGTACTGAATGAGACAGGGGTCTCAAGGAAAAAAAAATGAGATAATATAATTAAAGACTGTATCATGCTGTATATGCACAAGGGGCCAGAATTAAAGTTGCACGGATGACCGTGATACTCGCATTTCCTAACTTTTGAGTGCTTGACTTTATTTACACTGGTTTTTTTAACCTCGTTTTAGTGTGTGTAATATAAATATCGGTCAGAACACTATGCTGCTGTTTCAGAGTAATAGTCATGTTAGTCTAGTATTCGCAAAAAGAAAAGGAGTACTTGTGGCACCTTAGAGACTAACCAATTCATAAGCTTTCGTGAGCTACAGCTCACTTCATCGGATGCATACTGTGGAAAGTGTAGAAGATCTTTTTATACACACAAAACATGAAAAAATGCTGTTGTGTACTTCGGTTTTGTACAGTGCTTAAATACCTTAGTGATTGCTGTTATGGAAAGTGATAGATTGATAATAGATAGTATAGAGTGGACTATATGTAATGGCAGGCATTGGAATTCTAGTTATGCCTCACTTGGGGCGGGGGAAGGGGCCACAACTCAGTTCTCTGAAAACATCTGCTCACTGTGCAGCGGCAGTCAACAAAGTGAACAGAACGTTGGGAACCATTAGGAAAGGGAGACATAACAAGACAGAAAATATCCTAGTGCCACTGTATAAATCCATGATACACTCATGTGCAGGTCTGGTCATCCCATCACAGAAAAGATAGCCTGGAATTGGAAAAGGTTCAGAGAAAGGCAACAAAAATGTTTTGGGGTATGGAACAGCTTCCGTATGAGGAGAGAGTAAAAAGACTGGGACTTTTCACCTTGGCAAAGAGACGACTAGGGGGATATGAGGGAGGCCTATAAAATCATGACTGGTGCAGAGAAAGTAAACAAGGAAGTGTTATTTACTCCTTCACATAACACAAGACCCAGGGGTCACGCAATGAAACAATAGGCAGCAGGTTTTAAACAAACAAAAGGAAGTATTTCTTCACACAGTGCACAGTCAACCTGTGAAAATCATTGCCAGGGGATGTTGTGAAGGCCAAAAGTATAACTGGGTTAAAAAAAGAACTAGATAAGTTCCTGGAGGATGGGTCCATCCATGGCTATTAGCCAGGATGGGCAGGGTTGCAACCCATGCTCTGAGTGTCCCTAGCATCTGTTTGCCAGAAGCTGGGAGTGGATGACCGGGAATGGATGACTTGACGATTGCCTGTTCTGTTCATTCCCTCTGATGCACCTGGCATTGGCCACTGTCGGAAGAGAGGATACTGGGCTAAAGGGACCATTGGTCTGACCCAGTGTGGCCGTTCTTATGTTTTTAACTCCAGCGAAGGGCAACAAAAATGATTAGGGGTCTGGAACACATGAGTTATGAGGAGAGGCTGAGGGAACTGGGATTGTTTAGTCTGCAGAAGAGAAGAATGAGGGGGGATTTGATAGCTGCTTTCAACTACCTGAGAGGTAGTTCCAGAGAGGATGGTTCTAGACTATTCTCAGTGGTGGAAGAGGACAGGACAAGGAGTAATGGTCTCAAGTTGCAGTGGGGGAGGTTTAGGTTGGATATTAGGAAAAACTTTTTCACTATGAGGGTGGTGAAACACTGGAATGTGTTGCCTAGGGAGGTGGTGGAATCTCCTTCCTTAGAAGTTTTTAAGGTCAGGCTTGACAAAGCCCTGGCTGGGATGATTTAATTGGGTATGCGTCCTGCTTTTGAGCAGGGGGTTGGACTAGATGACCTCCTGAGGTCCCTTCCAACCCTGATATTCTATGATTCTATGATTCTGTGAAAGCTGGAGCATCCATTCCTTCCCCAACCTTTGCTAACATTGATTTTAGATTGGCCACCATTTCACATAACCTCATATTCTCAGAAGGTTGTCCTGCCTTTAGCAAGTACTGCTTTTGCCTGTAAATTTGCACCTTCACTGGATTATGGGCTCCAAACCGTGCCGTGTATCAGCTGGCACACATTGGGTATCTTGAGGCACAAGTATTCTGATTTGTGTCTCAAATTCATTTTGCAGGGTCAGAGATATAGGCACAGAATTCTGCAGGTATCCATTGCGCTGGCAAAGGGGGAGGCTGGCTATCAGCCTGAGTGAAGATGTGAATGCTGGGAGACTGGCAATTGTGAAGATCTGCTTGTATCACTCCCTGCCTCTGTGGCACCTGTTCTCTCCTGCATGGTGGTGATGTGGCCAAGTCCTTACAATTCTTTCTGTGTCTTTCCTCGGTGGTTTGTTGCTAGCTAGGGCTATTGAGGCAGTTTGTGATCAGGTCATTTTTAAAGCTTTTAAAATGTTTGAGAGCCAGAAGCTTGTCTATAAAAAGTAAACCAAAGATGGTAGAAAAGGGCAGGCTTTCAAAGTAGAAGTGAAGAAGTGGATTGGCTTAGCACCCTGTCCTGACTGAATGACAGCCCTTTGGGACCGCGCTTTGGAGAAGTGGACTGTCGTGGTCAAGTGTGATTGATCTAGTGCAGTCAGTGAATTTAGTGGGAGAAAAATCCAGTTCGTTCCCTCGGCTGTTTATACAAACAATGGTTTGACTTTTGTACTCCTGGTATAAATGACTCTTTTGACATGCAGGCCAATAGTGCAGCAGCAGCATGTTTGCATAACCTCATTTCCAAGGGCATGTTTACCCACTTCTCCATGGGCTTATGCACAGTCCGGAGTCAATAACCAGGGAGTCAAAAGAGCAGAAGTGAGCTGGGAACTCATCAGAGGGGGCTTGCAAAATGGGAATTCCAACCATCAGCATTCAACTGCCTCCACAAGATAGATGGGAAAATGTGTGTTGGACCACTGGGAGACAATGCAGGAAAACAGAGCAGTCGACATACAGGATCTGACCCATTAGTACTCTCTGCCTGAGGAATGGACCCTCTCGGACACTGCTGAGCTGTCACGTGACTTCACGTTTATAGCAATAATTGAAGCAGTCTGGATTGTAATGTGTGACAGACTGCATAGATTCGAAGGCCAGAAGGGACCTTGTGATCATCTAATCTGACCTCCTGTATAACACAGGCCAGGGAACTTCCACAAAAGTATTGCTAGAACAGATCTTTGAGAAAAACTTCCAATCTTAATTTAAAAATTGTCAGTGATAGAGAATCCACCATGTCCACTGGTAAATTGGTCCAATGGTTAATTACCCTCGGTGTTGGAAAGTTATGCCTTATTTCCAGTCTGAATTTGGCTAGCTTCAATTTAGATCATGCTATACCTTTTCCTACTAGACTGAAGAGCCCATTCTTAAATATTCCCCATGTAGACACTTATAGATAGTGATCAAGTCACCCCTTCACCTTCTCTTTGTTAAGCTAAATAGATTGAGCTCCTGGAGTCTCACTGTAAGGCAGGTTTTCTAACCCTTTAATCATTGTCATGGCTCCTCTCTGAGCCCTCTCCAGTTTATCAACATCCTTCATGAATTGTTGGCACCAGAACTGGACACGGGATTCCACCAGCGGTCGCACCAGTGTCAGTTATAGAGGTAAAATAACCTCCCTGCTCCTGCTTAAGATTAATAGTGGAGGCAGAGATAAATGGCAAGGTCTATCTCTCTGTCTGTCTAATCTGGGCACTTAGGTGGCCCCATCACAGTAGGGATACAAAGGTAAATTTTCATCTAAGATTTGCAAATAATCAGTGAGTTTTCTGCAGAGTGGTTGTCCCAATGGCAGGAGATGCAGAGAAGGTTCTGACCCCGAGAGTGCCGAGAGAGGAATCCAGCACTATGTGAAGAGAGCAGTAGTGGGATCATAAGAATGGCCATGCTGGGTTATACCAGTGGCTCATCTATCACAGTATCCAGTCTCTGACAGTGGCCAGTGCCAGGTGCTTCAGAAGGAATGAACAGAACAGGGCAATTATCCAGTCCCGACTTCTGGCAGTCAGAGGTTTAGGGGCACCCAAAGCATGGAGTTGGGTCCCTGACCATCCTGGCGAATAGCCGTTGATGGACTATTAACACCTAGTGGGTGTTGGTCCTGCTATGAGCAGGGGATTGGACTAGTTGACCTCCTGAGGTCTCTTCCAACCCTGATATTCTATGATTCTGTGGCCCCAACATTTTGTATGTGGAGTTGGGATTATGTTTTCCAATGTACATTGCTTTGTACTTATCTGTGTTGAATGTGACCTGCCATTTTGTTTCCTGGTCACCCAGTTTAGTGAGATCCCTTTGTAACTCTACACAGTCTGCTGTGGACTTAACTATCTTGTATAATTTTGTATCATCTGCAAATTTTGCTACCTCACTGTTCACCCCTTTGTCCAGATCATTTATGAATATGTTGAACAGTGCAGACCCTTGGTGGACCCCACTATTTGCCTTTCTTCATTGTGATAACTGATAATTTATTCCTACCCTTTGTTTCCTATCTTTTATCCAGTTACTGATCAATGATTGATCAGTATGGGATCCCTCTTATCCCATGATTACTTAGTTTGCCTAAGAGCCTTTGGTGAGGGACCTTGTCAAAGGCTTTCTGAAAGTCCAAGTATCATAGAATCATAGAATATCAGGGTTGGAAGGGACCCCAGAAGGTCATCTAGTCCAACCCCCTGCTCGAAGCAGGACCAATTCCCAGTTAAATCATCCCAGCCAGGGCTTTGTCAAGCCTGACCTTAAAAACCTCTAAGGAAGGAGATTCTACCACCTCCCTAGGTAACGCATTCCAGTGTTTCACCACCCTCATAGTGAAAAAGTTTTTCCTGATATCCAATCTAAACCTCCCCCACTGCAACTTGAGACCATTACTCCTCGTTCTGTCATCTGCTACCATTGAGAACAGTCTAGAGCCATCCTCTTTGGAACCCCCTTTCAGGTAGTTGAAAGCAGCTATCAAATCCCCCCTCATTCTTCTCTTCTGCAGACTAAACAATCCCAGTTCCCTCAGCCTCTCCTCATAAGTCATGTGTTCTAGACCCCTAATCATTTTTGTTGCCCTTCGCTGGACTCTCTCCAATTTATCCACATCCTTCTTGTAGTGTGGGGCCCAAAACTGGACACAGTACTCCAGATGAGGCTTCACCAATGTCGAATAGATGGGGACGATCACGTCCCTCGATCTGCTCGCTATGCCCCTACTTATACATCCCAAAATGCCATTGGCCTTCTTGGCAACAAGGGCACACTGCTGACTCATATCCAGCTTCTCATCCACTGTCACCCCTAGGTCCTTTTCCGCAGAACTGCTGCCTAGCCATTCGGCCCCTAGTCTGTAGCGGTGCATTGGATTCTTCCGTCCTAAGTGCAGGACCTTGCACTTATCCTTATTGAACCTCATCAGATTTCTTTTGGCCCAATCCTCCAATTTGTCTAGGTCCTTCTGTATCCTATCCCTCCCCTCCAGCGTATCTACCACTCCTCCCAGTTTAGTATCATCCGCAAATTTGCTGAGAGTGCAATCCACACCATCCTCCAGATCATTTATGAAGATATTGAACAAAACCGGCCCCAGGACCGACCCCTGGGGCACTCCACTTGACACCGGCTGCCAACTAGACATGGAGCCATTGATCACTATCCGTTGAGCCTGACAATCTAGCCAGCTTTCTACCCACCTTATAGTGCATTCATCCAGCCCATACTTCCTTAACTTGCTGACAAGAATGCTGTGGGAGACCGTGTCAAAAGCTTTGCTAAAGTCGAGAAACAATACATCCACTGCTTTCCCTTCATCCACAGAACCAGTAATCTCATCATAAAAGGCGATTAGATTAGTCAGGCATGACCTTCCCTTGGTGAATCCATGCTGGCTGTTCCTGATCACTTTCCTCTCATGTAAGTGCTTCAGGATTGATTCTTTGAGGACCTGCTCCATGATTTTTCCAGGGACTGAGGTGAGGCTGACTGGCCTGTAGTTCCCAGGATCCTCCTTCTTCCCTTTTTTAAAGATTGGCACTACATTAGCCTTTTTCCAGTCATCCGGGACTTCCCCCGTTCGCCACGAGTTTTCAAAGATAATGGCCAATGGCTCTGCAATCACAGCTGCCAATTCCTTCAGCACTCTCGGATGCAACTCGTCCTGCCCCATGGACTTGTGCACGTCCAGCTTTTCTAAATAGTCCCTAACCACCTCTATCTCTACAGAGGGCTGGCCATCTCTTCCCCATTTTGTGATGCCCAGCGCAGCAGTCTGGGAGCTGACCTTGTTCGTGAAGACAGAGGCAAAAAAAGCATTGAGTACATTAGCTTTTTCCACATCCTCTGTCACTAGGTTGCCTCCCTCATTCAGTAAGGGGCCCACACTTTCCTTGGCTTTCTTCTTGTTGCCAACATACCTGAAGAAACCCTTCTTGTTACTCTTGACATCTCTTGCTAGCTGCAGCTCCAGGTGCAATTTGGCCCTCCTGATATCATTCCTACATGCCCGAGCAATATTTTTATACTCTTCCCTGGTCATATGTCCAACCTTCCACTTCTTGTAACCTTCTTTTTTATGTTTAAGATCCGCTAGGATTTCACCATTAAGCCAAGCTGTTCGCCTGCCATATTTACTATTCTTTCGACTCATCGGGATGGTTTGTCCCTGTAACCTCAAAAGGGATTCCTTGAAATACAGCCAGATCTCCTGGACTCCTTTCCCCTTCATGTTAGTCCCCCAGGGGATCCTGGAAATCCGTTCCCTGAGGGAGTCGAAGTCTGCTTTCCTGAAGTCCAGGGTCTGTATCCTGCTGCTTACCTTTCTTCCCTGCGTCAGGATCCTGAACTCAACCAACTCATGGTCACTGCCTCCCAGATTCCCATCCACTTTTGCTTCCCCCACTAATTCTACCCGGTTTGTGTACACTCTATCCACTGTATCCAGTGGATCCAGTGTACTGGATCCACTGGATCATTCTTGTCCACATATTTGATGATGCCTAGATGCATGGTTTGTTTGTTTCATTGATTCATTAATGCTCACGGGCAAGATTCACCTAAGTCATTCTGAGGTTTCCATAGTGTATCAGGGTCTTAGTCCAGCCAAACTCTGTCCTGGGTGCAGGCTCTGTTCCCAGAGACCTCATGGTGTAGGAGGGTTTTATATTCTATAGGTGCTCTAAACATAGAGTTCTGATTTTCAGTTTTAACTGATGAATGCTGATGATACATCCCCAGTGAAATCAGTGTTTATCCATTGGAACACTAGAAAGACACCAAAAAAGGTTACTTATATGTGAGGGCTTATCTACACAAAGCAGCAATGTGGACTTTGGGGGTGTGATTTTTAAAGCAGCTAGGCTTTCCGGTGTGGATGGCTCTGGTCCGGCCTAATTCGCAAAGTCAGGTCGATGTAAGTTGTCTTGCGTCGACCTGTCTGTGCACATGTCTACAACCCAAATTTGTCTCTGGGTGACATAAGCACCCCTTTACAGCAACACAGCAAGACCCCCTCCCCAAAGGGCATGGAGCCACGGTTGGCCTACTGAGGTTGACACAGTGCTTGTGTAGACACTGCATAAGCAGTGTCGACCCTACCAGTTCTCCAGCAGCTCTCCCACAGTGTCCCATTCCCTGCAACAGTGACGGCTCTGGTCGCTATTGTAAGCTCCTGTGTCCAGGGGTCATGGAGACCAGAAGCCATCCCCACTCCCCTTGAAAATTCCCTACATGTTTTGGAAATGTCTTTTCCTGACTGCCCACCTTGGCGAGCACAGCTCGCAGCTCAAACTTGTATCTGACTGCCCAGCTGACCTTGCTGCTCCATGCATTTGTGCTGCTGTCTGGAATAGGCAAGAGGTATTGGCTCTCCTGGGCCTGTGGGAAGAAGAGTCTGGCAGGCACAGCTATGGACCAACCACAGAAACGAGCGGATTGCACAGGGGATGCAGGCAAAGGGGTATGTCAGGGACCAGCAGCAGTGCCACCTGAAAGCAAAGGAACTTTGCCAGGAATACTACAAGGCCAGGGAAACCAACAATAGATCTGGTGCTGACCCACAGACGTGCTGCTTTTACAATGAGCTGTAGGCTATGCTTGGCAGAGGCCCCACCAGCGCCATGCAGACCATCATGGTCACGTTGAAGGAGCCAGAGCCAAAGACTCCTGATGTAAACAGTGAAGAGGAGAAGGAACAGGAGGAAGAGGAGGAATGGGGAGATGCAGCAGGGGGCTCCAGCCCTGCCACAAGCCAGGTCCTGCTCAGGATTCCATCACAAGCTAGCCAGACCTGCCAGGTGAGCGAGAATGAGCCCGATGAAGGGGAAGGAAACTCGGGTAAGTGTGCATGTGCAGTTTTCTTTACAGGGTTTAAATGTAAAGATTCTGTCTGGTCCATCCCTGAGTTAACAAGACACAGACGTCAACTTTTCATTGATTTACTTATATGAGAAGAGACAGCAGTACAACAGAGTTGGCAGAGTTGGCATCTGCTTTTCATTCCCATATTGGCTGGGGTGAGGGGGACGGGGACAGAACACTTTGTTTATGTGCATAGGTATCCCTTATATCCTCCTGAGAGATCTCGGGGAACCTTTTATGGAGATACTCTGCAATCCCCTCCCAAGCTTTCTAGGGATGGCTGCCTTATTTCTTCCCCTGTGGTAGGGCACTTTCCTATGCCACTCTGCAGTGAGTTTGACTGGCAGTATTGCAGTAAACAGACTAGTGGCATACAGGCCTGGGCAGCTTTGGGATGCCAGTAGCAGCTTTGTGACCCTCAGGAGTGAGATATCAGCTGAAATCACCACTGCCTGGGGGAAACTGTGCCAGTATTCAGTGCCATTGCCCCATACTCCTATCCATGGAACAGGGACTGATACTTTATAGATTCATGCAACAGAACATTTTTCCCTCCTTGCCCCTGGTGGACCATACGCACCATGGCTGGGGCTGGAGAGCGGTGCTGTTTATTGGCACTGCGTGTCTTATTGGCAATAAGGAAAGGGAGTTTTAAAACTTCTCTTTCCCTTTCCATTGTGACTGCAAATCCAGTGGTATATCTGTTCCATTCTACCAGCAGCTTCTGGTGTGATGGCCTTGAGGAGTGCACCCACCACAGAAAACTTGACCCTGCTGAGGAGGAGAAAGAAGAGGACTAGGGAGGATATGTTCTGAAAGATATTGCAAGCCAGTGCTGCCCTGAACCACAAAGAAAGGGCCTGGAGGGCCAACATGACCAACAGTATGGAGAAGGAAACAGAAAACAGGAAAAAGGCCCAGGAGTCCCAGCAAGACAAGGAGATGGAAATGCACCAGGACATAAGGGGACTTCTCAGGCAGCAAACCCAAATGCTGCAGACCCTGGTTGACCTACAGGTCGAGAAATCCCCAACTCTCTGCCCTTCACAGTTGTTTCAGAATTCCCTGGTTACTGCTCCTTACACCCCACAACATTCCACGTGCATCATGGGCTGCATCCTTTCCCCTACCGCTCCACGCTGGGACAGACAGCAAGGGAAACCACAGCTTCACAAACACTGAGCTGCATTGGTTTTCTCACTCAATAAAGTTCTATTTTTGGAGCCTCAAAGCCTTTATTAGTTTACAACAAATACTGTTGAATGCGTAGTAATAGTCAAAGCAAACAAGACTTGTGGCTGGTCTACGGGGGAACTTACATTGGCAGAGCTACGTCTCTCAGGGGGTGTGAAAAATCCACACCCCTGAGCAGCGTAGTTAAGCCGACCTGGCATAGGGAGCGCTAGGTCAATGGAAGAATTCTTCTGTCGACCTAGCTACTGTGTCTCAGGGAAGTGAATTACCTTTGCCAGTGGAAGAATCCCTCCCATCAGTGTAGGTAGTGTCTACACTGAAGCACTACAACGCTGTAGTGGTTTAAGTGTAGACAAGCCCTTGTAAACGCACACCAAGCACCATGGGACACAGCTTCAGGAAAACACCCAGTCCTATTTATAAATGTACACACCGTGTACCACACCGTGCATAGCAGCACCCACAGCTCCAGGCCCAGAGAACACTCTAGCACAGAACACTACTGTGGCTGACCACTAAAGTGTTCTTTCAAAGCCTCCCTCAACACATAGCTACGTACTGAGATCTTGCAATGGTTCTTGTGTCTGGCTGTTCAAAGTCAGCAGACAGCCACTCCACCTCCACCCTTGAGGCAGGTTTCCCCCCTTTGCCTCTCAGATATTATGCAGGACACAACAGGCAGCTTTAACCACTGGAACATTTTTTTTTACTGTGATCCCATATAGTGAGTAAACACGGCCACCGTCCTTTCAGTCAACCAAAAGCACGTTCAACAATCAGTCTGCACCTGCTGAGCCAGTAGCTGAATCTTTCCTTGGTCCTGTCAAGATGGCCGGTGTATGGCTTTGTGAGCCAGGGGAACAAACGGCAGGCTGGGTCCCCCTGAATTCCTGTAATCGTTTCCATATTGCCAATGATAATCTGCCGGTTGGGAAAGAAAGTCCCTGCCTTCAGCTTTCTGAACAGTCCTGTGTTCGTAAAGATTCATAGATTCCAAGGCCAGAAGGGACCATTGTGATCATCTAGTCTGACCTCCTGTATAATACAGACCAGAGAAATATTCCCCCAAAATAATTCCTAGAGCAGATCTTTTAGAAAAAAACATCTAATCTTGATTTAAAAATGGTCAGTGATGGAGAATCCACCCCAACCTTGGTAAATTTTTCCAGTGGTTAATGACCCTCACTGTTAAAAATTTACACCTTATTTCTAGTCTGTATTTGCCTAACTTCAGCTTCCAGCCCTTGGATCGTGTTATACCTTTCTCTGCTTGACTAAAGATCTCATTAAAGATGCGAGCATCATGCAACTTCCCTGACCTAGCTACATTAATAGCAGCAGCCCCAGAGATCCACTGATACTTGCATAACCATAGAAAAGTATCCCTTTCTGTTGATGTACTTCGTGGCAAGGTGGTGCCAAAATGGGGATATGTGTGCCGTCTGTCATCCGACTGCAATTCAGAAACTGCATTGCTGAAAATCCGTCCACTACGTCTTGCACATTGCGAAGAGTCATAGGCATGTGTAGGAGGAGACAATTAGTGGCCCTGTTCACTTGCATGACAACAACACCTAAAGTGGATTTTCCAACTCCAAAATGATGTTCCGCTGATGAGTAACAATCCAGTTTGCCAAGTTTCCACTGTGCAATCGCCACTTGCTTCTCCTGTGACAATGCAGCTCTCATTCTGGTGTCCATGCACTGGACGGCTGGGGCGAGCACAGCACACAGGTCCCGAAATGAGGCTGTGCGAGGGTCGGGGCTCGGGGGGAAAGGGTGGCGCAAGGGTGGGGGTTCGGGGGGAAGGGGTGATGTGGGGGCAAGGCCATGGTTTGGGTGCCTGTTGCCTCCCACACACACACACTTTTAGGGTGCTTCCGCCACTCCTCTTTTCCACTCTGGCCACACCTGGAGAGTCACGAGCGTCTGCTCATCTGCCTCTGAAGCTTTCAGCAGCGGCAAACCCTCTGTGTGGAGTCAGTGGGGGAGACAGTGGACACTAAAATGTGAGCAACATGCAGATGACTTGCTGCGATAGCCGCCACCTTGCACTGGGACAGTGGCACTACCAGCCTCCAGTGTGTGACCCGTGTGGGCAGGAAACAGAACTTCCTGCGGGACTGGCCAACAAACCTGGAGCTCACTCCTGGAGGGCATCAGGAGGGAAGGAACCTCAGTTCCTTCAGACCCAACTACAAACCTCGCGTCAGCCAATCTGCTCATGGCACTAGCATGGGAACCAGCCCACCAGACACCCAGCGAGAGGGGAGAGCCAGAGACATCCTCGCCGTGTGCACCATCATATCGGGACGTGATCAGACACTGCAGGGACAGAAATGGGACAGGGAGCGTGGGTCGGCCGACTGACTGACTGACAGACAAATGTCAGGTTTCAGAGTAGCAGCCGTATTAGTCTGTATCCGCAAAAAGAACAGGAGGACTTATTGCACCTTAGAGACTAACAAATTTATTGGAGCATAAGCTTTCGTGAGCTACAGCTCACACAGCTAATCACAAATCCAGTTTAAGGCACTGGGAGCTGCAGGTGCTTAGCCCAGCGACCAGTGGACCTGTACATCCTGACACCATTTCAATGTCTGTGTATCTAATTGGCAGCATACTCCATTTTGGTTTTGGTGTCAGCCTGTCTCTTCCCCATCTCCCAGCATTGTGCCAGACCACGCTCTGCCCTCAGTCACACCTGTGTATCAAAACCCTGCCTGAGGCCTTGTCTTCACTTCTAAGGAAGGGGTGTTTTCACCTGGTTAAAACCACCATGGGATCTTGGCCCTTTCGTTTTACTCTGAGGGAAACCCTGCAGGGGTGCAGGCCTGGGCCTCAGACCTCAGGATAGCTCACGTGTGTTAGTTACCCCCAGGTAAAAGCCAGGAAGGCAGTGCCTGTCCCTGTCTGTCTCCCCCTTTGTCTGTCTGTCAGTCTGTCTCTGTCTTTCCAAGGCACTGGCTGAGGGATGGAAGCTGGAAGAAGGGCAGGCGGTTTTGAAGGGCTCTGTTTCAGGAAAGCTCCTTTTATAGTTTTATGTTTCCTTCAGGATTAAAGCTGGTTCCTCGGGGCTCTGGACATGGAATGTTTGCCAATTTTATGAGGGCTTTTAGAGGGGCTTTTAGAGAGTCCATCCTATCCCCTCTTTTATAAGGGCTGAGATAAGATTATCTTTGTTTTAACACCAATTAAAGCAAGAAGGGTTTATGGGCTTAGGGGCTTTCCATCAATCCAACTTTGATGTCACCACTGGCTTGCTTGCCTTCTTTTCAGTACATTAAAAGGTTGGGAGTCATTTCCTTAATGGTTAACATCCCAGCCCAAGGAGACACAGCTTTTAGGAGAGGAGCTTCGGGAAACATTTAAACAAGACCAAACAAAGAAACAAAATATGAAAGTCCTAAATTCTTCTGGAGGCGAGTTGGACACAGAGCACTTACTGTCCAAATAACCCACCCTGTAAGAATGTCATCTCTCAACTTTTCAATCCTTTTAAAAACTTAAAATCAAGATGCTGTTTGCCCTTTTAAATCTTTTTTGAAGTACCAAAAAAAAAATAAATAAATAAAAAAAAATCATCCCTTATATTGTAGGGAATCTGTCAGACACAAAAAGCAAAACTTTTGCAACCAGTAACTGGGGAACAGATGAGTCCATCCTCTATCTTGAGAGGCTGAAGAAACAGAACATGCTCGATTGATGCTACTAGAATTCTTTGAGGGGGTCAACCAGCATGCGGACAAAGGAGATCCAGGGGATATAGTGTATGTAGATTTTCAGAAAGCCTTTGACAAGGTCCCTCACCAAAGGCTCTTAAGCAAAATAAGCAGTCATGGGATAAGAGAGAAGGTTCTCTCATGGATTGGTAACTGGTTAAAAGGTAGGAAACAAAGGGTAGGAATAAATGGTCAGTTTTCAGAATGGAGAGAGGTGAACCGTGGTATCACCCAGGGATCTGTACTGGGCCCAGTCCTATTTAACATATTCATAAACAATCTGGAAAAAGGGGTAAACAGTGAGGTAGCAAAATTTGCAGATGATGCAAAACTACTGAAGATAGTTAAGTCCCAGGCAGACTGCGAAGAGCTACAAAAGGATCTCACAAAATTGGGTGACTGGGCAACAAAATGGCAGATGAAATTTAATGTTGATAAATGCAAAGTAATGCACATTGGAAAACATAATCCTAACTATAAATATACAATGATCGGGTCTAAATTAGCTGTTACCACTCAAGAAAGAGATCTTGGAGTCATTGTGGAGAGTTCTCTGAAATCATCCATTCAATGTGAAGCGGCAGTCAAAAAAGTGAACAGAATGTTGGGAATCATTAAGAAAGGGATAGATAATAAGACAGAAAATAGCATGTTGCCGCTATATAAATCCATGGTACGCCCACATCTTGAATATTGCGTGCAGAAGCGTTCGCCCCATCTCAAAAAAGATATATTGGAATTGGAAAAGGTTCAGAAAAGGGCAACAAAAAGTATTAGGGGTATGGAACGGCTTCCATATGAGGAGAGATTAAGAAGACTGGGTGGGACTTTTCAGCTTGGAAAAGAGGCAACTAAGGGGGGAACATGATAGAGGGCTATAAAATCATGAGTGGTATAGAGAAAGTAAATAAGGAAGTGTTATTTACTCCTTCTCATAAGACAAAAACAAGGGGCCACCAAATAAAATTAATAGGTAGCAGGTTTAAAACAAACACAATTTACAAACCATACAACTCTTAGTTAGTAAATAATCTAGCTAGAAATGTGTTAGATTTCCTTTTGTTTAATGGCTGGTAAAATAAGCTGTGCTGGATAGAATGTATATTCCTGTTTTTGTGTCTTTTTGTAACTTAAGGTTTTGCCTAGAGGGATTCTCTATGTTTTGAATCTGATATCTGTCAGGTATTTACCATCCTGATTTTACAGAGGTGATCCTTTTACCTTTTCTTTAATAAAAATTCTTCTTTTAAGAACCTGATTGATTTTTCATTGTTCTTAAGATCCAAGGGTTTGGGTCTGTGTTCATCTGTACAAATTGGTGACGATTTTATGATTTTTATCAAGCCTTCCCCAGGAAAGGAGGTGTAGTGCTTGGGGGGATATTATGGGGGAAGACGTCTCCAAGTGGGCTCTTTCCCTGTTCTTTGTTAACACGCTTGGTGGTGGCAGCATAGGGTTCAAGGACAAGGCAAAGTTTGTACCTTGGGGAAGTTTTTAACCTAAGCTGGTAGAAATAAGCTTAGGGGGTCTTTCATGCAGGTCCCCACATCTGTACCCTAGAGTTCAGAATGGGGAAGGAACCTTGACATGGTGTATGGTAACACCCATTGTTTTATGTTCTCTGTGTATATAAAATCTCCCCACTGTATTTTCCACTGTGTGCATCCAGTGAAGTGAGCTGTAGCTCACGAAAGCTTATGCTCAGATAAATGTGTTAGTCTCTAAGGTGCCACAAGTACTCCTTTTCTTTAAACACAAGAAAGTATTTTTTCATGCAATGTACTGTCAACCTCCGGAACTCCTTGCCAGAGGGTGTTGTGAAGGCCAATACTATAACAAGGTTCAAAAGAAAAGGAGTACTTGTGGCGTCTTAGAGACTAACCAATTTATTTGAGCATAAGCTTTCGTGAGCTACAGCTCACTTCATCGGATGCATTTCGTGAGCTGTAGCTCATGAAAGCTTATGCTCAAATAAATTGGTTAGTCTCTAAGGTGCCAGAAGTCCTCCTTTTCTTTTTGCGAATACAGACTAACAGGACTGCTACTCTGAAAGGTTCAAAAGGGAGCTAGATAGATTCATGGAGAATACTATTAGCCAGGATGGGCAGGAATGGTGTTTGCCAGAAGCTGGGAATGGGGGCCGGGGGATGGATCACTTGATGATTACCTGTCTGTTCATTCCCTTTGGGGCACCTGCCGTTGGCCACTGTCAGAAGACAGGATACTGGGCTTGATGGACCCTTGGTCTGACCCAGTGTGGCCGCTCTTACGTTCTTATGATGCATTTGCTAGTAAGTTATGGTGTGAGGTTTAGGTGATATAACTGGGCACAGCTCCTCTCGGGATGGGGCGATGGTGTAAATCAGCAGAGCTCCAGGGAGCGGTGCCAGTTTACATCACTTGAGGATTTGGGCTTTTGTGGGTATTTCAGCTGGCTAACATGTGGTTAATGTAGTGCTGAGACAGGGTCACACAGCCCTTCACCCTCATCTGGAGACTGCATAGTGCCTCCTGCAGAATACGTAGGGCACCCACATTGCGGGATGGTTGTGATAATGGAGAGTCTCAGGGCTTGTCATCACTACCACTGCGATCGATGCAGCAGCGTTGCTTTAGCAGGTCTGGTGAAGACGCGCTTCGTGGATGGGAGAGTGCTCTCCCATTGGTGTAATTACTCCACCTCAACGAGAGGGAGAGCGCGTTCCCACCGACAGTGCGGGGTAGACACGTTAAGTCAATGTAAGTTACATCGCTGGGGGCGTGGGGAGTGATGTAACTTACAGCAGCTTAAGGCCTCAGTTTGACGGGGCGGACATCTCGGACCAGGCGACCCCCATTCCATTTGCTCATCAGTAGTTTTCAGTAGAAGCCTCAGGTCCGGTCAGTGTGTGCTGTGTGTGTTTTGTGTGACATGTGGGAGCGGTTCCGCGTCCCTGTGTACTCAGGGCTGGGGCTTTGGCAGAAAGCCTGTTATTTCTCTTTCAGGGCTGGTAAGGTGAGTCCCATAAGCAGCCGTGTTGGTTTAACTGGGCTTGCTGAGCAGGGAAAGAATTCCATGCATGCTTCTTACTGACCCCCTAATCCCCTCCCCTGGAGCGGCTGTGCACAGGCCTCCGTGCTGGCTGCGGGGGGGTCACGATGCACACTCACAGGTATGCCTTTCCCACAAGTGGGGCAGTCTCGCCAGATGCTTGAACTTCTGAGCCATGTTTGCAGAGCAATGACCTTTTGAGCCCAGCAGAGCAGGAGAGCTGGACGTGGGAGAGGGTTCACAGCCCAGGGTTAAGGCTTGCGAGCCATGACAGGCAATGCTACAGGGACATGGACATTGTGGTCAAATGGGGGTGGGGGGCGGGTTCTGAATGGTTCTCAGTGATGTCATCCCTGAGCCTGCCATGCCCAGTAAATACCAAGTCTGCATTTTCCTTAAATATTCCATTTCAGGATCACACCAGAGGCCATGGGCCGGAGGGGAGGCCAGCCCTGCTGGGGTGAACATAAAAAGCAGACAGCACTCTGCCCTGGCCACTGGAGGGGAAGGACTAGATGGGGCCTACTAGGGTTCTGTCCGCGCTAATGCCTACCGTTCTCATCACCCAGCTGTGCCCTTACACACGGCACCCCATCTGTGCAGTGAACCCGTGTTCTGACCAGTGTTTTACAGAGCAGTCAGGGCCTGGCCTGTGAGACCAACCAGGAACTAACCAGTACATGCTGTTAGCTCCGTACATCTGAAATGGATAGACCTGAAACAGAGCATGGAACATGTGGAAGCCTATTGGGAAAGGAAACAGCTTGTATCAGAAACTTTCCAGAGGTAGTAACTGAGTCCGGGAGTGCCAGCTTTGGAGCGGAGGCCTGTTCTTACAGCTAATGCACGAAACTAGGGGTCAGATATCCTGGCTTCTCTTCCTGGCTCTGTCACAGGCTGGCACTGGGCAAGTCACGTGCTCCCTTTGCACCTCAGTTCCTCTACCCACAACACTGGAGTAGAAACGCCTGCCTGACGAGGAGATCTACTAGTCTTGGTTTATTACGGATTTGAGATCCTGGGATGAAAGGTGCTTTGGAAGTGCCAGGTATTATTATTATTGTTATGAGCTGGGTGAAACGCTGTTCAGGGTTGAGAGAAAACCCCATTGAGATTGATAGGTGTGAACTCACCCTTCAGTTAAGATAACTGTAAGCATAAGCAGTGTATGAAACTGACCAGGAGCTTTTGGCTGAACATCATTTTGGGCAGGTGTGTGCGTGTGTGTATGTATGTGAAAGCCAAGACGCTGAAATTGCAGTGTGACCCTGGGAAAAGCTAGAGGGAGAGCGTTTGGGTCTGGTGTTGGCTAAAGAGGCCTGGGGATGTAAGCTAAGAAATTGCTCCTTTTGTTCTTCGTTCCTTGTGTGTTCGGAGACACAGGTCTTTGTACACTCCTTGTAAATAAACAAGATTGCATCAAAGAAAATATCAGACTGCATCAATTTCTGCTTCCAGGTGGAACATCCCCAGGGCCCTGAACTTTGACTCACTGGTCTGGTCAAAAAGGGGTAATATTATGAACAGCAGCGAAGGAGCCTGAATCTAGGGATCCTGTTAAAACTCCTATTAGCAAACTGCAGGATGCTCTCCAGTGTCCTGAAGGATCAGCTTCTGTTTCTGTCCTGTGGAGAATCACTGGGTTAAACTGCAAGTATTTGCATTGTGGATTTTTCCTCTTTTAATGACAGCTCTTTAATCCACATTAAAGAAGCTGGTTGATCTCCACATTTCCCTTCAGTTAATCTCGTTTAACCTTGGGTTCCTCTCAGCTTGTCCATGCACTGCTGTCGGTGTGGCTGGCAGGGACAGCACCTGGCAGTGGGATTCCTGGTGTCGCTTACACACAAGGTAATGCTGCAGGCTGGTTTTTAAAAAGTTCTGGGCTTGCTTATTGGGGAGGAAACTGGAGGAATGGGTGGAAACAGGCAGGAACGGCTCACTTAGCCTCTCTCAGGAAGCGTGGCAAGTGTGTGGTTTAGTGGTTAGAGCGAAGGGCTGGCACCAGAGACCCACCAGCTCACTGTAGCCCTGCTGACCCTGGAGAGTGCTGGTGTTCCCAGGACTGGCTCAGGCATGTGTGTGGCCTGAGAAGCACACGTGTGCACACTCGAAGGTTTCCAAGTGCTCCCAGTTGCACCAGCCCCCGGCAGTGCCCTCACACCCACCAGTTCCCTGGGACTCATGTTGGTGCTAGTGTTGATGGAAGCAGTGGTGTTACAGCCACACTCATCCAGCCAGTTCCCTCTGCACGGTCCCACGACACTGCCGGCCACCCTTCAGTGGCAGCTGAAAGCCCTGGCTCTGTCACTTGTCTGCCACCCTGCTGCTAGTTCCAAGGCGCCTGAGAGAGTGAGTGCAGGACAGGACCACCTGGAGATGCACAAGTGCAGATAGAGGCAGTATATTCTTGTGAGAGATGCCACTCTCCAGCTGTTCTGTATGTGCCACAGGTGTGTCTGCATATAGAACAACTCGGGGACACTGCCAGGTGGGCACCTGTGCTGAGTGCAATCCTGACCGCGGGGACGTGAATGGCAGAACTCCCACTTACTCCAGGGATTTCACAGCAGGTGTCCAATGCGGTGGCGGGAGGAACCCTGAACCACTTTACATTACCCAGGCTGGCAAGGTTAGATTTGCAGGAGGACCAAGTTGCTGCCCCATGTAACCTCAAAAACCTGCCTTCCCTAGTGCAGATGGATGGGGAGGGCGGGTGCGTGGTTGTCACATGTCAATCTGGGTATAAAGCAGAAATCTCACTGGGCTCTTGAGGTGCGCTCAGTACTCCCCCTTCTTCCCCAGCACCCGGTGCCTTGGGAGTGTTCAGATCTGGGCCTGAACTGGGTAGCGGGGACCCATCTCTGCAGAGATCCCCACCCTGCCTCTGAGCCAAGTTCCCCCTGGTGTGGATGTGGATGGTGAAAGGGCAAATTAAGCTGACTGCAGGACCCAGCCTGCCCACTGCTGGATGTGGCTTTCTCAGCCACGAATGGGCATCCTGACAATCCCAGCAGCTTAGGCAGACGTGTACACCCAGGCCCCAGGGAACTGGGACATGGCTCTCTTGCATTGCCAAGGCCACAGCTAATGGAGGCAGTTGAACTGCAAAGCTCTTGGTGCAAGGGTGTCAGGCCACCTCCACACAGCCTCTGGATTGTGTTGCTCCTTCATGTCGCCCAACTTGCGTCTGCAGAAGCATGGGGGGAGTGGGAGATCCCAGTCAGAGACCCCCTCCCCACTCCCAGCCCTCAGCCCTCCAAGGGGGGATGGGATCACTTGTATTTGCATCAAGTAAAAGGCTCAGCTGGATAGAACTCTTCAAACGTGTCTGTGCAGTAATGACTACAGGAGAGCTGGGTGGACTTTCCAAAGGCCTTTGTCAAGGTCCCTCACCAGAGGCTACTAAAGAAACTAAGCCAAGTTGTGAGGGTATTGAAAAAAGGGTGAGGAAGGAGCAGGCAAAATTTGCAGATGATAGAAAATTATTTAGGTTAAGCTCGCGACTCCCCGTGTAATAACCTCACAACCCCAAGGGGTCCTGACCCCCAGTTTGAGAACCTCTGCTAACCAAGGACCTAACCAAGCTAGGGGAAGGGGCAACACTATGGCAGAGAAAGGTCAGTGTTGGTAAGTGCACGCTGGAGGGAACAATGTGAACTACTCCTACAGCTCTCTGGGTTCTGAATGAACAGTGTTAGCTCAGGGAAATGATCGGGGCGTGATTGCGGGCAGCTCCATGAAGAGCTCTGCTCAGTATGCAGCTGTTGGCAAAAGAGCAACAAGACATTAGAAAGTGGGAGGAATAAAATGGAGGATAATATAGGAAACTATAAAAAGAAAAGGAGGACTTGTGGCACCTTAGAGACTAACCAATTTATTTGAGCATAAGCTTTCGTGAGCTACAGCTCACTTCATCAGATGCATACGATGAAGTGAGCTGTAGCTCACGAAAGCTTATGCTCAAATAAATTGGTTAGTCTCTAAGGTGCCACAAGTCCTCCTTTTCTTTTTGCAAATACAGACTAACACGGCTGTTACTCTGAAACCTGTCATAGGAATCTATGTCAAGTGCTGGAATATGCCTCGCTGGAATGCTATGTGCAGTCCCCGTCACTCCGGACAGCAGAATTAGAGAGGATTGCTGAGATGAGTGATGAGGGCCTGGAAAAACTCCCATGTGAAGAGAGATTGAAAAGGTTTGGATTGTTACCTTAAAAGTGATAAGAACTGATCTGATAAAAGAGTAGAAAATAATGTCTGGTCTAGAGATGGTCATCAGGAATTTATAGTCATAGAATATCAGGGTTGGAAGGTCATCTCGGAAGGTCATCTAGTCCAACCCTCTGCTCAAAGCAGGACCAATCCCCAGTTTTTGCCCCAGATCCCTAAATGGCCTCCTCAAGGATTGAACTCAGAACCCTGGGTTTAGCAGGCCAATGCTCAAATCACTGAGCTATCCCTCCCCCCACAAAGTCTCCCTGTCCCATAGCATGAGAACTAGGGGACATGCAGTGAAATGGAAAGGTGGCAAATTCAGACCTGGTCAAAGAGAATACTTTTCACACAGCACAATTGCCCTGTGGAACTCATTGCCACCAGATGTCATTGCGGCCCAGAGTTTAGCAGGATTCAAAACTGCATTAGACACTTGTGCAGATTACAGCTATTTGCAGTTATAACAGTAAATGCTAACAATAATGACGGGTTTTGGAAGGCGAGAAACCCTGCTGCACGAGCCAGCCTCTGATTCTTGGGGTCAGGAGGCAAGATGGATTTGCCCCATCCTCTGGGGCAGCTGGCATCATGCAGTGTTGGTGATGGAAGACTGAGCTGGATGAGCCGAGCTCGGCACCAGCCTGGCTATTCCTATCAGCTTATGATCCTATGAGGCACATTCTTGTTCCCAGGCACAGCCTCTCCTGCTAGTGAAGGGCATTTGTCTGCTAAGAAATGAGGGTGCAGGGAGTGGAGCTGAGGTGCCTGTTGTAATTAGGAATTCACGTTGGTGAGGAATTGTGCGTCCCCAGTGCAGCTCCGGGGATTAGCTTTCAGCAGGAAAGCATGAGGCGAGAGTGAGTGCAGGAGACACGGGAGAGAGACAATGGGAGCGTTCCATGGCGCATGCGAGGCACTGAAAGACAGTGAGGCAAGGGAGGGCTGATCCTGATTTAATCCCCAGTCTCTGCACCCTACGGGTGCTGGGCTTGCCCAGCGTGGTGCCTCCTAGTCAATGGCATTGTCAGGTGCTGGGCACTGGCAGGATCAGGCTGCAGTGGCCCTCTGCCCTTCCCCCTCCGTACGGAGAGGTGAGGAGGGCAGCTGAGAGATAAGGCTGGAGGATATTAAAGGGTCTCTGTTAAACTTAATTGACAGAGCCGGGGCTGGCTGCTTTGTGTCAGACAGTGAGAACAGCCTCTCTTGTGCAGCAAAGGGCCTGTCTGGAGAAACAAAGGCAGGCAAACAAGGCAGAGGAGAGCCCTTCCTTAGAGCCATGAATGCGGGGCTAGGGCTGCCATTTTGGAAGCTTTTCTCCCCGGGAGAGCTGCTTGACATGAGCTGTTTGCAGAAGTGATCTGCGGGGAGGGAAGCTCCGGAGGCCTGTGTTTGAGCGGTTTTCAAGAGACACTCTCAAGGCTTCCCTCGGTCTCCGTGCAGCTCACGGGATTAACTCAAGGGGCTGGTTTGAACCAACATGGCCAGGCCCTCCTGGAGATCAGAGGCTGCAACTCAAAGGCTCTGCCATTCGAATGGAAGGGGATGGAAGCTGGTGGCAGGAGCCTCGGTTCCCTCTGAGCCTGGTGCACTGGCCCAGGGCGCACACACCAGCGACTTTCCCTGGCTTGGGAGATGGGGTCTGTGCAGGAAGCAGGCAGGACAGGTCCTAGGAGCCAGGGGCGGATGCTGGAGCCCCTAAATGTTGCTATTTAAAAAACAACCAACGTGCCAAGGGTCCATTAAACCCCTGCAAAATCTTGGATTTAAACAGTAAAATTGGGTTTCTGCATCAGTATTCTGCTACTGTTTATAATTCCTGTGGCGAGTCTCTGGTCTGCCGCTGCGCCGCTGGTTAACACGGGACGGCTCTGCACACAGTAGGCACTTCTGAAAACAATTTCTGGCCCTTGATAAGCATTGGCTGGTGCTGGGCCTGCAACATCAACTCCCAAGGACTGGGTGGGAAAAGAGCTGGACCTATGCAGCCTATGCTGCAGGGAACAGCCCAACCCACCCATTGAGTGTAGACGGCAGGGGACGGGGCAGCCCCACGGCTGGGGTACAGACGGCAGGGGACAGGGCAGCCCTAGGGCTGGGGTACAGACGGCAGGGGGCAGCCCCACAGCTGGTATGTAGACCGCAGGGATGATGCTAGCTGTGGTATCTCCTAGATGGGATCTAACAAAGCATTTCTGATCTCTCTCTCCTGTGAGTCCAGCCAGCAAACCGCGCGCACCAGCCAGCCTGTTCCGACGCAGCCTTGGGGCGGGAGATGCGTACCATGCGTACCAGGAGAGGAGGGAGCTGGTACCAGGGAAGCCGCAGGGCAGGTGGCAGGAGGAAGAAGCTGCAGAACCCTGTTTTCCACCCAGCTCTGTCCAGGCCCAGCTGTGTGAACTGCCCAGAGTTCTCCATCGCCAAGGGGAAGGGAGAGGCTGCTGGGGCCTGGCAGAAGCCCCCGCTGAACACTGAGCAAGAATCTCCCTTCCCAAGCAGCTCTGCTCTCCCCGAGCCAGGACAGAGAGAGATTGGAGGCAGCCCCAGGAGAGGTGCTCACTAGGCTGGTGCTAAAGGAGTCAATAAATCCTTGGAGGATTCTCCCTGGGAGTCCCAGCACCTGTTAGTTTACACCTGCTCCCATCACACGCATCATGTGCCCCCAGGCTGGGGCCACCCCCGGCGGGTCTCATGCATTAGCAGGCACAGTGGCCGGAGCCGGCACTGGAGTTCCTGAAGGCTGCCTGCCCCCTGGGGGCCGGCGCACGCTATGGAGCCGGCTTGGCAGGAGCGGGAGCAGCTTCGGAAGAAGAGTGTGTTCTCCCACGCCTGATGCTGCCTGGCCAGCGGCCCCCTCCCCTTGTCCCCTGCTGACTCTGCTTTTCAGAGTGCGCACCGCTCCCAGCCGGGGAGGGAGCGCCAAGAACCGAAAGCCGGGCCCTGGCCATCCCTGTGTCAGCGGAGCCGGCCCTGTCAGCAAACGGCCACCGTTCCGTGCCCCCCATGCATCCAGCCGCTGCCATGCACTGCAACGGGGGGATGAAAGGAGCGGGCCCCAATGACTAGCCTCGGGGTGGCACTGGAATTAGCGCACTGAAGACTGTGAGCTATTGCAGCCCCAGCAGGCAGGTCAGAGCCCCTCCCGGCAGGGTAATTTCTCCCCCTTTCCCTGGCTAACAGGGGTTTTGAGAAATAAATCGGTTCTGCCTTTGGAGCCCTCTGTGCTGCAACCATTCGCTTTTCCCCCGCTCCATTCTGGTGTCTAGGCACAAACTTTGCTCCCGCCTTCCCCGTCACTGAGGGAGCTTCTCACAGGAACATCCTCATCTGTCTCCCACCACCACAGATCCTGCTCAGCGCAGGGAGCTTGGGGTGACCGGTCTCCATCCACCACACACGGGACTTACTCTGGGGTCTGCAGCCTCTGTGCCCCCTCTTCATTCCCACAGCAAGGCCCAGGCGGTGCTGGCTGTGATGGCACCCCATGACAATGAGAGGAGGGGGAGACTGAAGGGAGGGGGGCAGCTTTTCCCCTCCCCATCCAGATAGGGCAGACAGTGCTGAGGTGGAGAGGGGCACAGAGATCTCACCCTTGCAGCCTCAGGTTCTGAGCGAGGGGATTTGGAGGAGCAGGTCTGCAGCGATGGGAGGTGAGTTTCCCATTCCCTGTGCAGTGGCTGCCACAGGGGCTGCCTGTGGAGATTGTGCCTAGGAACCAGCACAGAATGAGGACACATTTAAACTAACCAGTGCAGCTGCTGGGTTACAGGCGGATAGGTGCTGAGCCCCTGCCTCCCCCCCTGGAGCCAGGGTGCCCAGTCTCTCTCCCTGGGGCTCATGGGGCTTGCTGGGGCTCAGCACCTCCCAGGTTTTGGCCTCCTTTTCATAACAGGTACAATTAATCCTCACTCCAAGCCCAGCGAGATGGGCTTTGATGCTCTCCTCTTGAGGCAGTGATGTGCCGAGCTGCCCGTCTGGGCCGCATCGCAAGGCACATGCAGGAACCATTCCATGACGGCTTGTTCGTGAAGATTAGCAACATTATGTGATACCCGGGACTTCATACAGGATGCAAATGACTCAGCTGCATGATCTTTATGGCCTGGGGAGCTACCAGCTTCGTGGCTTAGCAGTTGAGGGGCGGAAGGCATCTGGGCTTGTGAGTCATCCAGCAGGGTTAGCTGGTGCAGGGCAGAGCTGTCAACCTGGCCATTTCTGAGCTCAGCCAACCAGGGGAGGGTGCAGCTCCCTCTTTTCCAGAAGTCAGAGCCCAGGAGGTGTGTTGCAGGTAGGCCAGGTTGCTTTTGCATAGCACTTTGAACATAAGAACATAAGAATGGCCATACTGGATCAGACCAAGAGTCCATCCAGCCCAGTATCCTGTCTGCCGACAGTGGCCAATGCCAGGTGCCCCAGAGGGAGTGAACCTAACAGGTAATGATCTAGTGATCTCTCTCCTGCCATCCATCTCCACCCTCTGACAAACAGAGGCTAGGGACACCATTCCTTACCCATCCTTGCTCATAGCCGTTAATGGACTTAACCTCCATGAATTTATCCAGTTCTCTTTTAAGCCCTGTTACAGTCCCAGCCTTCACAATCTCCTCGGGCAAGGAGTTCCACAGGTTGACTGTGCACTGAGAGAAGAACTTCCTTTTATTTGTTTTAAACCTTCTACCCATTAATTTCATTTGATGGCCCCTAGTTCTTATATTATGGGAACAAGTAAATAACTTTTCCTTATTCACTTTCTCCACACCACTCATGATTTTATAGACCTCTATCATATCCCCCCTCAGTCTCCTCTTTTCCAAGCTGAAAAGTCCTGGCCTCTTTAATCTCTCCTCATATGGGACCTGTTCTAAACCCCTAATCATTTTAGTTGCAGTTTAGTCCTTTTCTGAACCTTTTCTAATGCCAGTATATCTTTTTTGAGATGAGGGGACCACATCTGTACCCAGTATGCAAGATGTGGGTGTACCATGGATTTATATAAGGACGATAAAATATTCTCCATCTTATTCTCTATCCCTTTTTTAATGATTCCTCACATCCTTTTTGCCTTTTTGACTGCCACTGCACACTGCATGGACGTCTTCAGAGAACTATCCACGATGACTCCAAGATCTTTCTCCTGATTAGCTGTAGCTAAATTAGCCCCCATCATATTGTATGTATAACTGGGTTTTTTTTTCCAGTGTGCATTACTTTACATTTATCCACATTAAATTTCATTTGCCGTTTTGTTGCCCAATCACTTAGTTTTGTGAGATCTTTTTGAAGTTCTCCGCAGTCTTCACTCAGCTTCTCTGAGTGCTGGGCTTATGGTACAGATGGGGAAACTGAGGCAGGGAGGGGCAGAGGCTTGTCCAAGGTCACACCGTGAGGCAGGGTCTAGCCTGGGAGGAGAACCCAGGAGAGTCTGAGGCAGCAAAACTGTGTTTGGAGCCTTGGTTCCCCCCTTTCTAGGGATCTGGGATGGGGCAGAGGCAACTTGTGTTGCTCCTGTGTTGTGGTAGATAAGGTGAGACCTGCCCACAGGGCACTGTCCACCCTGTCTGTTCTCTGCCACCTCTCGGTTTCTTGGCTCACCTGCTGCTTGCTCGAATCATTACAAGGGAGGTGGGGGGTTCCTTACCACCGCTGGTGCTCCTCCCCTAAGTACCAGGGCATTTGGGGGTGGGAGAGCTGGCTCTGTGCAGCCGGGAGCCAGCCAGGACTTGGAATGGGCCCTTTGCCTTCACCACAGAGCCAGACCCAACCTCCAGGAATGTTTTCGTTTTCAGCTTTCAGAGCTGGACTAGATTTCAGCAGGCTCAGTCAGTGGCCTGGGTCTCCTGTGGATACTGCCCTTTGCATACTGTCTGTAGGGGAAGGGGCCTGTATCTCGGGAAGTCTTTGATCAGATGATCACACATTTCCACCACAAACTACCCTGGCCCTGGAATTTCAGACTGATCGAACTCCGCATGTTGATTGCAGCTTCAAAATGGGGCTAAAAACAGAAACTCTGCAGCAGCCTTAGCTATGGAGCAGGCATTGCTCCTCCATTTCACTGAGAGCTGCTTGGCCATCCCTGCTCCCCACAGCTCAGCCCTCTCAGTGATGGGTTTGCAGTCAAATGTGTGCTGGAAGTTGGATCAGCAGTGGAGCTGCTGCACTAGGGGGTTTGGGAGTGTGTGAAGATCCAAGAGCATGGAAGGAGAAGCAGCTTCTCACTGGCGATGCTCAGACGAGTGAAGAGAAGGGGGTTGGTAACAGAGATCACTGGGAAAGGGGTTCGTTTTCTGTGGAAAACTTTGACTTTTTGTCAAAAAAAATGAAAACTGAAAATTTTTGGCTGAAAATTGTTGAAACCCAAACATTGCGGGGGGGGAGGGAGGGAGGGTTGGTTGGTTTGCTGATGAAAATAGAAATTTTTTGATGAAAGCAGAAACCTTTCACAAAACCTTTTTCCACAATTTTCTGCAGAAAGAATGTTGTGACAGAAAATTTCTGACCAGTCCCAGGCTGTAACCTCCTTCTCAGGCTGTTTTTTCTCACCCTTCCAACCCTTGGCAGAGTGGAAGGAGATGTTCTGTAGAAATCATTGATTTCAAGAATTCGCTCTGATAAAGTGAAATGGGAAATGGTTTTATTTACTGTATTTCACTGCACACAGCGTCTGCCATCCCCCTTGCTACACAACAAGTTAACAACATACAATCAGCAGTGGATGCGGAGAGCAATACAGACAGACCACTACAGTCCACATTTAGGAGCCTGGGGCCAGGGGTGCAGGAATCAACCAGTGGGGTTCCATGACCTACAAGGGCTTTTTGTTGGATAAGACACTTGGCAGTAATTTCTCGATTTCCATCACAACTATTATTTGCCATAATTCACATCCCGGTCCTCAACCTTCAGCCCACCATGCATTCCCAGGAACCATTGTAACACTCCTCCCATTAGGGGCTGGAGACCTGACACAAGGCCGTCACCACTCCTAGTGCATCTCCTTTAGTTCCAGTGGGAGAACTCTTGCCTTGGGATCTGCAGGTTCAGGTCTCAGCTGGGGGCGTCACGGAACATAACTGCAACATCCAGGCATCAACAATGGCATAATGGGCAGAAGCAAGGAGATGGAGTTATGGAGTCAGCTCCTTTTTAAAGTTCTAATCATACTGCCGAGTAACTGGGAGCCTGTCCTGTAATCATAGGTAGGGACTTCTCTCTGGCTAGCAGGCACTTTGTCTTCACGGTCTGACAGAGCAGCCGTGCCTGGTTCCTGGAAACGTTCAAACCAGCTGCTGCTTCTGCTGCTCGTTTGCTTGTTTTAAATTGTCAGATTTTGGCTTTGGACCCTGAAATCCCCTGAATGGTGTTGTCCAGCAGCTCCAGTAGAAGCCAGGCAGCCCCCTCCCTGCCTATCTCCCCACCCCACTGGGCTTTCCTCTCACCACCTGTTGTTCTCACTTCTTTTCCAGGCTGCCCATCAGGGACGTTCAAGGCCAGCCAAGGGGACGAAGGGTGTGTTCATTGCCCAATTAACAGCAGGACTACTTCGGAAGGGGCCACCAACTGTGTGTGCCGAAATGGATATTACCGGGCAGACTCCGACCCCCTGGATATGCCATGCACCAGTACGTAACCACCCGGCTAGACGGGAGAGGGGAGCGGGGAAAGGCCATGGGATGGTACAGACCCTGAAGCAGGGATGAAACTATTTCAAATTGCCTGTTGGTGTCTAACAAATTGTCCCAGACTGGAGCTGCACATCCCCCCCGTGGCTGCATATGAAGGTATTGGTGCCGTCAGGGACTGTCTCTGGAGACTGTAGTCAAGGCTGCTGACTCCAGTGGGATCAGATGGGCAGGTGGCACAGATATCTTCATCTCATTAGGGGCTACAATGCCTGGAGCTCTCAAGCAGCGGGAGTTGGTTGGAGTTAGGGTTTGGTTCAATGTTAGCCCTAAGTTTGGGGTTAAAAATAGTGTCAGCCTTAAGTTGAGGTTGTAGTTAGAGTTAGGGGTAGGTTACAGTTCGGGCTAGTGTTATTGTTAGTGGTGGGTTCGGGCTAGTTTATAGTTAGAGTTAGAATTAGGGTTACTGTTTGTTTAGGAATATGTTGTATTTAGGGTTAGGGCTAGGCTCTGGTTAGGGTTAGCATTGGGTTAGGGCAGGTCTATAGTTAGGGTTAGTGTTGGGTGAGGGCTAGGCTGTAGTTAGGTTTAGCGCTGGGTTAGGGCTAGGCTCTGGTTAGGGTTAGCGTTGGGTGAGGGCTAGGCTGTAGTTCGAGCTAGCATTGTGTTTGGGTTGGGTTGTGATTAGGGATAGGTTTTGGGTTCCTGATGAGGGGTCTATGAAGGAACCACGTTAGAAACTCTTTGGTGAAAGTTTCTCAGGTTAAATGACTTAATGCAAAAAAACTCAGTCCAGCAAATCCCATTAGGACAGTGCACGTCTCCTGCCTGCCTGGAGCTGAACATGCTTCCTGAAGGAGGCCAGTGTCATCATCTCTTCCTGCACTGGGGGAATCGGAGCCAGTGACTGCCTGCTCTTGCCCAGTTGCCCTGTCCCTGCTCTAATCACTGCACTAAGCATCTCCACTCGAGGCTGCAGAGGGCCAGGCAGCCTCCCAGCTCAGGATGGTGCACATGGTGAGGGTGAATTGTGCTGAAAGTTTTTTTTCAGGAGCTGCTCCTGGAGTTTCCCAGTCCTGCTTATCCCATGAAATGCTAGGGTCCTGTACAGCTGCTTCAGTCCTGCCCTGTTCCCACTCCGGCAGGTGCATAGCTTTTGCCTGCTAGGATGGATTTGCTAGTTGTCTTCACACTTTCTCATCTTTCCTTCTATTATTGGGAGAAAATTTCCTTCTTTCCCACTTTTTATTTACGTTTTTGGGAGCACAGTGCACAGTCCCTTCTCTGGCTGATGTTGCCTCCAGTTAGCCTAACGAGGATTCCTTCAAGAGGTTAACACCCCACAAGCCCAGCCCCGGAGGGCAAACAGCAAATTTACAGAGCTGTTTTCACCCTGAGCCTTAGGAGGAACTGGCCACCTGGGACCATTGTCACTTTGATAACCTTCCTTTTTGAATGTATCCGGCAGAGTTAAGGTCGTTTTACTTCGCTAATGTAAACAATTTTGTATCTTTTTAATTGAATTCCAGTTTCCAACGAAATGCAGCTTGACACAACTCCGAGTAAACAGTTATCATGTAGTAAATAAGAAATGTGTCATTCACCATTTTCTAGCTTATTAACAAATGTCAAAAGAATCTGAAGCAATATATGATAAGTGATCGTCATGTAAATAAACGTGGTTAGGGCAGCGTATCATCCTGGTTAGCAAAAAGAAGCATCACCTTTAGTGTAAAGGCTGTATTTGCTTGCAAATCAGCATGTTTTCATGGTTATGTCAGCCAGTGGGAAAGAACCATTTTTAGGAAAATAACTAAAAAGTACAAATGCAAAACCAGATTAAAATCACTGATTTAAATTAAGGTTTCCTGCTCGCTGATTTGAATCAACGTCCCCTGAGAGTGACTGAGCTGCAGGGTGGGTGGGGGTGCTAACAGTGGCCTCTGGGATTTGAGGCCTCCCCTCCTGCTCATTTGCCCACACCCTTGGGGTGGGGTCCTTGGCCCTGGAGCTGTGGGCCTGGGAATTGCACATCACTCTGTGGAGGGGGTGGAGCTGGTAGTCCATGGATGTTCCCGAAGCAGCCAGGCCAGCACAGGGGAAACAAAGTTTTGGCAGGTAGCAGCTTCCATCTCCCTTCAGTCTGGGCTGATCAGAAACATGCTGATGAGCATGTGTGCGCCCTGCCCCATGGGGACGGGGGTCACGGACTCTCATTCACTCTCTCTTTCCCTCTCCCGTACAGCCATCCCGTCTGCCCCGCAGGCCGTGATCTCCAGTGTGAATGAGACGTCGCTGATGCTGGAGTGGACCCCGCCCCGGGACTCCGGGGGCCGCGAGGACCTGGTGTACAATATCATCTGCAAGAGCTGCGGCTCTGGGCGTGGTGCCTGCACCCGCTGTGGGGACAACGTGCAGTTCTCCCCACGCCAGCTGGGCCTGACAGAGGCCCGCATCTACATCAGCGACCTGCTGGCCCACACCCAGTACACCTTTGAGATCCAGGCCGTGAACGGGGTCACTGACCAGAGCCCCTTCTCCCCGCAGTTTGCCTCCGTCAATATCACCACCAACCAGGCCGGTAAGGAATTGCGCTTGCTCTGCTGTTGAGCCAGGCTGAGGCTCAGGGGTAGGAAGGGAGTCAGGAGCCTCTCACTTCCTGGTCACATTGTTGCTGACCAAAAGCCCGTCCCACCTGAGGGGTGGTAGTGACCTGGGTGGGTGCCAGCCCATTTCCCCGGCCACAGGGAAAATATCCCTTGTCCTAGCAAAGAGACTCTTTTGTGTATGTTTGTACAGGGCCTAGCACAGTGGGGTCCTGTCTGTCCCTGGACTCTGAGGCACTACAGTAATCCAAATAATGGGCTGTAGACGTCACCTGGCAGGAGCTTGCATTGCCACTCTCTCTGGTCCGGCCTCTCTGCAAGTGCTGCCAATGTTCCAGTGGTCGGAGCTGGAGCGCTAAGGCAGAGGGGCTGGTGGGGAGGGGGAGGCTGCACAGGACGTGCCAGTTCCGCACCCAGCAGCTCTCGCAGGATGATGTCGCAGGGGGACATGGCCACAGACAATTGCTAATAAGAAGCACTACTCCAAGGGCAGTTCCCTTTTTCTCCCTCGGGCCAGAGTCCGGGAGTCCCCAGGATCTCAGAGCTCAGGGGGTTGGTTTGGGTCTGTTGGACTGTGGCTTGAGCTCATAACTCAACGGGTGGGCACCAGGTCAGCGTCCACATGCGTGAGCATCCAGATCTGTGTGCTGGTATGCATGGCTGAGCTGTGTGTGTGAGCCTGAGTATGAACGGTGTGTCTGTGTGCTGGGAGAGAAACAGCGGGCACACGGCTTGGCTGTGCAGGGGGTCTTTCTGTGTAGGACTCTGAGCGTGTGTACATGTGGGCTATGTGTCTATTTCTGTTCTAGTTAGGAGAGATCTAACCATTTCCCTCACAGGGGCTCCTCCCGCATTTAGAAGCTGTTTAACGCTCTGATTTCACACCTTGCAATTAAGCGCTGCAGTCGCTACATTAATGCCCCAATCGTGAACTTTTCCACCTCTGCAGAACAAGCAGCTGAGGCGGCTGACATTGCGAATTGAGTTTTTTTAGTTGCCTCCTTTCAGAGCCTTGGATCCTCCTCTTGTGCCTCCCTTGTCTGACACTCCCTTATTATCGGGGCTCACACTTCTCAGGCTGTGTGATGCCTCTCTTAATGTATCCATTCATTAGCGCTAAACAGTAACTGCCTGCTCGCTAATTCCTCTGTAATTAGAGGCTCTGAATTCTTTTGCTTACACTCAGCCTAGTCTGGCAGCCTTGGTGTATCTCATTAGCAGTTGGTAACAGAAGCTGTATCTACAAAGATACAACAGGGAGCTGGGAAGAAGGGGAAAGGGGGGAACACAGGGAAGGGAGGGTACTCTGCGGCAGGGAAAGGAGAGATGGGGGAGGGAAGAGGGTGGCTCAAGGGCAGCAATGGTTGGATACAAGAACGCCTGTTGAATGGCTTAGGGGTTGGCATGTCTGCCTTTGCAAGGAGAGCTCCAGGCTCAGTCTCCACCTGGGGCTTGTTCTCAGCTTTCCTGGGAGCCTAAGAGGAGGGCGGGCTATTCCCCACCTCCTGCAGGGGCTGGGCAATGCTTTCCTAGTGAACATGACAGCTACCTGCTCTCCCTCCTTCTTGCCTCAGCAGCTCTTGAGAAAGGACCACCAGCCATGGGTTGCTTTGGCCTTGGAGTCATTTTCGGCTCCCCGCTGGTGCAGCTCAGAGGGCAGGACTGGGAGTTGGATTGCTTCCCTAGACTGAGCCCACTTGTTGCCTTGGTATCGATAGTTCACTGACACTCCTTGACGTGATAATATCAGGTGCTGTGCAGTGTGGTACAGTGCTCACACAGCAGCCAGGCAGGGACAGACAAAGCCATGAAACTGCTGTGGCTTGAATGGCACAAGGAGAGCCAGCCTTCTCCAGGAGACTCTGAAGGCAAGCAGATGGTGCTGGCTGACTTCAGGAATGGTGGCTTCTTTAGCATCCCAGATGGGAGAACAGCCCTAGAGGGAATGGAGGAAACACCCCTGCAGAGGAAGCAGGGTGTGGGCTGAAGACCAGAGCCAGAGGAATGGCATCGCAGGAGGAGATGACATCACAGTGACCATGGTGCGAAAGGGGTAGCCCAGGAGCAGGGGAGCTGGTTTGGAGAAGGGAGACACCTGTTGTTTCTCAGGAAGGTGTTGAGTCAGAAAGGGGTGGGAGAGAAGCAACCATGCTCTGGGTCCTAGGCTGACTTTGGGGCAGAGGGGAGGGTGCCAGGCTGAGCAAAAGCACAGGCAGGGATTGGAAGAAACGTCCGAGAATTCAACTGTGGCTGAAGATCCACCTGTGGCTGCAGAAGATCGTGAGAGAGGAAGGGTTTAAGACAGGTTTTCCAGACCTTGAATCATTCTTGTAGCTCTTTTCTGGGACTTCTTTGAAACATCCTTTTTGAAGTAATTGGACATACTGTCCCAGTAATCGTCTTGTCAATGCTCTGTGTGCTGGCAACATCACAGCCCTACTCCTACCCAGTGTTCCTCGGTTCTTCAGCCCAGAATTGTGCTGTTCTGAGCACAGAATCACACTGGGAGCTCATGTTCTCTTGGTTTCCATCTTAACCCCTCAGCCCTCTTGGGTGTCATTCCAAGGCCAGCCGGGACTATTGTGATCATCTCGTCTGACCTCCTGTAGAACACACACAAGTTCCCCAAAATAACTCCTAGTGCAGAGCTTTCAGAAAACCACCCAGTCTTGATTTTAAAATAGCCACAACCCTGGTACATTGTTCCAGTGGCTAATTACTCTCACTGTTAAAAGTGTACACTTTATTTCCAGTCTGAATTTGTCTAGCTTCCAGCCATTGGATCATGTTAGACCTTTCTCTGCTACAGTCCCCCATTCTATAAGTATGACCTACATTCTTTGTTCCTGGATGGATGACCTTCTGTGTGGCTGTGTTAAAACATACAATGTTCGAATGAGCCCAAGCAATTTAGGTTGGTTTGTATAACTCTCCTGTCCCCACTGTTGTTTACCAGGCCACCAATCTGTGTGTCATCTGCAAACATGACCACCAGTGGTATTGTATTTTCTTGAAGATAGTTGATGAAGGTATTGAATAGCATTGGGCTAAGAATAGATTGTAGGAGCATTCCAGTAGAAACACAATGCTGATTCCCCATGTAGTTACTTTTGGAGATATATTGGTCAGCTCATTTTCAATCCATTTGATATGTGTTATATTGTTTAGTAAGAACGTTGTGTGGTACAGAGTCAAAGGGGGTTGGGTATGTCTACACAGCAGCGCTTCCCAGTGTGGATACACAGACACACACTCGCTGAGCTCAAGCTAGCACATAGAAATAGCCGTGTGATTGCAGCAGCATGGACAGCGGCTCAGACTAGCCATCCAAATACACAGAGAGGGGACTGGGCAGGTTTGTACTCAGATGGCCAGCAGCCACCCTGCTATTTTTAATGTGCTAGCTCATGTCTGTCTATCCGCACTGGGAAGCCCACTTCCAGCTACGGTGTAGACAGAGTTTATTTATATTATGTCAACACAGTTACCGTTATCAACCAAACTTGTAATCTCATAAAAAATATATGTTAGTTTGGTGAGATGTATTTTCCATAAAACCAGGCTGATGGACATCACTTATGTTACTATCCCTTAATTCTTTCCTGACTGCATCCCATATCAGCTGTTCCCTGATTTTTCTCAGGATCGATGTCAGAGTAACTGGCCTGTAGTTAATCCCATTTACCTGGTTTAAATAATGACACATCAAGAGTTTTTTTTCCAGCAGTCTCTGGAGAGAGAGACTCAAAACTCTCCATTGTGTGGCTCATATGTTAAGATAGACATTATCTTGAGAACACTTTCCCTCTGGCTCACAGTCGTGTAGATCCACCTCCCTTCTCATTTACCCTTCACCCAGACCCACCGCCCCGTCCATTTTCAGGAGAACAGACTCACCTCCCCTTCATCCATCTGCAAGGTGGCTACGTCCCTTCGGGATTGGCCGTGATGAAGATGATGATGGCCTCCCCTTCATGCTCACCTGACCTCCCTGAGGTAATGACACCACTAGTTTACATGGAAAAGCTACTTTAGGAAATTAGCTTCTTTTAATACAATTTGGTGATTGAAGCAAAGAAGTGAGTCAGCACCATGTGACCTGCCTGCCCCACTCTGCAAGGACACCCAGAAACTTCCTGCTGACCACCAGTGAGCCAAAGACTACTGTTTGGGAACAGCTGCCTTAAGAAGACACAGGGCCCAAAAGAGCATGCACAGATGTCTATAAGGACCCGGAAATTTGTCACCACCAAGGTTCCCTGTTTTGCACAGGATGCTGCATTGTCAGCAAAGGTTTGCAAAGGCCAGGACCAGATTCTGTCTGCTTCTTCGCTGGAGTGAAAGCTGAAGAGAGGGCACCTTCCCCCAACACCCCTTAGGGCTCCCAGAACCTTGGAGCTCACTCTCCTACAGTGGCTGGGGTGGAGCCATGGCCCTGTGCCGCTTCTGCACTGGCCAGCCCTGGGTGGATTGCAGGTGGTACTCTTGTGTACATGCACGGCTGTCAACCCCACACTTTTCACCACCATTTTCATGCCACATTACTCTTAAGAAAGATGTCAAGTAGGTATAAAAACATGGACCAAACAAAGATATTTAATGATTCAAGAAGGTCTGCAAGTTTCCTGCTGAAAGATGAACCAAAATCACAGTCACAATGTCCCTGGGATTTCTTAGGGGCTTTGCAATGGGAAGAACCACTCAACGAGCATTTCTGAAACTCCCATGCTGGGTTGCCCTGCTGCTCCGTCTCATTCTGTTTATAATGTACTGTGGGGACTCTGTCTGTGATGTGCCGTGGGGCTGCTGTGTCCGTGATGTGCTGCAGGGACGCTGTGTCCGTGATGTGCGGCGGGGATGCTGTGTCTGTGATGTGCTGCAGGAATGCTGTGTCTATGATGTGCGGCGGGGATGCTCTGTCTGTGATGCGCCGTGTGGACGCTGTGTCTCGTACGTGCCCTGGGGATGCTCTGTCTGTGACTTGCAGTGGGGACACGGTGTCTGTTATTTCTGGGGGACACTGTGTCCGCGATGTGCCACGGCAATGTGTCTGTTATGTGCCATGGGGAAGCTGTGTCCATGCTGTGCCAGGATACGCCATGTCTGTGATGTGCTGCGGGGATGCTGTATCTTTGATGTGCCGCAGGGAGGCTATGTCCGTGATGTGCTGCGGGGACGCTGTTTCTGTATTAAAAAAAAACGAGGAGTACTTGTGGCACCTTAGAGACTAGAAAATTTATTTGGGCATAATCTTTCGTAGGCTAAAACCCATTTCATCGGATCCGTGCAGTGGAAAATACAGTAGGAAGATATATGTACACAGAGAACATGAAACAATGGGTGTTGCCATACCAACTGTAACGAGACTAAGTTGGGCTATTATCAGCAGGAGAAAAAAAACTTTTGTAGTGATAATCAGGATGGCATATTTCAAACAGCTGACAAGAAGGTGACACTATATCCATGATGTACCATGGGGACGCTGTGTACGTGATGTCCCAGGGGAGTACTGTGTCTGTATCTGTGACGTGCCACAGGGGAGTTGTGTCTGTGATATACCGTGGGGACGCTGTGTCTGTGATTTTTGGGGGTGCTGTGTTCATGATGTGCCGTCGGGACACTGTGTCTGTGATATGCCGATGGGATGCCGTGTCTGTGATGTCTCATTAGGACACTGTATCCATGATGTGCCAGGGGGACGCTGTGTCTGTGTTGTGCCATGGGGAGGGTATGTCCATGATGTGCCAGGGGGACAATGTGTCTGTGATGTGCCATGGGTTCACTCTATCCGTGATGTGCTGTGGGGCGCTGTGTCTGTAATGTGCCACCAGGACGCTGCGTCTGTGGTTTGCCACAGGAACATTGTACCTATGATGGGCCATGGGGACGCAGTGTCTGATGTCCCAGGGGGATGCTGTGTCTGTGATGTGCCTCTGGGACGCTGTGTCCAAGATGTACCATGGGGACACTGTGTCTGTGATTTTGGGGGGACGCCGTGTCTGTGATGTGCTGCAGGGACCCTGTGTCTGTGATGTACCAGGGGGACGCTATATCTCTGATGAGCGTAGGGATGCTGTGTCAGTGATGTGCCACGGCGACGGTGTCTCTCTTATGTGCCACGGGGACGCTGTGTCCGTGATGTGCTGTGGGGACGCCGTTGTGACGTTGCACTCCATATGTTTTATAGAAATATGCTTATGAGTGTGAATATGATGTCACTGGAATATGCTTTATGCAAAATGTCTCTTATAAGGTATCATAACAAAAGTTATAACTGACTAAATATTTTCCTCCTATTTGTATGTATGTTTCATTCTTATATCTGAAACTAGAAATATGAAGTATAACTCCTAGGTCCTATTGTAATTATGCAAAGTGTGGGCCATTAATTGTGGTTTAGAATCTTGATGGCTCCCATTGCCTAGGACAATTGGTTGTAAATGGTTTAGTTACCTGCAAACCTTACTGTGTACATGTGGGCCAACCCAGGAAGAATGGAGACTAGGGGTCTTACAGTGACATGTGGCCATGTCACATGACACTGGAATCCATCTTAATCCTTGTACTTTTCCATTGATGAGGCAGGGGTGGGGACAAGCACAGACAAAAGATTCTCACCTTGTGCCAGTGCTATAAAAGGGGGTGAAGCAGGACAAAGGGGGCTGCCAGTCATGAAAAAAACCCTGCTTACCACCTGAGATGTCTGCTGCAACTAACAAGGACTATACCAGGGGAAAGGATTGGGCCCAGACTAGGAAGGAGTCTAGTCTGTGAAAAAAGCTTATTGGAACATCTTTGAGGGAGAGATATTACCTGTAATCAGTTTCTTAATGTATTAGGCTTAGACTTGCATGTTTTTTTTATTTAATTTTGTGACTTGCTTTGTTCTGTCTGTTATTACTTGAAAACGCTTAAATCCCATTTTTTATACTTAATAAAATCACTTTTCTTTATTAATAAACCCAGAGTAAGTGATTAATACCTGGGGGAGCAAACAGCCTTGCATATCTCTCTCTTGGTGTTATAGAGGGCAGACAATTCATGAATTTACCCTGTATAAGCTTTATACAGAGTAAAACAGATTTATTTGGGGTTTGGATCCCATTGGCAACTGGGTGTCTGGATGCTGGAGACAGGTAACCTGCTAAGCCATTTTCAGTTAAGTCTGCAGCTTTTGGGGGCGTGGACCAATCCCTGGGTCTGTGTTGCAGCAGGCTAGCGTGTCTGGCTCAACAAGGCTGGGTCAAAGGTAATTTCAGCACATCAGGGGACAGTCCAAAGAGGATCTCTGTGACTGGATATGAGTCAGCAGTGCTGGATATGAGTCAGCAGTGTGCCCTTGTTGCCAAGAAGGCCAATGGCATTTTGGGATGTATAAGTAGGGGCATAGCGAGCAGATCGAGGGACGTGATCGTCCCCCTCTATTCGACATTGGTGAGGCCTCATCTGGAGTACTGTGTCCAGTTTTGGGCCCCACACTACAAGAAGGATGTGGAGAAATTGGAGAGAGTCCAGCGAAGGGCAACAAAAATGATTAGGGGTCTAGAACACATGAGTTATGAGGAGAGGCTGAGGGAGCTGGGATTGTTTAGCCTGCAGAAGAGAAGAATGAGGGGGGATTTGATAGCTGCTTTCAACTACCTGAAAGGGGGTTCCAAAGAGGATGGCTCTAGACTGTTCTCAATGGTAGCAGATGACAGAACGAGGAGTAATGGTCTCAAGTTGCAGTGGGGGAGGTTTAGATTGGATATTAGGAAAAACTTTTTCACTAAGAGGGTGGTGAAACACTGGAATGCGTTACCTAGGGAGGTGGTAGAATCTCCTTCCTTAGAGGTTTTTAAGGTCAGGCTTGACAAAGCCCTGGCTGGGATGATTTAACTGGGAATTGGTCCTGCTTCGAGCAGGGGGTTGGACTAGATGACCTTCAGGGGTCCCTTCCAACCCTGATATTCTATGATTCTATGATTCTATGACTGAACCTGTCACAGCCGTGTCCATGATGTGCCACAGGAACACTCTGTCTGTGATGTGCCAGGGGGATTCTGTGGCTATCATGTGCCACAGGGACACTGTGTCCGGTATTTGCCGCGGTGACGACTCTGTGTTCGTAATGTGCCACTGGAACACTCTGTCTATGATGTGCCGCGGCGATGCCATGTCCATAACATGCAGCGGGGACACTGTGTCCATGATGTGCCACGGGAACACTCTGTCTGTGATGTGCTGCGGCGAGGCCGTGTCTGTAACATGCAGCGGTGACACTGTGTCCGTGATGTGCCATGGGAACTCTCTATCTGTGATGTGCCAGGGGGATTCTGTGTCTATCGTGTGCCACGGGGACACTGTGTATGGTATCTGCCGCGGAGATGACGCTGTGTCTGTAATGTGCCACGGGAACATTCTGTGCCGCGAGAAGGCTGTGTCCATAGCGTGCTGTGCCGTGGCGAAGCAATGTCCGTGATGTGCCATATGGACACTCTGTCCGTGATGTGCTGCGGCGATGCTGTGTCCGTGATGTGCCAGGGGGACACTGTGTCTGTGACGTCCAGCAGGGACTGTTATTTCTGTGGGACACTGTGTCTGTTATATGCCTCAGGGATACTGTGTCTGTGATGTGCTGCTGGGACATTGTTTCCGTGATGTGCCGTGCAGATGCTGTGTCTGTGGTGTGCCATGGGACGCTGTGTCCATGATGTGCCATGGGGAGGCTGTGTCTGTGATTTGCCGTGAGGACGCTGTGTCCGTGATGTGACACGGGGACACTGTATCTCTGATGTGCCAGGGGGATACTGTGTCTGTGATATACTGCGGGGAGGCTGTATCTCTGATGTGCCACGGGGACGCTGTATCTCTGATGGGCTGCCGTGACGCTGTGTTAGTGATGTGCCGCGGGGACACTGTGTCTGTGATGTGGCTCGGGGAGGTTGCATCTATTATGTGCCTCGGGAACGCTGTGTTTGTGGTGTGCCGTGTGGACGCTGTGTCCCTGATTTGCTCTGGAAACACTGTGTCTGTTATATGCTGCTGGGATGCTGTATCTGTGATGTGCCACGGGGATGCTGTTTCCGTAATGTCCAGCGGGGACTTTTATTTCTGGGGGATGCCATGTCCGTAATGCGCCAGGGGGATGCTGTGTCTGTGATAGGCTGCGGGGATGCTGTGTCCGTGATGGGCCGTGGAGATGGTGTGTCCGTGATGTGCTGCTGGGATGCTGTGTATGTGATGTGGCATGGGGAGATTGTGTCTGTGATGTGCGAGGGTAATGCTGTGTCCTTGGTGTGATGGGGGATACTGTGTCCATGATGTGCCATGGAGATGCTGTGCGTGATGTGCTGCGCAGAAGCTGTATCTGTGATGTGCAGTGGGGATGCTGTGTCTGTGATGTGAAACAGGGACGCTATGTCTATTATGTGCCTCGGGAACGCTGTGTCTGTGGTGTGCCATGGGGACGCTGTGTCCCTGATTTGCTCTGGGGACACTGTGTCTGTGATTTGCCATGGGGGCACTCTGTCTGTCATGTGTCATGGAGACGCTGTGTCCATGATGTCCCAGGGGGATGCTGTGTCTGTGATGTGCCGCTGGGACGGTATGTCAGAGATGTGCCACTGGGACGCTGTATTTGTGATGTGCCAGGGGGATGCTGTCTGTGATTTGTTGCGGGGAAGCTGTGTCCATACCGTGCCGTGGGGAGGCAATGTCCGTGATTTGCTGTGGGGATGCTGTGTCCCTGATGTACTGCAGGGATGCTGTGTCTGTAATGTACCACAGGGATGCTGTGTCTGTGACATGCCAGGGGGACACTGTGTCCGTAATGTGCCACTGGGATGCCGTGTTCGTGATATGCTGTGGGGAGGCTGTATCCATGATGTGCCGCAGGGACTCTGTGTCCGTGATGTCCCAGGAGGACACTGTCTGCAATGTGCCGTGGGGACGCTGTGTCTGTGATGAGCTACGAGGACGCTGTCTCCATGATGTTCCATGGGGGCTGTGTCTGTGATGTGCTGCGGAGAACCTGTGTCCATGATGTACTGGGATGTACAGGACAACAGGCCGCTCTCTCGTAATGTTGCAGGAGCCACCCTTTTACGTGTCCTGGTTTCCTCTTGTTTTTAGCACCTACAGAACCCCGTCCTGGTGTACAGTCTGGGCGGTTTGGGGTGGGTTGTAGAGCACCAAGGAGGAACGGCCCCTTTCTGGGATGTGTCCCAAACAGCACTTTGTAGGGCCAGAGGTTTATCAGACCCTGACTCGGTACTGTGGGGGAATGGAGTGAAGAATACATAAGAGAAAACAGGAGCTCCCAATGATCGGGAGAATGAAAACAGCTAGTTCTTCTAGAACACATCCCTTTAACGTGCCCCTCTTGTGTCGCTCTGAGCAAGAGGGCAGGAGTAACTCTGGGGCTAGGGGCTCTTGGCTGCAAAGAGACGTCCAGGAAGAGCTCTGGGACAGGCAGCAGCCCAGACTGCAGCTAGTGTGTCACAAGCACAGCCCAGGGCACATCCCAGCTTGCTTTCTCATAGGGTACCTGGCCTCTGGGAGCGCACTTCCCTGCCTGGGAAACAGACACATGCTAGCTCTGCTGGCGCTAGAGCGCTAAAAATAGCAGCGTGGCCATGAGGGCACAGCCTGGTCTATGCCTATCATGGGTCAGCTCCCTGGCTCCACCAGCCACGGGCAGCACATGCCTCTCAGCCTCTAGAGGCTCTGCCGTCCTTCTGCCAGTGAGCGACAGGCACCTTCCAACCCTGGAGCCCCCCCAGCAGCCCCTGGAGCGTCCAGCCCTGGTCCCATGGACACTGTCAGAGTTCCCAGAGCCGCTGTTCTCAGAGCAGCCATTCTCCCACCTCAAGAGCTCTGCTCAGCTCCCAGCACTTAGCTTTGGTTATCACGAAAATAAGTATACGTGTAATCAGCAAAGAACGGAGATTTGAGAAGTAGCAAATAAACACATGGCTACATGTAGAATAAAATCATAGCGCTGCCCACGCCTAGACTGAGCTAACAAGTCACTTCCCTCTCTAATAAAGTTTAGCTCACCCGAATTCTTTCTCCCTGCGTTTGACAGCCAGGCTTTCTGTGACCCTCTGTCCATAAGACAAGCACGCTGGCAGCTTGTCCCCCAGGTGAAGGATACTGTGTGTCTCCTTGCATTCTCCTGGTATACCAGATGACTTCTTTGATCATAGTGAGAAACAGGACACCCTCCTGCTGTGTGTCCTTTCCTGTAGATTTTGTGATCTCTTGTTGACTTCGCAGTCTAGATTAGCTGGTGGCTCCATAGGCAAATAGATTTACCTTGGAAGACACACAATAAACAGCCAGGGAGAAATAAACATCTGCTATCCCCTGCCTGAGCAGAACCTGTTTATAACCTTCTGGTGACCGATGTTAACTTACTCTTAATGACTTACTCTGGTGACTTAATCTTAACTTCAGAACATAATTTTCAGCATAGATGCCTAACTCCTTAACTATCACCATACGTAACGACCAGTGCCTTACTGGATGTTGGTAGAGACCTCACATGCTACCCTTTGGCACACTGTTATGTAGACATCAGACCCAGGAGATCCCTATAAAACCCTTTGCTCCCTTTGTGCCCTCTGCCACACAGACACCAGGGCCGGCTGAGATGGTACTCGGACGGCCAGCCTGAACCTCCCCCTAGTCCGTCACGGCTAGACTGCTATTTGTAGCATGCTAGCTCCAGCAGAGTTCGTAGGTCCGTGCATGTCTGTTCACCCACGTTCGGCAGCACTCTCCCAACTGCTGTGTAGACAGACCCTTTGTGCCTGGAGACCGTGGTGATGAGTGCAGCATAAACACTTAGGCTTTGTCTGCACTGTGAGCTAGGAGTGTGATTCCCCAGCTCGTGCACACACACGGGGCTCCATGTGAGCTAGTGTGAGTCTAGATAGCACTGTAGCCACGGTTGCATGGGTGGGGGCAGTGCAGGCGTGGCTGAGCCATGCCGAGTATATACCGTCCTTTTCGGGCAGGTATGTACATCACACGACTCAGCCATGGCTCTGCTGCCATTGCCTAAGCTACCACATCTACACTGCTATGTATTCTCCCACTAGCTCCCATCCAGCTACCAAGAGTATGTGCACACCGGCCGGGGAAGCACAGTCCTAGCTCATAGTGTAGACGTAATCGTAGACACACAGACGGACAGATCGGCATTGCCCACTGGAGACTGCCCAGAGCCAGGACTCCCAGATGGCAGGAGCTTTGCAAGCTGCTAGCACCTCAGGACTCTTGTTTCTGTTACTGTAGCTGGCAGTTGGAGGAAGTTGGCAAACCAGGGTGTGAGATACATTGCTAGAGCTTTTCTGGCAAATTCTGTAACCCTCCTGTCACCAGCTATATGGGATCCCCCCACCTCCTGATCCCGACTCTCCCCATCCTGTAAATACCTCCAGGAGTTTAAGGTTTCCGACACTGGTCTGGGGCTTGAGAAACCTGTTCCAAAACGTGTGCAGAAAACAAAGACCTGTCCCTGACGGAGAGGGGTGGACGTCTCCCGTGCCTGGTCAGTGCAGCTCCCCCTCCCAGAGATGGGCTTGTCCCCGCTGTGTTTGTGCACAAGACAGATGGAGTGACCGAGGTGCTAGCCCTTGGCTAATGGGTGTGTGAGATGTGGCTAAGCCTCAAGTCTCAGGCCACAAGCCAGAAGTTTGGCACGGCTGAGGAAGGGGCTAGCTGGGGGTCAGTGACGCAGTCATAGCCAACTCTTCGCCTCGAAAGGGATGCACAAGGATTTTAAGGATTTTAAGGGAGAAGGATTGCCTTCTCCCCTCCATTGCCCCACTGTCAGTGGGAATGGCAGAAACTGAGCCCTCAACTTCATCCAGTAGCTACCGGTGCTGGGGAAACTAGTTACAAAGGCCTTCGTCCAGTATGTCAAAGCTACACAAGCCCATTGTCTGACTCTAGGCCCTTGAATTCGGAAGCTAGCCCCTTCTTCTTCCACAAAATGGCTCTGGGAAATGCCTCTGGATGGTCTCTACATGAGCCAACAACAGCTCCCACCCACATTCCTGGCAGGGCAGCACGGTGCTGCGGGACGGGCTCTCTGGCTCCTCTCAAAGCTGCAGGCCGTATCCAGTTCTGCCATGACCTGGGGTGATGTGCTAAACTCTGCCAACCCAAACGGCTCAGGGAAGGAGCTGGATGCAGGACAAAGGAAACTCAAGGATTGGAAGAGGAGTCAGGAGCAGTTTGTGAAGCTATTGCAAAGTGGGGTGAACGTAGAGAGCATCTACTGTAACCTTCCCCAGGTAGAAACAGGCCAGGGGCGAACTGCGTCTGGGCCTACCCCTGCGAGTGGATCCCCTGTGGCTAGGACCAGTTGAGCCGTAGGTGAGGTTCTCTCCAGACATGATGGCAGCTCCAGAAACAGAGAGAGCTCACCATGGGGCACATGAGGCTAGATCAAAGTGGCCCAAAACAAATGCAAAATCCCCAGACCTTCCTTCCGTGCTGGAGAAGGAGTTGAAATGGTTTGTCCCATGCCCTGTGCTAACAGCAGGGCCGCCTTTGCTCCAGCTGCATGGCACTGGAGCAGGGTGCATCCAGGTTTGGGCTGTGGGGGAGGAGACAATGTCAAACCTGCCCCAGGATAATGCATTGACATGCACACTGCACTGCCCAGCCGGCATCTCTGCCCAGTGCCACCAGCAGAACCCCCCCTGCTCCATTGGCGGGCAGCAGCAAGGTTTGTAAACTCAGTTGAACAAAGAAACAGAAGACGGCCAAAAGCTTCCATCTGCCTGAGCCAAATTACTGGCCTTGCTGCATTAGAACCTGCTTTAAAGCCTGTAATCCAATCCCAGTGGGGCTTTCGTTCATTTAAGCAGGGCCAGAGTCCAGCTTTGGACTCAGCTGCTGGGTTTTTTTAAGCTCGTCCAGCATTTGCGAGGCCTGAGAGCTGGGCCTGTTGTGAAATTTTCCAGACGCTCTGTGCACACAAACAATGCAAGTGTGAGCTGGAGGGGGCTACCTTGCCAGCCACAGGCCGGCAGCCTTTGAAATGGAATCCGGCAAGCTGTAAAATGCCAATCCTTTATGGCTGCAGCAGTGAATTCCCTGGCCCGAGGCTGCACTGCATTACAGGAAAGAGTCACTTATTAAACTAGCCCCAGTGCCATCAGCTCTGCACCTTTCCATTGCATCCTCCACTTCCACTTGGAGGCAATTGATTTCCAAAGCGTGTGCCCCAGCTTTGCCATCATGGGGGGAGGGGACAGTGGCACTGAACTGGCCAGCAGATTGAGCACTACCAAGTGTTCGGTGGGTACTGGCCCTGTTGCTAAATGCCCAGGCTGCCTTCTGGAGAGTCCCAGAGTGGGGATGGGGGTGCAGGCTCCCTCCATGGGGCACCGAGGGAGGACTGCTGTAAAGGCCACATGTGACACCCAGACCTCACTGCACACACCTGGGGGAGGGGGGTGTTAAATATCTCACAAAGGGAAGTCCCTGCCCTGCCCTGACTCTGCTTCCCCATTTAGTTCCGTAGGGCCATGGCCCTCACCTTGTTCCCACCGCAGAGCTGGATCCTGCCTGCATCCTCCAGCACAGCATGGCCCCTCAGCACCAGCTGCATGGTCTCTGCTGGCACCTCGTCAGAGTGCAGTACCCTCAGTGTGGGACCCCGTGGCACACACAGGCTGCTTCAGAGCAGTGAGGAGACAAGGCCGCACCAAAAGGGAGAAAAGCAGCAGATGCCAATGAGGATTATCGCCAGAGAATGACACAGTCAGTGTTAGCTTGAGGAGCACTGTCCATGCCCCAGCTCTCAGGGTGTGACCTGCTACCGGGTCCGAATGGTGGTGCATACCCCACGTTAGTACTCACAAGGTGCTGACAGTTAGAGGGGAGAGGAGCAAAGGGAGATCCCGGGGTCCAGGAGGCATCCTGCTCCCCGGGGGCAGTGGAGGGGAGGCAGGGGGAAAGCAATGGAGGACATTTGCCAATAACAGCCAATTGATTTGGCTACAGAACCCTAGGAGGACCGTGAAAAGTTGGCTATGGCTTTGAGCCCAGTGGTGCCAATGAGTGTGAGGCAGGGAGCTGACGAGGGGTGACTTGAAGGCAGAACCTGGAGACAAACATAACCCGACATCCCTCTCAAGCAATGCAGCCCAGCCCAGTTCTTGTGTCTGTGTCGGGAAGGGCCCTGGCAGGCGAGAGACTATAGGCTGTCAGGAAGGAAGCTACAGAGGCTTGGGGTGAGGTATTAGAATGATGGGGCAGTGACAATGAACCATCCCTGCTCTGCAGCCAGTCCTGTAATCTAAGGGAAAGGGGGTGCTCCATTCATTTCAAGGGGAGCTAGTTGTGAACAAATAGAGGCAGCCCAGCCCTGCTGCGAGCCTAGCAGAGGATGGAGGCCCAGTGTGTCAGAAAGACAGAGAACATGGCTGGCGTTTGTAGGGAAGACTCCTTGTCCGACCTCATGCTCCAGGAGTGGGCTAGTCGCCTATGGGACTCAGACAGGACCCTAGGCGCTGACTTACTCATAGATTCATAGATATTTAGGTCAGAAGGGACCATTATGATCATCTAGTCTGACCTCCTGCACAACGCAGGCCACAGAATTTCACCCACCACTCCTACAAAAAAAAAACCTCACACCTATATCTGTGCTATTGAAGTCCTCAAATTGTAGTTTAAAGACCTCAAGGAGCAGAGAATCCTCCAGCAAGTGACCCGTGCCCCATGCTACAGAGGAAGGCGAAAAACCTCCAGGGCCTCTTCCAATCTGCCCTGGAGGAAAATTCCTTCCCGACCCCAAATATGGCGATCAGCTAAACCCTGAGCATATGGGCAAGATTCATCAGCCAGATACTACAGAAAATTCTTTCCCAGGTAACTTGGATCTTTCCCCATCTAAAACCCATCACAGGCCATTGGGCCTATTTACCATGAATATTTAATTACCAAAACCGTGTTATCCCATCATACCATCTCCTCCATGAACTTATCGAGTTTAATCTTAAAGCAAGATAGATCTTTTGCCCCCACTACTTCCCTCGGAAGGCTATTCCAAAACTTCACTCCTCTGATGGTTAGAAACCTTCGTCTAATTTCTAATCTAAATTTCCTAGTGGCCAGTTTATATCCATTTGTTCTTGTGTCCACATTGGTACTGAGTTTAAATAATTCCTCTCCCTCTCTGGTATTTATCCCTCTGATATATTTATAGAGAGCAATCATATCTCCCCTCAGCCTTCTTTTAGTTAGGCTAAACAAGCCAAGCTCCCTGAGTCTCCTTTCATAAGACAAGTTTTCCATTCCTTGGATCATCCTAGTAGCCCTTCTCTGTACCTGTTCCAGTTTGAATTCATCCTTCTTAAACATGGGAGACCAGAACTGCACACAGTACTCCAGGTGAGGTCTCACCAGTGCCTTATATAACGGTACTAAAACCTCCTTATCCCTACTGGAAATACCTCTCCTGATGCATCCCAAGACGACATTAGCTTTTTTCACAGCCATATCACATTGGCAGCTCATAGTCATCCTATGATCAACCAATACTCCAAGGTCCTTTTCCTCCTCCGTTACTTCTAGTTGATGCGTCCCTAGCTTATAACTAAAATTCTTGTTATTAATCCCTAAATGCATGACCTTACACTTCTCACTATTAAATTTCATCCTATTCCTATTACTCCAGTTTACAAGGTCATCCAGATCCTCCTGTAGGGTATCCCTGTCCTTCTCTAAATTAGCAATACCTCCCAGCTTTGTATCATCTGCAAACTTTATTAGCACACTCCCACTTTTTGTGCCCAGGTCAGTAATAAAAAGATTAAATAAGATTGGTCCCAAAACCGATCCCTGAGGAACTCCACTGGTAACCTCCCTCCAACTTGACAGTTCACCTTTCAGTAGGACCCGTTGTAGTCTCCCCTTTAACCAATTCCCTATCCACCTTTCAATATTCCTATTGATGCCCATCTTATCCAATTTAACTAATAATTCCCCATGTGGCACCGTATCAAACGCCTTACTAAAATCTAAGTAAATTAGATCCACTGCGTTTCCTTTATCTAAAAAATCTGTTACTTTCTCAAAGAAGGAGATCAGGTTGGTTTGGCACGATCTACCTTTGTAAAACCATGTTGTATTTTGTCCCATTTACCATTGACTTCAATGTCCTTAACTACTCAGATCCCGGGGGTTGCTCGACTCCCGCTCCACCCCAGGCCCTGCCCCACCTCTTCCCACCCCTCCCTCCACCTCTTCCTGCCGTCGCTCCCCCACTCCCCCCAGCGCCTCCTGCACGCCGCTGAACAGCTGATCACAGCGGGTGGGAGGCACTGGGAGGGGAGGGGTGAGGAGCTGATCCACAGATGGGTTGCTGGTGGGTGCTAAACCCAGAGCACCCACGGAGTCAGCGCCTGTGGACAGGACTATTCCACCAATGGGCAGCCTTGCGTCATTGGACAGGTACATTGTGGGGCTCTTCCCTCCAAAGCACTGGGTACTGGGCACTGCCAGAGTCTGAATTCCAGCCTTGATAACCAGCTTCTTTGAGCCCAGGGCCTGGGAAGCCCCCAGCCGCCGTGCGGTGAACCTAGGTGCCTTCCTCTTTGCTGCAGAATGGTGAGGCTCAGTTTCTGATTGCCCCGGAGAGTTAGAAGAAAGGGATCCTCTGGTCGTCTAGCGTTTGAATCCCAAAATGACCATGTAGGAGCTTCCCAAGAGCACTGTCCTTTTAAGGGTTAGCTGCTTGGATGCAAATTGTGATCTCATTACTCATGTAAAGTAGTTCCATCAGCTTCACTGGGGCTACTTGAGCGAGTAGAGGAGTCACAGATTTGCCCTTTGGGAGCAGCAGTGAGAGCAGGCCAGGCAGGGGGGTGCAGTGCATGTTGAACAGACGGGCTGCAGTCTCCAGTCCCTGAAGGTGAGTTGTCAGGTCCTGCCATGGCAGTTCAGATCCCCCGGCAGAGCTGGCAGGGCAGAAGGGGACACTTTTGGCTGCCCTCCCACTACATTCTTCACCATGCCTGCCCACCACCACCTTATCCCTTGGCCTCCGGACTAGGCAGCGCCTGCATCTCCCTGGTATGTTCTTCCCCTGCTGCTTCGTCTCCAGCCCGAGGTCATGCCGTTAATCCTGACCCCGAGAGCACAGCCGTCTCTGCATGCTGGTAATTGAAAATGTCAGAATTCCCCACTGACCAGCTCATAATAAAAGTCGTTCCCAGTCTGGTAAGCTGACACTCCAGGGACTGTGATCTGTCAGTGGGGCTCTGAGGGAGGCTGGAAAGCACCCAGCTGTTCACCCCTTCATTTCCATGGTTAATTTCAATGTGCTCTGGAGGAGAGGACGGGGCCTGGCTTTGCTCTTTCGGTCATGACCATTTTCCAGAGCAAATGTTGCCTCTGTCTGACACGACATGAGTTGCTGGGATTAAAGTGATCAGAGATGGGGGTTATGCTGCCTGTAACATGACCTTCCCAGCTAAGCCAGAAGGGGGAAGGAGTGCCTTTGATTATACGGGGACCGAGATGGAGCCAACCTCCTGACAAGTAAGGAGAGAAAGGTTCACCCTGTAGTCATGGCAGCTGGGGGGGTGGGGAACCAGTGGTAATGTGGATGGATTGGAACTGGCATGGTTGCCAGTGGAGATACAGCTCATGAAAGAGAAATCAGAGAAGGACTGTGGTTTCCTCCATTGCTGGCACGTGGTCCCAAGTCTAAGGCGATAGGTAAAGTCAGTGAGCCACCACGCAGCAGCCAGGAGACAATGAAGAGGACTCCCAGACTGGGGTGTCTCAGGCTCTGGTTAGTTCTGTGCTGCTCCTTAGAGTCTCCAGTCTCTTCCACCAACCATTTCCCTGTTGTCCTGGGACCCACAAAGGTAATTGTGGGTTTTTTCGTCTTCCCCTAAGTGCCACGCCTGTGGAGGCTCTGAATGGCCAGGGAGATTGTCTAGCGTGTTCCTGCAGCTGGGACTCTTACAGGCCAGGCCAGAGCCCAGCCCTCTGGGAGTCTGACTTAGTCATAACAAAGCATGGCAGGTCCCTGACAGATGGGATGGTCCTGGAGACAAGCAGCCCTCTGTTATTGAAGTGTGTTGAGGACAAGGCCAGTCTGGGTTCCCACGGGACAGTGTGAAGCCAGTGGTGAATGGGTCATGTCACAGGGTGACAGGCTCTGTATTCCTCTGTCCGGGGTTGGGAGCACAAATACATAGTCACAGACATGATATCAGGCAGTCTCATCCTCCACCGTCAAGTGGATGGTAATGTGTCTGCTCACCTTTGTCCGGCTCTGTGCAAAAAGCCTCTTAGCACTGATTGCAGTTCACATGGAAGGTAGACAGAGACCACCGGGGCGAGAGCATGTTTCCCTGCAGGCAGGTGGCCTCTGGGGGCTAAGTACGCAGCAGTCCCCGGATGGAGAGAGAGCTCCCACTGGAATTCCTGCTCTCTATGTGATTAGAGGCAGGTGGCAGGGCACGCACTTGCAGTTAGCTTGAGGACTCTGGCCTGCTGCTGCTAGAAAAGCCCTGTCCTGCTGCTGGTAGAGTCAGGGGACAAGTTAGAGCGGGGATCACATCACAGCTTCCTCAGAGCACCTATAGTGCAGCCACAGATAACCTCCCCTCCTGTCCCAGCCAAGCAAAGACTCTGCATATCTTGCTATTTTATGGGAGGCACAGAGCCCGCGAATGGGCCTCTTTTGTCTGCTTTGCCTGATGCAATTCTTCATAGTCGGATGATTCCCTGCTGATTTTTGTCAGTTTTATCATAATGAATTGCCTTAAGCATCACACAGCAGCTTCCCCAATTACCCTCATTTCTAGTACAGCCGAAATCTCTCGGCCCCAGATCACAGCACAGTGTGGTACATCTGGTGGATATTGCAGAACTTCAGGGAGGCGGCTGAGGCTGCGGCCAGGAGGAGTTGGGTTTGGACCTAGAGAAGCGGATGGTAGGAATCAGACAGAAAGCAGGTGGAGGGGATGCAGGGACTGTCTTTGTATTTGGTGTTTGCACAGGGTCCTGGTCCCATGATTAAGGCTCCTAGGTGCTACAGTAACATCAATTAATCAAGTGCAGTGCTCTTCCAAATGGAGACTAAAAGTGGCTCTGAGGGCCTCTTTGCTTATAGGCTCTTAATAATTTCCAGATCAAATGGGCTCAGCTTACAAGTCAAAAGATGCTTTTCGAGACTCAGCCAGGGATTTGTGCGCCAAGTTCATGCATCATCACTAGTGATAAAGACCATGCAGAGCAAACTCTGCTGTCCCTGACATCTGCAGTTTTTGAATGGGTTCGCACAATTTGAACATGCACTCCCAGAGCGATAGTGTTCCAAAAAGGGCTGCTCCTGGGATAAACAAACAAGGGGAATCGGACGTAGAAGAAGGGAGGCGGCATTACCTACGTAGACAGCGCTGGAGAGACCATTCCTGGGTGCTGTATCCAGTTCTGGTGACCACACTTTAAATCTAAAGCTGAAAAATTGGAAAGGCCTCAGCAAAGAGCTATGGGAATGATTCAAGATCTGGAAACCCTGCCTTATAGTGGGAGACGAATGGAGCGCAATCTAGTTAGCGAACTGAAGAGCAGGTGACGAGGCAGTTTAATCTGAGGAAAAGATTTCTGAGTCTAGACTCCTTTCACCTAGCAGACAAAGGCAGAACGAGATCCAGTGGCTGGAAACTGAAGACAGTACAGTTAACACTGGAAATAATAGGCATACATTTTAAGAGGGAAGATAATACTTAACCATGGGAATAACTTCCCAAGGAGCGAGTGGATTCTCCCTCACTGGGAGGCTTTAAATCAAGACCAAGTGTGTTTCTAAAAGATATGCTCTAGCTCAGCCACAAGTCTTTGTGTTAGATGCAGGAGTCACTGGCCTGTGCTGTTCAGAAGGTCAGACTAGAGGGTTGTAATGGTCCTTTCTGGCCTTCCTATGAAACCTACGAACTCTCTCTTTCCCTTTTAAAGGACTGTACTGGGACTCAGTGTTTCCTTTAGGATATTGTTGCATTTGCATTGACCTGCCTCATTTAAAAGGCATGACACACTTTCTCCTTTATTTTAGCTTAATTTTTTTTATCATCTTCCACAGGCAAACTGAAAATATACAACAATATATTGTACAATTAGGGAGGGAAGCCAAAAACATGCTACAGCCATCATGGAAACATCATAACAATGCTGCTTTGCACATGCCTTAGTTAAGCCATATATTCGATTATAGGAACCAAAACCTCTCGGAAGACAAAGGAGGGAATGTTTGGTTGTCTGCTGTGTGTTCCATCTGACAGATCTTCTTAGCATATGCGCAACATGCCTCGGGTGGCACCTGACCAGGAATCAGAAAGTGCTGGATAGCACCTGTAATCGGTCTACCAAGAATCAGGTGCGTTTTCTAGTGGACCAGAGTCAGGCCAAAGTGTGTATATTGCTGCTGTGAAAAAATGGTCCCTTCTTACGCCACAGATTTTCTGCCTGCTTCTCTCTTCAGCGTCAGAGCTGCCTGGCGCTGCAGAGCTGATACAGATGACAGAGCTAAAACAGAATCTGGGATTCTGTTTTAGCTCTGTCATCAGCAGAACCATTCATTCAGTTCCAGCTGCTGAGCCAAATCCTGCTCTCAGTTATACCTGTTCTGCCCCCTGGGGGCATTGGGGCTGTAACCGGGGGCAGCATGTGAAGGCAGTGGGGCTTCTGAGGTGTAACTGAGGGTAGACTTTGGCCTACAAGATCAGCATTACTGGTTGCGAAGCAAGAACCAGAAGGGACCCCTTTTTTCCAAGGTGAGAAGGAAGGGTTCCCTCCCATTGTGGAAAGGAGGCTGTGTGTGTTTCTGTAATCCGTGCTGCCCAACATCCCTAGAGTCACCAGGAGGATAAATTTGTCTCTCCCTGTGTGTTCAGGTGGGCTGAAGAGACACACCTAAAGTTACAGCAGTTGTTGGGGCTGGGGTGTGCCAGTTGTGCCCGATCCATTGGCTCTGCCCTGCACAGGGCTCTGTTAGGAGAAACTGCCCTCTTTCTCAGATTCCACTTCCTCATGCTGAATAATTGCATCAAGTACACGTAATGAACAAGGAGCAGCCAAGCAAACCATCCACTAAGGAAATAAAGAAGCAATGTTTAGCTCCGGAGCAGAGGGTGCACCTTGCAAAGAATAATTACGATGCTGTTTATTTTGTCACGGGGAAAAAAAGTGTCATTTTTCCTGCAACAAAATGGCACATCCCACAGGGCCACATTCCGTTTTACAAACATATTTGAACAGCCGGCATCAGCTAGACAACACTCTGGAAAGCGGCAGAAATGTCCCAGTGCAGAGCAGAATAAAAGAACAAAGAATGTCCAGTCACTTCTTAAAAAGAAAAGGAGGACTTGTGGCACCTTAGAGACTAACAAATTTATTGACCCAAGGGAGAGAAGCTGTGTAAAATGTGTTCAAAAGTAATGAACTTCAGTAAATTCAACTTAAATATTCTGGAACTTCTGCTACCGGAAACTTTGTCTCCGCTGAGTTCATTGTGTAAATCCTCTGGTTCTCTGCACCTGTGTTTGTCACTCAGCAGTGTCCACCCGAGTCCAGTGTGGACTCACACACAAAGCCTACTACCTGTCATATCCCCCTAGCCTGCCCCGACTGAATGAGGCTGTTCTCTGCATTCTTGCAGCTGAACTAAGGTTTTAGAATCAAAGACATCTAGGACTGGAAGGGACCTCTCGAGGTCATCTAGTTCAGGTCTCTGCAATCATGGCAGGACTAAGTGTATCTAGACTATCCCTAACAGGTATCCCTGTCCAACCTGGTCTTAAAAATCTCCAATGACAGAGATTCTACAATCTTCCTAGACAATTTGTTCCAGTGTTTAACTACCCTGACAGTTAGGAAGGTTTTCCTAATGTCCAATCTAAACTGCCCTTACTGCAATTTAAGCCCATTGCTTCTTGTCCTGTCCTCAGAGGTTAAAGAGAACAATTTTTCTCCCTCCTTGTAACTCCTTTTATGTACTTGAAAACTGTTATCATGTCCTTTCTCAGTCTTCTCTTCTCCAGACTAAACAAACCCAATTTTTACAATCTTCCCTCAGAGATAATTTTTCTAGACCTTTAATCATTTTTGTTGTTCTTCTCTGGACTTTCTCCAATTTGTCCATATCTTTCCTGAAACGTGGCACCCAGAACTGGACACAATACTCCAGTTGAGGCCTAATCAGCATGGAGTAGAGTGGAAGAATTACTTCTTGTGTCTTGCTTACAACACTCCTGCTAATACATCCCAGAATGATGTTTGCTTTTCTTGCACTAGTGTTACACTGTTGACTCATATTTAGCTTGTGATCCACTCTGACCCCCAGATCCCTTTCCGCAGTACTCCTTCCTAGGCTGTCGTTTCCCATTATGTATGTGTGCAACTGATTATTCCTTCCTAAGTGGAGTACTTTGCATTTGTCCTTATTGAATTTCATCCTATTTACTTCAGATCATTTCTCCAGTTTGTCCAGATCATTTTGAATTTTAATCCTATCTTCCAAAGTACTTGCAACACCTCCGAGCTTGGTATCATCTACATACTTTCTAAGTGTACTCTCTGTGCCATTAGCTAAATCACTGATGAAGATATTGAACAGAACCGGACCTGGAACTGATCCCTGCAGGACCCCACTCGTTAGGCCCTTCAGCTTGACTATGAACCACTGATAACTACACTCTGGGAAGGGTTTTCCAACCAGTTATGCACCCACCTTATAGTAGCTCCATCTAGGTTATATTTCCCCAGTTTGTTTATGAGAAGGTCATGTGAGACAGTATTGGTATTTTGCATTGCTCTGTCTTATTTTCATTGCAGGAATGGCATGGAGGAGGGCCCAGGCTGGGGCCCATTGTGCTAGGCTTGGGCACTGTACCCAGGAAGGAACAGTCCGTGTCCCAAGGACCTTCCCATCTAACTAGACAATAGACAGAGAATGGGAGACGGGAAGGGATATTACCTCCATTTTGCAGATGGGAAACTGAGGCCCAGAGTGATTATCTGTGACTTGCCCATGGTCTTGTGTGGAATCTCTGGCAGAACTGAGAGCTGATATCAAGTCAGAAGCTGAGGGATTCTCTGGATCCCGCAGTGTAGGAGGCTCTGAAGGGTTAAAAACTCACATGGCTTCACCGTACATGGCAGCTGGCTGATAAAATCACTGTCTTGCTTTGTGGAGTCACACAGCATCTGGGCACAAGATGCCCTGGTGTTTTGTAGTTCTGTGGTTAGAAGCTTTTCCTGTGGCTAGACTCTGAAAAGACACTCAGCTGAATGGCAAAGATATGTCTAGGATCCCCTGAGCTGCTTTGGAAATCAGCACCCCTCCTTCTAGCAGAAAGATGTGATCTCCTAATTCCCAGGCGATGGGGGTCATGCCTGTGAACAGAGCCAGAGGCCATATCAATCCATAGGTTGCTGCTGCCCCATCAATGGGTGTTTGTGTGGAGACAAAGGTTTGCAGCATTGTTCCATGCAAACCTGTTCTCTCCAAGAACAAGTGTCTCCCCTTGTGGTTCCTGTCAAGGGGACAATGTTGGGGGTTCCCCTCCTGCCTGCAGGACTTGACTGCGCTTGGCTCTCCTTCCAGGAGTGAATGGGAATGCTTGTTTCACAGCTACAGCAAGGTCACTGATGTTACTCTCAAGTGCCTTTCCCATAAGTTGAGCTGCTTCATGACCTCCAGCAAGGAGAACATCTTGCAGGTATTTTCCCCCACACTTGCCTACATAGGATGAAACCCCACCTGTGCAGAAGGTATGAGTGGCACGTAAGTGGTGCTTTGGTCTTGTGCATAAAGGGATTTCCCCCATCCACAGCACTGGTTGTCACAAGCCCCAGCACCTTTGCTGAAGCAGTGCCAGACTTTCATAGCGTTTGCATCGTCACTTTGGAAATGGTTCTGAAATGTGTCCCCTCCAGATCAGCTTTGAGACCCCCCTCGCTGGTATACTCACCTGTCCTGCACTAGAATGGGGCAAGTTCACTGAGGACACGGCTCTCTTGGGCTTGGGTTCGTTAATCACGGAACGACTCACTCAGAGGTGGTTTCCGCTGATTTCTTTACTTACCGCATCAATATGGTGGTCAAAAACTAGCGGAGATACTTACTAGCCACGAAGTCGTTTGTATGACCCCGGCGCCTTCTGGGTGAGGTTATCAAAAGTGCTCGGCCTTGGAGTAACTCTGTAAGCTTCCATTGACTCCACTGGGAGCAGAGTGAGACCAGCGCTGAGCATCTGCTAGGCCTGCCCCTGGTACTGTAGGAATGCAGGGTTCCGTTAGACACAGTACAGCGGGCCCATTAGCAGATGTAAATGCTCCCATTGCTTTTCTAGCTGCGTTTATTCTGGGCCAAACTGTCTCCCCATCACCACTTCTTCTGCAAGGCAGGTTGCATCAGAATCAAGCGAGATGGCACTCACGAGGCATGTTTCTTTTACAGTCCCCTGGATTATTGTACGTGGCGCAGAACATGCCACCAGCAGGCACACGGCACGTTCCACTTTCATAAAGCAGAGACTGGCACATGCTGGAGAGATTGTACGTAGTGTTCCTTCACTTTCTGATCTGCAGGATTCAGTCATTCATGGTGGTTTAGTGTGCAAAGGGCCTAAACACACAAGAAGCAGCATGGATTGGTGGTTCAAGGCCCTGCATGGGAACAGAATCTGCTCTGTCTGCCTTGTTGTCCTAGGTATGCTGAGCCCCTCTGTGAGGTCTCTCAGGCGGGTGTGCAGAGACAACTCCTCTTGGGAAAGGATTCATCCACTTCTCCCCACCAAGAAGGAAACGCAATTGGGGGATCATTCTTGTTTTCTGAGTGGGGGGCTTGTGCCCATTCTCCTAAGCTCCTCTCTGCTCCCACTGCTCTCAGCCTGAGAGAGCCCTGGTGCAGACCAGCTGGCTCCAGCGCATGCTCCATCCTCCTTCCCTTGGCCCTGCCTCAGCAATCCATGGCTTGGGCACACCCACGTCTCTCTGCCCTTTTTCTGCAGCAAGGGAAATCCAGTGTGAATCTCATGCTTGTCACTGAGATTGTCGGTTTTCCATAAAATTCTTGATGGTGGTGAAAATAATCAGCCACAGTAACAATGAAATAACAGCCGGGGCTAGAAACGTCATCACTTCATTCAAATGAAATCACATCTCTACCCTACTCTTTACAACAGTCAGCCCTGGTCCTGCAAGAGGATTGCAGTCAGTGGCACTTCATGTGGGGCACGGGCCCTGCAAGATTGGGCTGACGGAGTGGGAGACTGCACCAGGTGGATGGGGCAACAGTGAGTGATGGTACAAAGCCTAGAGGGGAGTAAGGGAGCTGTGAGGAGAGAGGATTGGGAAGATTGCAGAGAAACAAGCACATGACCTGAAACAATAAGGGTGAGGAGCTCTGGTTTGCCATGACAAGAGACAGGAATCCAGTGAAGGGCACCAGGGTTGGAGCAGAGGGAGAGAAGGTGACTTTAGCAGCTGTGATTTGGATAGTGGATGGGAACTTGCCATCCTACGGGCAGTCTCCAGTCCCTACCCTCATCATGTTTCTGAGGGAGCATTGCCTGGCAGTGACACTACCAGGGGGAGATCTCTGAGACAGACATAGATCTCAGGCCATATCTACACTACGAAATTAGGTCGAATGTATAGAAGTCAGTTTTGTAGAAAGCGTTTTTAATACAGTCAATTGTGAGTGTCCCCACACAAATGCTCTAAGTGCATTTACTCAACGGAGTGCGTCCACAGTACCGAGGCAACCATCGACTTCCAGAGCATTGCACTGTGGGTAGCTATCCCACAGTTCCCGCAGTCTCCGCCGCCCGTTTGAATTCTGGGTAGAAATCCCAATGCCTGATGGGGCAAAAACATTGTTGCGGATGGTTCTGGGTACATGTCATCAGGCCCCCTTCCCTCCCTCCCTCCGTGAAAGCAACAGCAGACAATCGTTTTGCACCTTTTTTCCTGGGTTACACGTGCAGACGCCATACCACGGCAAGCATGGAGCCCGCTCAGCTCACCGTCACGGTATGTCTCCTGGGTGCTGGCAGACGCGGTACTGCATTGCTACACAACAGCAGCTCATTGCGTTTTGACAGCAGACAGTGCGGTATGGCTGGTAGCCATCATCGACGTACTCCAGGGTGCTCTTTTAGTCGACCTCGGTGAGGTCGGTCAGGGCAAACATGGGAGTGACTCAGCAAGGTCATTTCCCTTTTAAGTTTCGTCTCATGGTGATTCAGTCCTGCCGGCAGTCCTACTTCACCGTCTTCTAATGAGCATCCAGTAGACAACGATGGCCAGCAGTCATACTGCACCATCTGCTGCCAGCAAGATGTATAAAGATAGATGAAGTGGGTCAAAACAAGAAATAGACCAGATTTGTTTTGTATTCATTTTCTCCTCCCTTCGTTCCTCCCTCCGTTAAATCAATGGCCTGCTAAACCCAGGGTTTTGAGTTCTATCCTTGAGGAGGCCATTCGGTTTCTCCTTGTGTCAAGGTTGCTTCCCCACTCTGAACTCTAGGGTACAGATGTGGGGACCTGCATGAAAAACCCCCTAAGCTTATTCTTACCAGCTTAGGTTAAAACTTCCCCAAGGTACAAACTATTCTATCTTTTGTCCCTGGACCTTATTGCTGCCACCACCAAGCGTCTAACAAAAATAACAGGGAAAGAGCCCACTTGGAAACATCTTTCCCCCCCCAAATCCCCCCAAGTCCTACACCGCCTTTCCTGGGGAAGGCTTGATAAAAATCCTAACCAATTTGCAGAGGTGAACACAGACCCAAACCCTTGGATCTTAAGAACACTGAAAGAGTAATCAGGTTCTTAAAAGAAGAATCTTAATTAAAGAAAAATTAAAAGAATCACCTCTGTAAAATCAAGATGGTAAATACCTTACAGGGTAATTAGATTCAAAACATAGAGAATCCCTCTAGGCAAAACCTTAAGTTACAAAAAGACACAAAAACAGGAATATACATTCCATTCAGCACAACTTATTTTATCAGCCATTTAAACAAAACAGAATCTAATGCATATCTAATTAGATTGCTTATTAACCCATTACAGGAGTTCTGACCTGCATTCCTGCTCTGGTCCCAGCAAAAGCAACACATAGACAGAGAGAACCCTTTGTTTTCCCCCCCTCCAGCTTTGAAAGTATCTTGTCTCCCCATTTTGGTCAGGTGCCAGCGAGGTTGTCTTAGCTTCTTAACCCTTTACAGGTGAAAGGGTTTTTCCTCTGGCCAGGAGGGATTTAAAGGTGTTTACCCTTCCCTTTATATTTATGACACCTTGATTTAAAGCCACCCCCTTTGTTGATTTTAATTCCCTGTAAGCCAGTCCTGTAAGCCATGTTGTCAGTCACCCCTCCCTCCGTCAGAGCAACGGCAGACAATCGTTTCGCGCCCTTTTCCCTGGATTGCCTGAGCAGACGCCATAACACAGCAAGCATGAAGCCCATTCAGCTCACCGAAGCAGTTCTGACCATTGTAAACACCTTGCACATATCGTGCAGTTTATGCAGAACCAGCACCTGAAAAACCAGGCGAGGAGGCGACGGCAGCGCGGTGATGAGGACATGAACACAGATTTCCCTAAAACCGCGGTCCCCAGCAATTTGGAGATCATGGTGTTACTGGGGCAGGCTCATGCCGTGGAATGCCGATTCTGGGCCCAGGAAACAAGCACAGAGTGGTGGGACCGCATAGTGTTGCAGGTTTGGGATTATTCCCAGTGGCTCCAAAACTTTCGCATGCGTAAGGGCACTTTTATGGAACTTTGTGACTTGCTTTCCCCTGCCCTGAAGTGCAAGAATACCAAGATGAGAGCAGCCCTCACAGTTCACAAGCTAGTGGCAATAGCCCTGTGGAAGCTTGCAATGCCAGACAGCTACCGGTCAGTCTAGAATCAATTTGGAGTGAGCAAATCTACTGTGGGGGTTGCTGTGATGCAAGTAGCCAACGCAATCACGAAGCTGCTGATATCAAGGGTAGTGACTCTGGGAAATGTGCAGGACATACTAGACAGCTTTGCTGCAATGGGATTCCCTAACTGTGGTGGGGCTATAGACGGAACGCATATCCCTATCTTGGGACTGGACCACCAGGGCAGCCAGTACATAAACCGCAAGGAGTATTTTTCAGTGGTGCTGCAAGCACTGGTGGATCACAAGGGACATTTCACCAACATCAACGTGGGATGGCCGGGAAAGGTTCATGACGCTCACGTCTTCAGGAACTCTGGTCTGTTTAAACGGCTGCAGGAAGGGATTTACTTCCCGGACCAGAAAATAACTGTTGGGGATGTTGAAATGCTTATAGTTATCCTTGGGAACCCAGCCTACCCCTTAATGCCATGGCTCATGAAGCCATACACAGGCACCCTGGACAGTAGTAAAGAGCTGTTCAACTATAGGCTGAGCAAGTGCAGAATGGTGGTAAAGTGTGCATTTGGACGTTTAAAGGGTCGCTGGCGCAGTTTACTGACTCGCTCAGACCTCAGCGAAACCAATATTCCGATTGTTATTGCTGCTTGCTGTGTGTTCCACAATCTCTGTAAGAGTAAGAGGGAGACGTTTATGGCAGGGTGGGAGGTTGATGCAAATCGCCTGGCCGCTGAATACGTGCAGCCAGAAACCAGGGCGGTTAGAAGAGCACAGCAGGGAGCACTACGCATCAGAGAAGCTTTGAAAACCAGTTTCATGACTGGCCAAGGTACTGTGTGACCCTTCTGTTTGTTTCTCCTTGATGAAAACCCGCCCCCTTGGTAACCTCTAAATTCCCTGTAAGCCACCCGCCCTCCCCCCTTCGATCACAGCTTGCTTGCAAAGGAAATAACGTCTCTGTTGTTTAAAAAACATGTATTCTTTATTAATTGATTATAAAAACAGGGAGATAACTCACAAGGTAGCCCGGGGGTATGGTAGGAGGGTAGGAGGGAAGGAAAAGGCCACTTTAAAACTTCTTGAATGACAGCCTTTTGTTGCTTGGGCTGTCCACTGGGGTGGAGTTGTTGGGTGCCCGGAGCCTCCCCCGCGGCGTTCTTGGGCATCTGGGTGAGAAGGCTATGGAGCTTGGGGAGGAGAGAGGGCAGTTAAACGGGGGCTGCAGCAGCAGTCTGTAATCCTGCTGCCGTTCATGAACCTCCACCTTGGGGAGGACGGAGCATGTCCGATTGATCCCGCAGTAGCCCCAGCGTTGCCTCATGCCTCCTCAGATCTTCCTGCCACCACCTCTCCTCACGTTCGTCGGCCACTTTGCTGTACTCTTCTATTGTGTCCCTCCACACATTTTGCTGAGCTCTGTCAGTGCCGGACGACTGCATAAGCTCAGAGAAAATTCCATCGTGCGTGCGTTTTTTTCGTCGCCTTATCTGAGACAGTCTTTGGGATGGAGGAGGGAGGCTTGAAACGTTTGCAGCTGCTGGAGGAAAAAAGGGAGTGAAGTATTTTAGAAGATACATTTTACAGAACAATGGCTATACTCTTTCGCGGTGAACAGCACTATTCACATTACAGAGCACGTGTGATTTTGGTACAAGGTCGCATTTTGCATCTTATATTGAGTGCCTGCGGCGTTGGTGTTGGAGATCACACTCGCAGGGCCGGGCAGCAGAATTCGGCTTGCAGGCGGCCATGGTAAGCCATAGTCTTTCAGCTTCTGCAACCCTCATAACAGCAGCCCCCTCCTCTCCCATACCAAGCAAAGCCCATTGAGTTGGCCATTTAGTGCTGCGGTTTTCCTGTTAACGTGCAGCAGCAGAAACCAAACTAACCCCCCCACCCCATCCAATTCTCTGGGATGATTGCTTTACCCCTCCCCCCACCGCATGGCTGGTATCAGGGAAGTTCCCTCCTAGCCAAACACGAACAGCTCAGCGCCAATGCCCACCCCTCCCCCCCCCAGGATTTCTTTTCAGCCACGGGCAAACAGCCCAGTAGGAACGGCCACCTCTGAATGTCCCCTTAATTAAATTCCCCTGTTTCAACCAGGTTACCATGAACGATATCGCTCTCCTGAGGATAACACACAGAGATAAAGAACAGATGTTGTTTGAATGCCAGCAAACACCTGGACCATATACTGCCAGGCTTTGTCATGCAATGATACCAGATTACTTGCTACTAGCATGGCGTGGTAAAGTGTCCTACCATGCAGGACGGAATAAGGCTGCTCTCCCCAGAAACCTTCTGCAAACGCTTTTAGAGTACCTCCAGGAGAGCTTCATGGAGATGTCCCTGGAGGATTTCTGCTCCATCCCCAGACACATCAACAGACTTTTCCGGAAGCTGTACTGGCCATGAATGCATCCCAAGTCCTCAGGGCTACTTAATCATTAAAAAACGCTAGCTTTTATAACATGTATTATATTTAAAAAAGTACACTCACCAGATGTCCCTTCTCCAGCTTTGTTGGGTTGGGAGGGTATTTCAGTCAGGGTGATAAAAAGATCCTTGCTGTCGGGGAGAACGGTGTGCTGTGTGCTCTCCTCAAGCTCGTCCTCCGCCTCCTCATCTTCCCCATCCGCAAAATCCTCAGGCATGGCGGAGAGTACCCCATCATTGGCGTCCATGGACAGGGGTGGGGTAGTGGTGGCGGCCCCCCCCCCAGAATTGCATGCATCTCAGCGTAGAACCGGCATGTCTGGGGCTCTGTCCCGGAGCGTCCGTTTGATTCTTTGGTTTTCTGGTACGCTTGTCTGAGCTCCTTAAGTTTCATGCGGCACTGCGTTGCCTCCCTGCTGTAGCCTCTGTCCCTCATGGCCTCGGAGATTTTTTGAAATGTTTTGGCATTTCATCTTTTGGAACATAGTTCTGATAGCACGGATTCCTCTCCCCATACAGCAATCCGATCCAGTACCTCCCGTTCGGTTCATGCTCGAGCTCTTTTTAGATTCTGGGACTGCATGGTCACCTGTGCTGATGAGCTCGCCTGGCCAAACAGGAAATGAGATTCAAAAGTTCCTGGGTCTTTTCCTGTACATCTGGCCAGTGCATCCAAGTTCAGAGTGCTGTCCAGAGCAGTCACAGTGGTGCCCTGTGGGATAGCTCCCGGAGGCCAATACCTTCGAACTGCGTCCGCACTAACCCTAATTTGAAACAGCAATGTGGATTTCAGCACTAATCCCCTCATTGGGGAGGAGTACAGAAATTGGTTTTAAGAGCCCTTTATGTTGAAAAAAATGGCTTCGTTTTGTGGACGGGTGCTCAGAGTGCTTTGCCGATGCTGGCCTGTGTCATTATCCCTCTTTCACAGATGGGGAAACTGAGGCACAGAGCAGGGATGTGACACAGCAACTTACCGGTGTCCTGACTCCCATGCCTGGCCCCTAAACACCAGTCTATGCTGGAGAATAACCCATCATGAATGTTGCAAAATAGTAAATGAAGAAAATCAACTGAAAAGCCAGGATGATGCATCATGAAAGTGTACTTTCTTTGTTCATTTATTTTGACAATTGCAGCTTCATTTTAATTATTTATGATTCTGCTTTGTTATGTGCTGTGGCCAAGCTGGTCAAAGTAACAAAGTCTTAGAAACAGCCTGTTACTGGAGACCTGGGGGCAGCAGTCTGCCGTGAAGTCTTTGTGGAGGTGCAGTGAGAACCCTGGGAATTTTGCACAGGGGATGAGTGAGGTGCTTGGCACCTCGTACATTGGGGGATGCCTGGCTGCTCTCTAACACCCGTTCTCAGGGTTGTTTAGTGAATTGCTTTTACATCACAACATATTTAAAAAGCCGGGCCTAGTAAAAGCCCCTTTGAGTGTGAGTCTCTCTTTCATGTGGAAACAGACCTGGAGAGATAGTGACAGCGGTGTGATGGGATCCTTGGGATGCAACCTGGAACTGGGGTACAGCTGTGCCCCTTTAACTCTCCAGCCTGGGCTGTCTCTCACAGTGCTTTGCTAGTGACAAGCAACAAACCCCTCCAGGCGCTGTGATCACTCAGCACAACAGCATGTGGAGCCCCACACCCAGCTACATTGCATGAGTGCTCCCTGAGCCACTGACAAAAACCACACAAGGAAAGGCACCAGCCAGTTCCCCCCAGCCCCCTACCCTTACACCCCAGAGCTGTACCATCTTGCCCTGGTCAGAAGCCTGACCAGTGTAACTTTATTACCCAGTCCACCCATCCCTCAATGTGGAGATGATGCACACACCAGCCTTTGTAAACTGAGCTGTGATTTCCCAAGCACTTTGACCAAAACGCACTGTGTTAGGTCAAATATAAAACAGATTTATTAACTTCAGACAGATAGATTTGAGTGATTATAAGTGGGAGGCATAAAAGGTCAGAGCTAGTTATCAAAGAAAATAAAAGGTAACTGCAAAATCTAAATCTTAAGCCTTATTACACTAGACAGTACTTAGATCAAGCAGGTTTCTCACCCCACTGGATATTACAGTTCTTAATACACCGGATTCTCCCTTAAGCCTGGACCAGTCTCCTCAGTCGAAGTCTTTTGTCTTTCCAGCATTCTTGTTGCTTCTAGTGTAGGTGGGGGAGGAGAAAGGCAAAACCATGATGCCCTTGTCCCCTATTTTATAATCTTAGTCCATGTGCCTAGAAGACACTTGCCCAGACATGCCCTGGTGGGCTTTGCTAAATCACAGCGTTGAGCAATCTCCCCCCCGCCTCCCCCCCCGCCCCGGTGATCTTGTGCAACTGAGTCATTGAGCTGAGCAGTCCCCATTGTGTGGTGCTTGTGCAATGATCATGAATTGTAAACCCCTTGGTTACACCTCCCCTGCTGATTAATGGTCATTTGACACCCTCCTGGGAGTGGTTCACCTCCTAGCAAAGGAGAATCTCAAATTTACAGCATATTTCAGTAACAACCATAGAATCATAGAATAACAGAGTTGGAAAGAACCTCTGGAGGCCATCTAGTCCAACCCCCTGCCCAGAGCAGGACCAATCCCAACTAAATCATCCCAGCTAGGGCTTTGTCAAGCCTGACCTTAAAAACTTCTAAGGAAGGGGATTCCACCACCTCCCTAGGTAACGCATTCCAGTGTTTCACCACCCTCATAGTGAAAAAGTTTTTCCTAATATCCAACCTAAACCTCCCCCACTGCAACTTGAGACCATTACTCCTTGTCCTGTCATCTGCTATCACTGAGAACAGTCTAGATCCATCCTCTTTGGATCCACCTTTCAGGTAGTTAAAAGCAGCGATCAAATCCCCCCTCATTCTTCTCTTCCGTAGACTAAACAATCCCAGTTCCCTCAGCCTCTCCTCATAACTCATGTGTTCCAGTCCCCTAATCATTTTTGTTGCCCTTTGCTGGACTCTCTCCAATTTCTCCACATCCTTCTTGTAGTGTGGGGCCCAAAACTGGACACAGTACTCCAGATGAGGCCTCACCAATGTCGAATAGAGGGGAACGATCACGTCCCTCGATCTGCTGGCAATGCCCCTACGTATACATCCCAAAATGCCATTGGCCTTCTTGGCAACAGGGGCACATTGTTGACTCATATCCAGCTTCTCGTCCACTGTCACCCCTAGGTCCTTCTCTGCAGAACTGCTGCCTAGCCATTCGGTCCCTAGTCTGTAGCTGTGCATGGGATTCTTCCGTCCTAAGTGCAGGACTCTGCACTTGTCCTTGTTGAACCACATCAGATTTCTTTTGGCCCAATCCTCCAATTTGTCTAGGTCCCTCTGTATCCTATCCCTACTCTCCAGCGTATCTACCACTCCTCCCAGTTTAGTGTCATCCGCAAACTTGCTGAGAGCGCAATCCACACCATCCTCCAGATCATTAATGAAGATACTGAACAAAACCGGCCCCAGGACTGACTCTTGGGGCACTCCGCTAGATACCGGCTGCCAACTAGACATGGAGCCATTGATCACCACCCGTTGAGCCCGACAATCTAGCCAACTTTCTACCCACCTTATAGTGCATCCATCCAGCCCATACTTCTTTAACTTGCTGACAAGAATAGTGTGGGAGACCGTGTCAAAAGCTTTGCTAAAGTCGAGGAATAGCACGTCCAGTGCTTTCCCTTCATCCACAGAACCAGTTATCTCATCATAGAAGGCAATTAGATTAGTCAGGCATGACGTGCCCTTGGTGAATTCATGCTGACTGTTCCTGATCACTTTCCTCTCGTGTAAGTGCTTCAGAATTGTTTCCTTGAGGACATGCTCCATGATTTTTCCGGGGACTGAGGTGAGGCTGACCGGCCTGTAGTTCCCAGGATCCACTTTCTTCCCTTTTTTAAAGATGGGCACTACATTAGCCTTTTTCCAATCTTCCGGGACTTCCCCCGATCGCCATGAGTTTTCAAAGATAATGGCCAATGGCTCTGCAATCACATCCACCAATTCCTTTAGCGCTCTCGGATGCAACGCATCCGGCCCCATGGACTTGTGCACATCCAGCTTTTCTAAATAGTCCTGAACCCCTTCTTCCTTCACTGAGGGCTGGCCACCTCCTCCCCATGCTGTGCTGCCCAGTGCAGTAGTCTGGGAGCTGACCTTGTTCGTGAAGACAGAGGCAAAAAAAGCATTGAGTACGTTAGCTTTTTCCACATCCTCTGTCACTAGGTTGCCTCCCTCATTCATTAAGGGGCCCACACTTTCCTTGGCTTTCTTCTTACTGCCAACATACCTGAAGAAACCCTTCTTGTTACTCTTAACATCGCTCGCTAGCTGCAACTCCAGGTGTGATTTAGCCTTCCTGATTCCATTCCTACATGCCCGAGCAATATTTTTATACTCATCCCTGGTCATTTGTCCACTTCTTGTAAGCCTCTTTTTTGTGTTTAAGATCAGCAAGGATTTCACTGTTAAGCCAAGCTGGTCGCCTGCCATATTTACTATTCTTTCTACACATCGGGATGGTTTGTCCCTGTAACCTCAATAAGGATTCTTTAAAATACAGGCAGCTCTCCTGGACTCCTTTCCCCCTCATGTTATTCTCACAGGGGATCTTGCCCATCAGTTCCCTGAGGGAATGAAAGTCTGCTTTTCTGAAGTCCAGGGTCCGTATTCTGCTGCTTTCCTTTCTTCCTTGTGTCAGGATCCTGATCTCGACCATCTCATGGTCACTGCCTCCCAGGTTCCCATCCACTTTTGCTTCCCCTACTAATTCTTCCCAGTTTGTGAGCAGCAGGTCAAGAAGAGCTCCATCCCTAGTTGGTTTCTCCAGCACTTGCACCAGGAAATTGTCCCCTACATTTTCCAAAAACTTCCTGGATTGCCTGTGCACCGCTGTATTGCTCTCCCAGCAGATATCAGGATGATTGAAGTCGCCCATGAGAACCAGGGCGTGCGATCTAGTATCTTCTGCGACTTGCCGGAAGAAAGCCTCGTCCACCTGATCCCCCTGGTCCGGTGGTCTATAGCAGACGCCCACCACGACATCACCCTTGTTGCTCAGGCTTCTAAACTTAATCCAGAGACTCTCAGGTTTTTCTGCAGTTTCATACTTGAGCTCTGAGCAGTCATACTGCTCCCTTACATACAGTGCAACTCCCCCACCTTTTCTGCCCTGCCTGTCCTTCCTGAACAGTTTATAACCATCCATGACAGTACTCCAGTCATGCGAGTTATCCCACCAAGTCTCCGTTATTCCAATAACATCATAATTCCCTGACTTTGCCAGGACCTCCAGTTCTCCCTGCTTGTTTCCCAGGCTTTGTGCATTTGTGTATAGGCACTTGAGATAACCCGCTGATCACCCCTTGTTCTCAGTATGAGGCAGGAGCCCTCCCCTCTCACATGCTCCTGCTCGTGCTTCCTCCCGGTATCCTGCTTGCCCACTTACCTCAGGGCTTTGGTCTCCTTCCCCCGGTGAACCTAGTTTAAAGCCCTCCTCACTAGGTTAGCCAGCCTGCTCGCGATGATGCTCTTCCCTTTCTTCGTTAAGTGGAGCCCGTCTTTGCCTAGCACTCCTCCTTCTTGGAACACTATCCCATGGTCGAAGAATCCAAAGCCTTCTCTCCGACACCACCTGCGTAGCCATTCATTGACTTCCACGATTCGACGGTCCCTACCCCGGCCTTTTCCTTCCACGGGGAGGATGGACAAGAACACCACTTGTGCCTCATACTCCTTTATCCTTCTTCCCAGAGCCACGTAGTCCGCAGTGATCCACTCAAGGTCATTCTTGGCAGTATCGTTGGTGCCCACGTGGAAAAGCAGGAAGGGGTAGCGATCCGAGGGCTTGATGAGTCTCGGCAGACTCTCCGTCACGTCGCGAATCTTAGCCCCTGGCAAGCAGCAGACTTCTCTGTTTTCCCAGTCAGGGCGGCAGATATATGACTCAGTCCCCCTGAGGAGAGAGTCCCCGACCACCACCACCCGCCTCCTTCTCTTGGGAGTGGTGGTCGTGGAACCCCCAACCTTAGGACAGTGCATCTCATGCCTTTCAACTGGTGGAGTCTCCTTCTGCTCCCTTCCCCCAGACGTATCATCTGGGCCACTCCCCGCAATGGTACCTGTGGAGAGAACATGAAAACGGTCACTTACCTGTGTCCGCGTTGCTGATACATGAACATTCCCCCTTCTTCTTCTGGAGGTCACATGTTGCCAGATTTCTTCACCGTCCTCCTGTCCGTGCTGCGCAGTCTGTTCTGAATCTTCAGAACCTTGTGGCTGTAGAAGCATATCCTGATGTCTGTCCAGGAAATCTTCAGTTTCTCTTATGCAACGCAGGGTTGATACCTGTTGTTCCAGACCTTGAACCTTCTCTTCCAATATGGAGACCAGCTTGCACTTTGTACAGACAAAGCCGCTTCTGTCCTCTGGAAGAAAGACAAACATGGCACATCCAGTGCAGGTCACAATAGTTGAACACTCCCCATCCATATTACCTTCCTACTATGAGCTTCCTCAGGAGATACAGTAATTACTCAGAGAAGTCATTAGAGTGTAAGCCTCAGTGGGCCCACTCCAGGCGAACTCCCAGGCAAACTCCTGCTGTTTGCTGCTCTGCTGTCCCGCGCTGCTCAGCTGGTTCCCCGCCGCTCAGGTGGTTCGCGGAGCGCCGGCTTTTTTTAAACAGCCAGGCTCACCTGAAACAAACACTCCCAACTCCCGCCCATTTCAGCCAACCAATCAAGTACTCACTCAAATTTTCAAGCTGCCGTCACTACAAACACTCCGATCCTCTCACCAGACACACACTCAGATACCCAGATACTCACCAGCACAGATCCCAGGCAAACTCCTGCTGTTGGCTGCTCTGCTGTCCCCCGCTGCTCAGCTGGTTCCCCGCCGCTCAGCTGGTTCATACAGCAAAATCTCATAATGGCATACACACCGGTGCTACACATATTTGGACAGAACAGTGGGTTTCAGCAGATCATGACTTTTCATATGATATCTTACCTGGCATGCTTTGTATGAAATATCTCAACCATATAGGAATGATGAATATGGGGGTTACAGGGTGCTGTTTTGAGGTACAGTGTGTCACAGGGCCTGTTACCTCATTACCTTTTCTGAGGATTCAAAGCCTGGTGCTGCAGATGTGGGGAGTTTATTCTCTTGGCCATTCTCACTGGGTCTCTCTCCCCGGCTCTGACGTAGCTCTGCCTGAGACTGGTTTTGCATCAGTCGTGCACACTGGGGTTATGCCTAATTTACATCTGTGTGAGAGCAGAATCCAGCCACGTGTCCGTGGTGCTTATGGGAGGGATAGCTGCACTGTGCTGTGAGTGAAGAGGAATGAATTAGTCTGCCTCTGCTTTGCTTGTGAGCCCAGCCCTGGGTGCCAGAGAATCTCACGTGACCATGGAAATGGGGTAAGAATCTGTAGCTGCATCATTCCTAGCGGGCTACACGTTGAGCTGTGTTGGCAATCAAGGGTAATCTCACTGGTGATCAGCTGGTGGGCCAGTCTGAGCCGTAGCTGGAGGGATCCGTCGGGTGCAGGAGAACTAGTGGCGTCTGCATGTGTGACATTTCCAGGAGGATTGTGATGGGGCGGAAGAGTCACTGTTGTACATGTTTCAGAGTAGCAGCCGTGTCAGTCTGTGTCCGCAAAAAGAAAAGGAGGACTTGTGGCACCTTAGAAACTAACAAATTTATTTGAGCATAAGCTTTCGTGCATCCGATGAAGTGAGCTGTAGCTCACGAAAGCTTAAGCTCAAATAAATTTGTTGGTCTCTAAGGTGCCACAAGTCCTCCTTTTCTTTTTACTGTTGTACATGTGTCAGGCCAGTTTGCGCTTTATGCTCAGGCTGATGGATGAACCTCTCGCACTCGCATCTGCTGCCTGCAGACCCAGCACACTGAAAGCAGAGGGGAAATGTGCACTTCTGGTGTGTCCCTGGGCCCCAGGCATGACGAATATTGGGGGTGGAAAACGGATTTTTGCATGTTCTTGATGCAATGGCTTCTTTGCTGGGAGACACAGCAGGTTTTGCTCAAACATGAGCTCATTTTGCTGAGAATTAGGGCCCGTTTCACTTGAATAGAATCCAGATCCCCCCCTGAAATACTGCACTGAACTGCTCCCGATTTCACACTCATAACAAAATGCAAAAATCTCAAACCCTGAATAACTTTCCATGTTCCTAGGAATATTTTGCTCTCCTCTCAGACTCTAGGGATTGCAAGGTGCTGGCCCCAGTAGCTGTGCAGACCAGTGGCCAGTGCTGGAACTGAAAGCGATGGCGACGACGGAGTAATGTTACTGACCTGTCCCCTCCAGCATTAAAGGCCATCTGCGCCATGCAGTTGATTTACAGTTCTCTCCTCTCCCTCTTCCAGCCCCGTCTGCTGTGTCCATCATGCACCAGGTCAGCCGGACTGTGGACAGCATTACCTTATCGTGGTCTCAGCCTGACCAGCCCAACGGAGTCATCCTGGATTATGAGCTGCAGTACTATGAGAAGGTATCAGCAGAGCCCGGAGCTGCCCACGGTTAATGTGGACGTGGGGAGAGGCAGCTCAAACCTTGGCCATCCTGGGTGGAGCTGCTTCGGGGGACTGACCATCTCAGCCAGGGATGGCATGTGCCCCGGGAGCATGTGGCGGCGCACCAGGTGCCAGAGGCAACTGAAGAGAATAACAGACAGGACAGGCACTGAAGCTGACCCAGAGTCAGTCTGGCAGTGCGTGTTAACCCTTCAGATCCCAGTGATCGCATGTGTCGGGCAGGTCTCCATGCAGCTAGCTCTGGTTGGGCGATATAGCTGGGTTTGAAAGGGAATGGGAAGCCACTGAGGAAAGTTCTTGAGGCCTTGGGAGGAGCATCCCAACCTTCAATAATCAAGAGCTAGTGACTGTCAGCACCATTGCAGGCTGGCCCTTCCTGCCAGTTTGCGAAAGCCGAGGTCCCAGGGACTTGTTAGTCCCTTTCCCTGGTGCAGCAATGGTGCCTCCATGGAGCAGGAACAGTGCTGTCTGGAACCTCACAAATTGAGACACTAGTATCTTGGGGCTAAATTCATGCTTGCTGGAACTCCACGGAGTCAATAGTTTTACACCAGGGATGAATTTAGCCTCCAGTGCCAGTCCTACGGGCTTCTCTGCATTAGCATTGTTTGCACCAGTGCAGCCTCCAGTGTGCATGTGTTGCACTGGCAAAAACTGGGCTTGCACTCCCTGGTGTATACACAAGTTGCACAAGTACAAAGCTGAGCTTGCACTTCCCAATATGTATGTGTTGCACCAGTAGGAAGCAGGGCTTGCACTCCCCCGTGTGACTTATCCAGGGATAGAACTGTGATAAATGGTGCTGATGCAAGCTCCACTTTACACGAGTGCAGTGCACCTGTGCTGGGGGTCTACACTGATGCAACTACCCCAGTGCAATGCCCTAGGGGACAGGAGCTGATGTAAGAGGCTGGAAGAGGTCCAGGTGGAATGGCCCGTGTGAGTGAGAATCCATCCCTCTCCGAAACACGCCCCATTCCAGGTGCCACCAGCCCAGCCAGAGAAGAGAAGAGGGATTCTGTGCTATTCAGTTGAACTTACCCTGCACAACAGGAGGAAGTGCAAGGGCCAGGACTGTAACTTCCTTTGCATGGGGATGAGGTGTCAGAAGGGCTGGCTTTGTGCTGCCAGGGCCTGCAGTGCTGGGGGTCTGGCCGGAGTGCAGGGTCGCAGGAGAAGGCCCAGCCTCAGTGAGTGGTGCTGAGGCTTTGGCAGGATGGACCCCGCTGGAAGCAGGAAATAGGGGGCAGGAGCCTTCTTCTCCCAGGAGCATATCTCTGCCGCAAACTACACATTAAAAAATAAACTTAAAAAATCCCCACCTAATTAAAACATTTTATGATTTAAATGAAAAGGAAAATATTTTCCCAGCAGCTGCTAGAGGAAATGATTAATCCCCATTGCTCCCTGCCCGTGACCTATTTTCTCAGCACCAAGAGCCAGAGGGAGAGTGGGGAGGGAGAGCTGCTTTGTAAGCTGTAAAATAGGTCCTGACCTATATTGCATATATCTGAGCCATTTACTTGACCCCTGGAAATGATCCCAGAGAACCTAGCAAATTGGATGGGGAGATAACCAGACAGATCCGGAGAGGGGTCCCAGCCCAGAGACACTCTAAGCAGCAACAGAAGATCTCAGGGAATTTATTCGCTCGTTCTCTCTCTCTCTTTTGGTGGGGGTGTAAATACAGGGAAATGGTCTGTAAAGCCAAAGCTGTGTTATACGCCCCTGTCCGCTGGGCTGTGGCTGGGTGCTGGGGGAGGCTGCTCTCCTCCTTGCTCTTAGAGATTATTGCATAAGAGGCAAATGGTCTTGGTGACAAATGGCACAAATAATGCCAAGATGTAATGGTTCCTACAGCTTACGATGCAAATGGCATTGGGGCTCTGCAGAGGAGCCTGGGCTGGAATTCGCTGCCAGCATTAGCAGTGGGCAGAAGGGAATATTCTAACCCCAGCCCTCCTTTGGCTTGCAGAGGGAGGGGCTGGTGTTGATACTACAGTGACACTTGCGGGGTGTTTTGACATTTGGACAAGTTGGTCCTTGTCCTGGCCACTGTCAGCCGTTCACTCTCCAGAAGCTGGGAATGGGCGACAGGAATGGATCACTTGATGATGACCTGTTCTGTTCATTCCTCGGGGGCACCCTCGTAACTAGGCCAGACCCAGAAAAACCCCTCTTCTCCCTAAGGGATCTCTCCTTGCTAGATTTCAGCTCCCAACCCCAAGCGGCTTGGACACCCAGAGCTGCTTAAAAGTGGCAAAGTTGTCTCATCATGGAAAAAGTGCGCTTGCTTCACTTGAAAAGCCCAGAATTGTTTTTGCTCAAAGTTTCAAAACAAATTCCCTCCTGGGTAGTAACCAGCCCTGGAGAATTTCAGCCCCAAAGGTTGTGAGCACCTGAAAAATGGGGGTTTCCAATGGAAAAGCTTAGGGCCCCTTAATAGACTCTGGACTCCATAGGGAGCTAAGAGAAGCAGAGGCCAAAAAACCTTTCCCCAAGCCACACTGGCACTTGGGGCAGGTTATTTTGCATTTCCTGTCAGTGTCACACAGGGAAAGGACAAAGAATAACGGAAGAACAGTGGGCTTGGCGTGCACAGAAAGATGCCAGTTGTCAGCCCTGTGCAGACCCCTCTGTCGATGTGTCTGCGCTGCCCTCAGGATGCAATTGCAACTCTCCCAGCTGGCTGTAATCCAGCCGGCACATGGAGCAGAGCAGTGCAGCCCAGGCTAGCCTCACAAGTCATTCCCAGCGGTCCAGGAGGGCTCGTCCAGCCCCCATTGCAGCCAGTGCTGCTGTGGCTTCGCTGCCGACAAGATGAAAACTAGCCCGCCTTTGCCTGCACAAGCAGCACGCGCCCCCTGGTGCTGCGGTGTCGGCGTGCCCGCAGTGTCGGTGGTGCACGTGCATTGGCAAAACCAGGCTGCAGAAGCGAGCCTGAGCAGGACGGGGCTGGCTGGGAGGCAGGGTGGGACGGGAGCGCTGGGGCCCAGGGCTGGGAGAGCGAGGAGCAGTCCGTTTGTTCACTGAGGGAGGGAAGCACTGGGAGGAGCAGGGAGCCCTGCTTTATGTGGCACTCAGAGTTCACGTGCGAATCCCAGCATCCCCAGGGCAGGGGATGTCCAGACTCAGGGTGTAGTGGGGTCTGCCCCAACCTGTGACACATCTCCCCCAGATCCAAGGCTGGGAAAGAAACGGAGAAGCATTTCTCAGTCATTTCATATTATCTGGGCAGCTCTGGAGTGGGTTTGGGCAGGGGGAAACAGTGTAAGCTCATCAAGCGCTTGTTGCAAAAGGTGATGAACAAAAGGCTGCCAATGGGCCAGTTCCAGCACCCATTTTGGGGGGAGGGGGTGGAGGTGAGGTGGACCTAGATCCAGCCCGCGATGCCACGGTGCTGCCCACGTTCCAAAGCCTGCCGCATCGGACAGAAAGGACACTGCCCTAGCTAATGGCCTAGCTGGCCCGGCATGGGGACAGTCTCTTGGAGCTTGGGGCTGAAGTCTTCCTTACTTTTCTGCTGGACTGATTCCTCCTGGGAAGAATGTGCTTCTTCTCCTACCAAGTGAGCTGGTCCAGCTCCTCTTTGCAGGCTGACAATCCCAACCCCCCAGATTGTTAGGAACCCTACCCCCTGTGCGGCACAGTGCCCTGAAATGCCTGAAGGCAACACTCCTGGACTAAGGCAGTGACCAGTGTAAAGCAGGTTTAAGAGGGAGGATTTTGCCTCTGGCCTGGGGAGTCTGATGCTCTTTCCCTGAGGATCAGGGGCCTGCTCAGGCTGAGTGGCTTCTGCCCAGCGCTCAGATGTCGTGCGTGAGGCGCTCAGAGCACTGAGTAAATATTGTTGTAAAGTGGTTCGCCCTGCAGGTGCAGGCTGGTTGGCTGCTTCCTTTCCTTAAGGGGCAGATTAACCTGACAATTGCAACGTTTTCATTTGGGCTCAGCTGGCAGGCTTTGATGTATCCAATGTATTTATACAGCCTGCACATCACCCCCAAACCAATCCCAGTGCCCTAGTGGAACAAAGGAGAAGCGCAGACCTGTGGAGATCAGCACGCCCCTCACATGCCCTAAAGGCCCAATTACCCCAGGATACCTCCACCACACCGGGCATGCACCTTACTGGGAGTGGAAAGGTTCAGAGCTACAGTCCTCAAAACCCCATTAGTAAACAACATTTCCTAGGAGAGCCACGCCCTGGTTATAACAGCCCTTACCTTATTAGAAGACTGTTACCAGGTCCCCGCCTAATCTTCCTTTCTCAGGACTAGACATGCCCAGCTTTTTTAACCTCTCCTCAGAGGCCAGGCTTTCTAACCCTTGGCCATATCTGCCTTTACATGTGGTGCCCAGAACTGGACACAGGACAGCAGCTGAGGCCTCACTGGTGCTGACAGTGGGACAGTTGCCTCCCATGTCTTACGTACGACACTCCTGTTAATACACCCCAGCATGATATTCACCTTTTTAGGAACTGCATCACACTGTTGACTCCTGTTCAGTCTGTGATCCATTATAATCCCCAGATCCTTTTCAGCAGCATGACTGCCGAGCCAGCTACTCCTCATTTTGGAGCTGTGCATTTGATTTTTTCCTTCCTAAGTGAAGTACTGTGCACTTGTCTTTATAAAATTTCATCTTGTTGATATCAGACCAATTCTCCAATTTGTCGAGGCTGTTTTGAATTCTAATCCTGTGCTCCAAAGTGCTTGCAACCCCTCCCAGTTTGGTGTCATCCACAAATTTTATAAGCATACTATCCCTCTGTTACTCAAGTCATTCATGAAAATATTGAATAATACGAGACCCAGTACAGAGCCCTGTAGGACCCAGCAAGAAACATCCTCCCAGGGATGGGGATGGAAGTGGGTCAGATGTGGAGGGAAGGGGATAGGAGTGGGTAAAATGGGAAAGGGATGGAGACAAGGAGTGGGTAGGCCACTCTGCATGGTATCAAGCGTAGTGCCCCAGGGATCGGTCCTGGGGCCGGTTTTGTTCAACATCTTTATTAATGATCTGGATGATGGGATTGATTGCACCCTCAGCAAGTTCGCAGATGACACTAAGCTGGGGGGAGAGGTAGATACGCTGGAGGGTAGGGATAGGGTCCAGAGTGACCTAGACAAATTGGAGGATTAGACCAAAAGAAATCTGATGTGGTTCAACAAGGACAAATGCAGAGTTCTGCACATAGGAAGGAAGAATCCCTTGCACCGCTACAGGCTGGGGACCAACTGACTAAGCAGCAGTTCTGCAGAAAAGGGCCTGGAGATTACAGTAGATGAGAAGCTGGATATGAGTCAGCAGTGTGCCCTTGTTGCCAAGAAAGCCAATGGCATATTGGGCTGTATTAGTAAGAGCATTGCCAGCAGATCAAGGTAAGTGATTATTCCCCTCTATTCGACACTGGTGAGGCCAAACCTGGAGTATTATGTCCAGTTTTGGTCCCCGCACTACAGAAGGGATGTGGACAAATTGGAGAGGGTCCAGCGGAGGACAGTGGAAATGATTAGGGGTCTGGGGCACATGATTTACGAGGAAAGGCTGAGGGAACTGGAGTTATTTAGTCTGCAGAAGAGAAGAGTGAGCGGGGATTTGATAGCAGCCTTCAACTACCTGAAGGGGAGTTCCATAGAGGATGGAGCTATGCTGTTCTCAGTGGTGGCAGATGACAGAACGAGAAGCAATGGTCTCAAGTTGTAATGGGGGAGGTCTAGGTTGGATATTGGGAAACACTATTTCACTAGGAGGGTAGTGAAGCACTGGAATGGGTTCCCTAGGGAAATGGTGGAATCTCCATCCTTAGAGGTTTTTAAGGCCCTGCTTGACAAAGCCCTGGCTGGGATGATTTAGTTGGTGTTGGTCCTGCTTTGAGCAGGGGGTTGGACTAGATGACCTCCTGAGGTCTCTTCCAACCCTCATATTCTATGAGTCTATGGAAGGGATGCAGATGGGGACATAAGTGCAGAGAAGGGTGATCCTTCACATTTGTACGGAATGAAGAGCATGGTTCATTCAGAGCAGAAGAGTCACTGTCTCCATCCAAATTCAGCTTTTGCTATGGGTGAGTCCAGAGTCCCCCATGCAACAGGTGGTTTCCATTTCTGTACCAAGTGGAACCATTGTGCAAACCCCAGGAGCGGGAGATCTGCAGAAGCAGAGACTTTATTGCTCCCCTATAGGTTCATGGGAAAACTGAAGGGGCTTAAATGGGAACCTGCCCCAAGGGCTGGAACCATACAGTTGGAGTCTGTGTAACCCCTCAGCTGGCCCCACTCCAGCAGGAGACTGCTGGGGCCTTGTGCAGGCACTAAAGGTCATTGTGCTCTTCACAGTGCCTTGAAGCTAATGTCTCTCTCATTAACTAGTTGCATGTCTAGATATTCACATGCACGTATATTCAGGACTAGGGGGTTTGCTTCCTCACTAAGCAGGTTGTATTCCACTGGGTTGTTTTGATAGGGTTGCTTATAAATTCTAGGGGCTAATGGGGAAAAGGAAGAGAAATCAAAGGTGTGGGGGGAACAGATGGCCTCAGTGCGGAAGCATGGACTTTGCAGCACCATATTTGCCCCCCAGATCTCCCCTTCACAGCAACGCTGAGCTCAGACTTCCCTCCCACCCACCCAGCAGTTGAGGGACTAGCATTTAGAAGTTCGTTTCTGTTGTCGTTCACTGCTGGCGAAGCCATCCTGGATTTGCAACCAGCCCCTCAAGCAGAGCGCTCCTGACCCCTGGGCACTGAGCAGCGTGCTGTTAGCTGTCACTTTGCATGGCTTCCCCAAGATTCTCTGCTGGACTCAGAAGCGAGGAGCTGCTGCACTCAAGCACCACTGAGCCCCATGGCTTCCCCAATCACTGAGTTGTTGCCCCGCCAGAGAACCCCCTGCAGATGCTCCCTTCTGTCTGCAGAAGAGAAGAATGAGGGGGGATTTGATAGCTGCTTTCAACTACCTGAGAGGTGGTTCCAGAGAGGATGGTTCTAGACTATTCTCAGTGGTAGAAGAGGACAGGACAAGGAGTAATGGTCTCAAGTTGCAGTGGGGGAGGTTTAGGTTGGATATTAGGAAAAACTTTTTCACTAGGAGGGTGGTGAAACACTGGAATGCATTACCTAGGGAGGTGGTAGAATCTCCTTCCTTAGAAGTTTTTAAGGTCAGGCTTGACAAAGCCTTGGCTGGGATGATTTAATTGGGGATTGGTCCTGCTTTGAGCAGGGGGTTGGACTAGATGACCTCCTGAGGTCCCTTCCAACCCTGATATTCTATGATTCTATGATTCTCTCTGGAGCCCTGCTGGGAGCTGTCCAGGCTGCAGAGATTGCAAAGCTCCTCATGCCTGACAGGGGCCAGGAGCCCAGGCTCAGCTCTCTGACAGCATGTGTTGTTTCCTTGGCAGGATCTGAGTGAATTCAATGCCACGGCAGTGAAGAGCGCCACCAACACCATGACTGTGCAGAACCTCAAAGCCGGCACCATCTATGTCTTCCAGGTGCGAGCACGCACCGTGGCCGGCTACGGCCGCTACAGTGGCAAGATGTACTTCCAGACCATGACCGAAGGTGAGACAGGCAGGCAGCTCCCTCTGCGTAAAGGGGCAGAGACCAGGATCAGGGCTTTAGCAGGGTGGGCCTGCTCTGGCAGGGGTGCTGGTGCCTTCTGCTGCAAGGCTGTGAATCCCCCCACCCTCTCTACTTGGCAGGGCTCAGGTGAGCAGACACAGAGGGATGGGCACAGAGTTCCTCCGAGGGTTCCCACCAAGCTGGGACCCGCAAAGGGTGCTTTATTCCCCCCTCACCCATAGCCAGGGATGGGGCAGAAGACTCACATTCCCCCTTCCCCCTGCACTGTGGGGAGCTGCATCCCCGACCCGTGTGTGAGCTTCACACCTGCGGGGGTCTCACGGCGCAGTAACTGGTTCCCTTCATCCTGTGTGCCAGCTGAGTACCAGACCAGCGTCCAGGAGAAGCTGCCACTCATCATTGGCTCCTCAGCAGCGGGTCTGGTGTTCCTCATTGCCGTGGTCGTCATCATCATTGTGTGCAACAGGTGGGTTACCAGTGAGCATGCCATGCGCTGCCCAGGGACAGTCCCACCACGCTCGGCCTGGCACGGTGGTGGGATAGGTGAAGGGTGACAGGGCATGTGGGAGTGGGGGAGGTGGGAGGCAGAGGGCAGGTGGGGGTGAGGGCAAATGTGAGGGGAGGGGAGGGCAGAGGCCAGGTGGGAGAGATGAGGGCAGGTGGGGACAAGGGGCATAGAGGGTAGAGGTTATTGGGACTGTGTGGGCACGGTGGGATGGTGCTTACATGCCCCATGCTTGGAGCACCCTGCCCTGCTGTGCCCATCCCTTCCCTGACCCTCTCAGTGCTCGCTTTCCTTTCAGAAGACGGGGCTTCGAGCGAGCCGACTCCGAGTACACTGACAAGCTGCAGCACTATACCAGTGGCCACAGTACGTACCGCGCACCCGTGCCTGGCCTGGGGGTCCATTCCTTCTTCGGTTCGTTCTCTTATTCACTCTTTCCCTGTGTAGAGTGTGAAAACCCCACTGGGCCCAGCCAGGCTCCGGGCCCTGTGGTGGCTAGTCCTGCCAGGAGCACCCTCACCTCCCTTCATGTCAGTTACCTGGAATATGGGGCACCATGGAGCCAGCGGGTCATTTTAAGGAGCCATTTAAGGAGTCTTCACCATGAACCCAACTTTTGGATGTAGAGGCCAAACTTAATCTGGAATTTATTTGGCAAATTTATGGTTACTAGCATGAAATTAATGGCTCAGCACGCTCCGTATCCTCTAGAATCCCACCCCATCTAGAGCATCCTCTAGGACCTCGGACCTCCTCAGAGAGTATCCTCTAGAACCCCACCCTCACCTAATTGTAGACCTCACCCCACCTCACTGTGTGTCCTCTAGAATCCCATTCACCACCTTGCTGTGCATCTCCTAAAACCACATTGCCACATCCCCTAGCCTCCCAGTGCATCCTCTAGAACCCCACCCCAACTCACTGTGTGTCCTCTAGAACCCCACCACCCACCTCATTGTGTGTCCTGTAGAACCCCACCACCCACCTCACTGTGTGTCCTCTAGAACCCCATTCACCACCTTGCTGTGCATCCTCTAGGGAGAAAGGAATAAGCTATATCAATATAAGGCATCTTTTTACCAGTATAATTGTGCCCATCCCAGGAATTGTACCAGTACACCAGTTAAAAATTACACCCCTAACAACAGAGCTATGTCCAGATAACTTTCTAGTGCTGACCAGACCATATAAGGTGTACAAATCTGCATTCACATTTCCCACTAGCAGCTAGCAAAGACTGTCACAGTTTGGCTGGCCTTCATGAGTTAATGTCTGCACAGCCATTGAATGAGCTCCGGTGCTGTTGTTGTTATTGTGCTGTTGTAACTGTGGTTGTCACTTTGCCGACCAATAAGAGCCCCAGACGCTGCTCAGTGTCCCAGCCGTGCCACCTTAGCGGCGAGTGTGGCTTTGTTTGAAGTGTCAGAAACCCCTGAAGTGCCATCCGGTCTTCGAATGCCCTTGGCTTGCACTCTGGATAGAACGGCCTTCCTTGCATTCTGGCTCGCTGGCTGGGTCCCATCCCTGACATGTACCCAGTACTGGCACTTCTGGGTCTGGTGCTCTAATGAAGCGCCGTGCGGGACCCCACTGCACGCTCTGCTCCAAGGCTTGGCTCCCAGGAGCAGCCCAAGTTCTGTGGCAGGCTAGAATACAGCTGGTGAAAGGCTCTGGTGGGCAGAGCCAAGGTATCTGGTAACAGCTGGGAAGTGTGGTGCTCAGTGTTGGCAGCCTAGCCCCCAGCAATGAGTCCAGTGTGCGCTGGGGCATTCAAAACCAGTGGTGAGTTCCAGACAGGCTCCCTCTGGTGTGTTCTGCTCCGTCTGGTAGGGGGAGCTTGGCTCTTGCAACTGCCGTGGTGTCTTCAACCTCCAGGCCTGGCTGTGTCTAGGCCACCAGTGCTGGGTCCCTCCCCCCCTCTGTGTACAGTTATCTGTGGGGAGGGCACCAGACTGGATTCTCCATCTCCCTGGCTCTGCCACTGACTTGCTGTGTGGCCTTCAGTAAGTCACTTAGACCAGCATTTTCATGGTGGGGTGGAAGGTTGGGAGCCCAAGTGCATAATGACGTGGCAACGTAAAAGTACCCGGCTAGTCATGGATGCTAGGCATCTCTAGCTCCCACTGCCTGTGTTACTGGAGGTTTGCCCGGGGAGGCTGAGAGCAGAATCTGGCTGCTTTCTATCTCAGTCTGGTCTGCTGGCTAACATCTGGATTCCCCCATATTAAACTCCAAAATGACAGAGCTCCGGGGGTTTTTGGATGCCAGGCTCAGGTTCTGTGGCCTTGGTCACTGCGGTGGCTGTCTCGCTGTAGCACAGCCTGGCATGAGGTCCAGGATACCTGTACCCTGGGGGTGCAATGGGCAGACTGAGACAGTCTCTGCAGTGCTGTCGCTCTCGCTGGGGAAGCCAGAGGGGTTGGGTCAGGATGTGTCTGCTGCCCGAGCTGCAGGAGCGTCTATTGTGGAGGAATTGTACTTAACCATTTTCGTTGTTTGCAATTAGCTCCTTTGGCCTAGGATCCAGGCTCCTCCGTGGCTGATGAGCCCTGTGTTCAGGAGGGGCCTGCTGACGGGGCTCTGTGCTCAGCCAGCGAGAAGCTCTGCTTGGATTGTGCTCTTCCTATGAATGCCACCTGCTTCTCCACATCCCGCTCTCCTGCACATGCTCCCACTGCCTGCTGGGTTCAGAGCCTGCCCCTTGCCCACAGCAGCATTTCTCTCTTGCACACACACACACGCACGCACACAGACCCAGATACACACACACAAACAGGCATGCATGGGTTCTTCCTTTCCTGTGTGTACTCTTCTTGCTGTCTGGCTGTCATTCCATGTGCCTCTCTCTGTCTGACTCTCTCCCTCCACCTATTCGCAGTGACTCCTGGAATGAAGATTTACATTGACCCCTTCACCTATGAGGACCCCAATGAGGCCGTCAGGGAATTTGCAAAGGAAATCGACATCTCTTGTGTCAAAATTGAGCAGGTGATCGGAGCAGGTAGGCTGGGCCACACTGGGCTGGGCTCTCCAACAGCCCCACAGCCTCCTTGTGGTAGCCATGCCCAGGGGCTAGGAAGGAGCTTGCTGAGCAGCTTTCACCTGTGAGACAGGGGAACTAGCTGTGGCCAGCAACAGAGGAATGGGGCCAGCCCGTGCATGTCCTGCTATGTGGGGTGCCCAACCTCAGCAGCAGGCTGCCTGTGTCAGCTGGCACTGGGTGCTCTGCGGGCAGCACACTCAGCCCCGCAAGGCAGGAACACTTCACTGCGCTCTTGAATGCTCATGCCCAGCTGGCTGACCCAGAGGGAGCAGGATTCAGCACTCCTCAGCTGGAAGGATGCGTGGGCCTGAGGAGAAGCATTTGGCACAAAACAAGGGGGAACAGCAGTGAGATTCCTGATGAACTCAGCTGCCCCCAGAAAAGAGGGGGCAGGTATTATGTGGGTCCAGTGTGCTTGGGTCATGTGCATGGGCCAGCATGCAAGGAGATGAGTTAGTGGGTAGGATGTGTGTGGGGCTGGGTGCATGGGAGGGGCATGCATGGGGCTGGGCGCATGGGAGGGTGGGTGTGTTTGGTAGAGTGGGAGCAGCAGGGTCCCTGTACAGAGGGTCTGAGTGGCAGGCAGAGCACTGGGGAGGCAAGCAGTTTGTAACCTGTGCCCTCTCCCATCTCAGGGGAGTTTGGGGAAGTGTGCAGTGGGCACCTCAAGCTGCCTGGCAAGAGAGAGATCTTTGTGGCCATCAAAACACTTAAGTCGGGTTACACGGAGAAGCAGAGACGGGACTTCCTGAGCGAGGCCAGCATCATGGGGCAGTTCGACCACCCCAATGTTATCCACCTGGAGGGTGTGGTCACCAAGAGTGCCCCTGTCATGATCATCACCGAGTTCATGGAGAATGGCTCACTGGACTCCTTTCTCCGGGTATGAGGTGCTGGGAAGTGCAGTGGCAGAGGGGATGCTGGGACCAGGGTGGGAGATGGCAAGCGGGGCCCAGCCCTTGCTGACTCACCTTTTCCTATGGCAGCGCTACACCCCTCCAGGCCAGCAGCATTCATCCTGCAGGCTGAGAGCAGCCGTACTGTGCTCTGGAAGGCTCTGCCCCAGGGCTGGGCACAGGCAGAGGGCATACACTGCTCACACACCTGTGCACACACACACGTTGTGCAAATACTGCTTGCACGCTGTGCACGCATGTTTCACGCATACACATGCGCCACTTAGCTCACAGGTAGGACACACGTTTCAAATGTGCTCAGGGTCAGATGTCGGAGTTCTGAGCCCCCAGCGGCTTCCCTGGGGACACTGGCACCCAGCCGTTCCCAGTGTGCCAAGCTCTTGTGGGATCCAGCCACAATTGTGAACATCCCATGTCAATTAATTCAGTGTAGGCTCTACATAAACATGTCTTCCAGGACACAGAGATTGATGCCAGGCTGCAGCCTACTACTTAACTTAGTGAGGAACAGACGCCCGTGGTCTGTCTACACTGCAGTTTACCACCATGTTAGCAGCATGGATTACATAACACGGGTTACAACATGACAAAACACAAGTGCAGACACATCCACACACACACTGCATACCAAGGCACACAAGGACAAATGTACGACTTGCCCAGCGCACACATTCACGATGGCCAGAGCACACGTGCACACACTGCCTGCCAGTGCACATGTGCTCACACAGTGCACAGGGCACATACATGTTCAAGGTGAAATCCTGGTTCTGTTGAAGTCAATAGAAGTTTTGCCATTGGCTTGTATAGGGGCAGGATATCACCCTCAATCCGTTCCATCTAAACCTTTGTGTGCCTCAGCCCGAGGTGAATAATTCATTGTGCTGAAAGGAATAACCCACTTAGCTGAGTGAGATGCTAGTGCCCGAATCCTGGTGTGCAAGTTGCACCTCTGTATGGCAGCAGCTCCCTAAGATCACTGCTCTGAAGGGGACATGTCCCTCCACACCCTTGCCCCCCCCCCCCACTTGTCAGGGAATTGTTGGTGTGGAAAGTTCTCTGTGGTGCATATACCTGGGAGATGCTCAGCTGGCGAATGCTGCGATTGTTGGGCAGGAATAGGTGTGACAAGGTGCCCCTGCGCCTCGAAGGCCCATTCCTGTGTCAGAGCACTAGGGCCCACAGCCCCCGTCATAGGCAGCAACACCAGGCCTCTTATTCCAACAGAAATGGCTGACAACTCTCCTTTGAGTATATGAGAGCAGCTGAATTCTGGGGCAGAGACTCAGGACTCCTGGGTCCTAGTCCTGAGTGCTGCTGACTCCTTGCGTGACTATAGGCAAGTTACTCTGCGTCTGCGTGCCTCTTTCCCTGGCCTCGTGTCGGCATGAAGTGCAAACCCATACGGACTTTTCCTGTCTCCCCCTAAGCAAAACGATGGGCAGTTCACTGTGATCCAGCTAGTGGGCATGCTGCGGGGCATCGCTGCGGGCATGAAGTACCTGGCCGACATGAACTACGTACACCGGGACCTGGCTGCCCGCAACATCCTCGTCAACAGCAACCTGGTCTGCAAGGTGTCCGACTTCGGCTTGTCCCGCTTCCTGGAGGATGACACCTCGGATCCCACCTACACCAGTGCACTGGTAAAGCTCCTATCTCCAGAGCTTGGGGGGAGGGAAGGAGATGATCAGGGGGGAGGGAGAGAGAGGAGAGGTGTGAAGAGTGAGAGAAACACGGGGGGGGGCAGTTGGCGAGCCCTCGGCCTGGTGGTGAGCCTGGCAGACTCGGCTCATTGCTGTTGGTGTGAGCACTTCCCAAAGGGCACCACACACAGGGCCTGAATAGGGAAAGGGCAGAAGGGCTCAGACATGAAAAGCCATGAAATGAGAGCCAGGCAGAGCCACAGAGAAGGGGAAGGGTCTGCACCTGGAGGGGTTCATTCATATCGGGCTGAGGATAAGCACCCTCTGTTTCACACCCACACTCCCAAGATGGGGACGATGCATTTTGTCAGACAGAGCGGCCCAGGCCGCATGGTCAGGTGCACTGCAGGGCAGAGCTAATGGCTCACAGGAATGCCAGGGTGAGGGGGCGGGGTGGAGCTGGCGGAAGGGAGGTCTTTCATAACGGGCGTGTAAGAAGATTCTGGAATTCTAGAATTTCTCATTCTGTTTCTGTCTTTGCTTCATGGTTATCCACTTCGCTGCCCTAACTGTTCATGAGGCCGCACACATCAGTTCACATCCCTGCCAGTAGCTAATGCCCTAAAACAACAGACCAGTGTATGAAACCCAGTGCTGATAAGAAATCCGGCAATAACAAACCATGAGCTTCTTCGAACGACAGCTTCTTCTAAATAGTATAAGGAAACCAATGACAGAAGAGTATTCACCGAACCACAGACATGGAGGGCTGGAAGGGTCCTCAAGAGGGCATCCAGTCCAGCCTGCTGTGGTGAGGCAGGGCCAAATATACCTAGACCATCCGTGACAGGCATTTGTCCAGCCTGTTCTTATAGACCTCCCATGACGGGGATTCCACAACCCCCCCTTGGAAGGCTATTCCAACACTTAACTATCCTTACAGACTACCTCTGCTCAACAAGCTAGGGGTATGATTCCCTGTTCACCCAGACACATTTGTGCTCGCTGTCATAGAGCTAGAGCACTGAAACCAGTGTAGCCATGGGAGCACATGGAGCATGGCACAGACTAGCTTAGCCAAGTACAAACTCATCTGAACCCTGTGGGTGTGTCTGTGGCAAAGCTAGCCCATGCCGCTGTTCGCTGCTGCCCGTGCTGCCAAGGCTGCACTACTCTGGTTAGCACGCTGCCTCAATGAGAGTTAGTGTGAGCATGTCTACATGGGCTGGGAAACACATCAACTCCGGGGGTAGACATACTCATTGTTAGAAAGCTTTTCTTAATAACTGACCTAAATCTACCTTGCTGCATATTAAGCCCATTACTTCTTGTGCTACCAGGAGTGGACATGGTGATCAGCTGATTGCCATCCTCTTTATAACAGCCCTGAACAGATTTGAAGACTGCTATCCGGTTTCCCGCCCCCGTCTTTTTTTCTCATGACTAAACATGCCCAGCTTTTTAATCTTTCCTCGTAGGTCAAGTGTTCTTGATCATTTTTGTTGTTCTCCCCCAGACTCTCTTCAGTTTCTCCACATCTTTCCTAAAATGTGGCGCCCAGAACTGGACACAGGACTCCAGCTGGGGCCTCACCAGTGCCAATTACAGCGGGACAGTTACCTCCCATGTCTTACATACAACACTCCTGTTAATACACCCCAGCATGATATTAGCCTCGTTAGCAACTGCATCACACTGTTGACTCCTGTTCAGTTTGTGATCCGCTATAACCCCTAGATCCTTTTCAGCAGCACTAACACCTAGCTAGTTATTCCCCATTTTGTACATGTGCATTTGATTTTAACTTCCTAAGGGAAGTACTGTGCACCTGCCTTTATTAAATTTCATCTTGTTGATTTCAGACCAATTCTCCAATTTATCAAGGCTGTTTTGAATTCTAATCCTTTACTCCAAAGTGCTTGCAGCCCTTCCCACCTGCACGTCACAAATTTTATAAGAATATTCTCCATCCAAGTCACTATGGAAATATTGATTAATCTGGATCTATGACAGACCCCTGTTGGTCCCCACTAGATGTATACTTCCAGTTTGTCAGTGAACCATTGATAGCTACTCTTTGGTACAGTTTTTCAACCAAATGTGAGCACCTCTAGACCACATTTCCCTAGTGTGCTGATGAGAATTTCATATGGGACTGTGTCAAAAGGCTCATTAAAATCAAGATAGATCATGTCTACAGCTTCTCCCCATCCACTTGGTTGAGTAACCCTGTCAAAGAAGGAAATTAGGTTGGTTTGGCATTTGTTCTTGACAAATCTATGTTGGCTGTCACTTCCTACCCTATTATTCTCTTGGTGCTTACAAATTGTTAACAATTTGTTCCAGTCTCTTTCCAGGAATTGCAGTTATGCTGATTGGTCTATAATTTCCCGGGTCCTCTTTGTTCCCCTTTTTAAAGATGAGTACTATGTTTGCCCTTCTCCAGTCCTCTGGTACCTCACCTGTCCTCCATGAGTTCTTGGAGATGATCGCTAACGGTTCTGAGATTGCTTCAGCTCCACTCCACTAACCCGCAAACCAAAAATTCCCCACAAATAACCCACCAGTTTCTTCCAACTTCTCAGCAAAGACTTGACTAGCAGAAGCAGCATAATGCTGACATCTCACAGTACAAAGGCCTCGTTGGTGAATGAGACTACAGCACATTTACTAGGACTCAGAGAAGGAGAGTCATGAATAATTAAAACTTCACTGCACTGTTAAAGTCAGTGAACAAGGTACAGTTGTTAGTCAAGATGTTTGCTTTTTGCTTGCTAGTTTGCAGAATTCATTACTGTGCTGTAAGTCTCCCAACTGTTGGCTGAAATGCATTTTTCATAGATTCATGGATGCATGGATCATAAGGACAGAAGGAGCCATTGTGATTATCAGTCTGGTCTGATTCCTGTGTTGGGCCATAAGACTTCCCTGAATTAATTCCTGTTTGAATTAGATCAGCTGTTTTAGAAAAAAACATCCAATCTTGATTTAAAATTTTCCAGTAATGGAATATCCACCCCAGCCCTTGGTAAATTATTCCAGTTGTTAATTACCCTCACTGTTAAAAATGTATGCCTTATTTCCAGTCTGAATTTATCTAGCTTCAACTTTGAGCAATTAAACGTTTTATAGCTTTGCCTGCTAGAGTGAAAAGTCTGCAATTATCAAATTTCTGTTTCCCATGTAGTTAAATATAGAATCTGATCAAATCACCCCTTAACCTTTTCTTTGTTAAGATAATCAGACTGAGCTCCTTGAGTCTTTCATCCTGTTAATTCCTTTTAAATATTGGCCCCACATTAGCTTTTTCCAGTCCTCTGGAACTTCCCTATTTCCCCAATACATTGAAAATCAACATTAGCAGTTCAGAAAGCTCCTTTTGTATGTAAGGTATCAGGACCTGCTGATTTTTAAATGTCTAGCTTTAGTACTGCTGTTTAACATCCTCCTTAGTTACGGTTGGAATGGAAAGTATTTCATTATCTTCCTATCTTATAGCTATATCATCTGGATACTTTCCAAATTTGGAACAGAAATATTTATTGAACACTTCTGCCTTTTCTGCATTATTATTGACAATTCTACCATTTCCATCTAGTAATATTCCTATACTGTTGTCAGGATTCATGTTGTTCCTAGTATACTTTAAAAACTTCTTACTGTCCTTAACTTTGTTGACCATAGAGTTCTTGAATCCTTTGCTTCCCTTATCAATTTTCTACAATTCTTAAATTATTATTTATATTCATTACTATCAACTTCCTTTCCTTCCATTTGTTATATATGGGGGGTTTATATCTGATTTCTCTTCTTCTCTAAGACAGGCTCTTTGTTTAACCAGTGTGGGCTTTTTTCTAGATAGTGAGATTGTTGGCTTTTTGGCATCTAGTAAAATATTTTCAAACAATTCCCAATTATCATTCACATTTTTCTATTTAATGTTTTTCTCCCAGCTTGCTTTTTCTCAGTAGTGTTTTCAGCTTTGTGAAATATGCCCTTTTAAAGCCTCAACTATAGCAATTTGGACTTTATTCTGTTTGCACATAACAAATATAATTAATCCATGATCAACTGTACCTAAGCTATCACTAATGTTTAGTTCTGTGATCAATTCCTCTTTATCTGTCAAAATAAGGTCTAATATAGGATGCCTTCATTGTGTATGCAACACTTTTTTGAGACAGAAAATTGTCATCTATAATATTTAGAAATTCCAAGGATGTTTTACTACTGGCAGAATGAAATCTCCAGCATACGTCACTCAGATTGAAGTCCCCCGTGACACCACAGGGTTTTTTTCCTACACATTATAGATAGGTGGTTAAGAAGGCAAATCATCTTGTTCTCTATTGTGCTTTGGTGGTCTGTAGCAGACACCAATTAGTACCCCCATCTTGTGCTTTATATTGATCCACAAACATTCAAAATAATTGCTTCCAAGTTGTCAGTGACTCAAAAACAGGTAATGCCATTGTTTATATAGAATGCCACTCCCCATCCCCTTTGAGCCTTCATAAATAGGTTACAACTATTCATTTTAACATTCCAATTATGTGAATCATCCCCCCAGATTTCAGTAATACCAATTAAATCAAATTTATGCTCATAAATGAGCAATTCAGATTCTTCCTGTTTATTGCCCAGGCTCCTAGCACTGGTGTATAGTCAATTTAGGAATTTCTCCTCTTCGTGTCCTTTGGTGTCTTGACTGATTTTGTTCTCAACCTCTTGGTTTTGTGTTAAATGAATATTCATTTGTTCCTCCCCTTTTGTTACTAGTTTAACACCCTCCTGGCTACTCAAGCCAGCCTGTCCCCTTGAGGATTGGTTGCCGTTCTACTCAGGTGGAAGCCATCCAAACTATACAGCTCCCTCTTCCACAGAAGGTAGAAAAATGTGCCAGAAAACCCAAGCCCTCCACCCTCCACCACTTACCTAGCCAGTGATTCACTTCCAGAATCTTCTGCCTTTCATCGCTCCTAGGACAGGAAAGATCTTTGAGAAGACCATTTGAACATTCCTCTCCCTCAACACTCTTCTGAGTTCCCTGAAGCCATGTATAGCCGGGGAGGTATCGCGTGAAGCAGCATTGTTAGTACCTATAAGCACCATCACAAATGGATCCTTCCCACTGACTTCAGATGCGCATCGAGTCTTAGAGTCACAGCTCCACTTTCACTCTCTTCTTCAAGGAGCGATCCAGCAACAGCCCTTTAGAGATGGTGGCCATGGTTGTAACCATCTGCCTTGGTAACAGGAACCATTCCATCCATCCAGAGTTTGGGGAGCGTTACTGCTCTCTGTGATTCCTCATGCAGTGAGAGAGACAGCCAAAGGGTCTGATTGCCAGAGACATTCAGAAGACGGCCAGCGATTGGGACTCTTTCCTAGAAGGTGTGCTAATGTAAGCAAGGCCTGTTTCCCTTCGCGTAGAGATGCAAGCACAGGGGGACGGATCAGACCTGGTCTAAGTGGAGATAGAGGTGGTTAGGGACTCCACAGCCCTCTGTGGAGATAGAGGTGGTTAGGGACTATTTAGAAAAGCTGGACGTGCACAAGTCCATGGGGCCGGACGAGTTGCATCCGAGAGTGCTGAAGGAATTGGCGGCTGTGATTGCAGAGCCATTGGCCATTATCTTTGAAAACTCGTGGCGAACCGGGGAAGTCCCGGATGACTGGAAAAAGGCTAATGTAGTGCCAATCTTTAAAAAAGGGAAGAAGGAGGATCCTGGGAACTACAGGCCAGTCAGCCTCACCTCAGTCCCTGGAAAAATCATGGAGCAGGTCCTCAAAGAATCAATCTTGAAGTACTTGCATGAAAGGAAAGTGATCAGGAACAGCCAGCATGGATTCACCAAGGGAAGGTCATGCCTGACTAATCTAATCGCCTTTTATGATGAGATTACTGGTTCTGTGGATGAAGGGAAAGCAGTGGATGTATTGTTTCTTGACTTTAGCAAAGCTTTTGACACGGTCTCCCACAGTATTCTTGTCAGCAAGTTAAGGAAGTATGGGCTGGATGAATGCACTATAGGGTGGGTAGAAAGCTGGCTAGATTGTCGGGCTCAACGGGTAGTGATCAATGGCTCCATGTCTAGTTGGCAGCCGGTGTCAAGTGGAGTGCCCCAGGGGTCGGTCCTGGGGCCGGTTTTGTTCAATATCTTCATAAATGATCTGGAGGATGGTGTGGATTGCACTCTCAGCAAATTTGCGGACGATACTAAACTGGGAGGAGTGGTAGATACGCTGGAGGGGAGGGATAGGATACAGAAGGACCTAGACAAATTGGAGGATTGGGCCAAAAGAAATCTGATGAGGTTCAATAAGGATAAGTGCAGGGTCCTGCACTTAGGACGGAAGAATCCAATGCACCGCTACAGACTAGGGACCGAATGGCTAGGCAGCAGTTCTGCGGAAAAGGACCTAGGGGTGACAGTGGACGAGAAGCTGGATATGAGTCAGCAGTGTGCCCTTGTTGCCAAGAAGGCCAATGGCATTTTGGGATGTATACGTAGGGGCATAGCGAGCAGATCGAGGGACGTGATCGTCCCCCTCTATTCGACATTGGTGAGGCCTCATCTGGAGTACTGTGTCCAGTTTTGGGCCCCACACTACAAGAAGGATGTGGATAAATTGGAGAGAGTCCAGCGAAGGGCAACAAAAATGATTAGGGGTCTAGAACACATGACTTATGAGGAGAGGCTGAGGGAGCTGGGATTGTTTAGCCTGCAGAAGAGAAGAATGAGGGGGGATTTGATAGCTGCTTTCAACTACCTGAAAGGGGGTTCCAAAGAGGATGGCTCTAGACTGTTCTCAATGGTAGCAGATGACAGAACGAGGAGTAATGGCTTCAAGTTGCAGTGGGGGAGGTTTAGATTGGATATTAGGAAAAACTTTTTCACTAAGAGGGTGGTGAAACACTGGAATGCGTTGCCTAGGGAGGTGGTGGAATCTCCTTCCTTGGAAGTTTTTAAGGTCAGGCTTGACAAAGCCCTGGCTGGGATGATTTAACTGGGAATTGGTCCTGCTTCGAGCAGGGGGTTGGACTAGATGACCTTCAGGGGTCCCTTCCAACCCTGATATTCTATGATTCTATGATTCTATGATTCTATGACTTGCACCCGATCATGAATTCCAGGCGCAAACTCAAGTGCCCCATGTAAGGGTGAGTCTTTGCCATGCTAGCGGAGGGACCAGGGAAATGCTCTCACTTGGGGCAGTGGCTCAAGCTTGAGTAACAGCCACCCAGCCGAGGTTCACTGCCACGCTCTCCTGTTCTGTGTGGCTGGCGCACCTGTGGGAAGGGAGAGAAATGCCACGTGCAGACCCCACGCCTGTGTGCCATTGCCTCCTGGCACACGTAACAGCTGGATTGGAGAAGTGCTGAAATGGACATGAATTGGGCCCAGGGTGACTCTGCTGAGGAACAACAGTCCTGAAGCATGGGAATGTCACCTGCCCTGCAGAGAGGAGTGTTGTGTTTTATAGGAATGCAGTGCTGGCCAGTAGTATTTGCCTTTCATGGCTGGACTGGCTGGAAGATGCTAGGATGAAGTTCTCTGTCTAGGCCTCTGGAACTTCCTCGTCCCCAGTCTGGGTCCTTGAGCACTCATGCTGCATCTGATCCCTCTTGGGGCACCTTCTCTGCTCAATCCAGACCTGGAAAGCTTTTCATTTTATCTGAAGTTCAGTGGGTCTGATCAGACCACAGAGGGCATTTAGGGTAATTGCACTGTTACTGTGTCTAGCATCTGTAGTGGTCTGAGACTGTTTCACCTAACAGGACCCCTGGTAAGAGGGAGTAGATAATTATTATTCACGTGGACCAGATCTGTCTCACCTCAGCCAGCTTAAACCAATAGTGACTCCAATGCATTTACTCTGTTTACATGAGGGTAACAGCAGAACCTGGACCTATATGACCCTCTACAATAAAAAGATAGCCACAAATCTTCCAGCATGGGAACTCTAGCCCCAGGAGTATCATGCATCCCACAAATGTTGAACAATTAAACAGGGCATCTTTTAAATATCAGCATTTATCCTTCCACTGGGATAACTAGCTGACAGCAAGAGGATGGAGAGAAACTCAAGAGAGAAGAGTCAAGATTTTCTATATTTTTACATACTAATTTTTCTTCAAATGAATCTATTGGCACAAGCAGCCTTAGGTATGGGAGTCCAGAGATCACAGCAGTTTGTAGGAGAATGGTACTCATATAAACCCAGTCTGTAGGCAGCCTGCAGTCAGAGCAGCTCAGGGTTTCATCCTTCTTGCAAGACAGGGAGGAATAAATTGATTCATGTCCGGCTAGCCCACTGGTTCCAAAAGGGCAGTCCTTGTCTAACCCTGCATAGGAGTACTGATTTGTGTAAGTGTGGAGAGGGGTAAATTCTGGTCAAGGAACTTTGGCATGTTAGTAATTTCATTGCTCAGAATTCTAGTTATCTGGCCCAGTGGCTCCATTTCACTGGTTCATTGTATGCAAAGACTCCAGATCTCATCCTTCTCTCTTTCTCTCACTTTCCTTCTCTCTGTTCCTTTCCTGCAGGGTGGGAAGATCCCGATCCGGTGGACGGCACCAGAAGCAATTCAGTATAGGAAATTCACATCAGCCAGCGACGTGTGGAGCTACGGCATCGTCATGTGGGAGGTGATGTCATATGGGGAGCGGCCGTACTGGGATATGACCAATCAAGATGTAAGTTATCAAGAGAGATGTGGTGGAAACATTGAAATCTGCCGTAGGCATGGAAAAGGCAAAGGCTCCCTACATGGTTAGGCTGAACTCAGCCTGAAGCGTGCTGGGGGGATTCTCTGGTCATGAACTCAGCCTGAAGCGTGCTGGGGGGATTCACTTCATGGCCAAATCCTTTGGCAGAAACAATAGGGCTGGCTCTCACCTCCTCTCAGGCCCATATATGTCTCTGTGGCTAGGTGCAGGGGCCATACAGGAGGTACAAGGGTCCAGAGAAGAATTCCTCCAGCTCAGAAGTAGCATAGGGCTGACATAAGCAGCCTATACCACTCCCCCTTGCAAGCTGTAGGGTAGGGAGCATGTCAGAGGTGAGAGGGGACCCTTTGGGGGCGGGGGATGTGCTCTTTTAGTGCTGAGTGCTAAGGGGGATCTCCCATAGGCAGTCCAAAGAAGGCCCCTGGGGCACTGGGGAGGGTTTCAGTCCCTGCTGCAGCACAGGATATGGGGGGTGCCACGGTGACATAAAGCCACTATAGCAGGCTTCCTCAGGCACCAGCAGGCCTAGTGGTCAGGCTGCAGCCAAACAGCCTCTCCGCTGCTGGGCCCGCAGGCTCAAGGTCACAGTTCATTGCCCCCATGGTGTCCTCCACGATCTCTCAGGCAGCTGGAGGAAGAGGGAAGGACAGCGGAACCCAGGCCCTCCCCTGCAACCAGGTCCTGGCTCAGGGCCCTCGGGGAGAGAGGTGGCTCCGTCCCTTGTGGCTGCCACACCTGATCAGCATCCCCTGGGCTGCTTCCTACCATCCCTCTTTCCTTTCAGTGTCGGGTGTGGCCCCAGCCTTCTGTTTACACAATCTCATTAGTTCGGGGCTTCAGTCCGGCGGTGGGGGGGTGCTGCTTCCCAGCTCACCCTCAGAGTCTAGTTGTGAGTCCCCACCTTAGTCAGAGGGAAGGGGGATCCCAGCCGAGTCTTACTCACAGTCGTGGTTAGGGTTGCCAGGCATCCAGTTTTTGACTAGAACGCCTGGTAGAAAAGGGACCCTGGCGGCTTCAGTCAGCACGTTAACCAGGCGGTTAAAAGTCTGGTCGGCAGTGCAGTGGGGCTAACCTGGCTCTGTGCAGCTCCCCGGAAGCAGCCGCCATGTCCGGCTCCTAGGTGCCTGGGTGGCCAGGGAGGCTCCGGCCGCTGCCCCTGCCCTGAACGCTGCCTCTGCAGCTCCCATTGGCTGGGAACTGTGGCCAGTCAGAGCTGTGGGGGCGGTGCCTGTGGGTGTAGACACTGCACAGAGCTGCCTGGTTGCCCCTGCACCTAGGAGCCGGACATGGCTGCTGCTTCCGGGAGCCACGCGGAGCCAGGGAGGGAGGGAGGGAGGGCGGGCAGGGTGGAAGCCAGTCAGTCCTGCTGTGCTGCTGACCAGGAACCACCTGAGGTAAGTGCCGCCCGACTAGAGTCCGCACCCCAAACCCCCTCCCAGACCCCGAACCCCTGCCCCAGATCAGAACCCCCTCCCACACCCTAACTCCCTCCCAGAGGTCGCACCCCTCACCTCCTCTTGGCACCCCATTCCCCTGCCCAGCCCTGAGCCGCCTTTTGGAGCCCACACCCTGCACCCCAACCCCATCCCTGCACCCCAACGCCAGCCCTGATGCCCCTCCCACACCCAAACTTCCTCCTGGAGCCCGCACCCCCTCCTACACCCCAACCCCAGCCCTGATGCCCCTCCTGCACCCAAACTCTCTCCTGGTGACTGCGCCCTGCACCCTTTCAGCTGAAATACAGCTGGCTGTATTTCAAGGAATCCCTGTTGAGGTTACAGGGACAAACCATCCCGATGAGTCGAAAGAATAGTAAATATGGCAGGCGACCAGCTTGGCTTAATGGTGAAATCCTAGCGGATCTTAAACATAAAAAAGAAGCTTACAAGAAGTGGAAGGTTGGACATATGACCAGGGAAGAGTATAAAAATATTGCTTGGGCATGTAGGAATGATATCAGGAGGGCCAAATCGCACCTGGAGCTGCAGCTAGCAAGAGATGTCAAGAGTAAAAAGAAGGGTTTCTTCAGGTATGTTGGCAACAAGAAGAAAGCCAAGGAAAGTGTTGGCCCCTTACTGAATGAGGGAGGCAACCTAGTGACAGAGGATGTGGAAAAAGCTAATGTACTCAATGCTTTTTTTGCCTCTGTTTTCACTAACAAGGTCAGCTCCCAGACTGCTGCACTGGGCATCACAAAATGGGGAAGAGATGGCCAGCCCTCTGTGGAGATAGAGGTGGTTAGGGACTATTTAGAAAAGCTGGACGTGCACAAGTCCATGGGGCAGGACGAGTTGCATCCGAGAGTGCTGAAGGAATTGGTGGCTGTGATTGCAGAGCCATTGGCCATTATCTTTGAAAACTCGTGGCAAACGGGGGAAGTCCCGGATGACTGGAAAAAGGCTAATGTAGTGCCAATCTTTAAAAAAGGGAAGAAGGAGGATCCTGGGAACTACAGGCCAGTCAGCCTCACCTCAGTCCCTGGAAAAATCATGGAGCAGGTCCTCAAAGAATCAATCCTGAAGCACTTACATGAGAGGAAAGTGATCAGGAACAGCCAGCATGGATTCACCAAGGGAAGGTCATGCCTGACTAATCTAATTGCCTTTTATGATGAGATTACTGGTTCTGTGGATGAAGGGAAAGCAGTGGATGTATTGTTTCTTGACTTTAGCAAAGCTTTTGACACGGTCTCCCACAGTATTCTTGTCAGCAAGTTAAAGAAGTATGGGCTGGATGAATGCACTATAAGGTGGGTAGAAAGCTGGCTAGATTGTCGGGCTCAACGGGTAGTGATCAATGGCTCCATTTCTAGTTGGCAGCCGGTATCAAGTGGAGTGCCCCAAGGGTCGGTCCTGGGGCCGGTTTTGTTCAATATCTTCATAAATGATCTGGAGGATGGTGTGGATTGCACTCTCAGCAAATTTGCGGATGATACTAAACTGGGAGGAGTGGTAGATACGCTGGAGGGGAGGGATAGGATACAGAAGGACCTAGACAAATTGGAGGATTGGGCCAAAAGAAATCTGATGAGGTTCAATAAGGATAAGTGCAGGGTCCTGCACTTAGGATGGAAGAATCCAATGCACCGCTACAGACTAGGGACCGAATGGCTAGGCAGCAGGTCTGCAGAAAAGGACCTAGGGGTGACAGTGGACGAGAAGCTGGATATGAGTCAACAGTGTGCCCTTGTTGCCAAGAAGGCCAATGGCATTTTGGGATGTATAAGTAGGGGCATAGCGAGCAGATCGAGGGACGTGATCGTTCCCCTCTATTCGACATTGGTGAGGCCTGATCTGGAGTACTGTGTCCAGTTTCGGGCCCCACACTACAAGAAGGATGTGGATAAATTGGAGAGAGTCCAGCGAAGGGCAACAAAAATGATTAGAGGTCTAGAACACCTGATTTATGAGGAGAGGCTGAGGGAGCTGGGATTGTTTAGTCTGCAGAAGAGAAGAATGAGGGGGGATTTGGTAGCTGCTTTCAACTACCTGAAAGGGGGTTCCAAAGCGGATGGCTCTAGACTGTTCTCAATGGTAGCAGATGACAGAACGAGGAGTAATGGTCTCAAGTTGCAGTGGGGGAGGTTTAGATTGGATATTAGGAAAAACTTTTTCACTAAGAGGGTGGTGAAACACTGGAATGCGTTACCTAGGGAGGTGGTTGAATCTCCTTCCTTAGAGGTTTTTAAGGTCAGGCTTGACAAAGCCCTGGCTGGGATGATTTAACTGGGAATTGGTCCTGCTTCAAGCAGGGGGTTGGACTAGATGACGTTCAGGGGTCCCTTCCAACCCTGATATTGTATGATTCTTTCCTGCACCCCTAACCCCTCATTCCTAGCCCCACCTCAGAGGCCACACCCCAACCCCCTGCCCCAACCCCCTGTTCCCGCACTCCAAACCCCTCAGTCCCAGCCTTCACCTGCACCCCAAACCCCTCATCCCTGGCCCCACCTCAGACCCCACATCTCCAGCCAGAGCCTGCACACCCTCCCACACCCCAACCCTCTACCCCAGCTGTGAGCCCATTCCCACACTCTGAATCCCTTGGTCCCAGTCCAGAGCCCCCTCCTATAACCCAAACCCTACATCCCCAGCCCCACCCCGGAGTCCTCACCCCCTCCCGCATACCAACCCCCTGCCCCAGCCCAGTGAAAGTGAGTGAGGATGAGGGAGGGCAAGCGATGGAGGGAGGGGGGATGGAGGGAGTGGGTGCAGGGCCTCTGAGAAGGGGCGGGGCGAGGGCATTTGGTTTTGTGCAGTTAGAAAGTTGGCAACCCTACCCTTCCCCTGTAGATTGCTCTGCCTCAGCAGCTGCAGCCAGACTCTCCTCCCCCTGCCGGAGCTCCCTTTATAAGCAGGTCCTCCCTAGGGAGCATGCCAGGCAGCTGCTGAGGGCCAGGCCTTCTTGGCCCAGACGACTCCACCACTCCTTTTACCTTAAACCCCCTCACAGCCACCTTGCCCCTTCTTCCCTCTTGGGAGGTGCAGCAGAGTCTAACCCTCCATTGAAACCCATCAGCTCCATGGAACTAGCATGGTCTTAGCGGTAAGGCTCTGCCTTGTGAAGGATCCACAGCTGGGGACAGTCACTATCAGGCAATGACGGTGAAGATCAGGAGAGCCCCTGCACAGAGCACCGGAGAATGGAAACATTCTGCACTGTAAAGGCCTTGTTGCCTGGGACATTCCCTCGCAGCAAGCCTCAGGACTCAGACACCCTTCTGTGAGAGCCCCCGACCCGTCCTTTCCCTGCTAGAGCCCATTTTCAGAGCCTTTCCTCCCAGGCCATTCTTGTATCCTGCGCTCTCCACGAGCTGGGCATGGTTCTGGCTGGTGACGGAAGACTGTTGTGTGCAGTCAGCTGTTTCCATCCTTGGGGGGCAAACAGGCATTAGTGCAAGATGGAGGCCCCAAATGTGTGTGTCACTTACTCTGGGACCTGGAGATTCCCCTGTGCTCTGCCCCCTTATCTCAGTGCAGGGACATAGCTGTGATTTACACCTCCTCGTCGTGGAAATGCAGCCACTCCCACAGTTCCTCTCTTCCAGACAGAATAGTTCACCAAATTCCACCCCTTTGGGGTGTCCCAGGAGTGCTCTATGAAGGAGGGTTATCTGTAGATTTGTGAATGTGTAATTAGCTAATAGAAAGAGCACCAGCAAGTGGCACTTAAGGATATGTAGCATTGTTCATAAGTCAGGCATGGTAAACGGGTGTTTGCAAATGGCTTCCTAGTTAACACTAGCGTAACCGACGTCCAACTGCACCGATCCAACGCATCCTTCTGTGCCCAGCATTTCCCTCTCCCTGGCGGGTGCGTAGGAATGTAGGTGTAGGTGCTCACAAGAACTCCGTTATATCTGGAGGCCACCGCCCTCCTTCTCAGGGAGAGAGACCCCAGCTCCCTCCCCCTTCTCTCACCTGCTGAGGGACGGGCGCAGAGGTGGTTGGAATATTTTTGACAAAGCCAAAACATTTTTCAGAGGCATGTCAGTTTTCACCAGTCCAGAGCTCTATAAAAACTTAATAATGGCCCTACTGGGTCAGACCAATGGTCCATCTAACCCAGTATCCTGTCTCTGACAGTGGCCAATGCCAAGTGCTTCAGAGGGAATGAACAGAACAGGGCAATTATCGAGTGATCGAATCCCTGTCGTCCAGGCCCAGCTTCTGGCAGTCAGAGGTGGCTCACTTCTGACCAGGCTATAGCCTTGTGGTTAGGGCACTGGTCTTGCATGTGGGAGACCAAGGCTTGAGTCCTTGTTCAGCCCAACTCAGTATAATCTGTGACAAAAACTCAGCTCTGAACTGGGAAGAGTTTAGGCCTTTGGAGCTGGGTCTGCCACATCCCAGGCCAGCGCCCTAGCCACCTCGCTGTAGAGTGTGCGAGTTAGTGTCTGTCTGGTCAGACGTGACCTTGGACCCAAAACTTCCCACTGCAGATTAGCCTCCTGAGTCCAGGGTGTGAGAGTCGGAAGGAGCCAGGAAGAGGAGGTGAGGCAGAGAGCTCAGGGCTGGCAGCTGGGTAGGTGGGGATTTGCTGGGTCAATGCCAGATCCAAGATCCTGATGCCTGTGTGATGACTGTCCCCAGCCCCACTCCCCCTGTGCGCCCCCTTCCCTCCTTTCTGTCTTGGATAGATCTGCCAGCCGGAGAAAGAGCAGGGAGAGGGGACAGTTCACATCTCTCAGGAGAGGGTTTTCTCCAGCCCTTGACCAGGAGCCGAGAGCCGCACAAAGCACACTAGCGATTCCTCAGGTTAGGCCCGGAAAGGCTGAGCGGGGCACATCCTCACTGGCCAGTGCTGCTGCTTGGAATGGTGGGCGAGGGGCTTGTGGGATCCAGACACAGTTTAGCACTTGTGAGGATGTGGGCATGTCCCAGCAGCATTGTAGTGAGCGCAGAGCTCTCCCTGCACGCAGCTTTGTCACTGCACCTCAGCACCACCCTGCACCCAGCCCTGGGCTCTGCCAATGTCCCTCAGTGCTGATTGGCAGCCCCCCGCGATTCCAGTCCTTGGCTCAACGCAGAGATGTGCGGCTCCGTGGTACCCCTCCATCCTGACCAGTAGCCCACCTGCTATTCCAGCTCTGGATTCCCTTTGCACACCCTCAGCTCTGCCAATGCCCCTCAGTTATGACTGGCAGCCCCCTGCTCTTCCAAGCCTCACATTACAGGTCGGTACATGCACACACGTATTTGACCCTATACCTTGGACTTGATCTCCCACCTTCCGCTGCTATTCCAGTTCTGCGCTCCCCACACGGTTCTGCCCGAATCCTGACTCATTGTATCCGTGTTGTTCTCATTCAGGGTCTCTCTCCACAGCAGGGAATGAGTTGCACTATATTGTACTGCATTGTATATGGTGACTTGCTGTTCTCATGTAGCTAAGCAATCCTTAGGGTTACGTGTGTGACCTTTGCATTGCCACCTTCTCTGGGGTGAGCTCTTCCTTCTCTCTCATTGCTAGGCAAGTGCCGTAGCTGACTGCAGTCTCTGAGACTCTGACATTTCATTTAGTCGGCACAAGGGGCTCTTGTCTGGAGCCAGAGCAGCCTGCTCTGAAGTGCCCACCGCTTTGTCTCCTCTTTCTGTCGCGCTGGCGACCAGCTAGTTCTGTGCCCCAGGGCACAACCCAGGGGATGCCCAGGGGGATGACAAGAGAGCTTCCCAGAAGCCTTCCTCGCTGCGTGGCTCTGTGTGAGGAACAGGCTGCCCTCTGAACAGACCATACCACATTCGAACAGCCTCCTGACTCTGATGCACCCGCATCACTCTGGCCAGGGCGGCAGCTGCACGGGCCAGACACTGTTAATGGTGGCAAAGGAAAGGGGCAGGATGTTCCTAGGGGAAGCCCTACTGGGCGTGAGGATGCATGTAGGTACTGTATGCATGGAGAGGCCAGCATCCCCCAGGCATACATGGGGGCATAGAGAAGCCAAAGAGGCAACCGAGCAGCAGCTCCTAAGCACGAGTCTATATGCCAGCACAAGTCTATATGCCAGCTGTTTTCTTGCAGGCTTTTGTGAAAGGTTTTCTAGCCTCCGCTCCATGGGTGACCCTGCTGCCTTTCCCTCCCCATTCTGTTATCCATGCTGGAGCTTAGGTTGCTCCTGCAGTCGGGGCAGTGGTGTGGACCTGGCTCAGGGTGTGTCTGCACTGCAAATAAAAGCCTGCGGCTGGCCTGTGCCAGCTGACTTGGGCTTGGGCTGCAGGGCTCTTTCATTGCAGTGGAGACTGCCAGGCTCAGGCTGCAGCCCTGGCTCTAGGACCCTCCCATCTCTGAGGAGTCTGGCCCTGGAAGTCTGAGCCCCGAAGCCTGAGCCCCGCAAGCCAGCCCTGCATCCCTGAGTCGGCTGGCATGGGGCAGCCATGGGTGTCGAGCTGCAGTGTAGACATACCCTAAGTACACACAGCTGCCTGGGAGGCCGTGGTCAGTACAGCCCCATCTGATTAAATGGCACCAGTGCACAGAAAGGCCGGGGACCATTAGAATGGAGGGATCAGAGAACACTGCCAGTGGGGAGGGGACATGTGGCAGAGCTGCCCCATTAGTAACCCAGGTCTGCCCCTCAGGCTCCATTCCATGGATGGGGCCAGGGAGCAAACCAGGTGTTTCCTTCCCACTGTGGGTGTCACTACCATAAAAATAACTGACCTGCCTATGCTTGCAGAGGTATGTCACCAGTGATTCAGTGCGACAGAGGGACCCAGCCCCTGTGGTCTAAGGTTGTCCATGCCCGGTACTCCCTGAAGACGAGATGATGAACAATGCGAATTCAGCGGGCACTGCTTTGGCACACGATACTTGCGCTGTCCCACTCCTCCTTGCTACTCCCACTGCATTGACCTTGTCACTGCGGTTTCTCTTGCAGGTGATAAATGCAATAGAGCAGGATTATCGGCTGCCCCCTCCCATGGACTGCCCCAATGCCTTGCACCAGTTAATGCTTGACTGCTGGCAGAAGGACCGGAACCACAGGCCCAAATTCGGGCAGATTGTCAACACGTTAGACAAAATGATCCGAAACCCCAATAGCCTGAAAGCCATGGCACCCCTCTCCTCCGGGTAGGTATCTCTTCTGTCGCCTCTGAGCGTCTCTTTCAAACTGAGCTCCATCAATGCCAGGTACCATCAATGTCCACACCAGACTGTGAAATCTGAAGGTATGCCTGGGCATTTCCATTATTTACAGGTAGCGGTGCCTTCCGATGGTTGGAGCGGAGGCACCTCCGTTTGGTCGGGATTAACAGTGCGTATGTCCTCCTCTGTAACATGTCCCGAGCCATGCGTTACAAAGAAAACTGGGAGAATACAAAGAGGTTTCTACAGGCTTCAGCTCACTGGGCAGCATTTTTAAGTTCTCTTAGAAAACCAAGGACCCAGGTTCTAGTTCAGACATTGACCTTTGCCAAGTAATGGATCCATTACATGGCTCGAGTTCCTGGTGAGCATGTGTAGAAGATATCCTGGGGAGGAGACAGTGTCAGAAATCCAGATACTATTTGTGACAGTGGGCTGCCTTTTCAACCTGTCACGGCCCCGGTGTCGGACGAAAGGCCATTGATAACAGGGTGGGTTTGCAAAAAGCTGAAAAGGAAAAGGGAGGATTCGTTTCTTTTACAGAAATAACCGAACTTTCCCAACTCTGATTTTGTGTCATGAGGGAATAGCTGGTACTGGGGCTGGGTGTCTTGCTTGGGGAGGAGAGAGAGGTTGGCCCAGAGCTCTGTGCTGGGTCAGAACCAGGAGGAAACCTGAGCTGGTTCAGTCAAGGAGCTAGAGCATCCCAGCCACTATTTGGGACTTCTGCAGCTCCCTTACTTTTGTTTTTTCTTTCTTTCCTGTGCCCCAAGAGCCCCCAGCTCCCATCCCTGGGAGGAAGTGCTTGGCTAGCCCTCCTCGTAGCCATCTAGCCACTTAACCTCACCAGGCTCCCTGAAGGAGCAAACAGACTTTGGCGCTTCCCAGGCAGATCTGTTTGTCAGTAACAATACGAACTTCACAGGCACTTGGCCCCTTCTAAGAGCAAACCAAAGGGAGTGAGCCCTGAGACAAGGCAGATTTTAATGAGCTGAGGACATCTGCAGCCCTGCAACATTCGTCCTCATTAGTGATTGGCCCTGGAGGGAGCTTGCTTAAACGCAGGCGCGGCCAAACGGCTAGCAGTGCGGGCTGGCACCAGCATACAGTCAAGTGCAGCCTTGCTGCTCTGACAAATACATCTGTGAAGAGCTAGAAAGAGGGTGCTGGAGCCACAAGATATTGTGTAGACGGGAGACGGAAGTGTGGGTAGGCAGTAGTATGTGAGTGACTTTGCAGATGCTACTGACTTGTCATTATGAATTGTTATCCTCACAGGTCTGCTTTGTTACAACTAAAACTAGGGATCCCCTTTAGGGGTACAACAATTCTATTAATTTCTACTGCATCTCTGAGCTGAGCTCCCCAGAGCCCTGTGCAGACATGCCTCTCAACCCCACCCCCTGGAGTTCAGTATTATAGAATCATAGAACATCAGGGTTGGAAGGGACCTCAGGAGGTCATCTAGTCCAACCCCCTGCTCAAAGCAGGACCAATCCCCAATTTTTGCCCCAGATCCCAAATGGCCCCCTCAAGGATTGAACTCACAACCCTGGGTTTAGCAGGCCAATGCTCAAACCATTGAGCTATCCGTGCCTCCCCAAAAGACTGGTGCCATCATAGAATATCAGGGTTGGAAGGGACCTCAGGAGATCATCTTGTCCAACCCCCTGCTCAAAGCAGGACCAATCCTCAATTTTTGCCCCAGATCCCTAAATGGCCCCCTCAAGGATTGAACTCACAACCCTGCATTTAGCAGGCCAATGCTCAAACCACTGAGCTATCCCTCCCCCACAAGGGATAGTGTCCCCATTTCACAGATGGGGAAATTGAGAAAGAGAAGGGACGCAATGTACTCACGACCACATAGTAAATCAGGGATAGAACTGGGGATAGCACTCAGATCCCCATCATATGCTTAGATTAATAGAGTTATCTATTCCAAGGCCAGAAGAGACCACTGTGATCATCTTCTCTGACCCTCTGTGTAACACAGATCATAGGTCATTGCCAAAATAATTCCTAGAGCATATCATGTAGAAAAAAATCCAGTCTTGATTTTAAAAGGGTCAGTGATGAAGAATTCACCATAACCCCTGGTAAATTGTTCCAGTGGGGGTTAATTAGTCTCACTGTTACACCTTATATCCAGTCTGAATTGTTCTAGCTTCAACTTCCAGCCATTATGTTTCATCGTGGTATATCGTTCTCTGCTAGATTCAAGAGGCCATTGTTAAATATTTGTTCCCCATGATAGATCTAAATTTGAGCTGCTAAGGGGAAGGGAAGGGTAACATTTTATCCAGCCCCACAGCTTTCTGTACTGTTGGTCCACGCTTGGGTAAAGTCATCTACACAGGGACAGATGATGAATGAACTTGCTGCAGGGGCATTCCAGGGTTTGCCCCACCTTCCACAGCCAACAAAGGGTAAAGAAAGCCCCTCACAGGCTGCCACTAACTTCTGCTCATTTTCGGTCTCTCTTTTTCAGGATTAACCTCCCTTTACTGGACCGCACAATCCCTGATTACACCAGTTTCAACACAGTGGATGAATGGCTGGATGCCATCAAGATGGGCCAGTACAAGGAGAGCTTTGCCAGTGCCGGCTTTGCCACCTTTGATGTGGTGTCACAGATGACCATGGAGTAAGTGCCAATAGCAGTGGTTACAAACCAGACGCAAAGACCTCAGGATTCTTGCAACAATTGGCCATTATCAGATTTGAGGTTTCTGAGCTTTATATTAATCTTATCGTTACGCAATATTAATAATTTTTTGCCAGAAAAAGAAAACAACCCCCCCAATCATTTCTAATCTTTTCTATTCCTGCTTTTCCTCATTAATCCATGGGCTGAGTATCTGTCTACTAGATATTTCTACACCGTTCATCTCCATGCTATCCAATTGGTTTTCTCCCTCCTATGAAGATGCAGTTCTGCATGGGGTTCTCCAAACCCCGTAATTAGCACAACAATATCAAGGGGGAACAGTAAACATTACAGGCGGGCACAAGGCAGTTCTTCTGCCACTAGGGGGCACTTTGGGACGCCATGGTCCTAATGGATTCATTGCTGACAAGATTTGCATATTGCATACAAGTCGCTCCCTGAAGAAGGACTCTGAGAGCCAGGATGGTATCCCGTTCATTCCAAATAACCCTGCACACATCTGAAACAATGGTATGCCCCCCACCCCCATCCAACAGTAACAACAATATAGCAGGCTCTCCAGAGATGAGCAGGCTGCTGAAATGCCAGCTCCAGTGGGCTGCGGGCTGCTGGAATCCCTTAGGGCCTCGATGTGTCTATTAAAAGATTTGTGGCCAGGTGCATCAAACTTTGGAAGCCCTGCCAAGACAGTGGAATTAATGACCCATGCGGTAAGGCTGTCTGTAAGCACTGGAATGCTTTGTTTTCTTATGGGTCTGGGGCAGGGCAGCCTTCAGGTGAGCACACATACAGCTGATGGTCAATCGAAACCCATTCAGCCAAACAGCCAAACTGACCTTTTCTGTTTGGGGGTTTTTTGTTTTGTTCTTCACCTGGAAATATCTATGGGACCGTTCTGAACGTGTCCATGTATCCACAGCAGCTCCACGACTGCTAGAGGTGGCTTATGAAGCCTACAGGCTGAGCTTAGAAATGACAGTAACAGGTGCCCTAGGACAATCAGAGCAACTGAAGGAGGGCGAGAGGGAGGCTCTGGGTAGGGAAGAAGCACTGGTACACAAGCTGGGGAACACAATGTCAGCACTGTGACCCCACAGCTCTGCCAAACAGGTGACTGGGGGTTGCAGTGTTTCCAATAAAAACATACCCAAATTCAGCCTTCTCCAAGTCTCTGACTGGGCCAAAAGAAATCTGATGAGGTTCAATAAGGATAAGTGCAGGGTCCTGCACTTAGGACGGAAGAACCCAATGCACAGCTACAGACTAGGGACCGAATGGCTCGGCAGCAGTTCTGCGGAAAAGGACCTAGGGGTGACAGTGGACGAGAAGCTGGATATGAGTCAACCGTGTGCCCTTGTTGCCAAGAAGGCCAATGGCATTTTGGGATGTATACGTAGGGGCATTGCCAGCAGATCGAGGGACGTGATCGTCTCCCTCTATTCGACATTGGTGAGGCCTCATCTGGAGTACTGTGTCCAGTTTTGGGCCCCACACTACAAGAAGGATGTGGATAAATTGGAGAGAGTCCAGCGAAGGGCAACAAAAATTATTAGGGGTCTGGAACACATGAGTTATGAGGAGAGGCTGAGGGAACTGGGATTGTTTAGTCTGCAAAAGAGAAGAATGAGGGGGGATTTGATAGCTGCTTTCAACTACCTGAAAGGGGGTGCCAAAGAGGATGGATCTAGACTATTCTCAGTGGTAGAAGAGGACAGGACAAGGAGTAATGGTCTCAAGTTGCAGTTGGGGAGATTTAGGTTGGATATTAGGAAAAACTTTTTCACTAAGAGGGTGGTGAAACACTGGAATGCATTACCTAGGGGGGTGGTAGAATCTCCTTCCTTAGAAGCTTTTAAGGTCAGGCTTGACAAAGCCCTGGCTGGGATGATTTAATTGGGGATTGGTCCTGCTTTGAGCAGGGGGTTGGACTAGATGACCTCCTGAGGTCCCTTCCAACCCTGATATTCTATGATTCTATGATACTATGATTCTGGGCTGAGAAGCTGCAGATGACTGTATACAGAGCTGGTTGCTGAGTCAGTGGATTTGAAACGTTTCTTGGGGATGGTTCAGTTTTTCCAAAGTTCTGACTTTGCCCAGGCAGGTTTTGAAAGCTGCCGAGTTCCCCACCAGGTTCGCCTCCTGGGTCCTCAGCAGCCTGCCTGCCAGGTTGCTGGGGGGGCCTGCACTTCCAGATCCCATGGCTCCAGGAAAGGCTGCCCCACCCTGCAAAGACTGGGGAGGCTGGGAGCTGAGGGTTTTAGAGATGCCTGTTTTGGATCTTGTGGTGCAGTAAAGGGTGCTGGGAGTCTGAGCGGTATCTGTCTGTGCAGGAAGGGAGGGAAGGTCCATGCAGAGCCAGCACCCAGAAGTCATAGAATCATAGAATATCAGGGTTGGAAGGGACCTCAGGAAATCATCTTGTCCAACCCCCTGCTCAAAGCAGACCAATCCCCAATTAAATCATCCCAGCCGGGGCTTTGTCAAGCCTGACCTTAAAAACTTCTAAGGAAGGAGATTCTACCACCTCCCTAGGTAACGCATTCCAGTGTTTCACCACCCTCCTAGTGAAAAAGTTTTTCCTAATATCCAACCTAAATCTCCCCAGCTGCAACTTGAGACCATTACTCCTTGTCCTGTCCTCTTCTACCACTGAGAATAGTCTAGAACCATCCTCTTTGGAACCACCTCTCAGGTAGTTGAAAGCAGCTATCAAATCCCCCCTCATTCTTCTCTTCTGCAGACTAAACAATCCCAGTTTCCTCAGCCTCTCCTCGTAAGTCATGTGTTCCAGACCCCTAATCATTTTTGTTGCCCTTCGCTGGACTCTCTCCAATTTATCCACATCCTTCTTGTAGTGTGGGGCCCAAAACTGGACACAGTACTCCAGATGAGGCCTCACCAATGTCGAATAGAGGGGGACGATCAGGTCCCTCGATCCACTCGCTATGCCCCTACTTATACATCCCAAAATGCCATTGGCCTTCTTGGCAACAAGGGCACACTGACTCATATCCAGCTTCTCATCCACTGTCACCCCTAGGTCCTTTTCCGCAGAACTGCTGCCAAGCCATTCGGTCCCTAGTCTGTAGCGGTGCATTGGATTCTTCCATCCTAAGTGCAGGACCCTGCACTTATCCTTGTTGAACCTCATCAGATTTCTTTTGGCCCAATGCTCCAATTTGTCTAGGTTGCTCTGTATCCTATCCCTACCTGCCACCGTATCTACCACTCCTCCTAGTTTAGTATCATCCGCAAATTTGCTGAGAGTGCAATCCATACCATCCTCCAGATCATTTATGAAGATATTGAACAAAACCGGCCCCAGGACCGACCCTTGGGCCCCTCCACTTGATACCGGCTGCCAACTAGACATGGAGCCATTGATCACTACCCGTTGAGCCCGACAATCTAGCCAACTTTCTACCCACCTTATAGTGCATTCATCCAGCCCATACTTCTTTAACTTGCTGACAAGAATACTGTGGGAGACCGTGTCGAAAGCTTTGCTAAAGTCAAGAAACAATACATCCACTGCTTTCCCTTCATCCACAGAACCAGTAATCTCATCATAGAAGGCGATTAGATTAGTCAGGCATGACCTTCCCTTGGTGAATCCATGCTGACTGTTCCTGATCACTTTCCTCTTGTGTAAGTGCTTCAGGAGAGATTCCTTGAGGACCTGCTGCATGATTTTTCCGGGGACTGAGGTGAGGCTGACTGGCCTGTAATTCCCAGGATCCTCCTTCTTCCCTTTTTTAAAGATTGGCACCACATTAGCCTTTTTCCAGTCATCCGGGACTTCCCCCGTTTGCCACGAGTTTTCAAAGATAATGGCCAATGGCTCTGCAATCACAGCCACCAATTCCTTTAGCACTCTCGGATGCAACGCATCCGGCCCCATGGACTTGTGCACATCCAGCTTTTCTAAATACTCCCTAACCACCTCTTTCTCCACAGAGGGCTGGCCACCTACTCCCCATGCTGTGTTGCCCAGCGCAGCAGTCTGGGAGCTGACCTTGTTTGTGAAGACAGAGGCAAAGAAAGCATTGAGTACATTAGCTTTTTCCACATCCTCTGTCACTAGGTTGCCTCCCTCATTCAGTAAGGGGCCCACAGTTTCCTTGGCTTTCTTCTTGTTGCCAACATACCTGAAGAAACCCTTCTTGTTACTCTTAACATCTCTTGCTAGCTGCAGCTCCAGTTGTGATTTGGCCCTCCTGATTTCATTCCTACATGCCCAAGCAATATTTTTATACTCTTCCCTGGTCATTTGTCCAATCTTTCACTTCTTGTAAGCTTCTTTTTTATGCTTAAGATCCGCAAGGATTTCACCGTTAAGCCAAGCTGGTCGCCTGCCATATTTACTATTCTTTCGACACATCGGGATGGTTTGTCCCTGTAACATCAATAGGGATTCCTTGAAATACAGCCAGCTCTCCTGGACTCCTTTCCCCTTCATGTTAGTCCCCAGGGGATCCTACCCATCAGTTCCCTGAGGGAGTCGAAGTCTGCTTTCCTGAAGTCCAGGATCCGTTTTCTGCTGCTTACCTTTCTTCCCTGTGTCAGGATCCTGAACTCGACCAACTCATGGTCACTGCCTCCCAGATTCCCATCCACTTTTGCTTCCACTGATAATTCTTCCCGGTTTGTGAGCAGCAGGTCAAGAAAAGCTCCCCCCATAGTTGGCTCCTCCAGCACTTGCACCAGGAAATTGTCCCCTACATTTTCCAAAAACTTCCTGGATTGTCTATGCACCGCTGTATTGCTGTCCCAGCAGATATCAGGAAAATTAAAGTCACCCATGAGAACCAGGGCGTGCGATCTAGTAGCTTCTGCGAGCTGCCAGAAGAAAGCCTCATCCACCTGATCCCCCTGGTCCGGTGGTCTATAGCAGACTCCCACCACTACATCACACTTGTTGCTCACACTTCTAAACTTAATCCAGAGACTCTCAGGTTTTTCTGCAGTTTCGTACCTGAGCTCTGAGCAGTCATACTGCTCCCTTACATACAGTGCTACTCCCCCACCTTTTCTGCCCTGCCTGTCCGTCCTGAACAGTTTATAACCATCCATGACAGTACTCCAGTCATGTGAGTTATCCCACCAAGTCTCTGTTATTCCAATCACGTCATAATTCCTTGACATCACCAGGACCTCCAGTTCTCCCTGCTTGTTTCCAAGGCTTTGTGCATTTGTATACAGGCACTTGAGATAACCTGCTGATCGCCCCTCATTCTCAGTATGAGGTAGGAGCCCTCCCCTCACAGACGTTCCTGCCTGTGCTTCCTCCCGGTATCCTGCTTGCCCACTTACATCAGGGCTTTGGTCTCCTTCCCCCGCTGAACCTAGTTTAAAGCCCTCCTCACTAGGTTCGCAAAGATGCTCTTCCCTCTCTTCTTTAGGTGGAGCCCATCTCTGCCCAGCACTCCTCCTTCATGGAACACCATCCCATGGTCAAAGAATCCAAAGCCTTCTCTCCGACACCACCCGTGTAGCCATTCATTGACTTCCACGATTCGACAGTCTCTACCCAGGCCTTTTCCTTCCACGGGGAGGATGGACGAGAAGACCACTTGCGCCTCAAACTCCTTTATCCTTCTTCCCAGAGCTACGTAGTCCGCAGTGATCCGCTCAAGGTCATTCTTGGCAGTATCATTGGTGCCCACGTGGAGAAGCAGGAAGGGGTAGCGATCTGAGGGCTTGATGAGTCTCGGCAGTCTTTCCGTCACATCGCAAATCTTAGCCCCTGGCAAGCAGCAGACTTCTCTCTTTTCCCGTCAGGGCGGCAGATAGATGACTCAGTCCCCCTGAGGAGAGAGTCCCCGACCACCACCACCGCCTCCTTCTCTTGGGAGTGGTGGTCGTGGAACCCCCAACCTCAGGACAGTGCATCTCATGCCTTCCAACCAGCGGAGTCTCCTTCTGCTTTCTCCCCCCAGACGTATCATCTGGTCCACTCTCCGCAATGGTACCTGTGGAGAGAACATGAAAACGGTTACTTACCTGTGTCTGCGTTGCTGTTACCTGGACATTCCCCCTTCTTCTTCTGGAGGTCACATGTTGCCAAGCTTCCTCACTGGCCTCTTGGCTCTGCTGTGCAACCTGCTCTAAATCTTTAGAGCTTTGTGCCCGTAGAAGCATATCCTGACTTTTGTCCAGAAAATCCTCAGATTCTCGTATGCAACGCAGGGTCGACATCTGCTGCTCCAGACCTTCGATCTTCTCTTCCAATATGGATACTAGCTTGCACTTTGTACAGAAAAAGTCGCTTCTGTCCTGTGGAAGAAAGACAAACATGGCACATCCAGTGCAGGTCACAATAGCTGAACCCCCCCCCCCCTCCATATCACCTTCCTCCTATGAGCTTCCTCAGAGAAGCTGGCAAGATGTAAGCCTCACTGGGCTCACCCCAGGCGAACTCCCAGGCAAACTCCTGCTGTGTCCTGCTCTGCTGGTTCGCTGCCGCTCAGCTGGTTCGCGGAGCTCTGGCTATTTTTAAACAGCCAGGCTTCCCTGAAACAAACAAACAGACACTCCTAATACCCGCCCCCTGCAGGCTACCACCCAATCAGGCACTCGCTCAGGCTTTCAAACTGCCCTCCCAGCAAACACACACTCGGATGCTCACTCAGCAAACACGCACTCGGATACTCACCAATCCCAGATTTCCTTCGGGATGTTAGTGCAGAGGATGCTGTCCGAGAGTCTGGGGAATACCAGGGCTGCTGGGGCCTTGGGTACTGCTGTGTTGGGAGTCTCCCCATTGGGCTGTCTCAGAAGGCGCAGGCAGAGGGCTGCTTGAGTGTGCGCAGTCTGCTCAGCTGGCTGCTCTCCTGCCCCCACTCACCGTTGGCTTGTGACTGGAGGTAGCAAAGGGCCAGTGCAAGCTGCCCTACGTGGCTTCTGTGCTGGAGGAATGGTCCTGCAGTCCCTTGCCTCACGTGTTTGGCCCCAACATGTCCAGGCGGTGGTGTGACAACAGTCAAATGGAGAGCATCTGATTTACAACAGGGAATTCACCATCTACAGTAATATGTCCTTTGTAGTGCCAGCCCCCTGCTTCCCTGGGACTTGTGTAGAGCCTCAGGCATAGAATTCACAAGCATGACTTTTTCTGATAAAAACCAATCCCCTAATAGCCAATGGTTCAGGCCGTGGAAATCCTGGCCAGGAGAAATAGGCAGGATTAGCCGGGGGACAGGAGCCTCCTTGCCCCCACTGGGGATGCAGCAGCTTGGCAGTGACCACAGATGGTTCCTGTCCGACAGCCAGCCATGCAGCAACTTGTGTGAAATGAGCTGCTGGCCCCAGTCCTAGTGGGAAGGTCCTGGGTGCCCACACACAAAATCTTCACCATTGGCACTAACTTGCCATCCTTGTTGGCACTCCCCTTAGAGACGCTAAAGAGCAAAAGCCCGGCTGTCTTAGAGAAGGATCCCTTGGGATGGAGCTGAGGTACAATATGATGCACAGCCCAGGCAGCTTCCATCAGATTCATGTATGTGATGGCAATGGGACCCATCAGAATACACAGACGATAATAAACATGAATACTAATGTAATGTTTTCCATAAAGAGACCTCAAAGTGCCTTGCAAACAAAGGTCAGTGTCATGATCCCCATGTTACTAATGTGAAAACTGAAGGACCAAAATGTGATGAGAGAGAGAGATGACATAAGAACAGCCACACTGGCTCAGACCAGTGGTCCTTCTAGCCCAGTGTCCTGTCTTCTGACAGTAGGCAGTGCCAGGTGCTTCAGAGGGAATGACCAGAACAGGGCAATTATCGAGTGATCCATCCCCTGTAGTCCGCTCCCAGCTTCTGGCAGTCAGAGGCATAGGAACACCCAGAGCATGGGGTTGCATCCCTGACCATCTTGGCTAATAGCCATTGCTGAACCTATCCTCCAGGGCTGTCAGTCCTCCACCTTCCATCAGCAACAAATTCATGTCATTTGTTGCAGTTCAGTGATTTGCAGAGCTCTGAACATGGGAATGAGCTGTTAGTCGTCAGTTCTGAATATAGTGTGTGGCATAGACCATCTTGGGCATACTGCAGCTACCTAACAGGAAGTGCAGAGGCTAGGAGAAGTAGGCTAGGGAGAGACTTAGAGACAGACAAAGTACCGGGGCTCTGAGTGAGAGACAAAACCCAGTTTAACCTGTTACATTTCTGTAGTAATAGTTTAATAGAAGCAACCCTAAGACTCCCAGCTTCCTCAAGAAAGCTTTGCAGATGCATGTTCAGCGTGTGGGTTTGTTCTGTGTCTGAACAGGGTTCCTTACTGGCCTTTATTGTGTATTTGTTTTTATTCCAAAGGGACATTCTGCGAGTCGGGGTCACTTTAGCAGGCCATCAGAAGAAAATTCTGAACAGTATCCAAGTGATGCGAGCACAGATGAATCAGATCCAATCTGTGGAGGTTTGATGTTCACACGTCCTCACACTCCTCTTCCTCAAGGCCCTTCTCCCCTTTGCCCCTGTACGTCCAAGCTCCAGTTCTTGAGTGTTCTGCATTCACCAGAGACAGGCAGCTGCTCTAAGGATCATGGCAACAGGAAGAAACATCCTGACAACAAAAGGTTGCCAAGAGCTTCTAGAATTTAAGCAATGGAAAAAGGGAACAAGGAAGACAAATATTTTGGGGGGAAACTATGAAATATTTTTTAAAAATAATAATAATAAAGCAATGGCATTTTTGAAAAGGGCTCTGAGATCCACAGGAGTCTCCAAAGGGAGATAAAAGAGCAGATCCTTTCATTTTCTTCCTGCACAAGGCTGCTTCAGCAGGCCTCAGACACCTCTGGAGCAAAGAGACTTTGTCAAGGAGATGAAAGCCAAGTGAAGACATGGGAAGCGCTCCTCCGTTTCTCCCTTGGGATGGTGACTCTGGGGTTATCCTGCAGCCAGCAGTCATCCCCGAAAGCCCCCAGCTGGCAAATCACAGGGAGAGAGAGAGCTGAGAAGTTCTTGCCATGTAATGGACCAAGCGCATCTGAAAAGTGGCAAACTTTTGCAAAGCTGAAGATTTTTGTAAAATAAACAAACTGAGACAAGAAGATTCTTTTTTCCTGCAGATGAGAATGAACCTTGAACCCACTAGGAATGGGGGATGGGGAAACCAATCCTTTTTAGAGCTCTTATTTTCGCTTGACATGGAACGGTTTAGTGAGTGATGCGTTTTCCAGGGGGTCTTCCCATCCACCCCTCCAATGGCATCATTGTCTCATACATATCATATGCACAAGACTTTTAGTGATCGCCTCACTAGTTGCCAATGACCTTTTCTCAGAAGACTTCCCAAGTACAGTATGTAGTAGTTTTTGATTACAAATGCTGACGTGTCCATTTATTTTTCTGTTGTCGTTGTTTGGAAATTTGTCCTTTGACCTTGTTTGTTTACAACAATTTGTGGTTTGGGGGATGGATTTTGTTTTTTGGTTGGTTGGTTGGTTGGGTTTTTTTATGAAAAGGAACTGACATTTCCAGGCTTCGTATCTCTCCAGAACTTGAACCTTCTCCCTGTGGAAGGAGAATTGCAGCTTACTGACTAGACAATACGCCAAGGGCAAGATTTTTTATATTCACATTTCCTCCTGTTTGCTTGTTAGTTATTTTGTAATTTCCATTGCCTGACAGCTGTTTCTAGCTGCTGGGTGTCTGGCTGAAATAACCACCTGCCCAGCTGGGGCTGCTGCTGCAGGGCAGGGCAGGGTTATGGAGGGGTTTGTGGATGGGGAAAGAGGGGTCATTCCACAGCTCATGATCAGAGCCCTTTGGAGACGCAGGACTGTTTAGGGAGGTGAGACCCGAAGAGTTATGCTGATCCTACCAGCTGTGAGAAAAGAAGGGGAGGGGGGATGCACTAAGGGCAGCCGCCAATATCCTGGCAGAAGGTTTCTCAGAGTGGGGACGCTGTCACAGGCCAGGCTGTAAATCATTCACTGTGATACCTAATGCTGTGTGGCTGCTCTCTATGCACTCAGATGCTCAGCCCCTGCCTCAGGAGCTGCTTCACGTGCCAAAGGCTTCGTTCTCAGCCGCCACATCTAGGGGAGGCCAAAACAGCAAAAGCGAAAACTCGTGAACAAATAGGTCTGGCCAAGTGCCCACAGCAGGCAGGTTCCTCCCCAGACCAAACCAGCTGACCAGTCAGTCAGGGGGGTTATAAAGAACTGACACTGAGGCTTTAGTTACAGAACAAACCCCTGGACACTGGACAAATCGTAGGGCAGTGCATGAGCGCAAATGCTTGCATTTGCTCTTGGAGCTTTCATCATCCTGTGTCCTTCTGGGCATGTGCGGTATCACTCGGCATTCCTCAGGCTGCGCCCAGGGTCACCGTGTCTTTCATGCAGGAACACCTTTGCTTTGCAGCAGTACAGGGCCTTGAAGACGTGTTCACAGGGAGCTAGTCTGGATTATTTTCCAGTGGCTGAAGCCAAGAGGGCAAAGCATGTGCTGTGAAGAGAATCCTATGTGTGGCTCACCCTCCTGGGTCACGCAGGCTTGTACTGGAGTCTTTATAAAATATGTAAAGCCCTGTACAAAATACTTAATGTTTTCCCCTTAAGATTTGACTGGGAGACAAAACATGGCTGAGAGACAGGTCCCAGTGAGCTTTGGGTCACCCCTCTGCTCAGCTCTGTTCTCTCTGGTGTGTTTGGTGCACAGCTACAGCAGCAGGAGCCTGAAATGCAAAGTCTGCCTCTCAAGGGTCCGTTCATCTGAAATGTGTCTAGACACTGGGGCTGGTTTTTACATGGCCTGATGGCCAAACAATCACTGGTATTTTGGGGACCTCTGTAACTGGGCCAGGCCGTAGTTCTCAGTGACCTCCGTGTCAATTCAGAGCAACTGCTCTGAAATGAATGGCACCGCTCCAGATTTCACGGAGAATAGAATTTGGCCAAGTCTCTGATGATTGGGGTGAGAAAGAAGCAATGGAAGCAGACTGAAGTAACGCCAGGCGTGCTTAGGCTCCTGGGGGCCCGGGAGTGTCAGCTGTCTGTTCTGCGTTCTGACACACAGTCCAGTCAGTCTTTATCTGTGTATTCAACTGGTGTGTGTGTAAACGGGCCCTGTGTTTAACAAGCAGCATACCTGAGAACTGTGTGATCTAGCGTTACAGGATTGGCACACAAGAGACAGTGTGTCAGCTGGAACATTCCTAGTGCTTGCCAGGGGCGTACTGGGAAAATGGAGGCCTCTCCGCACAGAGTGTGATAGATGGGTGAGCAGAGCAGCAGAGAGAAATGCTTCCTTACTGCAGCTCTCTCTTCCACTGCAAGCGCTACATTTTAACACGGGAGAGCTCATCAGTGTCGCCCAAAGGTATCGGACGAGGCTGCTCAGTGCCATCCCCAGGGGACGGACGCACAGGGCTGTACTAAATCGTATAGCCATAGTCAGCCAGCTGCTATGTGAACAAGGAACGCTTTTGAGTGCGAGGAGATCTGCCTCTGTAAAAAACCCACCAGCAAATTCCAATGGGGCAACCATCTGGAATGATCACATGATGCGCTTGCGTTGGCTTTCCCAGACAATGCTTGACTGTTCTGGTCCACCCATTACATGCTTCCATGAACTCAGTAGGAGTGACGGCCATGCTGCAGCCCTCACAGTCGGTCACCTTCGGACAGGGCTCTGGGGAGAGCTTATGATCGTGTCCACTGGGCGATGTTCTGCCTTGATGCACTAAACCTGCTCTTCACCCGCCAACTGGCATTATGCACATCTAACTGCCTGACCCCACCCACTGTGAAAGAAGGGATTGTACAGAGCGGTGGATGCCGGAGTTGGCCTGAGCGGTGGCAAGGCAGAAAGGTGCATCGTCATTTCTTCCCTGGACCAAAAATCACACAGTGTCAACCCAAGAAGTGCATGTTTTCTGGTCTGTTAATGCCAGGTGTCACGGTGACCGCTTACCTGGGACGAGCGGAGAATGAGACAGAAATGGAAAGAACGAATAATGCACCATTTCTCTCTGCAGCTTTCCAGCTGAGAACATGAGGAGCCACCGTCCAACATTCCTCACCCGTCCCCTTGCCTGGTAATGCTTTCAGAGGTAGGGTCTGCTCCTAGGAAAGCAGAGAGCCACTGGGGTGACTTCAAAACAATTGCATTTCATGGGTGTAAAACATACTATTGTGAAACATTCTTATAGTGGCAAAAATCAGCTTCAAACAGAGAGCAGGTAACAAGTGAAAAAGTAACATGGACACTGTGACACAATGGAGTGGGGGTGTGTATATCTTTTAGCAATTTCATCTTGCTGAGTTTGTCAGTCAGCTTGTTGCAATTTGGCTGTTCCCCTCCAGCCGTCCAGCCCAGCTTCCAGATCTAGGGTTTTCTTCCTCCAGCTTCTTACAGTCCATCTTCCGGCTGCTACAGCCTGCCTTGCATCAGTAATGATGGTGTCTGGCAGGAGAATTTAAGTTGGAATTCCAAAGTTATGTTGAAAATAGCAATAAAAATGTCAAGCAATGACCCACCCATGGTGTCGATACCATAACTGAGCAGCAAGAACCAGAAAGAGTAGGATGGAGGGTGCTGATGCCAGGGTACCAGAATCCCAAGGGTGTCATATTTAACAAGTTTCAAAGTAGCAGCCGTGTTAGTCTGTATTCGCAAAAAGAAAAGGAATACTTGTGGCACCTTAGAGACTAATAAATTGGTTAGTCTCTAAGGTGCTACAAGTACTCCTTCTCTTTATATTTAACAAGCAACTCTTAGCTTTCACCTCCAGCTCTGTAAGTTGAATTAATGGCTAAGAGCTACTTTGGAGTAAAAGAAAAATAAACTCGGAAGCACTTTCATTATAGCTCTGCCATGAGCACTTGCTTCCTCTCAGCCACAGTGGAGGATGGAGATATAGGGGCCGTTGGGGGTGGGTTCACCATTCAGGGATTCATCTTTTTGTCTCATGTCTCAAAGATAAGAAACTGTGGGCCAGATCCTCAATTGCTGTCAATAGACAAAACGCCATTGAAATCAAAGGGGCTGTGCCAACTTACGTCAGCTGAGGAGTTGCTCAGTTAGGTTCTTTATGTATTCTGAGCACTTACCCACCAAATAGTGACCAGTAACTTCCAGTACTGGGGCACCCCCAGGAGCTAGGTGCGTGTTGCTCACAACAGCATTAATTCATTGTATAGTGGTATCAGTTAATTGTCGTAGTACACAAGTGAAAGGGCTGGTTCCTGCTCTCCCTTACACTTGTACACTAGGGTAGCCCTGGTGGCTTCACTGGACTAGCTCAGATTTACACCAGCGTAAGCAAGAGGAGACCCATTTGCAGTACAGCAGATAAAGTAATCACCAGTGCAAGGCAAAGAGGAAAGCAGCGATCACCTTGTCACTTACACAGTCACTGCATGGAAAACTATTGTAGAAGATCACAGTCTAGCTGGGATGGCAGGAGTAACCCGCAAGGCTGGATCCATCTAGAGTGTAAAACAGAGCCGGGGAAGAGGGAGGAAATCACCAGTACGGGGTTGTTCCAAAGGTGAGGTATTTTTACAGCTGAACGGAAGGGGGTGTTTTATCAATGTTTGGTCCTAAATGTGGCAGGAACGCATCCACCCATACGGCAGTCCATCTCTTGGGTCTGGGCTGTTCTGCCAGCAACAATGGATCATGTCTGCTATAGAGGTTAGCTTCACTGGCCGTTCCTGGGGAAACACCCCAGAGAGGCTGAGGAGGGACAGCTTTTCCATTCCTCTCCTTTGCTCTGTATTCCGAAGGGGGCCTGTGTGGAGCCAGAGTCCTCAGATTTGGAGAGCTCGGTTGTGCCTGCTCCTGATTGCCTGCCTGAGATTGGGCATCAGAGGAAGCCCGATCTGTGGCGTCGTAATCATCTCCACAGCCACCAGCAGGTGCTGCAGCACAAAAGTCGATGCTGACTTGGGCGAGTCGGGGGAGTGATGGTGCTGCAAGTTTCTCTCTCACACTGGTGTCCTTAGTAACAAATAATGCAGGGAGAGAACTAAAGGAAACCTACAGGGCAGGATGGCAAGCGATTTGGAGTATTTCGTAGGTCGTCTCTGGGGAGTGCAGGGGTGAAAGATGGTCATGGAGGCAAAGCCCATCCTTCACCCATCACACAAGAGTGCCAATGCCTATCAAAGCGCAGCCCCTGGCGTGGGTGGGTGGCTGAGCTCACTGCAGAAGGGACTGGCCCATGTTTGCCTCTGTCCTATTGTAACCTGCAGCTCAGGGCATGAAAATGCAAAACGAGGCCTTGGGGGAATTCCTGAGGGAAGCAAGAGGCTGCCCTGTCAGCCTGTGTGTGACCTCCGTGGAGCTGGTCTGAGCCAGGGGCCCAGCCCAGAGGGCAGTGAGGGGGTAGTATCATCATTGTGTCTGTGATTGCTGCACACAGATATTTTCCTTTGGAATAGCTCTGTGTGCGCTTGTGCAGAGACCCCTGCAAGCTCCATGTGGCGAACCAGCTGCAGGCAGCGCCCCCATCTGGCAGGTTCATGCAGGTAATGCTGCGCTGTCCTGCAGGGGGTGACGGGCTCACCCTGCCAGCTGGGGAGATTTGAAGGCTCCAGGCCTGGCTGCTGAGAGGCAGTGAGTGCTGGGGTGGAGCTGTGAGCTGATCTGGCACTAAATGCCTCCCTGGGGGAGGAGCCAGGGAAGGAGTTAGGGGACTCCTCGCAGGGTGTCACTTCTGCCAGACCCCATCTGTAGCACCCTGCAAGGTGCTGTGAGGTAGAGAAGGGAAATGGTGCTGCCTGCCACCTCCTCCGTCTCCAGGGCAAAGGCTGGTGCCGTTTACATCCCCAGGCACTTTCTTGCATTTCCTTTTAGCTTTGACTGGTCCCGCTGCTGGGCAGTCTGAACGCCCACCTGCCCCTGTCATCACTCCAGCCAGCCAGGCACTGAGGTGCTACCCAGCTGGGTGAGGAGCCCTCCTTCATTAACTCTGCAAAGCCCTGGCACTGGGAGCGGTGGGTGGGAACAAACCTCGAGCTTTAACAGTGTTGCCAGCTCATGAGTTCACTGTGAGTCTCACAATATCTGGTGGGTTTTTTTAAAGCCCCAGCTTCTGGAGTGTTGGGATTATGAGAGAATCTGGGCTTTCCTAAAAACAAAGGTGCAATTCCTAGTTTTTATCTGTGGAGAAGCATTGTGACAGGTCACCCCAAAGCCATGGAGAGAGACCCCAAAGCTGTGAAAGGGGACCTCAAAGGCACCGCACAAGCAGGCAGAGCCAGACCCAGCCCTGAGCATTTATTCTAATCTCAGGATTGCTTAGGGCCCATCTCATCAGCTTTCACCACTTGGGACTGGCAGTGCCTGGGACCATAGTGCCCAAGGGAATTGGGCAGGGCGGGTGGGGCACCAGCCCAGGGAGTGGGCAGCACAGCACCCCCAAGCAGGCATAAAGGGGGTCTGGTAGGAAAGGGTTTTTCTTTTCTTTTTTTAAGGAAATAATTTCTAAGGGGTGAGGGCAGAGAGGGCCAGTCTGAGCATGAGGTGGAGCTCCCGGTCAGGGAAGGGGCGAGCAATTCAGAGTGACACCCCAACCCCCAGCCGTTCTGACATGTCAGAACTATACAAGGGGCTGGGTAAAGCTGGACAACAAAATTCAACTAAACTTTTTTCCATTGAATAATGGGGGTGCTCCAAGGAAACTTACTGGTTTCAAGAGAAATTTTGTTGTGAAGGTTTCTCAGGTCTAGGATCCAGCTAGATATGAGAGCGAGTGAGTGACACCCCAGAACAGCCAGTACCCCTCACCTAGCAGCTGGGAGAATCAGGCAGAACCAGGTTTGAAAACAGCTGTCCCACAGCCCAAGCAAGTCCCTAACTGCCATTTTATAAGGGGCTCATTTACATTCAGAATTGGAATTAAATCAAAATTCTAACCCCGAAAATGTCTTGCAAAGCGGAGTGGTTTTCTGCCCAGCCCAGTGTCTGAGGCTAACCATGAGTCTGGCTTCTCTGGGGTGGATCCTCTGCCACCGAGCTCCCTGCAGCTCTGGAATCAGCTCCAAACTTTTCTCTGCCTTGGTTAATTTCTCTTTATGGCCTCTCCTCCCTTTATAGAGCTACCACAGAGCACATAGGTGTTGATGCAGTTCAGGCCAGGCCTGCACACCGCTAGGAAAGCAGATGGAAGAGTGAAGCCAGGTTGCTTTGCCCCTGAACCATAACAACCTCCATGCCCTGGCTCCCTGTGCTGCCCATCCTCTCCGGGAGCAAGTTGCCCTGGATGACGGGTCTGCAAGGAAGCTTAAAGGGGTGTCAGGATAGCAGGGCTGATGCAGCTTGTTTTAAATATTATGCACCTGTTGGCCCTTCGCAGCCACTGCTGTGCCACAGGGAGGGGCCCTAGCCCATCAGGCTCCCCATGGACAAATGAGCAGACTGTCCCAGCCACCTTGTAAACAGTGATCCATGTTCTTGGGAGATGAATTATTGAGCACTCCCAGCTCTGTAACATGGGCTTCTCCTGCGTGACCCCAGCACAGCTAAGCCCTCTTGCTTCCCCACCGCCTGGTCAGGAGCAGCGTGTGGGGAGCAAGCGTGCTGCAGGATTTGGTTAGTCCCAGCGTGAAGGATCCTGGGATCAGGCCCTGCATGCTCTTTACTGTGGGATGGGTCGGTGGAAAGGGCAGCTTGCTGGTCGAGCAAAGAAGCACAATCTGAGTGTATTTTCGGGAAGTGATGCAATCCGTTCCCTGAGCCCAGGAGAGTGGGGAGCCGTGCGAGTGATTTAATAGTTAAACCTAGGATTAGATGTTAGGTCCCTGGGTCTTGTCCCAGCTCTGTGACCTCGTGCAAGTAATTTCTCCTCCCTGTGCCTCCAGAGTGCATTGAGCTTAGTTAATTAATCATGTTCTTTGCCATCTTCCATTAGATGCTTTAGAAAGGCAGAATATTGTACAAAGAGCCTTGACTTGCTTTGTAGCAACCATCTTCTAGACATGAGCACCTTGCTTTGAGCAGCCACAATTCCTGCTGATCCCAGTGAGAGCTGGGTTTCAATGCACCTCTCAGGGTGAGGCCATCAGACTTGTCTTGAATGGTCCCTAGCAAGTATTGCGGGCTCCAGAGGGCATCGTTGTTCTCTGGGATACAGGTGAGGAGCTCAGTGAAGGTGAGCAATAATTATGAGCCTCAAGACCTCAGTGTAACGTAGAGTGGGCTGGGTTGGGCGACTCAACGTCCTTTTCTGTAGCACTAGACACAGTCTCATATCTCAGTGCGCGTCTGAGAAACCGCAGAGAGCAAACATCCCTCTCCATTTACCAGAAAGGCAGCTATTGCGACCAATATCATTCCAGCAGAATCTGCAGCTGTCCCTGCTGCTGGACTTCTGCGCCCAGAGCCAGGGTTGGCAATGCAGAGGGGAAACTACCTGCCCTCATATAAGGAAATCCTTCAATGCATATCTAGATAACACCGTAGGGAGGCGAAGAGCCATACAGTAGTGGAAAGGCTGGCTGAGTGTAATGGCAATGTCTCTGCTTGCCTGTTAGCATCTACATTCAGCAGATGCTTCCATATGATCCGTACTATGCTGGGGATTTTCCCTTTCAAAGAGAGGTGCTGAATAGCTCTAACCTGTGATATGTTTGAAAGGCTTACAAAGAGGTGCTGACATTATTCCGGAACAAGGTGTTTGTGGCTGAAAGTCCATTTTGCTGTGTTCCTAGTTCATCTGTTGGCTCACAAGGTGGTTAATAGTCTTTGTTTCATCACAGAACCTTGTGGCTCGGTGTGCGAAGCCCTCATTGGGAGGGAGAGGGACCCTTCGACTGCCCAAGACAAGTAACTAATCAGTGTTCCATCTGCTCATTAGCCACCCAGCATTTGCCTCATGGAGTGACCTTGTTATCTGGTGGGCCCAAGGGGAGTCCCAATCCTGATTACTTGCTCTGTCTCGCCCTCGTACATTGGCTGTGGCCCTGTGGACAATGTAATGGTTTTCATGACAGTATTTGTATTTTTTTAAACGTGAATGGGGAGATAGTGTGCAGGTCCTTGTAACACAGGGGTGTGTGTCTTCCATTCCGACCAGGGCTTCCCCTGGCTTCGTCAAATATCTTTGGATGTTCCTCAGAAAAAATAAAATAAAATAAATCGGATGTATTTATAAACGAAACAGAAACCTGCTGCTCCAATGCCTTTGTAGGAGTATTTTTAACACAACATTTTTTCAAAATAAATGTGAATTGTAACGTTTGAAGCATTTGCTCATGGTTTTCCTTCCTTGCTCCTCTTCCAACTTTTGCCCTCCTCAGTAATATTGCTCCAGTGTAAATGCTGAACTAGGGAACCACAAAAGGTATTGGTCCCTTAGAGAGACACACACAGAATGACTGCATACTGCATGCCTGGGAAATATCCTTATGATCGATCGATAGATTAGATTAGATTAAATTAAAATTAGTAGCACCATGCCCTCGCCTAAGTGTAAAGTGATGTAGGCTGTTAATTTGACAAATTCTACTATTTTCTCTGCGACTTTTCCACAAACAGACTTTGATTTTCACAAATTTGTTTGTTACTCTGGAATGTGCCACAAATCCTTTATGAGAGTTTGAGTCAATGGATTGTTTGTAAACTAGTGACTTTGACAGCTCACTGTTCATTATTCCTGGTATGTGATTGACCATTTAAGTCACATGGAGGTTCTGCTTCCTGCTGGGATTGCTGAAACATTTATAAACAGCAGGAGGAAAATCAAGGAGAGCCCAAACGGTCTGAGTGGACACGTCTGACGTGAACCTCCACATGAAAAGGGCTGCATGTGCGGTCGTGAGATTTCACTCTCCATCAACATCCCTGTAATCAACAAAAGTGGCCTGTACTAAAGTTCACAGTAAATTAGTGACAGGTTCACAAATTTAACAGAAGTGAATTCGCTGTTTTTATTTGATTGAATGCTCAGAAATAGTTCTCTGCAGCGTTCAGCTCACAGGAAAAATAATGCACACGCTAAGGCCTTTTCTACACTACAGAGTTAAGTCGGCTTAAATTACATCGACGCCGGTATGCTGCTTTAATTATATCAGTTGTACACATCCACACAACGCTCCTTGTGTCGGTGGAGTGAGTCCAAAGTCAGTGCTCTTGCATCAACAGAGAGCGCGTTGAATCGTGGGTAGCTATCCCACTGTGCAACTTGCCTCCCACGGCTGCTGGGAGATCTGGGAATGGATCGCAGTGTATCACGAGGGCATGCTCACCGTCCCATGATGCAATTATTTCCGTGCCATCGTTCCATGGACTTCCGACTTCACTTTGTGTCATTTTATATCAGTCCCTGTAAACTGTGCACCCACCATCTCTGCCTGAAAGCATGGATCCTGAACTGCTGGCCAGTCTGGTGATGAGTGTTATGAACACAAGGCGGCTGGTCCTGCAGTATTTCATGAGCTGGGAAATAGAAAGTGAATCTGTATTGTCTGTCCTGCTGCATGCAATGGAAAGAAACAAAGATTGCTGCTAGCATTCACGGAGCAGCTGCACACAGTGGACTGTCTGTACTGGGCTCAGGAAACAAGCGCTGAGCAGTGGTTGTATCCTATGACTGGAGAATTGCAAATATAGTTCTTATATCTAAGAAAGGAAAATATTATCTGGGAAACTACAGGTCCATTAGGTTGACCTTAATTGTATGCAGGGTCTTAGAACAAATTTTGTAAGAGAATGTAGTTAAGGACATAGAGGTAAATAGTAACTGGGCTGAAATACAACATGGTTTCACAAAAGGTAGATCGTGCCAGACCAAGCTGATCTCTTTCTTGTAGAAGATAACTGATTTTCTAGACCAAGGAAATGCAGTAGATCTAACCTACCTGGATTTCAGTAAAGCATTTAATACCATTCCACATGGGGAATTACGAGTTAAATTGGAGAAGATCGGAATTAATACAAGAATTGAAAGGTAGGTAAGGCACTGGTTATAGGGCACACTAGAAAGGGTCATTTTAAAAGGTGAACTGCGAGGTTGGAGGGAGGTCAGTAGTGGATTTCCTCAAGGCCTGGTACTGAGACCAATCATATTTAAAATTTTCATCAATGACTTTGGCATAAAACTTGAGTGTCCTAATAAATCTGCAGATGACACAAATTGGGAGGTATTGCCAATATGAAGATCTGGATGACCTTGAAAACTGGAGTAATAGAAAAGGGATAAAATTTAATAGTGCAAAGTGCAAGGTCATGCACTTAAGGACTAACAACAATAATTTTTGCTATAAACTGGGGATTTATCAGTTGGAAGCGATGGAGGAGGAAAAAAGACCTCAATGTATTGACAGGTTTCAGAGTAGCAGCCGTGTTAGTCTGTATCCGCAAAAAGAACAGTAGTACTTGTGGCACCTTAGAGACTAACACATTTATTTAAGGATAAGCTTTTGTGGGCTACAGCTCATTTCATCGGATGCACAGAATAGAACATATAGTAAGAAGATAGATAGATAGATACAGAGAACATGAAAAGGTGGAAGTAGCCATACCAACTGTAAGAAGCTAATTAATTAAGATGAGCTATTATCAGCAGGAGAAAAAAAACTTTTGTAGTGATAATCAAGATGCCCAACTGCCTAACCCATTCCAGCGCTTCACCATCCTCCTAGTGAAATAGTGTTTCCTAATATCCAACCTAGACCTCCCCTACTGCAACTTGAGACCATTGCTCCTTGTTCTGTCATTTGGTACCACTGAGAACAGTCTAGATCTCTTTGAAACCCCCTTTCAGGTAGCTGAAAGCAGCTATCAAATCCCCCCTCAGTCTTCTCTTCTGAAGACTAAATAATCCAAGTTCCCTCAGCCTCTCCTCATAAGTCATGTGCTCCAGTCCCCTAATCATTTGTTGCCCTCTGCTGGACCCTCTCCAATTTGTCCACATCCTTCTTGTAGTGTGGGGCCCAAAACTGGACACAGTACTCCAGATGAGGCCTCACCAATGCCGAATAGAGGGGAATGATCACGTCCCTCCATCTGCTGGCAATGCTTCTACTTATACAACCCAAAATGCTGTTAGCCTTCTTGGCAACAAGGGCAAACTGTTGACTCATATCCAGCTTCTCAAAAAGAAAAGGAGTACTTGTGGCACCTTAGAGACTAACCAATTTATTTGAGCATAAGCTTTCGTGAGCTACAGCTCACTTCATCGGATGCATACTGTGGAAAGTGTAGAAGATCTTTTTATACACACAAAGCATGAAAAAATACCTCCTCCCACCCCACTCTCCTGCTGGTAATAGCTTATCTAAAGTGATCACTCTCCTTACAATGTGTATGATAATCAAGTTGGGCCATTTCCAGCACAAATCTAGGGTTTAACAAGAACATCTGAGGAAGGGGGAGGGGGGAGGAAAAAACAAGGGGATTGTATCCAATTTGCAAATGAATTCCAATTCAGCAGTCTCTCGCTGGAGTCTGGATTTGAAGTTTTTTTGTTGTAATATCGCAACTTTCATGTCTGTAATCACATGACCAGAGAGATTGAAGTGTTCTCCGACTGGTTCATGAATGTTATAATTCTTGACATCTGATTTGTGTCCATTTATTCTTTTACGTCGAGACTGTCCAGTTTGACCAATGTACATGGCAGAGGGGCATTGCTGGCACATGATGGCATATATCACATTGGTGGATGTGCAGGTGAACGAGCCTCTGATAGTGTGGCTGATGTTATTAGGCCCTGTGATGGTGTCCCCTGAATAGATATGAGGGCACAGTTGGCAACGGGCTTTGTTGCAAGGATAGGTTCCTGGGTTAGTGGTTCTGTTGTGTGGTATATGGTTGCTGGTGAGTATTTGCTTCAGGTTGGGGGGCGGTCTGTAGGCAAGGACTGGCCTGTCTCCCAAGATTTGTGAGAGTGTTGGGTCATCCTTCAGGATAGGTTGTAGATCCTTAATAATGCGTTGGAGGGGTTTTAGTTGGGGGCTGAAGGTGACGGCTAGTGGCGTTCTGTTATTTTCTTTGTTAGGCCTGTCCCGTAGTAGGTGACTTCTGGGAACTCTTCTGGCTCTATCAATCTGTTTCTTCACTTCCGCAGGTGGGTATTGTAGTTGTAAGAATGCTTGATAGAGATCTTGTCTGGAAATGGCCCACCTTGATTATCATACACATTGTAAGGAGAGTGATCACTTTAGATAAGCTATTACCAGCAGGAGAGTGGGGTGGGAGGAGGTATTTTTTCATGCTTTGTGTGTATAAAAAGATCTTCTACACTTTCCACAGTATGCATCCGATGAAGTGAGCTATAGCTCACGAAAGCTTATGCTCAAATAAATTGGTTAGTCTCTAAGGTGCCACAAGTACTCCTTTTCTTTTTGCGAATGCAGACTAACACGGCTGTTACTCTGAATCCAGCTTCTCGTCCACTGTAACCCCTAGGTCCTTTTCTGCAGAACTGCTGCCTAGCCACTCGGTCCCTAGTCTGTAGCAGTGCATGGGATTCTTCTGTCCTAAGTGCATGATTCTGCACTTGTCCTTGTTGAACCTCATCAGATTTCTTTTGGCCTAATCCTCCAATTTGTCTAGGGCCCTATGTATCCTATCCCTACCCTCCAGTGTATCTACCTCTCCTTGCAATTTAGTGTCATCTGCAAACTTGCTGAGGGTGCAATCTACTCCATCCTCCAGATCATTAATGAAGATATTGAACAAAACCGGCCCCAGGACTGACCCATGGGGCACTCCACTTGATATCAGCTGCCAACTAGACATGGAGCCATTGATCACTACCCGTTGAGCCCGACAATCTAGCCAGCTTTCTATCCAGCTTATAGTCCATTCATCCAGCCCATACTTCTTTAACTTGCTGGCAAGAATACTGTGGGAGACCATGTCAAAAGCTTTGCTAAAGTCAAGGAATAACACATCTACTGCTTTCCCCTCATCCACAGAGCCAATTATCTCATCATAGAAGGCAATTAGGTTAGTCAGGCATGACTTGCCCTTGATGAATCCATGCTGACTGTTCCTGATCACTTTCCTCTCATCTCAGTGCTTCAGAATTGATTCCTTGAGGACCTGCTCCATGATTTTTCCAGGGACTGAGGTGAGGCTGACTGGCCTGAAGTTCCCAGGATCCTTCTTCTTCCCTTTTTTAAAGATGGGCATGACATCATCTGGGACTTTCCCCGATCGCCATGAGTTTTCAAAGATAATGGCCAATGGCTCTGCAATCACGTCCGCCAACTCCTTTAGCACCCTCGGATTCAGCGCATCCGGCCCCATGAACTTGTGCTCATCCAGCTTTTCTAAATAGTCCTGAACCACTTCCTTCTCCACAGAGGGCTGGTCACTTCCTCCCCATGTTGTGCTGCCCAGTGCAGTAGTCTGGGAGCTGACCTTGTTCGTGAAGACAGAGGCAAAAAAAGCATTGAGTATATTAGCTTTTTCCACATCCTCTGTCACCAGTTTGCCTGCCTCATTCAGTAAGGGGCCCACACTTTCCCTGACCTTCTTCTTGTTGCTAACATACCTGAAGAAACCCTTCTTGTTACTCTTAACATCCCTTGCTAGCTGCAACTCCAATTGTGATTTGGCCTTCCTGATTTCACTCCTGCATGCCTGAGCAATATTTTTATACTCCTCTCTGGTCATTTGTACAATCTTCCACTTCTTGTAAGCTTCTTTTTGGTGTTTAAAATCAGCAAAGATTTCACTGTTAAGCCAAGCGGGTCGCCTGCCATATTTACTATTCTTTCTACAAATAGGGATGGTTTGTTCCTACAACCTCAATAAGGATTCTTTAAGGCTCTCCTGGACTCCTTTCCCCCTCATATTATTCTCCCAGGGGATCCTGCCCATCAGTTCCCTGAGGGAGTCAAAGTCGGTTTTTCTGAAGTTCAGGGTCTGTATTCTGCTGCTCTCCTTTCTTCCTTGTGTCAGGATCCTGAACTCGACCATCTCATGGTCACTGCCTCCCAGGTTCCCATCCACTTTTGCTTCCCCTATTAATTCTTCCCGGTTTGTGAGCAGCAGGTCAAGAAGAGCTCTGTCCCTAGTTAGTTCCTCCAGCACTTGCACCAGGATATTGTCCCCTACACTTTCCAAAAACTTCTTGGATTGTCTGTGCACCACTGTATTGCTCTTCCAGCAGATATCAGGGTGATTGAAGTCCCCCATGAGAACCAGGGCCTGTGATCTAGTAACTTCCATTAGTTGCCTGAATACCCCAGTTACAGTTCAAAGTATGTGCGATCAGTTCCCATTTGGGCCTTGGAGCAGTCCAGTCAAGGCTCTTCAGGACTAGTGCCTGGGGTGCCCGCTTTACTCCAGTCTCTGTTCCAAGCAATAAGGCACTTGCAGGTTTCCAGGCCAGGCTCAGTTAGTAACTGTCCTGGGGCCCATCTGCACTGGCTCCCTGCCCAGCCCCTGCTGCTCCCCCGTAAGTCCCATACAGACCCTGCCCCACATGGTCATATCGGGCAGTCACAGCCGGGTCCACAGCAGCTCTGCCTGCATTGCTTCTCCCAGCTTCCCTCCAGCTCACCATGCAGCCATGTGGCTGCTTCCCTGGAGCTCCCTGCTGCTCTCAAACAGAGCCTGGCCTCTTTCTGGGTCTGGACTCCTCCCCCAACTTGGCATGGGGAAGGCGCAGGCAGCAGGGAAGTGGCTGATAGAAGTCCCCCACTCTGCAGAACTATCACAATAGTTTAGAGGGGGCATTAAACTGGCTCATACGGCCGAGGAAGAGGCTGTGGATATGTTGAGTGACCTGATGTTCAAATGCCTGTTCCAACATACAGCAGCAATAAAGAAACATTGGCTTGTAGCGAAAGGAGATAACAAAGGTCTTCAGTCATTAGGTTCATAGCCATTACATAGCCTACTTTTGTCACCCCGCTTCTCAGATGTCAAAAGACTAAGCTCTTCTTGGTTACACCATTAGCAGGCTCTGGAGCAGAAGAACGGTTCTCCCAGCATTGCAAATTTACCAGGTAAAGAGTTTTGCAATAACAAGAAGTGACCATTTAAAATATTTTGAAACCATGTCTCCAGATTTTACAGCCCTGTCTCCCTCACCGCAGCACCATGGCCAGCCCCTGAGCTCAACTCTCCCTCCTGCACCCCAGCGTTCATCAGAGTACTGGCTTTGACGGACTGGAGCTGTTTTCGATGTGCGTTGTTACTGCCTGCAGCACCCTCCAAGAAGCCTCCACGTCACAGACTATGCAGCTAAAACTGAAGACCTTTGTTTGGCTCCTGGATCAGCTGCTCTGTCTGGTACCACAAGCCTTTAAGAGCTAAATAGGGCCAGTGCTTCCCCCTAGCTCCTAGTGCCCTGGGATACTTAGCAACTTTCACTGCCCCAAGCCCTCCAATACCCCAGGGCACCCAAGTTACCTAGGGACCCTGTGGGGCTAAGCAGCTCCCCCATAACCTAATCTGTATAAAAGGAAATCAATTTACAGCTGAGCCACGAAAACATGTCAGTGCAAGTACTGATAGGGGCTTTCAGCACATAAAACACTGGCCACTGACATGCCGAACTAGCTGCGGCTGCTACAGGCCACTTCCCTTTTCCTACCAGGAAACGTCAAGGCTCTAAATAGGGTCAGGGACTAGGTTTGCTCCCAGTGCCTTGGAGAGCAATTAGGAAAAGCAATGGCCACTCCAGGGGAGGAGGGCAGAGGGGTGCAAATTAGCATCAGACCCTACCACCCAGTAAAGAGAACAGCGTCAGTGAAGGGTAAATGGGACCAGCTCCCATAGCACACAGTCCCAGTAGATCCCGCCAGTGCATACAAGAAACCGGGCCCAGTCCAGCACCCATGATGCGAGAAGCCTATGGAAAGACATTTCATTCCAAACCAGCAATGTCCCACTTGCCACACTAAGGCAGGTTCCTGACTGTTGGGCTCTTTTGACTTCCACCCACCTCTGGTTCCCCAAGCACTCCTCACCCCCCGGCACAGGTGTGTCTCTCACCATTGATATGTTGGGTATTGTAACAAGAGCTGCTCTGAAGTGATTTTATTGCCCATGAAATGTTTGGAAGAAAAGGAAATTGGGTTGTCTCAGTTAATGTTTTTAATGGAATTTTCACTTTTTCATCCAAATCTCAACACCAAACAGTTTGCAGAACTGGAAAATAGTTGGTTTTGTGGGTTGTGCTTTTTCAGTGAACCCTTGCCCCCCACCCGAAATGTTGAGGAAAATGGAGATTTTCTTGTGAAAATGTCAGTTGTTAAAGAAACATTTTCAACCCTCTGGAATGAGTGTTAAGGGAGGGCTGCCCATGCATTTCCCTTAGGGGTACTGTAGGGTCCTGATCCTGGGATTAAAGATGACGCTTAGCACAGCCCAGCTGTAGGTGCATGATGGTGGTGCAGGGCGACAAGTGTAGTAACAGCCTTTCACCACGGGGGAGCTGAGCTCACACTTCACTAGTGAAAGGTCTTGTATTAATCGAGGGTGAGTTTTGGTCCATATCACAGACCTGCTACATGACTGACCTGGTCATTAGCGAGTCTTCTGAGCTAGGTTCGGACACATCATAGATGTCTCAATTGCCTCCCCATGAGGCTGCAATCTACAGGGGCCCACACCTTCAGCAATTAGGGGAGACAGCCTGGTCTAGTGGCTAGGCTGCTGGGCCAGGCCTCAGGAGCCCTAGGGTCTGTTCCTGGCTCTGCCACTCACCTGCTCTGGGACCAGGGACAAGTTACTGCTCCTCTTCCCCCCTCTGTTTAATAGTAATAAAGTCATACTGAAACTCTGGGAGCCATTTGGATGTGTGCGTCCCAGTGTGGTTACCAGGGTGGGTTTGGCCTCAGTGTGACCAAATTCGTTCTCCACCTTCAGTCCTGGCTCCCTGTCAGGTCTTGTCCACCTCTGGCTCTGGAACTTGCTGCCCTCTCAATAGACTTTGGGAAAGGGCCCTAGACCAGTGCACGTGATCCTGCTGTGAGAACGGGAGACTCACCCCACCAGTACTGCCCTGATGCCGCTCGGGCTCCGCCTGCTGCTTGCTCCCTGGCTGTGCCTCCTCTGGCCTGGCAGCCCCAGCTCACATGGAGGATGAGCCCTGGGTTCTCAGTTTCCTCACTGGCCTGCCTGCCCTGTCAGTCCGGCTGACTAGGAGCACTGGCCTTTCCCCATCAGCGCTGGGGACTGTCAGCCTCAGGATCCTGGCTCCTCTTCATCCCTTCCCCTTGCTCCTGGTACTGGGAGAGGGACAACCGAAAGCGCCACTAAGTTTCAATAAGAGGCCACCAGACCACTTACAAGTTGACGATTGGGAAATTTCCCTCACAGCAAATAGGAGGGGGTGGGGAGCAGCTGGTCCCAGTGAAGTCTGTCACAATGAGCTTCTTCAGCATATTTTTCCGAGCCTGACTGAAATGCTCAGGCAGCCCTTCTGTTTGTGGGTGGTGCACGGAGGTCCAATAGCTTTCATTTGTAACCCTCCGTGCAGCTTCTTCATGAGTCATGGCAGGAAGTTAATCCTTCAGCCATTAAGATCTCCCAGGTGAGAACTTTTACCAGCTCAGCTGAGCTTGTCTTTGCATTAGCTGAGTATAGAGGCATTGCCTCCGGGTACTGGATCGTGTAATCTACGATTATCAGTAGAGAGCAGCATCTCACTGCACTGGTCTCAAGGGGCCCTACCAGGTCCACCGCATTCTATCAAAGTAAGTATCCACCAATGGAAGGGGACTAAAGGGGGACCAATGAGTTGGCATTCGGGACAAGAGGCACAAAAGTCTATTGCCACTTAATATATTCCCAGGCAGAAAAACTAGCTCCAGATTTGGGTGAGGGTTTTCTCCTTACCTAGCTGTCTTGAAAAGGGGACAGCATGTGCCAGCCTCAGGACTTCCTGCCAGTATGGTCACGGGATCAGGAGTTAAGTTCAAACTTCTCTGCGCTGGTCACCCTTCTCAAAGTGATAGATTCTCTCTGCTAGGAGTTCAATCCCAGGATATTGGCTGGCTCGCTCCCCATTCACAACACTCAGTTGGTCATAGGCCCAGCCCAGAGTCTCATCTGACTGTTGTTCTCCAATGAAACCTGGACAGAACATCTGTCTCCTGTAGGAGGGATGCCCCTGCTTCTTCACCTGGGAGGGAGACTGGGAGAGCCTCTGGCTAATCGGACCCTGCTTCCCCTGGGTCTGCCTCCTTGGCTACCTCCTCCCAACTCACAGGACCTTCAACCCCTTCCCCTGGGTTGTCTGAGATAGGTGTAGCTGGAGCCTCGGATGGATCCAAATTGCCCCAGCATCTCCCCAGATTATTCCCAGTTCTGGCTTAGAATCATGGGGGAGGCCACTGTTGGTCCTAGTGCTATAATTAGGAACCCCACATGTTGGCCTGTGTTTAGTAGGGGAAGACTTAAGTCCGCCATGGATGCATGGTGAATAAGTTGTGTCACCAAGGGGTTCCCAGCTGGTACTAAGCAGTCCCATACTAAGATCTGACCACACCCTGAGTCAACAAGACCTGTCACATTGGCCCCCATTTATCTGAACAAGGGCTGACAAGTTGGCCGGTATTGGTTTCTGAGCCTGGTTCTTGGCAGTTTAGGCCTGTCCATAACGTCAGATAGAGATAGCCAGAGTGGCCACACAAAAAGCAGCCTCCAGCCCTTGGTGGTCAGAGTAAACTCATGACTCTAGCCCTTGGGCAAGATCTTTGCTGTGCACCCACCCTGTCCCAGACCTCTTCTCCTTCCAGATGGGGGCCTGTGGGAGACTCCTGTCAAGTTAATATCTCGTTTTGATGAAATTACAAGTTTGGCTGATAAAGGTTTTAGTATTGCTATAAGAGCCTTAGACTCCAGTAGGGCATTTGACTTAGTACCACATGGCATTTTGATTAAAAACTGGAACAATATAAAATGAACACAGCACGCATTAAATGGATTCATAACTGGCTAGCTGATCGATCTCAAAATTTAATGTAAATGGGGACTGAGTAAGTGTGTTTCCAGTGGGGTCCAGGAGGGAACAGGTTTTGACTCTATGCTGTTTCACATTTTTATCAATGACCTGATAAAGTTTACAGAAAATAGAATAATCAGGTGCATGGTTAATACTGAAGAGGACGGATCACTGATACAGAGCAATCTGGATTGCTTGGGTAAACTGGGAACAAGCAAACAATATGCATTTTAACATGGGTAAATGTAAATGAATGCACCTAGGAACAAAGAATGCAGGCCATACTTACCAGATAGGGAAACGCCCTACTGGGAAGCAGTGACTCTGAAAAAGACTTGGGAGTCATGATGGATAATCAGCTGAACATGAGCTCTCAAGGTGACACTGTGGCCAAAAGAGCTGATGTTATCCTGGGATGCATACATGGGAATATGAAGTAGGAGTAAAGAGGCTAATTTACCTCTGGTTTTGGCACTGGGACAGAAAAGAGCCACAAGGCTGATAAAAGAATTTGAAAACCTGCCTCATAGCGATAGAGTCAAGGGTCTCCATCTATTTAGTTTAATGACGAGAAGGTTGGGGGTGGCTTGATTACAGTCTATAAGTATCTAAATGGGGAACAAATATTTAATAATGGGCTCTTCCATCTAGCAGAGACTGGGATCACATGAGCCAGTGGCTGGAAGCGAAGCTGGACAAATTCTCTTTTTCCCCTTTGAAAAAAAAAAAAAAGAGCGAACCCAGCAATTACCATTGGTAAATCCAATCTCAATTCCTTGTAAATTGGAATCAAATATTAACAGGAAAACAAAACTCTAAAGAGCCAAAGGATAAAAGCACAACCAGCAACATGGATTTATACCGAGCAAATCCTGGCTGACAAACCTGATCATTTTTGAGACAATTACAATATGAGAGCCTGCAAGGTGTGAATGAGGTATAAAGTGCAGCACCGTGGCCTTGGCAACATGTACCTCATCCTGTCATACCTGGAGAGTAACTGCCAATTAGCTGAGGTGTGAGCTTTGCCACGTGGAATGAGCGAAGCCTGAAGGAGCATAGACAAAGTGCACTACTACACAGCATGGCTGGACACATTTTGCTAAAAAAATAATTGCTGTAAAAATGGGGTTTGTCATAAATGAATTTTTTCATGAGAAAGTGTCATTTTCATTTAACAGTTTTTCTACTGTAAATTGCAAAATGAAAAAATTCAAATACTGATTTTGTTTTATTTGGAAATCCAATTTCAGTCTGGTACACAAAAATCCAAATACGGGCAAAATAAGGGACTTTGGTTTTTCCCCTTTTGCTGCCCCTTTCTGTCATTTCCCACAATCGAATGACTAACGACTTTGGGCTGCACATTTTCAATATTTCCTTCTGTTTCTTTTCCCACTCTAACTTTTCAAAACTTGTCCCCCTTTGGGCAAGGAAAAGTGAAGCTGTCTCACTCTGCCCTTTGGTAACATTTGAAAGACTCAGGAAGGTTAGAAAAGTTGCAGAGTGGGGAAAGAAGAAAGGGAAAAAAGACAAAGGGAAGTGTGAAAAATAAACAAAACCCTGGCTCAGGCCTTGGACAAAACTCCTTTTATCACACAAGGGGCAAATGGGGGCCAGGAGAGTGAGGAAAGGGGCTGAATTAACATTCAAATTTTGAAAAAATTCGAAATGTTTTAAAAAAAAAAACCCACTCTTTTGGCAAATGTTTGTTTGAAAAAGACAAGAACAAATTGTTCCCTTTCGAACCCTGTACAGTGGAAACAACTTCAGAATTAGGAACCTTTCATACAACTTTTGTTTCCATTTTTTGGTTAGGTTTAATTAGCCCTCCCAAATACAGACCAAGCCTGCATTCACTTTATTTCCTGCATTTTGTCACTGCCAGTTCCTAGCCCATCTGCTGCTCTCTGTCCTTCCTCAGTCTTTTTTGGCATTGATGCTTTCCAGAATTGCCCTGTCCCTCTCCATGGCTGTTGTGATAAATGGGGGGGGGTAAGCTCCCTTTTATGGACCCAGCCAGCCAGTTAGCTATAGAATCCATCTTAGTAGCTGTTCTCTACTTGCTTTAACTGTAAAGGGTTAAAGAGTCTGACTGCTATGCATAGTTAATTAAAGGGAAGTGAGCAGGCACCTGGCCAAAAGAGACAATGGGAATGCTGAAACATTTTAAAATTGAAACAAGACTCCCCTTTTGTCTGTCTGTTGTTCTCACGGGAGAGGAGACACAGAGCAGCGATGCTGTAAGAAGCTTGCGCCAGGTATGAAAAATGATCAAATCATACCTAGGAACCACTTATTTGAGACCCCCAGGTATGTAAGTAGATTAGGAAATGTCTAAGAAGACACAATTAGGTTTATTATTTTTTAATTTCTATAAGGCTTGTAGATTTCTCTGTGCTAAACCCCAAATGCTTTTGTTTTGCTTGTAACCATTAAGCTGGACCTCAAGAAAACCATTTTTGATGCTTAATTATTATATTTCCTTTTTTTAAATCTAGCAATAACCTAAGTTCCAGGTGTATTTTCTTTCTTTTTGTTTTTAATAAAAATTTCCCTTTTTTAAGAACAGGATTGGGGTTTTGTGTCCTAAGAGGTTTGTGCAGGTGTTGTTTAATTAGCTGGTGGCAACAGCTGATTTCCTTTGTTTTTTTTTCCCCTCAGCTCTTCCCTGGTTGGGGGTTGAAAAGGCTTGAGGGTGCCCCACAGGGAGGAATTTCCAAGTGTGCCTTCCTGGGTTCCCAAAGGGGTATTTTTGCACTTGGGTGGTGGCAGCATCTACCCATCCAAGGTCACAGAGAAGCTGTAATCTTGGGAATTTAATGCCAACCTGGAGGGGCCAGTATTAATTTTTAGAATCCTTGCGGACCCCCACCTTCTGCACTCGTAGTGCCAGAGCGGGAAATCAGCCTTGATAGCTGTGTATTCTTGTTATTCGATACAGCTGCAGTTTTCCAGGCTGTTTGTTTCAGTTTGTTTTTTCTTGACCATATTTCACCTCTCCTGTTTCTTCCCTTTTTTATCATTTCTCTGCCCTCAGCCATGTTTCAAACACTTACCATTAGAAGTATTATTATTTGCCTTGCAATAATGCCAAGCAGCCCCAGTCCTGTACCAGGACCACATTGCCCCAGGTGCTGGACAAACCGACAGCATTTCTCAGCTCAGTATCACCAGCAGATTTCAGTAACATGCTTCCAGAGCATTAATGATTATTGTTGTTATGGGGGTTAGGTATTTGGTAAGCACTGAAAGTATACAAGACTCCAAGCTAAAGAGAGATCCTTAATACTGACCCTGCAGCTCCTCAGAGCCACCTCCCCAGATCATTGCACTGTCGTGCCTCACTCCACCAGCTAGATTTTATGCAACACAATAGTCCTTCTAGCCAAGGTATATTACTGTCATTTGGATCAAATTCTGGTTCCCGGACAGACACAGCCCCTCACTCCACAAGCCACGTCCATTGCAATCTACAGGTTTCAGAGTAACAGCCGTGTTAGTCTGCATTCGCAAAAAGAAAAGGAGTACTTGTGGCACCTTAGAGACTAACCAATTTATTTGAGCATAAGCTTTCGTGAGCTATAGCTCACTTCATCGGATGCATACTGTGGAAAGTGTAGAAGATCTTTTTATACACACAAAGTATGAAAAAATACCTCCCCCCACCCCACTCTCCTGCTGGTAATAGCTTATCTAAAGTGATCACTCTCCTTATCATGTGTATGATAATCAAGTTGGGCCATTTCCAGCACAAATCTAGGGTTTAACAAGAACATCTGAGGAAGGGGGAGGGGGTAGGAAAAAACAAGGGGAAATAGGTTACCTTGCATAATGACTTAGCCACTTCCAGTCTCTATTCAAGCCTAAGTTAATTGTATCCAATTTGCAAATGAATTCCAATTCAGCAGTCTCTCGCTGGAGTCTGGATTTGAAGTTTTTTTGTTGTAATATCGCAACTTTCATGTCTGTAATCACATGACCAGAGAGATTGAAGTGTTCTCCGACTGGTTCATGAATGTTATAATTCTTGACATCTGATTTGTGTCCATTTACTCTTTTACGTCGAGACTGTCCAGTTTGACCAATGTACATGGCAGAGGGGCATTGCTGGCACATGATGGCATATATCACATTGGTGGATGTGCAGGTGAACGAGCCTCTGATAGTGTGGCTGATGTTATTAGGCCCTGTGATGGTGTCCCCTGAATAGATATGAGGGCACAGTTGGCAACGGGCTTTGTTGCAAGGATAGGTTCCTGGGTTAGTGGTTCTGTTGTGTGGTATGTGGTTGCTGGTGAGTATTTGCTTCAGGTTGGGGGGCGGTCTGTAGGCAAGGACTGGCCTGTCTCCCAAGATTTGTGAGAGTGTTGGGTCATCCTTCAGGATAGGTTGTAGATCCTTAATAATGCGTTGGAGGGGTTTTAGTTGGGGGCTGAAGGTGACGGCTAGTGGCGTTCTGTTATTTTCTTTGTTAGGCCTGTCCTGTAGTAGGTGACTTCTGGGAACTCTTCTGGCTCTATCAATCTGTTTCTTCACTTCCGCAGGTGAGTATTGTAGTTGTAAGAATACTTGATAGAGATCTTGTAGGTGTCTGTCTCTGTCTGAGGGGTTGGAGCAAATGCGGTTGTATCGCAGAGCTTGGCTGTAGACGATGGATCGTGTGGTGTGGTCAGGGTGAAAGCTGGAGGCATGTAGGTAGGAATAGCGGTCAGTAGGTTTCCAGGATAGGGTGGTGTTTATGTGACCATTGTTTATTAGCACTGTAGTGTCCAGGAAGTGGATCTCTTGTGTGGACTGGTCCAGGCTGAGTTGATGGTGGGATGGAAATTGTTGAAATCATGGTGGAATTCCTCAAGGGCTTCTTTTCCATGGGTCCAGGTGATGAAGATGTCATCAATATAGCGCAAGTAGAGTAGGGGCGTTAGGGGACGAGAGCTGAGGAAGCGTTGTTCTAAGTCAGCCATAAAAATGTTGGCATACTGTGGGGCCATGTGGGTACCCATAGCAGTGTCGCTGATCTGAAGGTATACATTGTCCCCAAATGTAAAATAGTTATGGGTAAGGACAAAGTCACAAAGTTCAGCCACCAGGTTAGCCGTGACATTATCGGGGATAGTGTTCTTGACGGCTTGTAGTCCATCTTTGTGTGGAATGTTGGTGTGGAGGGCTTCTACATCCATAGTGGCCAGGATGGTTTTATCAGGAAGATCAGTGATGGATTGTATTTTCCTCAGGAAGTCAGTGGTGTCTCGAAGGTAGCTGGGAGTGCTGGTAGCCTAGGACCTGAGGAGGGAGTCTACATAGCCAGACAATCCTGCTGTCAGGGTACCAATGCCTGAGATGATAGGGCGCCCAGGATTTCCAGGTTTATGGATCTTGGGTAGTAGATAGAATATCCCAGGTCGGGGTTCCAGGGGTGTGTCTGTGCGGATTTGATCTTGTGCTTTTTCAGGGAGTTTCTTGAGCAAATGCTGTAGTTTCTCTTGGTAACTCTCAGTGGGATCAGAGGGTAATGGCTTGTAGAAAGTGGTGTTGGAGAGCTGCCGAGCAGCCTCTTGTTCATATTCCGACCTATTCATGATGACAACAGCACCTCCTTTGTCAGCCTTTTTGATTATGATGTCAGAGTTGTTTCTGAGGCTGTGGATGGCATTGTGTTCCGCATGGCTGAGGTTATGGGGCAAGTGATGCTGCTTTTCCACAATTTCAGCCCGTGCGCGTCGGCAGAAGCACTCTATGTAGAAGTCCAGTCTGCTGTTTCGACCTTCAGGAGGAGTCCACCTAGAATCCTTCCCTGGATCTGTGCTGGAAATGGCCCAACTTGATTATCATACACATTGTAAGGAGAGTGGTCACTTTAGATAAGCTATTACCAGCAGGAGAGTGGGGTGGGGGAAGGTATTTTTTCATGCTTTGTGTGTATAAAAAGATCTTCTACACTTCCCACAGCATGCATCCGATGAAGTGAGCTGTAGCTCACGAAAGCTCATGCTCAAATAAATTGGTTAGTCACTAAGGTGCCACAAGTACTCCTTTTCTTATTGCAATCTACGGTACCGTTCCTCAAATGCAGCCACCATAGCCACATGCGGCCACCAGGGCGTTTACCTGTGGCCACAACAGCTTTCTGGGCTGTGATGGGGGGGCACAAAGCACCGACCCCTCCCTCTCTATTGCTCCTGGAAGTGCCACTCTGCACGTCTCTGGAGACAGGTGTGGCACAGCACTGAAGGAGTAAGGGGAGTTCTCTACCTGGGGGAAAATGGGGGGGGGCTTAGTGGGGCTCGGATTTCAGCCCTACAGTGGTTGGCTGGTGGCGACTCAAGGAGCCTGGTTGCAGACTAGGGCTACAGCCATGGGGCTTCAGACTCCAACCCCTGGCTGCGTAGTGGCAGGCTCCAATCTCTGGCTGTGTGGCACTGTCAAGGCTGAATCCCCACTCTGGCACTCTGAGTGCAGAAGCTGGGGGCCTGCAAGAATTCTAAAAATTAATACTAGCCACTCCAGGCTGGTATTAAACTCCCAAGGCCACAGCTTCTCTCTGACCTTGGCCAGGTAAATGCTGCCACCACCCAAATGCAAAAAAAAACCCAAACCCTTGGGCCTAGGAAGGAGCACTTGGGAATTCCTCTCTGTGGGGTACCCTCAAGCCCTTTCAACCCCCCCTCCCTCCGGAGGAAGAGCTGAGAAAGGAAACAAAGGAAATCAGCTGTGGCCACCAGCTAATCAAACAGCATATGCAGAAACCTCTTAGGACTCAAAAATCCAAATCTTTCTTAAAAAAGTAAATTTTATTTAAACAAAAAGAAAGAAAATACATCTAGAACTTAGGCTTTTGCTAGATTTTAAAAGAGCAATTGCCAAAAATTAAGCACCCAAAATAACTTTCTTGGGGGTTCAGTTTAAAGGTTACAAACAAACAAAAGCATCTGGTGTTAGCATTGAGGAGATCCACAAGCCAAAATAAAGAAAAAACCTGATCACATTTATCTAAACATTCCCTATCCAAATAATTCCTTCTAGATATGGAAGGTGATTTTTCACACCTGGTTCAAACTTCACACAGCATTCCTGCTTACACCATTGCTGCTCCATTTCCTTGCAGCCCAGAGAGCAACAGACAAAGGGAAAGTTTTCTTTCCCCATTTTAAAAAGTTCCAGCCTTCCCATTGGCTCTTTTGGTCAGGTGCCCACTTTTTTTTTTCTTTACCTAAAGGACTTTTTAACCCTTTACAGGTAAAGCAAGTAAAGAACAGCTACCAAGAGGGATTTACAGCTAACTTGCTGGCTGGGTGTCCATCAAAGGGAGTTATCCCCCCAGTTTATTTATCACAGGCGCCGACCCCTAATCCTGCCGGAGGCCACTGGCCCCAGGCACTGACCCACATCTGTATATTCCGACCCTCAGCCCTACTCACTGACCCGGGTGCCAGCCCTAGGCAGCAACCCTGAGTTCCAGCAGCTGCCGGTGCTGGGTGCAGATCTCTGGTGCTAGCCTTGGGCTCCTGTGGTTGCTGGCTCTGGATGCTGCCCCTTAGCCCTGGACATGTGGCAGCAGGTGCAGACCCCAAGCACAAGCCCCAACCCTGGCTGTGTGCTCCAACCCCCAGCCCTGGCCGCTGTCCCCGGGCACTGCTCCTGGATGTTGACCCAAGTTCTAGCAGGTGCTGACCTGCAGGCCCAGTCACGCAGCAGCAGGCTCCAGTGGGTGCTGGCCCAGGACACTGACTCCTAGCCCTGGCTGTGCAGCAGCAGGCGCGGACCCCAAGCAGTGACCCTATGTGCCAACCCCTGGCCCTGATTGCACAGCAGCAGGTGCCGGCTCTAGATGCTGATCCCCAGCTGCATGGCAGTGGGAGCCGATCCCCAGCCCTGGGCCTGCAACCATGGGCGCCGACCCCAGGCTCCAGTGGGTGCTAGCCCAGGATGCTGACCCCCACCTCCGACCACACAGTGGCGGGGGCCCTGCATCCATTGCCCCTGGCTCCCTCTGCTTCATCTCCCACCCCTCCATCCAGGTCAGAAATTGCCAGGACTTGCTGTGAAAAGTGATATTAACAAACATACAAATATCACTTTTTTATCATTATTTTTATCATTGACTCTGCAAAAAAACCTACTGAACATAAATAACTTACAATGATTTGGATCTCTATACACACATATTTAGTTGTTTTTCCTAAAATTAATAAAGAGTTTTAGGGGAAAGTGTCAGAGCGGCTGCCAGCAAGAGTTGGTGGCCGCACTCTGAGGCCACCAAAAAAATGTTTGAGCAAACCCCTTATGATACTGTCTGTAGCCAATGAGAGGCCTCAGGGTGAGCAAGGGCAGGAGACTCAGGCCCTTTGGGAGCAAGGTTTCCAAAATTACAACTTGATCTTCCTTCCCTGCACCCCTAGGATCCTGTGAATGCTCATTATTGCATTTCACGGCAGGTGGCACTGACTGCTGGGAAGAGCTCCATTCACCCCAGCCGGTCTGGTCACTCCACTGTCCCTGGCAGGGCTGAGCCGTTGACATCACAAAGGTGGGGAGGACAGAGGACAGTTGCACTGCTTGGCCAATGGGAGACACAATAACCACAGCCAAACATGGACAGGGAGAGGAATGGGGTGCTATGGGGATGGGTGCAAATCGGTGCGTGGGGATGGAACTGACCGAAGGATCGTTTAGTCTGAAAGCATGAAAAATGTCTCTTTCTTTGATTCTTATACAGATGCCCACAGAGTAGGGTCATTTTGTGGACAATTCACAGAGTAGGTTCTTACCAATTACAAAGCAACTGTCCATCACACGCCGTCATAAAGAAACCAACGTTGCAGGGCCAAATTCATCCCTGGCACACCTCTGCTGGAGTCAATACTTACACCAGGGATGAACTTGACTGAGAAAACTTAGCCAGGAAAAATATCAGACCAGTGAGGTCTGCTGTGAAATAGTCTCCCAGGTGACACAACCAGGCTGGAGAAAACACCAGTGACTGTAGAGAAAAGACCAACCCTGCCCTAGCAGAGACCTGGGCTGTATGATCTAATAACTCCTAATTTCTAACACACACCTATCAAAGCCCACACTCTGCTCAGCTTCCTCAGACCGCTAGCCGCTGGACTTCGGGGCTGAGATTAGCAGGGTCAAGCACTAAGGAGTTATAATTGCAAATATTTGAATCATCAGCTGCTAAGGTGGTAGTGTATGGCCGCCAGGCCCAATGCTAGCCTTAGGACAGAGAAAACTCCAACGCTTGAGTATTTTGAGGCAGAGATTTTTTCCGTCGAACTAGAGTTGGGAAAAAAAATTCATGAAAATTGGAGGTCACTGCAGAGCTTGCTAATGGAAATCTCTGAGTGGCTTGGGGTTATTTTTTCTTTTCCAATTAACGTCACCTGCTCTGACTGGGGAGTTCACACCACTCACATGTTAAGTAAATTGGTGTCTGGATTTTTATGAGCTTTGGCATGAAGGAGTAGCCAGTGAACCAAGAGAAATCCGGAGCTTTGGGATCTCGGGTGCCCAGGATTTTCCAACTTGCGTCTAAACCAAAGGATTGATTGAGAGAAACCTTTGGTGAGACTCAAGAACCCTGGGCGATCATGCTGATGCAATTTATCATGAAATATTGTTGTGTAAGTCCATTCTTCCAGAACCTCCTCCCGCTGCTGGAGTTTCATTTGGGTTATTTATGCATCGGTGATGTGTTCTGAATGCCTCGCTTACATTGATGGATATTATACTTGATGTCTTTCCTTCTGTCCCTTTGGTGGTGCGAACGTGAGAAAGGGCACTGAACTTTCGATGACTCTCTTGTATAACTAAAAAAAAAAAAGAAAGTTTTTTTTTCTCTGGGTTCAAAAGTTCAGCGCGCGTCAAGAGGCATCAGCTTCTCGGCGCCGAGGCGTGAAGGGCGGGGGGCTTTCGGGGAGGGCTTTATAGCTGACGAAAGATAATTATTCTGGGACACAAATTTGGGAATTCTCACCCTTGCCAGCCTCGCAAACCCCTGCGTTTGGAAAATGACTTGCTGTGACCTTGGCACCCCACTGCGACGGTTCACCATGCCACGAGGAGCTCGCGGCAAAAGCAGGAATCTCTCCTCATTTCATCCAGTGCATTAGCATCGCCTCCGGGTCCCCTTGGTCTGCACTTTGCTGAGGTTTGTAGAACCAAAAAACAAGGGCCTTTGTTGGGAGAGATAGGAGGAGGGCAAAGGAAGGAGAGTGAAGTGAGAAATCCCACTAATTCCAGCCTTCTCCAGGAATTCTCACAAAAAATTCAGGACCAGGACCTTCCCAAGTTCAAACCGCCTTCCACACAGACTCACACAAGGCAGCAGAAAGGCCATTAAGTCTGAAATTGAGTGTGCTAGCAACACCAGTTTACTGTGGAAAGGAGCCATCATGTCAGGTGGCCAAGAAAAACCGAACCCACTTCTGTGCATGGAAAAAACGTTCCCCTCTAGTTAAAGAGAGTGGCTTTTTAAAGAAAAAGAAAAGGAGTACTTGTGGCACCTTAGAGACTAACCAATTTATTTGAGCATGAGCTTTCGTGAGCTACAGCTCACTTCATCGGATGCATACTGTGGAAACTGCAGAAGACATTGTATATACAGAGACCATGAAACAATACCTCCTCCCACCCCACTCTCCTGCTGCTAATAGCTTATCTAAAGTGATCATCAAGTTGGGCCATTTCCAGCAGAAATCCAGGTTTTCTCACCCTCCGCCTCCCCACACACAAACGCACTCTCCTGCTGGTAATAGCCCATCCAAAGTGACCACTCTCTTTAAAATGCGTATGATAATCAAGGTGGGCCATTTCCAGCACAAATCCAGGTTTTCTCACCCCCCCACCCACACACAAACTCACTCTCCTGCTGGCAATAGCTCATCCAAACTGACCACTCTCCTTACAATGTGCATGATAATCAAGGTGGGCCATTTCCAGCATAAATCCAAATTTAACCAGAACGTCGGGGGGGGGGGGGCTAGAAAAAAACAAGGGGAAATAGGCTACCTTGCATAATGACTTAGCCACTCCCAGTCTCTATTTAAGCCTAAATTAATAGTATCCAATTTGCAAATGAATTCCAATTCAGCAGTTTCTCGCTGGAGTCTGGATTTAAAGTTTTTTTGTTGTAAGATAGCGACCTTCATGTCTGTGATTGCGTGACCAGAGAGATTGAAGTGTTCTCCGACTGGTTTATGAATGTTATAATTCTTGACATCTGATTTGTGTCCATTTATTCTTTTACGTAGAGACTGTCCAGTTTAACCAATGTACATGGCAGAGGGGCATTGCTGGCACATGATGGCATATATCACATTGGTGGATGTGCAGGTGCATGGCCCACCTTGATTATCATACGCATTTTAAAGAGAGTGGTCACTTTGGATGGGCTATTACCAGCAGGAGAGTGAGTTTGTGTGTGGGGGGTGGAGGGTGAGAAAACCTGGATTTCTGCTGGAAATGGCCCAACTTGATGATCACTTTAGATAAGCTATTAGCAGCAGGAGAGTGGGGTGGGAGGAGGTATTGTTTCATGGTCTCTGTGTATATAATGTCTTCTGCAGTTTCCACAGTATGCATCCGATGAAGTGAGCTGTAGCTCAACTCATGCTCAAATAAATTGGTTAGTCTCTAAGGTGCCACGAGTACTCCTTTTCTTTTTGTGAATACAGACTAACACGGCTGTTACTCTGAAACCTTTTTAAAGTAAATGGCTGTCTCAGAATGAAAGGCCAAGGGTCTAAATGGAGAACTGAGCCACACAACTACCCGGGCAGAGAAACACTGATGGCTTGGCTTTATTCTCATACAGCCATTCCTTAATGCTCTTATGTGTCCTCAGGGGTGAGGGCAGGAAAACAAACTCCAGCTTTCTGCAGCAGAGTTACCATTGGCGAGGGGCATTCGTCTCCACACCAGTGTCTCTGTTTTCAGGGCGCTGCAGAGTATTTCCAACTGATGCCATCTGTTTGCCTGGGGAATGGTGCTTTGTGGCTGCTGGGGGGCACACGCTGGTCAGGAAGACACAGGGGGGACAGATGGAGACAGAGACAAAGGATAGACTTTCCTCTCTTACTCCGCCGTGGTCCCTGACTTGCCTGTGGGCAATCTTCATTCCTTCCTCCCGGGGTCGTTGAGTTCTCACCCCCAGGAGCTGCCATTCCCTGTACTTTCCTATCAACTTGAGTACTCTGCCATGGTGCCTCTGTGGTCCCAGGGCTTTAACATGCCTCACTTAGCTTCCCTAGGAGAGCCCCGTAGAGCTCCCAGCCCACTGGGCTTGTATAATTATCCCCATTTTCTGGCTGAGTAACCTGAGGTGCAGGGAGGGTAAGTGACTTGCCCAAGGTTACACAATGAGTCAGCAGAAAAGCCAGAAATAAACCTTTGCAAGCAGCCCTGTCCCCCACCCTTCCCCACCTGGCTGTCAGCCCTGGCTAGGAACACACCTCCCCTCTGCGCATAGGGCAGCCTGTGACCTTGCTGCTAACAAGGGAGAGGAAAGACAAGAGAGCAGAGTGCACTTCACACAGCAGGTAGCCTCTCAGGCCTGGTCTACACTAGGATGTGAGGTCGAATTTAGCAGCATTATCTCGATTTATCCCTGTACCCGTCCACATGACGAAGCCCTTTTTTCGACTTAAAGGGCTCTTAAAATCGATTTCTTTACTCCACCCCCAACAAGGGGATTAGTGCTGAAATCGGCCTTGCCGGGTCAAATTTGGGGTACTGTGGACACAATTCGACGGTATTGGCCTCCAGGAGCTATCCCAGCGTGCTCAGTTGTGACCGCTCTGGACAGCACTCTCAACTCAGATGCACTGGCCAGGTAGACAGGAAAAGGCCCACAAACTTTTGAATTTCATTTCCTGTTTGGCCAGCGAGGCGAGCTCACCTGCACAGATCACCATGCAGAGCTCATCATCACAGGAGATCATGCAGTCCCAAAATCGCCGAACAGCTCCAGCATGGACCGAACGGGAGGTACGGGATCTGATCGCTATATGGGGAGACGAATCTGTGCTGGCAGAACGCCGTTCAAAAAGACGAAACGCCAAAATATTTGAAAAAAATCTCCAATGGCATGAAGGACAGAGGCTATAACAGGGACCTGCAGCAGTGCCGTATGAAACTTAAGGAGCTAAACGGCCACTCCGGTTCAGAGCCCCAGATGTGCCGCCTCTATGATGAACTGCGTGCCATTCTAGGAGGTGCAGCCACCACTACCCCAACCCTGTGCTTTGACTCCTTCCAAGGAGTGGGAGGCAACACGGAAGTGGATTTTGGGGGCGAGGAAGATGATGATGATGAGGAGGTTGTAGACAGCTCACAGCAAGGAGACAGAAACCGGTTTCCCCAACAGCCAGGATCTGTTTATCACCCTAGACCTGGACCCAGTACCCCCTGAACCCACCCAAGGCAGGTTCCCGGACCCTGAAGGAGGAGAAGGGACCTCTGGTGAGTGTACCTTTGTAAATATTATACATGGTTTAAAAGCAAGCATGTTTAATGATTAATTTGCCCTGGCATTCACGGCCAGTACAGCTACTGGAAAAGTCTATTAATGTGTCTGGGGATGGAGTGGAAATCCTCCAGGGACATCTGCATAAAGCTCTCCTGGATGTACTCCCAAAGCCTTTGCAAAAGGTTTCTGGGGAGAGCAGCCTTATTCCATCCTCCATGGTAGGACACTTTACCACACCAGGCCAGTAGCACGTAGTCGGGAATCATTGCAGAACAAAGCATTGCAGTGTATGGTCCCTGCATTCAAGCAACATCCATTCTTTATCTCTCTGTGTTACCCTCAGGAGACTGATATCATTCATGGTCACCTGGTTGAAATAGGGTAGTTTTAGTAAGTGGACATTCAGAGGTGCCCGTTCCTGCTGGGCTGTTTGCCTGTGGCTGAACAGAAATCTTCCCCGCTCTTAGCCACGCGGTGGGGGAAGGGTGAAGTGATCAACCCAGAGAATTGGCGGGGGGGTAGTTGGGTTTCTGCTGCATGTGAACCCAGAAACCGCAGCCCCTCCTTTTAAATTGCCAACCCATTTTTAATGGCCAACCCAACGGCTACTTCGTATGGGAAATGAGGGTGCTGCTCTTTGAAACCATTCCCACATGTTATGAAGAGGATAATAACATGTAATAACAATGGGAATATTGGTTTCGTTGAGGTCTGAGCGAGTCAGTAAACTGCGCCAGTGACCCTTTAAACGTCCAAATGCACACTCTACCACCATTCTGCTCTTGCTCAGCCTATAGTTGAACAGCTCCTGACTACTGTCCAGGGTGCCTGTGTATGGCTTCATGAGCCAGGGCATTAAGGGGTAGGCTGAGTCCCCAAGGATAACTATAGGCATTTCAACATCCCCAACAGTTATTTTCTGGTCTGGAAAGTAAGTCCCTTGCTGCAGCTGTTGAAACAGACCAGAGTTTCTGAAGATGCGAGCATCATGTACCTTTCCCGGCCATCCCAGGTTGATGTTGGTGAAATGTCCCTTGTGATCCATCAGTGCTTGCAGCACCATTGAAAAGTACTTCTTTCGGTTTATGTACTCGCTGCCTTGGTGCTCCGGCGCCAAGATAGGGATATGGATTCCATCTATCACCCCACCACAATCCCATTGCAGCAAAGCCATCCACTATGACCTGCACATTTTCCAGAGTCACTACCCTTGATATCAGCAACTCAGTGATAGTGTCATAAATATAAAGGGAAGGGTAACCATCTTTCTGTATACAGTGCTATAAAATCCCTCCTGGCCAGAGGCAAAACCCTTTCACCTATAAAGGGTTAAGAAGCTAAGGTAACCTAGCTGGCACCTGACCCAAAATGACCAATGAGAGGACAAGACACTTTCAAATCTGGGGGTGGGGGGGACAAAGTGTTGGTCTGTCTGTGTGATGCTTTTGCCAGGAACAGATCAGGAATGCAGACTTACAACTCCTGTTAAATTAGAAAGTAATCTAGCTAGAAATGCGTTAGATTTCCTTTTGTTTAATGGCTGGTAAAATAAGCTGTGCTGGATGAAATGTAAATTCCTGTTTTTGTGTCTTTTTGTAACTTAAGGTTTTGCCTAGAGGGATTCTCTATGTTTTGAATCTGATTACCCTGTCAGGTATTTACCATCATGATTTTACAGAGGTGATTCTTTTACCTTTTCTTTAATTAAAATTCTTCTTTTAAGAACCTGATTGATTTTTCATTGTTCTTAAGATCCAAGGGTTTGGGTCTGTGTTCACCTGTACAAATTGGTGAGGATTCTTATGAAGTCTTCCCCAGGAAAGGGGGTGTAGGGCTATTTGGGATATTATGTAGTGGGGGGATATTTTGGGGGAAGATATCTCCAAGTGGGCTCTTTCCCTGTTCTTTGTTTAAAACGCTTGGTGGTGGCAGCATACGGTTCAAGGACAACGCAAAGTTTGTACCTTGAGGAAGTTTTTAACCTAACCTGGTAAGAATAAGCTTAGGAGGTCTTTCATGCAGGTTCCCACATCTGTAGCCTAGAGTTCAGAGTGGGGAAGGAACCTTGACAGATAGCGTTGGCTACTTGCATCACAGCAGCCCCCACAGTAGATTTGCCCACTCCAAATTGATTCCCGACTGACCGGTAGCCATCTGGCATTGCAAGCTTCCACAGGGCTATCACCACTCGCTTCTCAACTATGAGGGCTGCTCTCATCTTGGTATTCTTGCGCTTCAGGGCAGGGGAAAGCAAGTCACAAAGTTCCATAAAAGTGCCCTTACGCATGTGAAAGTTTTGCAGCCACTGGGAATCATCCCAGACCTGCAACACTATACAGTCCCACCACTCTGTGCTTGTTTCCCGGGCCCAGAATCAGCGTTCCACACCATGAACCTGCCCAACTGACACCATGATGTGCACATTGCAGGGGCCTGTACTTTGTGAGAAGTCTATGTCCATCTCCTCTTCACTCTCGTCACCATGCTGCAGTTGCCTCCTCCTCGCCTGGTTTCGCTTTTCTTGCGAAAAGATGGTTCTGCATATCCTGCTGGATAACGCACGCGGTGTTTATAGTGCTCATAATTGCCGCGGTGATCTGAGCGGCCTCCATGTTCCCAGTGCTATGGCGTCTGCACTGAAAAAAGGCGTGAAACAATTGTCTGCTGTTGCTCTGACGGAGGGAGGGGCAACTGACAACATGGCTTACAGGGTTGGCTTACAGGGAATTAAAATCAACATGGCTTTGCATCAAGGAGAAACAGAATGGCCCCCTCAAGGATAGAACTCAAAACCCTGGGTTTAGCAGGCCATTGATTTCACGGAGGGAGGGAGAAGAAAATGAATGCAAAACAAATCTGGTCTATTTCTTGTTTTGATCTACTTCATCTATCTTTATACATCTTGTTGGCAGCAGACGGTGCAGTACGACTGCTGGCCATCATCATCTCCTGGATGCTCGGCAGCAGACGGTGCAGTAGGACTGCCAGCAGGACTGAATCGCCATGAGATGAAACTTAAAAGGGTAATGACCTGGCTGAGTCACTCCCATGTTTGCCCAGGTGCCCTTGATTGACCTCACCGAGATTGTCTAAAAGAGCACCTTGGAGTACGTCAGCGATGGCTACCAGTCATACTGCACTGTCTGGTGACTTCTGGGTACTCTTCTGGCTCTGTCAATCTGTTTCTTCACTTCAGCAGGTGGGTATTGTAGTTGTAAGAACTCTTGATAGAAATCATGTAGGTGTTTGTCTCTGTCTGAGGGGTTGGAGCAAATGCGGTTGTATGGTAGAGCTTGCTGAAGACAATGGATCATGTGGTGTGGTCTGGATGAAAGCTGGAGGCATGTAGGCTAGGAATAGCGGTCAGTAGGTTTCCGGTATAGTGTGGTGTTTACGTGACCATCGCTTATTAGCACCATAGTGTCCAGGAAGTGGATCTCTTGTGTGGACTGGTCCAGGGTGAGGTTGATGGTGGGATGGAAATTGTTGAAATCATGGTGGAATTCCTCAAGGAATTTCCATGGAAAAGAAGCCCTTGCGGATTTTTTTTTTCCTCTCCTGCTGGTAATAGCTCACCTTGACTGATCACTCTTGTTATAGTGTGTATGGTAACACCCATTGTTTCATGTTCTCTGTGTGTGTATATATCTTCCTACTGTATTTTCCACTGCATGTATCCGATGAAGTGGGGTTTAGCCCATGAAAGCTTATGCTCAAATAAATTTGTTAGTCTCTAAGGTGCCACAAGTACTTCTGTTCTTTTTGAGGATACAGACTAACATGGCTGCTACTCTGAAACCGGTTCTAATATAATCAATACTTTCTCTACTTATAGCTCAGCCAAATCTTTGTTTCAACACATATGGCCTCACACGCTTTGGTCTACAGGTGTTGAAAATGTTTGAATATTCAAAATTTTAACAATTTTTTTTGGCAAAAAGTTTTCCATTTTTGACCAGTTTTGGGAGTGAATAACATTTTTTCAAAATAAAAATTTCAGCTAATGTCATTGGTAAACCTTTTATTCTTCTGCATTTTTGACCAGCTCTCTTTTGACCTTCGTATTTCCAAGATAGCAGCGGACCAGTGCTGTAATCCACACCTGATGTACTTGTCCTTGCCTCGTACCTGCTCCTGGTCCAAATTGAGGCCTGTCTTTCAATGAGCACCATGCGGGCTGGACTCTTTTCACTGTGAGCAGCTGATTGACTTCAATATAGGGGGTCTGCCCTGTGGAACAACTTACAGGACCATATATTCATGGCGTTCATGATATTCCTTTCTGTCCTTGATCCCTGAGGCTAGCCTCCTGCATAGCCCAGGCCAGAAAAGGTCACCCAATGATCCCTGCATCCGGTCCATAACTTTTAGTAGAGCTCGGGCAGATCTTTTAGAAGCAGACGCCCAATCTTGGAGGTTCTCCATTTTATTTGTTCTTTCAGGACTGGCGCCTTAGAGCACACATACAGTGTTGCCAAGTTCCTCAATTTTATCGTGAGTCTTGTGATTTCTGGTGTATTTCATAGAGCCCAGCACCTGCAGTCAAGTGACTGGAGGAGACTTAAACCAAGTCAGTTTCTGGCCTTGGTGGCTGCAAAGAAAATCTGGAAACATGAAGCTAGTGCAGCCTGACGAATCAGAAACCAGAAGGCAAACTACTTTATTCAGTTTAGCTTAAACCCCTTCTCTAGCAACATAAACTAAAAAAATGCCTCTCTCATACTTCAATAAGTGTCCACACAGGAGTTATACTGGTATAACTAGATTGGTTTAAATTCACACCTAGGCTTATACCAGTCTAACATTCCCACGTAGACAAGCGCTTGGTGTAGGAACCTACACAGCCTGATAACACAGCTGTATGTAGCCACTTCATAACAAGGCTGCGCCCTCTTTATACCCCACTTCAGGCAAAAGACAACCAGTCCCTCACCCAGCAGCCCCCACCTGGAGTGGGGGGAAAGAGCATGGAACCATTAGATTTGAGGGGAACAGGAAGTCTGGAAGACTGGTTTACTGAGGGGTTGTCTCCTGTGTCACCGAGTGAGGGAGAAGGTTCCTCAGGAAGTCCCCTATTAAAATCTGGGCAGAACATCCCTGGACAGATGGAAGCAAGCAGCCTCAGAGATCCCCAGCATGTTTGGGGGATAATTACTGAGCTATTGGCCACTGTGCTTAGACCCCAGCAGAGCAGCCAGGTCCCCACTGACACTGAGGCTAGAAAAGTCACTCTCAGCTCTGGGTGATCTCCTGCAGATCTTGACAAACAATTGTGCTCATCTTTCCAAGCTGCTATCTGAAGTGTTCTTGGCTGGAACATTAATGTGTTTCAAGGGGCATGAGCACCAATGAAAGAGCTGGAGCATCAGTTGTCATGAGGATGAACACAACAGCTGACAGCAGAGCCTTCTGATCTGGGTTGGGATCTGTGGGCTAAGATCCCTGGCTCCGGTGGGCAAGTCAGCAGCTCAGTGCAGTTATTGTGGTTTGTTATGCTGGGGGCCAGCTTTCGTCTCTGGTCATTTTTTCCCTCTTGGTTAGTGCTCCGTGACTGATGGGGATCTCAGTAGAACACAAATTGATTTGCTTGGCTTTCATGGTTGCCTCTGGACTGTAATTACTCAGGCAGGAAAAATTAATTAGTCCAGTGTGGGCTGACTGCTGCCCTCTAAGCAGTGCTGAATCTTAATTGGAGTGCTCCAGAGAAAGGCACTGATTCACAGCACAGTACTGAGGGGCACAGGTTTTTTCTGGGGGCAACAGTTGGTGGGGGCTGAAGGTCACCATGAGCAAAGTGTCAGCTCTGACATTGCCAGCATCATCTTCACACCCTGTTTAGCCATGAGAATGAGCCCATCGAAACCTGCCTGTCCCTCTCTGAGATGACAGTGTAACGCTACACAGGCTTTCTATTTCTGTGCTTAAGGGAATATGCCGAACAGTAGGGAGAGGAAATTCTCCCCAAGATATTGGGTAATTGATTACTGACTATTCCTTTTCTGGTGTCTATAGTGCTAACTGCCACAGCTGTATAAATATATCTATGACACGTAGATATTACAGTGACGGGCGCTATAGAAACCCTAAGGTGGATGGAACTGAACAGTATAGGCCCTCAGTCGTTAATGCCGTCCTGCAGATTCCCAGGGATCACTGAGCAGGGTGACACAGGGATTGGTGACTGTGCATTCACTTGAGACAGCTGGGAAGTTGCCAAAGAGTAGGGACACTGGATGACAGAGTGGGGTCCCAGCTGAACTCCTGGGCATTCTCAGTGACCCACTGTGGAGTCTAAATCAATTACTTCATCTTCTATCATGTCTCTGATGTTTATAAAGCAGCTTAGAGGGTGAAGGGAAGGCACAGCCAAGCTCTGCAATGCATTGGTTAGCCTCTGACCATGTACAGTCAGGGGAGCGGATGAGAACAATCATCTCATGCATCCTCTTCTCCCCTCCCAGAAGGCTCCCCATGTTAGATTACCCCAGGGCAATTAAACCTCCATTTGAACAGGAAATTGCTCAGGGAGCCTCCAGGTCCTCCTACTCTGCTCTGACCCTTATGATGTGGATTCATTCCTGCCTTGAAGTCTCCTGATGCCACACTGGGATGGAGATGCTTGTGCTTTCTTTGCTTTATAGCACTGTAAATGTCAGGCCTGTTCCTCTGTAGCTGCTGTTACTGGTTTGGTTGCTCACGCTGTGTTCCTGTCTCATCCTCTGCCTTGCTCCTTCATCTTTGTCCATTCTATAGAAAGGTCCTGTGAGCCTTGTACAGCCAGCTTGGTGCCCTGGTGTTCAGCTCACACCACTAACATGGACAGTCCATGCTGGTCTGAATAGTTTGGGTTATTTCATAGGCTAGGACCGTGCCCCCTATCCTTTTCATCCTGTTACGTGGGTCACTCACTCATGCTTCTTATACAGCTGATCAGAATTCTTCAAATAAAAGAGTGGGGGGCTGGCGGGGGGGGGGTTGGCCGAAGAATGGTCTTTTGTCAAAAATGAAACTGTTTCATGAAAAACATTGTTGATAATATTGACATCTTCTGTTTTCCAGAATTTTTTTATATTTTAAGTCAATATTTTAATCAAAATTTTATTGATGTTTATCAAATTTATTTTCAAAATCATTGATTTGTTTTCTTTACATAAGACAGTTGTCAGTAAGAAAATGCAGTTTTCAGGGAACTGAACAATTTATAAGGATTTTTAAAAATTTTTTGATTAATATTTCAATAAAACTTGTTATAAAATATTGTAAAATACAGACAGTGGTTCCAGTTTGAACCTCGTGAAATGGAAACCATTTCAACCTTTTGAATTTTTTTGCGGAACCATTTCCCCAGTTTTCAGCTAGCTCTATTCTTCTTTAAACTTAAAACCATCTCCTGTTTTTGGGCTTAACTGCACCTGTGTAGAGGGCCCTCCAGATTGATCACAGAGAGTTCCTAGCATACATCTGGGCCCTAGTTCTGTTGCTTTCAGATATTTGCAGACTGCTTTGGGACATTAAAGGTAGTTCAAGACCAGAGTGTTTTTCATACAGTCCCTTTGTTTCAGGAGCTGATTATTTCACCATGAACTGTTCTCCCCAGTTTGAATTTTGTCTCATTACTATAATTACTTATTGTTTGGTATCAGGGACTCCAGAGTTAAGGTTGCAGCTGAGGGGTTTTTCTTTTGTAAACCAGATCTGGCACATATCCCACCCCACCCGATCTGAATTCCACAGGCAATGAAATGTTGGTCTCAATTTGGGGGTTTGGATCTATATTTTAGGAAGAATTGTTCTGCCAAATGTGAAGTAGATTGGATGAAGAATCCTTTAATTCAATTATGACAGCCTAAAAAAAGAATTCTCTGCAGGCGTCAAAAAGTCTTCTAAATATTTTTTGCTGCTATGTAGTAAAAACAAAACTGTTACACATCACCCAGTTATGCAGTGTCTCTTCCCCTTGTGACTGGATAACAAGATACAGTAGAACCTCAGAGTTACAAACCTGTCAACCACACAGCTCATTTGGAACCGGAAGTATGCAGTCAGGCAGCAGCAGGGACCAAAAAGGAAAATACAGACCAGTCCTGTGTTAAACGTAAATGATTAAAAAAATAAAGGGAAAGCAGCATTTTTCTTCTGCATAGTAAAGTGTCAAAGCTGTATTAAGCCAATATTCAGTTGTAAACTTTGGAAAGAACAATCCTATTGTTTTGTTCAGAGTTACGAACATTTCAGAGTTACGAACAACCTCCATTCCCAAAGTGTTCATAACTCTGAGGTTCTACTGTATTAGTAGGTACGATAAAGGTGTCTAAGTCGCTGTTTTAGAACATAAGAATGGCCATAGTGGATCAAACCATCCATCTTCTGACAGTGGCCAGTGCCAGATGCTTCAGAGGGAATTAACAGAACAGGGCAATTATTGACTGATCTATGCAGTTGTCCAGTCCAAAATTCCAGCAGTCAGAGGTTTAGGAACACATAGAGCATGGGGTTGCACGTCTGACCATCTTGGCTAATAGCCATTGAAGGACCTATCCTCCATGAGATTATCTAATTCTTTTTTGAACTCAGTTTTACTTTTGGCCTTCAAACATCCCTGGCAATGAGTTACAAAGGTTGATTGTGTGTTGTGTGAAGAAGTACTTCCTTATGTTTGTTTTAACCCTGCTGCCTATTGATTTCATTGGGTGACCCTGGTACTCGTGTTATGTGAAGGTGTAAATAACAGTTGGTTATTTATTTTCTCCACACCAGTCATGATTTTATAGACCTCCGTCATATCCCCCCTTAGTTGTCTCTTTTCTAAGCTGAACAGACCAAATCTTTTTAATCTCTCCTCATATGGAAGCTGTTCCATATCCCTAATCATTTTTGTTGCCCTTCTCTGTACCTTTTCCAATTCTAATATATCTTTTTTGAGATGGGGTGACCAGAACTGCACGCAGTGTACAAGGTTTGGTTGCACCACGGATTTATAGAGTGGCATTATGATATTTTATGTCTTATTATCTATCCATTTTCTAATGGTTCCTAACATTTTGTTTGCTTTTTTGACATTTTGAGGTTTTTTTGTTGTAATATTGCGACTTTTAGGTCTGTAATCGAATGACCAGGGAGATTGAAGTGTTCTCCGACTGGTGAGATTACAGACCTAAAAGTCACAATATTACAACAAAAAAACTTCAAAAACAGACTCCAACGAGAAACTGCTGAATTGGAATTAATTTGCAAACTGGACACCATTAAATTAGGCTTGAATAAAGACTGGGAGTGGATGTGTCATTACACAAAGTGGAACTATTTCCCCATGTTTATTCCTCACTATCCATATTTTCTCTCTTGTAATGTAATGTATCAAGAGCCTCTTCAGATGATGTATTTATTGCTCACAGAAGCCTGAAAGGCAAAAACTCTGTGGACTCTCCCCCCTAAGCAAACTCCCAGGCAAACGCCCTCTGTTTGCTCTCACTAGGGTGGCAACTGGCTGCCTTTTTGTAAGTATCCTTTTTTAGATGTATCCACTTACCTCACAGGAGCGTTGTGAGGATCTATCAGTTAGTGTCTGCACAGTGCTTTGAACAGGTAGACTACTGTAAAACAATCAGGCTCGACATGTCTTAAGCTGAGTGCCCAATCCTTGAGACACCTCAAATCAGTGGAGACTTTTACAAATGTTGATTTTAATCTTCCTGTGCCGATTTTCCTGTCTGTGAAAACCCTCCCCACCGCCCAGGGGTCTCACACAGACAAACTCATTAATGTTTGTGAGATTCTCAGATACCACTGTGATGAGTACCATCGAATAGCCCAGGAGGAAATGAACAATTCCATATTCAGGGCAGGGTTTGCATGGTGAGCAGTAAACAAGACCGGGGGCCACATGCTGAACAATGAGAGTAAAAAGTAATATTGAGCAGCTGCTTTATTCCCCAAAACACCATCTCTCCTGTGCACTGAATGAGGAGGGATTCTGTGGAAACAGTAATACGGGATCAGGAATTAAAGACTGTCAGAATGCATATGCACAAGGAGACTGAATTAAGCTTGCATGGGCGACCTTAATGCTGCCATTTGCTAATTTTTGAGGGCTTGACTTTGCAACACCAATATTTTTAACTTCATTTTTGTATGTAATAAATAAATATATGAAATAACGCTGACTCTCTGGGGCAACCCTCTCCTCACCTCTCTCCACTCTGAGGAGCAGAGTTTCATCACAGTTCTTCGTTTCCTATCTCTTAATGAAATCAGTTCTTAATCCAGCAGGCCTTCCTCTTTATCCTGCAGCTATTTATTTTCCTTAATAGTCTTTTATGAGGACCCTTATCAACAGTGTTTCAAAAATCCAAGTAAATTACATCCACTTCGGTCACCTTTATCTACAGTTTTATTAACTTTTTCAGGTCAGCAAGGCACAAGTTTCCCTTTCAGAAGCTGTGCTAGTTTGACCCAGTCAGGTTACACTGCATTTATGTAAGAACTGTATTGTTTTGTTCTTAATTAGCCAGTTTCCTGAATTCTCTCTTAGACATTGGGTGAGAAACTTTCTAATCTCCTGGAACAGTTGCTGTTATTAAGGATAAAGGGCCTGATCCAAAGGCCACTGAAGTCAATGGAAAGACTCAAAAACATTTGTTATGTTCCTCACTATCTCTGCCATTTTATGTCTTTCTTTCCTTTAGAACCTTTGGAGAAATCCCCTCCAGCCCTGTATTTCTTGAGTTATTCAAGTTACTCCATAGCTTTGCTCTTAAAGACCTCTACTAGTCTGAAGGTCACACTCTTCTTTCCTATAAAAAGCAGTTTTAGAGCAAAGATTTCCCCATCCCTATATATAGTAATAATAAGTATGTGGGATATTAATTGAACTTGTTTGCTTATCTCACCATTCTCTTTCCTTGCACTTTCTCCTAAGGTCGTGTGTTCACAAGAGTCTTCCTGCTTCCAAAGTCTGATTAGCTTTTGCATTCTTCTTTTTGGCATCTCTGGAAATCTATGCTTTGTATTCTCTCTCTGTCCTCCTTATCTCCCGTTTGCAGCTTAGCAGTTATAGCTATCTTCATATTCATTCTCTCAGTGACTTTTTTATCACATTTAGTCAGCCTGTAGGACTAAATTTTTAAAGGAAGCTTGAAGTCCACACCCATAGGACAAGCAGCATGCTATTTGATTTGGGGCTTCCTAGTCCTTAAGATTTTTGTTCTGTTTGGAGTTGGTGCAGATAATTCCACCTGGAGAGGATACGGGACTGATGAAGTGAATGGATGAGGAGTTTGAGCTACTGGGTTGATGATACCCATATGACCCCCTCTCTGTATTGGGGGAAAGCTCTGAGCATGGCAGAAGTCACGGCTAGCTCAAGTTGATCTGGGGACCACTGCACAACTATTCAGTGGGAGTCATAGAATCATAGAATCATAGAATATCAGGGTTGGAAGGGACCTCAGGAGGTCATCTAGTCCAACCCCCTGCTCAAAAGTAGGACCAATCCCCAATTAAATCATCCCAGCCAGGGCTTTGTCAAGCCTGACCTTAAAAACTTCTAAGGAAGGAGATTCCACCACCTCCCTAGGCAACGCATTCCAGTGTTTCACCACCCTCATAGTGAAAAAGTTTTTCCTAATATCCAACCTAAACCTCCCCCACTGCAACTTGAGACCATTACTCCTTGTCCTCTCCTCTTCTACCACTGAGAATAGTCTAGAACCATCCTCTCTGGAACCACCTCTCAGGTAGTTGAAAGCAGCTATCAAATCCCCCCTCATTCTTCTCTTCTGCAGACTAAACAATCCCAGTTCCCTCAGCCTCTCCTCATAAGTCATGTGTTCCAGACCCCTAATCATTTTTGTTGCCCTTCGCTGGACTCTCTCCAATTTATCCACATCCTTCTTGTAGTGTGGGGCCCAAAACTGGACACAGTACTCCAGATGAGGCCTCACCAATGTCGAATAGAGGGGGACGATCACGTCCCTCAATCTGCTCGCTATGCCCCTACTTATACATCCCAAAATGCCATTGGCCTTCTTGGCAACAAGGGCACACTGCTGACTCATATCCAGCTTCTCGTCCACTGTCACCCCTAGGTCCTTTTCCACAGAACTGCTGCCTAGCCATTCGGTCCCTAGTCTGTAGCTGTGCATTGGGTTCTTCCATCCTAAGTGCAGGACCCTGCACTTATCCTTATTGAACCTCATCAGATTTCTTTTGGCCCAATCTTCCAATTTGTCTAGGGCCCTCTGTATCCTATCCCTGCCCTCCAGCGTATCTACCACTCCTCCCAGTTTAGTATCATCCGCAAATTTGCTGAGAGTGCAATCCATACCATCCTCCAGATCATTTATGAAGATATTGAACAAAACCGGCCCCAGGACCGACCCCTGGGGCACTCCCTTTGACACCGGCTGCCAACTAGACATGGAGCCATTGATCACTACCCGTTGAGCCCGACAATCTAGCCAACTTTCTACCCACCTTATAGTGCATTCATCCAGCCCGTACTTCCTTAACTTGCTGACAAGAATACTGTGGGAGACCGTGTCAAAAGCTTTGCTAAAGTCAAGATACAATACATCCACTGCTTTCCCTTCATCCACAGAACCAGTAATCTCATCATAGAAGGCGATTAGATTAGTCAGGCATGACCTTCCCTTGGTGAATCCATGCTGCCTGTTCCTGATCACTTTCCTCTCCTCTAAGTGCTTCAGGATTGATTCTTTGAGGACCTGCTCCACGATTTTTCCGGGGACTGAAGTGAGGCTGACTGGCCTGTAGTTCCCCGGATCCTCCTTCTTCCCTTTTTTAAAGATTGGCACTACATTAGCCTTTTTCCAGTCATCCGGGACTTCCCCCGTTCACCACGAGTTTTCAAAGATAATGGCCAATGGCTCTACAATCACAGCCGCCAGTTCCTTTAGCACTCTCGGATGCAACTCGTGTGGCCCCATGGACTTGTGCACGTCCAGCTTTTCTAAATAGTCCCTAACCACCTCTTTCTCCACAGAGGGCTGGCCACCTACTCCCCATGTTGTGATGCCCAGCGCAGCAGTCTGGGAGCTGACCTTGTTAGTGAAGACAGAGGCAAAAAAAGCATTGAGTACATTAGCTTTTCCACATCCTCTGTCACTAGGTTGCCTCCCTCATTCAGTAAGGGGCCAACACTTTCCTTGGCTTTCTTCTTGTTGCCAACATACCTGAAGAAACCTTTCTTGTTACTCTTAACTTCTCTCGCTAGCTGCAGCTCCAGGTGTGATTTGGCCCTCCTGATTTCATTCCTACATGCCCGAGCAATATTTTTATACTCTTCCCTGGTCATATGTCCAACCTTCCACTTCTTGTAAGCTTCTTTTTTATGTTTAAGATCCGCTAGGATTTCACCGTTAAGCCAAGCTGTTCGCCTGCCATATTTACTATTCTTTCGACACATCGGGATGGTTTGTCCCTGTAACCTCAATAGGGATTCCTTGAAATACAGCCAGCTCTCCTGGACTCCTTTCCCCTTCATGTTAGCCCCCCAGGGGATCCTACCCATCCGTTCCCTGAGGGAGTCGAAGTCTGCTTTCCTGAAGTCCAGGGTCCGTATTCTGCTGCTTACCTTTCTTCCCTGTGTCAGGATCCTGAACTCAACCAACTCATGGTCACTGCCTCCCAGATTCCCATCCACTTTTGCTTCCCCTACTAATTCATAGAATCATAGAATCATAGAATATCAGGGTTGGAAGGGACCTCAGGAGGTCATCTAGTCCAACCCCCTGCTCAAAAGCAGGACCCATCCCCAATTAAATCATCCCAGCGAAGGCTTTGTCAAGCCTGACCTTAAAAACTTCTAAGGAAGGAGATTCCACCACCTCGCTAGGCAACACATTCTTCCCGGTTTGTGAGCAGCAGGTCAAGAAAAGCTCCCCCCCTAGTTGGCTCCTCCAGCACTTGCATCAGGAAATTGTCCCCTATGCTTTCCAAAAACTTCCTGGATTGTCTATGCACCGCTGTATTGCTGTCCCAGCAGATATCAGGAAAATTAAAGTCACCCATGAGAACCAGGGCGTGCGATCTAGTAGCTTCCGCGAGCTGCCGGAAGAAAGCCTCATCTACCTCATCCCCCTGGTCTGGTGGTCTATAGCAGACTCCCACCACTACATCACTCTTGTTGCTCACACTTCTAAACTTAATCCAGAGACACTCAGGTTTTTCTGCAGTTTCGTACCGGAGCTCTGAACAGTCATACTGCTCCTTTACATACAGTGCTACTCCCCCACCTTTTCTGCCCTGCCTGTCCTTCCTGAACAGTTTATAACCATCCATGACAGTACTCCAGTCATGTGAGTTATCCCACCAAGTCTCTGTTATTCCAATCACGTCATAATTCCTTGACATCACCAGGACCTCCAGTTCTCCCTGCTTGTTTCCAAGGCTTTGTGCATTTGTATATAAGCACTTGAGATAACCTGCTGATCGCCCCTCATTCTCAGTATGAGGCAGGAGCGCTCCCCTCACAGACATTCCTGCCTGTGCTTCCTCCCGGTATCCCGCTTTCCCACTTACCTCAGGGCTTTGGTCTCCTTCCCCCAGTGAACCTAGTTTAAAACCCTCCTCACTAGGTTAGCCAGCCTGCTCGCAAAGATGCTCTTCCCTCTCTTCGTTAGGTGGAGCCCGTCTCTGCCTAGCACTCCTCCTTCATGGAACACCATCCCATGGTCAAAGAATCCAAAGCCTTTTCTCCGACACCACCTGCGTAAGCATTCGTTGACTTCCACGATTCGACGGTCCCTACCCAGGCCTTTTCCTTCCACGGGGAGGATGGACGAGAACACCACTTGAGCCTCAAACTCCTTTATCCTTCTTCCCAGAGCCACGTAGTCCGCAGTGATCCGCTCAAGGTCATTCTTGGCAGTATCATTGGTGCCCACGTGGAGAAGCAGGAAGGGGTAGCGATCCGAGGGCTTGATGAGTCTCGGCAGTCTCTCTGTCACATCGCGAATCTTAGCCCCCAGCAAGCAGCAGACTTCTCGGTTTTCCCGGTCAGGGCGGCAGATAGATGACTCAGTCCCCCTGAGGAGAGAGTCCCCGACCACCACCACCTGCCTCCTTCTCTTGGGAGTGGTGGTCGTGGAACCCCCCATCTCAGGACAGTGCATCTCATGCCTTCCAACCAGCGGAGTCTCCTTCTGCTTTCTCCCCCCAGACATATCATCTGGTCCACTCTCTGCAACGGTACTTGTGGAGAGAACATGAAAGAGGTTAGTTACCTGTGTCCGCGTTGCTGGAACCCGGACATTCCCCCTTCTTCTTCTGGAGGTCACATGTTGCCAAGCTTCTTCACTGGCCTCTTGGCTCCACTGTGCAACCTGCTCTAAATCTTTAGAGCTTTGTGCCCGTAGAAGCATACCCTGACTTTTGTCCAGAAAATCCTCCGTTTCTCGTATGCAATGCAGGGTCGTTATCTGTTGCTCCAGACCTTCAATCTTCTCTTCCAATATGGAGACCAGCTTGCACTTTGTACAGACAAAGTCGCTTCTGTCCTGTGGAAGAAAGACATACATGGCACATCACAACAGGTCACAACAGCTGAACCCCCCCCCTTTCATATCACCTTCTTACTATGAGCTTCCTCAGAGAAGTTGGCAAGATGTAAGCCTCACTGGGCTCACTCCAGGCGAACTCCCAGGCAAACTCCTGCTGTGTGCTGCTCTGCTGTCCCCCGCTGCTCCAGGACCCATGAGTCCATGTGTAACTTTCTCTTAGCCATCCCAAACTCCTAGGTGATGCCAGCTGGGATTTCAGTCCCACAGGGACAGATGGAAAAAAGTAACATGATCAGAACTGGCATCTGTTTGTGAAGACCTGGGGTCACTCGAGCACTGGCCATTTCCTGTGCCCTTGCAGTAGATCAAAAGTGTACAGTTCTTCTGGGGTATGGACCAACAGATTTCAGGAAGGATTTCACAGCTGACTTCCCTAAGCTGGTGTCAGTGCTGCTGTTAGAGTTGTGACGGATTATTGTTCTTGGGCATTTTAATATGAATGAGGATTTAGCATGGATTGGTCAGAAGGCCGAGAGCTTTGAAAATGTCCATATGCACAGTCTCACCTTTGAGACTGGTTTGATGTTTCAGATATTTGGGTCATTCCTGTGGGATGGGCTGACCATCACAACATTGTTGTAAATACAGGGCTATCCCACACCCATCTCACAGCCAGAGTCGGGTTACTCCTTGAGGCTTATGAATGTGATGGATCTCTGTAGTCTGCTCACTGGTGCTGAGGCATACCGTCCAACCTCCAGCTTGGTGTTGACCACATCTCTGACAGCTATCACTAGGTGTTATAAAAGGCTTTCAAGTTCTGGGTTTCTTGCTGTAACTTGGTCATCTTTGGTAACTGCAGGCCACTGCGGTCTAATGGTGATCTTTGAAATTGCTGAGCATAGACTGGAGGGGAGCTGGCTGGGCTTGGATCTTCTTTTGTGCCAAGAGCTGATGCAGAAGCACAGGAGAGCTTTGACTGAATCCAGAAATGTTATCTGTCATGAGTCAGACATACCACAAGCAGTGAGTAATCCGATTGCTTCAGACTGACTCCCTCAGCTAGCAGTTCACTCAGCTGATCACTGTGGCAGCATTTAAAACGTTCTTTGTGGATAAGCCAAGTCAGTGATGGCTGGTCCCCTTCTGATTGTGAGAGTAGGGCTCTCCTAGCAGATTGATATCCACTGGGTTCTTCTGATTTGGTCTCAGGTGAGGCTGTTTATGGTCTCCTGGGTCCCCAGAGACTCCCCACTTGTGGCTGTGACCCCAGCTTATAGCAAGTAGTGTGACTGTGGTGGAATTAATGGTAAGCATTGTCAATGCATCACATAGTGTGTGTGTGGGGGGGGGACAGTGGGGAGCACTGATCACGCATACATGTAGCCATTCATTCCAGTTCAGTAAACCATCTCTTGAAGCTGCAGCCTTTGCCATTTAACATGCAGACTCAAGCCACCCCTTTGTTCGGGAAAGTGATGGAGAGCGAGGTGACAACACCAAAGCCCTGGTTTGGTCTGCCCTGCAGGGTATGATGCATCACACTAGTCTGTCAGGAATCTCCAAAGAACTAGAGACCTAGCACGTAATTGTTACAAACATGACTGCCCCTCCCCCAATATTCTACACCCCCAAAAAGGGGTCACTGACCTACAAGATAGTGAGCTGTGAGTTCTAGTCCATTCTTCAAAAGGTGACCTGCCATCTTTGTTATTTACCATTCCCCAATTTTGTATCATCTGCAAACTTTATCAGGGATGGAGTTTATGTTTTCTTCCAGGTCATTGATAAAACAGTTCAATAGTGTAGGACCAAGAACTGATCTCTGTGGGATCCCACTGGAAACACACCCACACGAAGATGATTCCTCATTTGCAGTTACATTGAGATCTATCAGTTAGCCAGCTTTTAATCCATTTAATGTGTGCTGTGTTAATTTTATAGTATTTTAGTTTTTTAACAAAATGACATGCAGTACCAAGTGAAATGCCTTACAGAAGTCTAAGTATATTATATCGACCCTATTACCTTATCAATCAAGCTTGTAATCTCATCAAAAAAGATACCGAGTTAGACAGGATCCGTTCTCCATAAACCCCTAAACCATGTTACTTTGCATTAATTACATTACCCTCCTAAACCCCAGTCATCTCATTTACTAACCTTATTAAAAATTGCCACTACATTCGTTTTCTTTCAGTCTTCTTCATTTCAGTCTTTCAGTTCTCCAAGATTTATTGAAAATCAACATTAATGGTCCTGTGAGCTCCTCAACCAGCTCTTTTAAAACTCTTTGCATGCAAGTTATATGGATCTGCTGATTTTAAGCTTGTGTTTAATAGTCTCCAGAGGTACTAGAATGGAAATATTGCTATCGTCATCATATGATGAGACTATATCATCTTTTTTCCCAAAGTTGTCAGTGACTCAGAAACAGGTGATGCCATTTTTGACAAAGTGCCCCTCCCCCTCCCCTTTTCCCCACTTGATCCTTTCTAAATGGGTTATAACCAGTGATTGTAACATTCCAGTTGCGTGAATCACCCCACCAGGTTTCAGTAATACCAACCAGATTGACTTTATGCTCATAAATGAGCAACTCCAATTCCTCCTGTTTGTTCCCAGGCTCCTAGCATTAGTGTATAGGCAAGTCAATAATTTCTTCTTTTCGTGTCCTTTGGTTCCTTGATTAGTTTTGTTCTCAACAATGGTCTCAATTGAGTAATGGTCTCAAGTTGCAGTGGGGGAGGTTTAGGTTGGGTATTAAGAAAAACTTTTTCACTAGGAGGGTGGTGAAACACTGGAATGAGCTACCTAGGGAGGTGGTGGAATCTCCTTCCTTAGAGGTTTCAAGGTCAGGCTTGACAAAGCCCTGGCTGGAATGATTTAGTTGGTGTTGGTCCTGCTTTGAGCAGGGGATTGGACTAGATGACCTCCTGAGGTCCCTTCCAACCCTGATATTCTATGATTCTATCTCAAATTTATGCTGAATGCTCATATCTTCGCTCTTTTTACTCTCCCATTTTGCTATTAGTTTAACCCCCTCCTGACTACTCTAGCCAGCCTGTTCCTGAGGCAATTGATCCCTTCTCCTGAGATGGAGGCCATCCAGACTATACAGCCCCCTTTCCCCATAGAAGGTGGACCAATGTTTCACAAAACCAAAGCCCTCCACCACTTACCTAGCCAGTGACTCACTCCCAGAACCTTCCGCCTTCCTTTGCTTGTGGGACAAGAAGGATCTCAGAGACATTGCTTGGATATTCTCCTCCTTCAGCACGTTTCCAAGTCCCCTGGCATGATCTGCTAGCTATGAGATACCCTGTGATGTAATGTCTTTAGTGCCCATATGAACCCCCACCCATGGATTCTTGCCCGTCAACTTCGGAAGCCTGGCCATTCTTAGCGTGACGTCTTGTGTCTTGGCTCCAGGCAGGCAGCACATTGTCTTGTTGTCCACCTGTCCTCTACAGAATGTTCCTTCAATTCTTCTGAGCATTGAATCTCCATGAAGGATCGTCTCTCTTCCTTGGGCAGCTGGAGAACTCTTGGCAGGTAAGTTTGATTTTCTGACAGGTTGGGCCGAGCTGCCAGCCCCTCATGTGGGAAGGAAGTAACCGATACCATTGTCGTGGGAGGAGAGGGAGCAGAAAAAGCCCAGCCACTCAGAGTTGCTCCACTCCCTCCCCACCCTCCACTCTAATGCTGCAGCACCAGGGCTGGGAAGGGAGACAGAAAACCCCCTTAAGGCTGCCTGCCTTCCCCAGGCCAGGGAGAGGAGGTGTGAAGTTCTCCTGGGACTGGGAGAAGGTGAAGAGCTTCTACAGTGCAGGAGCAGCAGAGCTGTACTGGGGGCTAGGGGGCAGAACACTTGTGTGGCTATGTGGGTGGAGATGACCTAGGGCTGGAAGTTGGGTCAGATGCGAGGGCCAAGGGGCACAAAAGTAATTGATGTGGAGCCTGGGCACAAAACTAATTGATGGCAGGGTGCCAAAAATCATATTGCTTGCTATAAAATGGTAACCCATATCATCCCCCACACTGGAGGTGGGCAGGGGAGTTCTAAACTCAGAAGACAGCTCAGAAATAGCCTTTATTCTTTTTTAAAACTGTCTCATGATTTTTGAGCTAATCTCGTGAGTTTGGGGTCTGACTCATTATTGTGAACTCTTAGAGCTGGGAACACGAAAGCACCTCTACCCTGCAGGGCTGGTATGGAAGCTCAGACCTCTCTGGATACATCTACACTACAACAGAACATCTGTGGCTGCCTGGGTCACCTGACTTGAGCTCACAGGGTTTGAATATGCAGGCTCAGGCAGGAGCCCAGGCTCTGAGACCTAGGGAGTGGGGAGAGCCCCAGAGCCCAGGCTCCAGCCCTAGCCTGAACATCTACACTGCAATTTTGTAGCCATTCAGCCCAAGCCCCACTAGCCTGAGTCAGCTGCCCCGGGCCAGCCACGGGTGTTTAATTGCGTTGTAGATACACCCTCTGAGGTTACTGGCTCAGCACTTTTAGCCTGGGTGGCTAATATCATGGCATAAGCAACATATCTCACCATGACCCTATGGTTTAATTATTGTAATTTCCCTCTTCACGGGGCTCTCAGGAGGGCTGTTCCATTGCTTGCAGCCCATTCAGAGTGCAGCAGCATGGTTATCCAATGGTCTGATCTATTAGATCATGTTATGTACAACCTGTTTTCTTCATCTATATGGGTAAATTTCTCAGAGCTTTTAAATCCAGAACACAAAGGAAGAACAAAATCTAATGGCTGGAAGTTAGACACATTCAGACTAGAAATAAAATGCAAATTTTTAACAGGGAGGGTGATTAACCCCTGGAACAACTAACCATAGCTTGTAGATTCATAGATTCATAGATACCAAAGGTCAGAAGGGACCATTATGATCGTCTAGTCTGACCTCCTGCACAACGCAGGCCACAGCATTTCACCCACCCACTCCTGCGAAAAACCTCTCACCTATGTCTGAGCTATTGAAGTCCTCAAATAGTTGTTTAAAGACTTCAAAGAGCAGAGAATCCTCCAGTAAGTGACCCATGCCCCATGCTACAGAGGAAGGCGAAAAACCTCCAGGGCCTCTTCCAATCTGCCCTGGAGGAAAATTCCTTCCCGACCCCAAATATGGAGATCAGCTAAACCCTGAGCAGCCATATGGGCAAGATTCACCAGCCAGATACTACAGAAAATTCTTTCCTGGGTAACTCAGATCCCACCCCATCTAATATCCCATCACAGGCCATTGGGCCTATTTACCAGGAATATTTAATTACCAAAACCATGTTATCCATCTCCTCCATAAACTTATTGAGTTTAATCTTAAAGCCAGATAGATGTTTTGCCCCCACTGCTTCCCTTGGAAGGCTATTCCAAAACTTCACTCCTCTGGTGGTTAGAAACCTTCGTCTAATTTCAAGTCTAAACTTCCTGGTGGCCAGTTTATATCCATTTGTTCTTGTGTCCACATTGGTACTGAGCTTAAATAATTCCTCTCCCTCTCCGGTATTTATCCCTCTGATATATTTATAGAGAGCAACCATATCTCCCCTCAACCTTCTTTTAGTTAGGCTAAACAAGCCAAGCTCCTTGAGTCTCCTTTCATAAGACAAGTTTTCCATTCCTCGGATCATCCTAGTAGCCCTTCTCTGTATCTGTTCCAGTTTGAATTCATCCTTCTTAAACATGGGAGACCAGAACTGCACACAGTATTCCAGATGAGGTCTCACCAGTGCCTTGTATAACGGTACTAAAACCTCCTTATTCTTATTGGAAATACCTCTCCTGATGCATCCCAAAACCGCATTAGCTTTTTTCACAGCCATATCACATTGGCAGCTCATAGTCATCCTATGATCAACCAATACTCCAAGGTCCTTCTCCTCTTCTGTTACTTCTAATTGATGTGTCCCCAGCTTATAACTAAAATTCTTGTTATTAATCCCTAAATGCATGACCTTACACTTCTCACTATTAAATTTCATCCTATTACTATTACTCCAGTTTACAAGGTTTTCCAGATCCTCCTGTATAATATCCCTGTCCTTCTCTAAATTGGCAATACCTCCCAGGTTTGTATCATCTGCAAACTTTATTAGCACACTCCCACTTTTTGTGCTGAGGTCAGTAATAAAAAGATTAAATAAGATTGGTCCGGAAACCAATCTTTGAGGAACTCCACTGGTAACCTCCCTCCAGCCTGACAGTTCACATTTCAGTAGGACCCATTGTAGTCCCCCCTTTAACCAATTCCTTATCCACCTTTCAATTTTCATATTGATCCCCATCTTTTCCAATTTAACTAATAATTCCCCATGTGGCATGGTATCAAACACCTTACTGAAATCAAGGTAAATTAGATCCACTGCGTTTCCTTTGTCTAAAAAATCTGATACTTTCTCAAAAAAGGAGATCAGGTTGGTTTGGCATGAACCATGTAAAACCATGTTGTATTTTGTCCCATTTACCATTGACTTCAATGACCTTAACTACCTTCTCCTTCAAAATTTTTTCCAAGACCTTGCATACTACAGATGTCAAACTAACAGGGCTATAGTTACCCGGATCACTTTTTTTCCCTTTCTTAAAAATAGGAACTATGTTAGCAATTCTCCAATCATACGGTACAACCCCTGAGTTTACAGATTCATTAAAAATTCTTGCTAATGGGCTTGCAATTTCATGTGCCAATTCCTTTAATATTCTTGGATGAAGATTATCTGGGCCCCCCGATTTAGTCCCATTAAGCGGTTTGAGTTGCGCTTCTACCTCAGATATGGTAATATCGACCTCCATATCCTCATTCCCATTTGTCATGCTACCATTATCTCTAAGGTCCTCTTTAGCCTTATTAAAGACTGAGGCAAAGTATTTGTTTAGATATTGGGCCATGCCTAGATTATCCTTGACCTCCACTCCATCCTCAGTGTTTAGCGGTCCCACTTCTTTCTTTGTTTTCTTCTAATTTTTATATGGCTATAGAACCTTTCACTGCTGGTTTTAATTCCCTTTGCACGATCCAACTCTACTTGACTTTTAGCCTGTCTCACTTTATCCCTACATGTTCTGACCTCAGTAAGGTAGCTTTCCTTGCTGATCCCTCCCATCTTCCACTCCCTGTATGCTTTCTGCTTTTTCTTAATCACCTCTCTGAAATGCTTGCTCATCCAGCTTGGTCTACAACTCCTGCCTATGAATCTTTTCCCTTTTCTTGGGATGCAGGCTTCCGATAGCTTCTGCAGCTTTGATTTAAAATAATCCCAGGCCTCCTCTACCTTTAGATCCATAAATTCTTCAGTCCAATCCACTTCCCTAACTAATTTCCTTAATTTTTGAAAGTCAGCCCTTTTGAAATCAAGAACCCTAGTTTGCAGATTTATTTTTGTTAATCCTTCCGTTCAGTTTGAAGTGGACTCTTCATCCCTTGGAATCTTTACATGAAGCTTTGATGTCTTTTTCTAAAAGATCTGCTCTAGTTAAACCAGAAGTTCTTTGGCTGGATGCAGGAATCCCTGGGTGAGGGTCTCTGACCTGTGAAATGCAGGCAGTCAGACTAGGTGATCATAATGGTTCCTTTTGACCTTAAAATCTGTTCATCCACGAATGAGTCTTTATACTGCATGCTTACGAAGTGCAGCATTGACTTTACAGTGGAATTACTGTTTCTTAAAGTCCTTACCTGTGCTTGTCTTGGTTTACATTGAGGATATGCTCTGTAAGCCTTGCATTGCTTTGCACACACTAGCTGTGTTTTAGGATCCCACTACTACACTAAAGGCAGCAGACCACAGAACTGTCCCTGGGATGGGCCCTGAACTGGATCTTATTTTGTTGTACATCAGCCTGAGTGTTTTGGACATTATTATTTTATACCTGCATTGTGTGTCCAGGTTCCATGACTGAGGATACAAATCAGGTGACTATGCTCACAAATGTCTGTTTAGACACCTAATAGGCCATCGGTACATGCACCTTGCACATATGGTTGTGTTATTACTAGGGCCCTACCAAATTCACAGTCCATTTTGGTCAATTTCACAGTCATAGGATTTTAAAAATCATAAATTTCATGATTTCAGCTATTTAAAGCTGAAATGTCACGGTGTTGTACTTGTAGGGGTCCTGACCCAAAAAGGAGTTGTGTGTGTGGGGGGGTCCTACCAGGTTATTGTAGTGGGGGTTGCAGTACAATCTCTGTGCTGATGCTGGCGGGGCATTGTCTTCAGAGCTGGGTAGCTGGAGAGCAGCAGCTTCTGTCCGGAATCGCAGCTCTGAAGGCAGAGCTTCCGCCAGCAGCAGCACAGAAGTAAGGGCGGCACGGCATGGTATTGCCACCCTTACTTCTGCACTGCGGCTGGCAGGGCGCTGCTTTCAGAGCTGGGCGCCCAGCCAATAGCTGCCGCTCTGCAGCCACCCAGCTCTGAAGGCAGCACAGAAGTAAAGGTGGCAATACCGTGACCCCCCCCTAAAATAACCTTGTGACCCCACTATAACTCCTGTTTGGGTCAGGACCCCCGATTTGAGAAACGCTGGTTTCCCCTGTGAAATCTGTATAGTATAGGGTAAAAGCACACAAGAGACCAGATTTCGCTGTCTGTGACGCAGTTTTCATGGCTGTGAATTTAGTAGGGCCCTAGTTATTACATATGCAAATATCAGCACACAGATTTTCAGGCTTGACCCGCAGGTTTCCTTCTTCAAACATTTTGTCGTAAAAGTCAGAAGCTGGTTTTTCTAAGTGCAGGCAGAGCAAATTCCCTGTACCCTCATCTCCTGTCCTTTTATATCAACATAAGTGACTTGCTCAGGGTCACACAGTGATTCAGTGGCAGAGTCCGGATTAGCGCCCAGGATGCCTCACTGCTGCCTCTGTGCTTTAGTTACAATATCATCCTCCCTGCACGGGCAAATAGACACCACTGTCCCTCACGCACCAAACTCCCTCACCCAGATACAATACACACACATACACACCCATCTATTCACACTCATACTAACATGCACACATCGTCTCACACTCCTCCCGACACAAACACCGATGCTCATCCACAGCCAGCCACCCACACGTGCCTCTCCCTCGGCCAGCAGCACGGGACTGGATCCTGGGTCTGGCTCCCTCACTGCGCCTCCTGAGAAGGTTCGTGTGGCTCCTCTGAAACGCTGCCTCAGTGCCGTGAGTTTGTGACTGTGACACATCATTCAACAGCCTCCACCGTAAGCTGCTCTGTTACCATGGCAACTCCCTCCTTGGCCCTGTTCCGGGGCTCCTGTGGGCTGCCTGATATTCACCTTGACACCTTTGCAGAGACCTCAGGGGACAGACTTTAAGTCTTAGGGCACCTTGCACTTCTCAGGCTGGCGTGATTCCTTCCCCCACGGATGAGTACGAGCTGTCAGGCTTCAGAGAGGATTCAGCACTCTCTGATTCCTGCCCAGCCCCCTTGGCACCTGCCAGGCCAAGCGCTGGGCTGGGCAGAGGCCTGGGCCTCTCCACTGTCCGAGCTGCAATGAGTTGGGTTCTCAGTGCTCCTGCCTGGGGGGTGGGGAAGGGCTGGGCAGAACGCTGACCCTGGTGAATGGGCTTGGGTCTATTTCCACGCTCTGTTCAGTTGCCTCCCCATCTCTGTCATACTCTGGAGCCTTCACCCCGCTCTGTTTAGCTATTCAGCTGGGCAGCCTCCCGGGCCAGCCTTTGATGTGCCTTTGAGCCTGGTAGCACAGCTTGCCATGTCGCTCTCCTCCCTTGCTCCAGCCTTGTTTAAATGATATTTTCTGAGGACATTTTTCTCATTTCTTTTCTGCCTCTGCCCCCGGCCTCTGGATCCAGTTTTCCTTGCTGATATATTCAATGCCCTGCGTCCCCAGCCCCAAACTGGACCTGTCACAAGGGGTACACGCAGCCTCTACAGAGCTCTGCTCCCAGCTGGTTAGCACCACTGGGACAAAGCAGCACTTAGACCCTCTCCTTTCGGCCAAGCACAGGGCTCATTAGGAAGAGAGCTGCAGTGGGGCCTCTTCCAAAATGGGCATACTTGGCACCTCTGTGGTGGGAAGGAGACATGTCATCAGGTGCCCTTAGCTGACTCCCCTCCCCTCTGACGTCTAAGGCTAAAGATACCTTCAGCCGCATAGTGCTAATTTATTTGTAGATCCCAAAAGGTGGTGTCAAAGCAGATTCCCCACTCTGGCACTTTGAGTGCAGAAGGTGAGGGCCCGTAAGGATTCTAAAAATTAATACTGGCCACTCCAGGTTTCTATTAAACTCCCAAGGTTACAGCTTTTCTCTGACCTTGGATTTGTAGATGCTGCTACCACCCAAGTGCAAAACCCCTTTGAGAACCAAGGAAGGCGCACTTGGGAATTCCTTCCTGTGGGGTACCCTCAAGCCCTTTCACACACCCCACCCCCATCCAGGGAAGAGCTGAGAAAGAAAAAAAAAATCAGCTATGGTCACCAGCTAATTAAAAAAAAACACATGTGCACAAACCTCTTAAGACACAGAACTCCAATCCTGTTCTTAAAAAAGGTAAATTTTATTAAAAAAAGGAAGAAAGAAAATACATCTGAAAACTCAGGCTATTGCTAGATTTTAAAAGAGCAAAAACAAGAATTACGCATCAAGAATAGCTTTCTTGAGGTCCATCTTAAAGGTTACAAGCAAAACAAAAGCACCTGGGTTTAGGCACAGAGGAGTCCACAAACCATAAAGAAATAAAAAAGAGATAAACTTAATCGCATCTTCCTAGACATTTCCTGATCTACTTACATATCTGGGGTTTCAAATAAGTAGTTTCTAGGTGTGATACAGATGATTTTTCATACCTGGGCCAAAGCTTCTTACAGCATCGCTGCTCTGTGCCCCTGTTCCCAGGAGAACAACCACAGACAGACAAAGGGGAAGTTTTTTCTTAATTTTAAAAAGTTCTAGCCTTCCCATTGGCTCTTTTGGTCAGGTGCCCACTCATTTCCTTTTACCTATCCATAGCAGTGAGACTTTTTAACCCTTTACAGGTAAAGCAAGTAGAGAAAAGAGGGATTTTATAGTTAACTGGCTGGCTGGGTGTCCATAACAGGGAGCTACCCCCCACCCCTTCATTTATCACAGGTAGGTATATAGGAGTAGCCCCATTTCACAGACATGATAGCCAAACACATAGTGTGTTGTGTTGAAAACTACTGAAATGGCAAGCCATCCCTTTTAATGTTCAGAGGTTTTCCTGGTCCTGCTGGCAGGCTAGGAAGCAATGTAGGTGTAACCCTTCTGCCCGTCAGAGTTGGCAGCAACAAGGGCCGGGTTCAATATCTAGGGGATCCATTCCAATAACACAATGCAAACCGGCTCGAGCCCCCACCCAGTGACCTGGGACAAATATATATCACCCCCGCTGGGCACCTCCAAGAGGCAATACTTCCCCTCTCGCAAGCACATAGCCTGAGTGTAGCAAAAGCCTTTTAATAACAGAGAGAAACAATGTGGCATTATGTTGGGGAAACACCACCAACAGGATTCATAACACAACCCATGAGCAAAAAAAAACCCACCCCAGGCAAATTGGGGCATGCCCTTTTCCCTTTGGTTCTTGAGTCCAGCAACCCCAAATCACCCAAAGTCCCAAAAGTCCAATGCCCCAAAAGTCTCTGTCCCTGGTCAGGGCAGCCCCAGAGTTCGAAAGTTTATCTGCGGAGCTTTACCTCCCAACCTGGGTGGAAATGGGACAGGGGTAAGAGGCACCTTACATGATCTGAAGCTGACCGCCCCATAGCTCCATAGCAGCGCTCCGCTCCGCCAGCCGCCCCACAAACTCCTTCGCTCCGCTGCGCTCCACTCCGCCAGCCGCCCCACGAACTCCTTCGCTCCGCTGCGCTCCGCTCCACCAGCTGCCCCACGAACTCCTTCGCTCAGCTCCACGACCCACAAGCAGCTCCTGCCATCCACACACTGCTCCGCGTTGAACTGCTTCACCAGCCGTGCCGCAAACTGCTCCACAATATATCTTCAGGCTCCCCCACTACTTAACACAACACTCAGTGATTTCAGCTCTTAGGTGAATTCAGCTTGTAGTAGGGGAGCCCCAGTGCTGGTGCACTGTCAGCCCAAAGTGAGCTCAGCAGCCTATAACTAGACTTCTAATGAAATCAAAATTAGCTCTGATATTCCACAGTGGAGAGAGGAGGAAGTGCAATTAGCATGTAAGGCCCTCACCAAGGGGCCCATACCACCAAGTATTAATACTTGTCCCCAGCCTCTCTCTATTCACACAGTTTTGGAACCCATGACCCTTGCCTAGCGAGTGCTACTTAGTTGATGGTGAATCCCTCCATCATAACAAAAGGCCACGTACAGTTCCAAGCACAGTTCCCATAATCAGGGTAATAACAATTTATTCTTTCTGCCCCAATAACAGAGACGCTGGGGATCCCACAGCAGCCAAAGTGACCATTTGAGCAGCTATGGTCTCATTCTAGGCGTGGTGGGTGTGCCTATGCAAATGACATCGGCCCCTGAAGTTCTTTTCCACAACTTGCCACACCTCACCACCAGATGTCAGGGTGGAGCTCATCCTGACACTGCTTACATCCTCCCCCCAGCCGAGACTTTGTCGTCCCGACAAATCACACCCCCTTTATACCAACTCATTGGTTTCCTCCAAAGGGCCTCAGGAAGCCCACTTTAGCTTCCACAAGCCTGTGTGCTAAATGTATTGGCTCCTCACTAGTCACCCCAGGTGCATCATAAGTTAACCGTTTCACTGGTCTTATCACCCTGTCTCGTCTATTGAGAATCTCTGTTGCCGAGGTAGGGGGAACATCCTCTTGAGTGACGGATGGAGAGGCTTCCCTGGAGGGTCCCTCGGCTACTGGCGTAGGCCCCTGCACTCCTAGTTCTAACGCTGGAGGGTCCAAGGTGCCCAGGACATCCTCTACCTGTGTGTCTCCATTGTCCAATAACCTGTGTGTGTCATCACAGGGGGGTCTCATCAGCAGCACCGGGGTATCAGAAAGGGGCCTAAATAGTTCCGCCATTGGGTTTAGGGCGGAAGAGGGAAAACTCTCGTTTGGTTCAGCTGATCGAGACTGAAATCTTGTCTCCATCCCAGGATACACCAGGGTTGTGTCTTCCTCCTCAGACTCACTCTCAGATGTGCAGAATAGGGGTAAGTTAGCTGCAGGGGGCCCACTGTCTGTGTTGGATGGCGGCTTTGGTCTAGCACCTCTGTTCTGCCCGGCGGCCCTGCCGTGGCCCATCTCATAAGGGGTGCTTACCAATTCCCCCACAGGGAGCAAAAGGTTTCTATGCACCGTCTTTATTTGCCCTGGACCGTCTTCAGGTTTGATCTTGTAGACCGGCAGATCTCCCAGCTTTTCCATCACCAGGTAAGGTATTGCCTTCCATCTGTCAGCTATCTTGTGTTTGCCAGCAATACCCAAATTTCGCAGCAGGACTCTGTCCCCCGGCTGGAGCTCCTGCGAACGCACTCTAGCATCATATCGATGTTTGTTGCGGTCTGCGTTCTTCCGAGCCGCAGCGGTAGCTAAGCGATAAGCATCCCGCAGCTTTTCTCTTAGTCGGGATACATATTGCTGATGAGTTTCATAGTTATCTCCATCCTCTGATACACCAAAGCACAAGTCTATGGGTAATCTTGGTTCTCGCCCAAACATCAAGAGATATGGGGTGACTCCCGTAGCATCGTTCTTTGTGGCATTGTAGGCATGCACCAGAAATGCGACATGCTGGCTCCAGGTTGCCTTCTGCTCTGGTCGCAAAGTTCCCAACATATCTAATAGGGTTCGATTGAACCTCTCTGGCTGAGGATCACCTTGGGGGTGATAAGGCGTTGTCCTAGACTTTTTAATTCCTGCTATCTTCAGCACCTCCTTCAGAAGGTGACTCTCAAAATCCCGCCCCTGATCAGAGTGTATCCGAGCCGGGAATCCATAGACTGAGAAATATTTGTCCCACAATACTCGAGCAACGGTGGTGGCCCTCTGATCACGTGTGGGATATGCTTGTGCATACCGTGTAAAATGGTCAGTCACTACTAGAATGTTTCCAACATTCCTCTTGTCTACCTCTACAGACAAGAAATCAATGCATACCAACTCCAAAGGTTTGTTGCTGGTGATGTTCTTGAGATATGCAGCCCTCGTGGGCAGAGTTTTCCTTTGAACACATCGAGCGCAAGTCTCACATTTCCTGTGAACATCTTCAGCCATTCGGGGCCAATAGAACCTACTACGAATAAGTTCCAGGGTCCTCTCCATCCCTAAATGCCCAAAGTCATCATGCAGGGCCCTCATGGCCAGGGCTCTGTACTTTTTTGGCAGTACTAGTTGTGCTCGTTGTTTTTGTAAAGGGTCAGTGGTCATTCGGTGTAGCACTCCCTGAATCAGTTTTAGTTTGGTCCATTCTCTCAATAGTAGTTTACCCTCCGGGTTAGGTGGGACAACCGCAGCTGGGCTTCGCCCCTCCCTTTTGGCAAGTAGTGTATCACGAATGTCAATATCTTGCCGCTGGGCTTCTTGCCAGTCAGCCGCATTGAGCATGGGCAAAGGAGATTGGTCTAATGCAATATAGTTCACTGAAGCAGAAGGCATGCATTCAGGGGGCAGGCCCAAAGCTTCTGCAACACATCCCTGAAAGCCCTCACGGGCCTCTGGCTCTCGGCGACTCACACTGCAAATAGCTCTCACTCCATCTGTGGGTATCACAGCAACTTCTGGAGCCTGCGGACGCCTGGACAATGCATCTGCATCTACATTGCTTCTCCCTGATCGGTACTGAATGCTGAACTCATGGCTAGCCAAGGCAGCCACCCATCTCTGCCCTGTAGCATCCAGCTTAGCACTTGTTAACACATAAGTCAGTGGATTGTTGTCTGTCCACACCTGGAACTGAGCACCATACAAGTAGTCTCGAAATTTCTCAGTGATGGCCCATTTCAAGGCCAAAAATTCCAGCTTGTGGGTGGGATAGCGAGTTTCACTATCAGACAATCCTCGGCTGGCAAAGGCTACAGGTTTACATTTGCCTTCCACTTCCTGGTACAGGACTGCTCCCAGACCCTCCAAACTGGCATCAGTATGCAGGATAAATGGTTTGCTTGGGTCAGCAAAAACTAGGACTGGAGCATGAGTTAGGCAAGTAATGATTTCTCGAAAAGCCCTTTCACATCTCTCATCCCACCGTGGCCCAAATGGTGCAAAGGGGCCATTGTGTCTCTGCACAGGAGGCTTTGGGGACCTCCCCTTATTCTTGGACTTAGATTTGTTCTTGCTGGACTGATGTCCCCTGGTAAGATCATTCAGAGGCTTTACAATCGTAGCATAGTTTTTCACAAATCTGCGGTAGTAGCCACTAAATCCAAGAAAGGTCTTGAGTTCTCTGTAGTTACTTGGACGTGGCCATGTAGTGAGTGCTTCTATTTTATCAGGATCAGTACTCACACCTTCTTGGGACACAATGTGACCCACATACTTCACTGAGGTTCTGCAGAACTGGCATTTGTCAATTGAAAGCTTCAGACCATAATCCTCCAACCTATCAAGCACTTTAAGAAGTCTTTCTTCATGCTCCTCTAAGGTTCTTCCAAACACAATCAGGTCATCCAGATAAACTAACACTTGCAGTAAATTCATGTCTCCCACAACTTTCTCCATGAGACGTTGAAAGGTGGCAGGTGCTCCAGAAATCCCTTGGGGCATGCGTTCGAACTGATAAAACCCTAATGGGCAGATGAAGGCTGTCTTCTCCTTATCTTCTTCTCCCAGAGGGATCTGGTAGTATCCACTTCGAAGATCCAACACAGAGAACCACTGGCTTCCCAGCAAACAGTCTAAGGCATCTTGCACTCGAGGCATAGTGTACTGGTCGACCACAGTACGGCTGTTTAGGGTGCGGTAGTCAATACACATCCGGATTTTCCCATTCTTTTTGCGGACTACCACAATGGGTGAGGCGTATGGGCTACGGGACTCTGTAATGATGCCATTCGCAGCCAGCTCCTGAAGATGATGTCGCACATCTTCCATCTCAGAGAGAGCAATCTTCCTAGATCTCTCCCTGAAAGGTCGAGAGTCATGTAGTCTGATATTGTGCTCTACTCCTTTTGCACATCCCACATCCCACTCATGCAGTGAGAACACCTTGGATCTTTCACAAAGTTTCTTCCTCAGGCGATCTTTCCAGTCCTCGGACACTGGTGAATCTCCAAAGTCAAACTTTGCTGGATCTATTGTCGGAACTTGAGTTTCACACTGGGGTTTTACAATCGACTCAGGCTCAAAGAGGTCTGCTATCTTTTGTCCTTGCTTCACAACAACATCACGACTCGTTTCATTAGCAATCAGTATAGTCACCCTTTCCTGGGCTTCAGCAGGTAGGGTTATGACTCCACTGGGGACCAACACTCCTTCAGGGAGCTCTCCTCCCATCGGCTGCTCTATCATTGCTAATGTCCCTTTACTGCCTTTCAGACAGGTACTCATGACAAGCACTTCTTGCTCCGTCCTTGCAGGCACTACTAAGGGGGTTGTGCCCGCGTACTTCAGTGCCCCAAGCGGTAGCTCAGATGTGTCCCTTTTAGCGCTCTCAATTTTCCTATAGGCTTCAGCACAAAGCGTATGGATCATCAGGGTATTCAGGTATTGGTCCCCAGCCCGCCTTCTGCAGTAATCCGCGAGTACCTTGAAGAGACTGGAGTTGGTCCCTATCAGCACAGACACATCAGAAGTCCCTTTAGGGTCAGGGCATATTAAGGCAGCTGTGTCTACCTCTTCTCTTACCCCAGCAACCTCCTCTGGGAATTCCAGGTGCACGATGACATACCCTTGATAGGGGTATTCATCCATGCTGAGGCCACACAGGCCAAGGCCAGTCAGTGGCTGTATAGGCAGGTGCCTAAGCATCTGTTGGTAGAATGACTGAAATATAATAGTCACTTGAGATCCAGTGTCAAGCACTGCTTTACACTCCACCCCTTCAATCCTCACCGTGACCTCTGCTCGAGGCCCTATCAGTCCTGCAGGGATCCCAGCTGGACAGTCTTTTCTGGGGGAATCTTCAAATCCTGCAGACCTGGGGGGTCCCCGTCCCCAGACCCTCTGGCAGCTACCGGATCTCTCCCAACTGATCCTCAGCTTTCCATACACTAAGGAGGGGTTTTCTTCATTACGGCACTTGGCAGCACTGTGTCCATCCTGACCACATCGGTAGCAGAAGAATTGACCTTTTCCCCTTCGCCTGGGGGGGATGGTGGCTCTAAGTGCGGGCTTCTCAATCGCCACAGTTTGAGGCTTCTTATTCCTGGAAGTCTTAACTCGGTCAACGGTACTTTGCAGCTCAGCTATCCGTTCCGTCAGGACCTGCATTTGTTGGGCAAGTTCCTCTCTGGTGCTCACCATCAGTACACTGGCCGTTTGCAGTGGTGTTGTGCTGGCTGGCTCCGATGTTTGGGCTTCCCAAAACTCACTGGCAGCCTGCCTTTCTTCCTCCTCTCGGACCTCTTTTATCAGCTGGGAGTAACTTGGGGGATGTTCCCGTCGTTCTCTTAGCTGGAGATGAAGTAGAATCGGGTTCTGATACTGAGTTCCTCTTACAATTTGAGCCAGTCTGGTCCGATCCATCTGCTCAGCAGTCACTGCTCCCCTCATGACAGCTCTCTGAAGCAGTCTCTCCAGTCTCTGTATGTAGGCTGAAGCCTTCTCGCCCTTTTGTTGTCGGGAATTAAGGAACTTACAGTAGCTGTCTTCAGGGCCCTCTACGCTCCCAAAGTTGTGTTCAAGGGCCTCTAGGCAGTCCTTCACACTGACCCCAGGGTCAATGAGCTTCAGGGTGCGAATCACATCTAATGCTGGGCCGCCAAGGCTCTCTATAAGGCATCTTCGCTTTTCTGCATCTGGTACGGCCCACTCTTGCAGCATTTCAGTGGTATGCTCTAACCAGGGTTCAAACTCCTCCTCCCCAGCAAATAATCTTAACTTACGACAAGAGTCTGACTCAGCATGGGGCAGCACAACCTTTTCCAATATTTGCCCCAGAGCTTTTGTCCAATCATCAGCCGAGGCTGCGGCCCCTGAGCTAGAAGCTGCTGAGCAAGGGCCCAACAAACCTGACATATTAGCCATTATACAAACAGTAATTTCCTCAAAATATAAGCACAAACAAAAAAAAATATAAATTGTTTCCCAATGTAGTGGATCACTCAACAGGTGCTTGCGAGGGGTACTGACCCAGGCTATCCCGGACGAGCCCCCAAAAATGTAACCCTTCTGCCCGTCAGAGTTGGCAGCAACAAGGGCCGGGTTCAATATCTAGGGGATCCATTCCAATAACACAATGCAAACCGGCTCGAGCCCCCACCCAGTGACCTGGGACAAATATATATCACCCCCGCTGGGCGCCTCCAAGAGGCAATACTTCCCCTCTCGCAAGCACATAGCCTGAGTGTAGCAAAAGCCTTTTAATAACAGAGAGAAACAATGTGGCATTATGTTGGGGAAACACCACCAACAGGATTCATAACACAACCCATGAGCAAAAAAAAACCCACCCCAGGCAAATTGGGGCATGCCCTTTTCCCTTTGGTTCTTGAGTCCAGCAACCCCAAATCACCCAAAGTCCCAAAAGTCCAATGCCCCAAAAGTCTCTGTCCCTGGTCAGGGCAGCCCCAGAGTTCGAAAGTTTATCTGCGGAGCTTTACCTCCCAACCTGGGTGGAAATGGGACAGGGGTAAGAGGCACCTTACATGATCTGAAGCTGACCGCCCCATAGCTCCATAGCAGCGCTCCGCTCCGCCAGCCGCCCCACAAACTCCTTCGCTCCGCTGCGCTCCACTCCGCCAGCCGCCCCACGAACTCCTTCGCTCCGCTCCACCAGCTGCCCCACGAACTCCTTCGCTCAGCTCCACGACCCACAAGCAGCTCCTGCCATCCACACACTGCTCCGCGTTGAACTGCTTCACCAGCCGTGCCGCAAACTGCTCCACAATATATCTTCAGGCTCCCCCACTACTTAACACAACACTCAGTGATTTCAGCTCTTAGGTGAATTCAGCTTGTAGTAGGGGAGCCCCAGTGCTGGTGCACTGTCAGCCCAAAGTGAGCTCAGCAGCCTATAACTAGACTTCTAATGAAATCAAAATTAGCTCTGATATTCCACAGTGGAGAGAGGAGGAAGTGCAATTAGCATGTAAGGCCCTCACCAAGGGGCCCATACCACCAAGTATTAATACTTGTCCCCAGCCTCTCTCTATTCACACAGTTTTGGAACCCATGACCCTTGCCTAGCGAGTGCTACTTAGTTGATGGTGAATCCCTCCATCATAACAAAAGGCCACGTACAGTTCCAAGCACAGTTCCCATAATCAGGGTAATAACAATTTATTCTTTCTGCCCCAATAACAGAGACGCTGGGGATCCCACAGCAGCCAAAGTGACCATTTGAGCAGCTATGGTCTCATTCTAGGCGTGGTGGGTGTGCCTATGCAAATGACATCGGCCCCTGAAGTTCTTTTCCACAACTTGCCACACCTCACCACCAGATGTCAGGGTGGAGCTCATCCTGACACTGCTTACATCGGGAAGCATGTGATCTGGGCCTAGAAGCAGTCAGTTTGTAGCCAGCCTAGAGTAAGGTGGGGTGAATTGTGTCTCTCTCTTTTGGGGAGCAGCCTGCTCTCGCGTGCTCTCTGTTTTTTGGTTCTTTTGTGTTACCATTCCAAATTCTAAGAAATAAAGTAGTGTTACATTGCAACCTTCCAGCAAGAGTGGTTCTGTTTTTAGCTAACTTCTGTGTTTGTATGTTGTGGAGCATGACACAGATTTGCAGTGATTCTGAAAGGCAGCATGGCTGTGGAAGAGACCTGTATCTGGGTTCCTTTCCCAGCTCTGCTAGAAATGATCACATGCAACCTCTTAGTTACCTCATCAGTAATATGGGGATAATGATAGTTGCCTACTTCCTAGGGTAGAGTTATGAGGGCTGACTTGATAATAAAAGCTGTTAGATGCACAGAATTATTAACAGCAGTCAGTCCAAAAGGCAAGAGCTAAACCCATGTTCTCCTGGCACCCAGCCCACTGCATCACTCTTAGGCCAGGCAGTTTTTTGGGGCAAATTTGTTTTGCCTGTGTCTTGTCTGGAGTTCTTGATCCATGTATAGCATACACATACGATGCAAGAGGCTCAGCTGAACCAGGGAGCATGCTCGGTGCAGTGGGAGTGTGAAAACAATGAGCAAACATATAAGTTCTAGGAAGCATGTGCAAATGGTGATTTTCTGCAGCTTATAATTCAAGCAAACTTGGGTAGCTTTACACAGGGACCGCAAAGGCCATTTACCTGCTTCCACAGCTCTCCCCTTGCCAAATTTCAGAGTTGTACTCCAAACCTCAGGGGTGCTACAAGTGTTCAAACAAATAGAAAGATTTTGGAACACTGAACTACCTATTCTTCATTAGCCTCCTTCTCGTAAATGGCTGAACGCTGGCTGGTTGTTGCTCTCTGTCTGTGATCAAACTTCAAAAAAAACCCAATTCCCTCTGGAGACAGACTCTGCACTTGCTCCAAAAGCTCCCTGCGACATGAACAAGAATTCCACAGGGAACACCTTTTCACGCCAGCTGTGAGGGCAAGCAGGTGGGGTCAGGTACTTGCTGGGGAGATGGGAGACCCAAGTTCTTGTTCCATCTCTGAATTGGCAGAGCTAGAGCTCGAAGCTGGGGCAGCACATCTTGGCTAGTCAGAGGCAGGGCTCTCTCTATTTTTTGTGACAGTTTTCGAAAGGGCTCATTTTCCTTCAGAATGAAAATAAATATTGAAACTAGGGCTTTCAAGCAATTTAAAAAATTAATTGTGATTAATCGTGCTGATAAACAGTAATAGAATACCATTTATATAAATATTTTTGGATGTTTTCCACATTTTCAAATATATTGATTTCAATTACAACACAGAATATAAGGTGTACAGTGCTCACTTTATATTTATTTTTTATTATAAATATTTGCACTGTAAAAATAAAAGAAATAGTATTTTTCAATTTCACTTAATACAAGTCCTGTAGTGCAATCTCTTTATCATGAAAGTTAAAATTACAAATGTAGAGTTATGTACAAAAATAACTGCATTCAAAAATAAAACAATGTAAAACTTTACAGCCTGCAAGTCCACTTGGTCCTACTTCTTGTTCAGCCAAGTTTGGTTACATTTGCAGGAAATAACGCTGCCCACTTCTTGTTTACAATATCACCTGAAAGTGAGAGCAAGTGTTCACATGGCACTGTTGTAGACAGCGTTACAAGCTATTTACGTGCCAGATGTGCTAAAGATTCATATGTCCCTTCATGCTTCAACCACCATTCCAGAGGACATGCCCATCAATTTTGATGATGGGTTCTGCTTGATAACAATCCAAAGCAGTGCAGACTGACACATGTTCATTGTCATCATATGAGTCAGATGCCACCAGCAGAAGGCTGATTTTCTTTTTTGGTGGTTTGGGTTCTGTAATTTCCACACTGGAGTGTTGCTCTTTTAAGACTTCTGAAAGCAAGCTTGACACCTCGTCCCTCTCAGATTTTGGAAGGCACTTCAGATTCTTAAACCTTAGGTTGAATGCTGTAGCTATCCTTAGAAATCTCACATTGGTACCTTCTTTGCATTTTGTCAAATCTGCAGTGAAAGTGTTCTTAAAACGAACAACATGCTGGGTTATCATCTGAGACTGCTATAAGATGAAATATATGGCAGAATGTGGGTAAAACACAGAACAGGAGACATACAATTCTCCCCCAAGGAGTTGAGTCACAAATTTAATTAATGCATTATTTTTTTAATGAGCATCATCAGCATGGAAGCATGTCCTCTGGAATGGTGGCCAAAGCATGAAAGGGCATACAAATGTTTAGCATATCTGGCACATAAATACCTTGCAATGCCGGCTACAACACTGCCATGCAAACGTCTAATCTCACTTTCAGGTGACAATGTAAATAAGAAGCGGACGGCATTATTTCCTGTAAATATAAACAAATTTGTTTCTCTTATTGCCTGCGGAACAAATAGGACTGAGTGGACTTGTAGGCTCTGAAGTTTTACTTTGTTTTGTTTTTGAGTGCAGTTATGTAACAAAAAAATCTACATTTGTAAATTGCGCTTTCAGGATAAAGAGATTGCACTACAGTACTTGTATGAGGTGAATTGAAAAATACTATTTCTTTTATCATTTTACAGTGCAAATATTTGTAATAAAAATAATATAAAGTGAGCACTGTACACTTTGTATTCTGTGTTGTAATTGAAGTCAATATATTTGAAAATGTAGACAAACATCCCAAATATTTAATAAATTTCAATTGGGATTCTATTATTTAACAGTGGAATTAAAATGTGATTAATCGCAATTATTTTTTTTAGTTGCTCTCATGAGTTAACTGCGTTTAATCAACAGCCCTAATTGAAACCTTAAATTTTTTGGCAAAACCAAATTCTTTGTTTTCTGGCCATGGCTAGCAGCAGAATCCCTGAAATATATGAGGCCTGCTCCACTCCCAGAGCCAGGCTCTCAACAAGGTGTTGCTGGAGCTGTGACTGTGAATACTGCCCTGAATCCTTAGGGAGCTCCAGGGGATTGGAGGGTTCATCTGCCCCAGGCTGGTGACACCTCTGCCTGCTGACTGGCAGTGCCTGTGATCATGGGTGGTGGGTAGCATAGGCAGGGGAAGGCTGTGCCTCCCCAAACAGCCTGCCGTGGCCCCGCCCACACTCCGGCCCCAGGCTCCCTCCTGCCTGCTTCCAGGTCCCTTCTGGCTCTTGTGGCCAAGAGGCTGGGGAAGGCAGACTGGGGCCAGTGCACACAAGGCCCAGCGCTAGGGGACGCTGGGGCTGAGGCCACACTGCACCACCTGTCCATCCACCCAGCGCTGGGGGTGCTGGGCCCGTGCTGCCCACCCAGCACTCTAGGCCGGGGGCGCTCCAGCCATGCTACCCACCCAGCACGCTCGGGCTGGGGACCTGCGTGGGGGCTGGCGGCCGTGTCTATGCCGGTGGGGGAGGGGGCAGAAGTGAAGGGCTGGGGTCTTGGGCGGGAGGGAGCAGGGACTAGTCTCCTCCCATGACACATTCACCCATCACCCATGCCTGTGATGTGGCCTGTGAAGGACACCATGTCCAACTGCATGAAAGAAACAGGGAGGCTGAGTGACTGATAACAGACCTGTTCGCATAGCAACAGCATCTACGATCAATAACACACACAGAGCAGGCATGTCCTGGCACAGTTCCCAACAGCCCCAGCCCCCGGCAGGAGCCTTGGAAAGCCATCTGCACTCAGCTCCAGCTAGAAGAAAGGTTAGAGAATAGCCAATGTGCTGACAAACCATCCAGAACAAATCCAACTGCATCTCATGCCCTCCTTCCCCCTGGGCCTGACAACGAATCCAAGGTCTGGAGAGCCGGCTGGGTTGGAAATCTAGGTGTATCTGCTGCAGCCAGGTCACCAAAGACTGATCGTGGCATGACCTGTACCCCAGGGGGGTAGGATCAGCAAGGAGACTTCCAGAAACAAGGGCAATCCTCTGTGCCAGAGCACAGGCTATGCTGACAGAACAGAGAGAATCACAGCAGTGAAAGCTCAGTTCATCACTCCCATCAGCCAGTGCCTGGCTGGGCCCTACATTCTCCTCTGCCTTGTCCTGCCTAGCGGCCAGTGGCCTCCCCTTCACCCCCTTAGAGACAGTTCCTCAGCTAGCGAGCTCTCACTTCCAGAGAGATTTTCCTAATGTTTAGCCTAGATATTCCTTCGCCTATTTCCATCCCATGACTCCATAAAGCACCCCTGGGCCCTGGTTAATCCATTCTGCACCCCCCCACCCCCGAGTGTGTGAACCCTTCTGCTGTGTGTAAATGTATGACCACTCACCCCAACACACTGTCACCATCCCCTGTGGAACCAAGCTAGTGAAATGGCGAGTTCTTTTGATCATTCCTCTTCAACCCTGTCTCCTGCCTCTCAATCATTTTTGTTGCATTTCTGCAAACTCCTGTTTCTGGAGCAGGTCACACCTCTTACAGGTGTTGTTTCGGGCTCTCATCAGACCCGCTAGGGTCATATTTTCCAAGGTTTTCTCGGTCACCAAAAGGGCTAGAACCACTTTTTTTAAAAACGGAAAGTTGAGATTCTGCAGCATGATTCTGTGGCAAGGGGTGAATAGGGAATCTGATGCTACAACTAACATCACCCATACCCCGGGCCTTGGCTAGAGGGGAGTGAAGAACTGGAGTAGTAGGAGGGTGCAGGTTGGGACTGAGGTTCAAAGATAGAGCTGTGTAGGGAACCCATGACTGGAATAGCGGGGAGGCTATGGTTAGAGGTTGAGGTGCATCTGCAGAGCTGGCGGGGGGTGTGGGCAGAAAACCAGGGCTGAAGTAGGAGGGACATTGCAGGTCGAGACTGAGGGCATCAGCAAAATGGTGGGTGAGTGCAAGGAACCCATGACCAGAAGGGCGGGGGGGTGCAGCTGGGGAGTCAGGAGCATTGGCAGAGCTCTGTGAGGGGAAGCTATCAGCCCCTGCCTGCTTCCGTTATGCTTGGCCCCAGCCTGTTCTTGGCCTCTCTCACTTCCTTAAGCAGAGCCCTGAAGAACTAATTCCCCTCTCCCCCTCAATTCCCCTCTCCCCCTCAAAATGAAAAGTTACAAAAACCCCAAGCCCTGGGAAGGTTTCTGTGCTTTTAACGAGGCCTTTTCTGTAGCTTGTTAGAGAAACAGGAGAGACCCAAAGGGCGACTTTGAAAAGGCTGGCTGCACACACTGGCGCGCGAGCTGCCCAGGCTCCAGCGTTGTAGAAGAAAAGGCCTGCCATGGGGCTGACCAGACCAGGTCACCCTTTGTCAGAATCCTCCCAGGGCTCCAGCTAGCAGCTTCAGACGCTTCTGTGTCACTTGGTTTTAAATCAGCCTGGGTTGAAGTTCTAGTTTTAATCCTCCATAGCCAGCAGGATTCCAGAGCTGGGGCAGGTGGGAAGGGGGGAGCGATAGCTCAGTGCTTTGAGCATTGCCCTGCTAAACCCAGATGTAAGCAGTGTCAGGATGAGCTCCACCCTGACATCTGGTAGTGATGTGTGGCAAGTTGTGGAAAAGAACTTCAGGGGCTGATCTCATTTGCATAGGCACACCCATCCCGCCTAGAATGAGACCATAGCTGCCCAAATGGTCACTTTGGCGGCTGTGGGATCCCCAGTGTCTCTGTTATTGGGGCAGGAAGAATAAATTGTTATTACCCTGATTATGGGAACTGTGCTTGGAACTGTACGTGGCCTTTTGTTATGATGGAGGGATTCACCATCAACTGAGTAGCACTCACTAGGCAAGGGACATGGGTTCCAAAACTCTGTAAATGGAGAGAGGTTGGGGATAAGTATTAATACTTGGTGGTATGGGCCCCCTAGTGAGGGCCTTCCATGCTAATTGCACTTTCTCCTCTCTCCACTGTGGAATATCAGAGCTAATTTTGATTTCATTAGAAGTCTAGTTATAGGCTGCTGAGCTCACCTTGGGCTAACAGTGCACCAGCACTAGGGCTCCCCTACTACAAGCTGAATTCACCTAAGAGCTGAAATTGCTGAGTGTTGTGTTAAGTAGTGGGGGAGCCTGAAGATATATTGTGGAGCAGTTTGTGGGACGGCTGGACTGCCTTGTGGACAGGCTGGTGAAGCAGTTCGATGCGGAGCAGTTCGTGGATAGCAGGAGCTGCTTGTGGGCCGCGGAGCGGAGCTGAGCGAAGGAGTTCGTGGGGCGGCTGGCGGAGCGGAGCGCAGCTGAGCGAAGGAGTTCGTGGGGCGGCTGGCGGAGTGGAGCGCAGCTATGGAGCTATGGGGCAGTCAGCTTCATGTAAGGTGCCTCTTACCCCCGTCCCATCTCCACCCAGGTTGGGAGGTAAAGGTCCGCACATAAACTTTCGAACTCTGGGGCTGCCCTGACCAGGGACAGAGACTTTTGGGTCATTGGACTTTTGGGACTTTGGGTGATTTGGGGTTGCTGGACTCAAGAACCAAAGGGAAAAGGGCATGCCCCAATTTGCTTGGGGTGGGTTTTTTTTGCTCATGGGTTGTGTTATGAATCCTGTTGGTGATGTTTCCCCAACATAATGCCACATTGTTTCTCTCTGTTATTAAAAGGCTTTTTGCTACACTCAGACTATGTGCTTGCGAGAGGGGAAGTATTGCCTCTTGGAGGCGCCCAGCGGGGGTGGTATATATTTGTCCCAGGTCACTGGGTGGGGTCTCGAACCGGTTTGCATTGTGTTATTGGAATGGATCCCCTAGATATTGAACCCAGCCCTTGTTGCTGCCAACTCTGACGGGCAGAAGGGTTACCCAGGGTTGTGAGTTCAATCCTTGAGGTGGCCATTTAGGGATCTGGGGCAAAAATTGGGGATTGGTCCTGCTTTGAGCAGGGGATTGGACTCGATGACTCCAGAGGTCCCTTCCAACCCTGATATTCTATGAAGGGGCCCAAGGAAATGTGTGAATGATTCACTTCACACACCAAGGAGAGAGTCAATCAGAGACATAAGTGGCTCTTGCTTGTCAATCCCTAGCGTCTGGGGCTGACTGAGGGGGATTGAGTTGGGGGAGGGGATATGTGCCTGAGAGGGGCAGCTTGCCTTGGCCATTGTCATTTGACACCAACTCCACTCCCCACCCCCATCAACCCTTAACTGGCACAACGAGCATTAGTTCTGCCTTGGTCATGTGCACACCCGTGTCTGGGCCTGGCATGGTGTACCTGCACATGAGCATCTGGAGGTGGCATGGTGTACCTGCACGTGAGCATCGGGGGGGTGGCATGGAGTACCTGCACGTGAGTCCCATGAGTTCATTCTGTTTAAAGAAATGTTTCATTAGATCAGTTTTAAATCTTATGCTTTTCACTTTGCCTGGGAGTGGGAGTATCCTTCAATCTTGTAGTAGGAGTGAGCAACCTATAGGCTTCCTCCCATTGTATTGTGTAGGTCTCTTGTGGTCCCTCTTAGTCACGTCTTTCTGAACTATAAAGACCCCACCTTCCTGTCTTTCGTCTGTGGGACTCTGCCCAGGCACCTGCTGATTTGTGTCGTCCTCTCTATGCCTACCGCATCCTTTCTGAGGCCAGATCTACACTACAGACCTATATCGGTACAACTACATCACGCTGGTGTGAAAAATCCCTAGTTATATCGCCCCTCCCCCAATGTAGACAGCACGATGTCGATGGGAGGGCTTCTCCTGCCGGCATAGCTACTGCCTCTCGGGGAGGTGGATTAAGTACGCCGACGGGAGAAGCTGCACCGATGCAGGGTTTTCAGTGTAGACCTACCCTGAGATGTGCAGCCCGGCACCATGTGCTAGATTCTAGGGTTGTGTGCCAGTGATTTATACCACAATAGAATATTTATATAGCATGCTCTATCCCTTTCTTAACACAACCCATCTCCTTGTTAAATTGCTGCCCACAGAGCAGATGTTCTCACTGAGCCTCCTTTCACCCCCACTTAAAAACCAAAGAGCAGGGTCAGATGAAGCCCTGTGAGCTTTACACATCTCTGCGAGGGACTGACAACCACATGGAAGGACAAGCACTCCGAAACGTCACTCCAGCTCCGACTCACATGGGCATAGGAGGCCTGGAAACACTGCTGCATTTGAATTCAGTGCTGAGAACGTACCTCTGCCCTCCCTGCAAGGCAGACAGGCAGCACCTTCTGGACACGCAACTGACCACACTCCAGCTGTATGCTTGTGACCAAAGCCAGGTTTTCATCATCCGTTAAACCTCTCAGGCCCCTCAGACATTCCAGACCCTAAATCAGGGGAATACATTAAGATGTTCACCTGGTTTAGAGAAAGGATTTGCTTGGTGAAGCACACACCCTGCTGCCTTTGCTTAGCCTGCAGTCCTGCAGTTTGCATGGGCTGGGGTAGCCCTGACTGCAGCAGGCTTTCTGTGTGGGGCAGTGAACATCGAGTAATGCAACCAGAGAGACAGGTACGGAGGGAAGAGCATCTTCACAGGCAGGCTTGTTACCCTAGTGAGGAGGGCTTTAAACTAGGTTCACTAAGGGATGGAGACCTAAACCCAGAGGTAAGTGGGGAAGTATGAGTGCTCAGAGCTCCAGTATGAAACTGGGGAAAAGCCTGTTGAGAGTCTCTGGGTTAAGTTTAGACGTGAGAACAAGGGTGATGTCGTGGTGGGCATCTGCTATCGACCACCAGACCAGGAGGATGAGGTAGACAAGGCTTTTTTCAGACAACTAACAGAAGTTTCCAAATCACAGGCCCTGGTTCTCATGGGGGACTTCAGTCACCCTGACATCTGCTGGGAGAGCAATAGAGCCGTGCACAGACAATCCAGGAATTTTTTGGAGAGTGTTGGGGATAAGTTCCTGGTGCAAGTGCTGGAGGAACCAACTAGGGGCTGTGCTCTTGTTGGCCTGCTGATCATAAACGGGAAAGAATTGGTAGGGGAAGTAGAAGTGGGTGGCAACCTGGGCAGCAGTGACTATGAGATGGTCGAGTTCAGGATCCTGGCAGTTGGCAGATGTGATTACAGAGCCATTGGCCATTTTCCTTGAAAACTTGTGGTGATCATGGGACGTCCCGGACAATTGGAAAAAGGCAAATATAGTGCCCATCTTTAAAAAAAAAAAGAACCAGGGAACTACAGACCGGTCAGCCTCACCTCAGTCCCTGGAAAAATCATGGAGCAAGTCCTCAAGGAATCCATTTTGAAGCACTTGGAGAAGAGGAAAGTGATCAGAAACAGTCAACATGGATTCACTAAGGGCAAGTCATGCCTGACCGACCTGATTGCCTTCTATGATGAGATAACTGGCTCTGTGGATATGGGGAAAGCGGTGGACATGATATACCTTCACTTTAGCAAAGCTTTTGATATGGTCTCCCACAGTATTCTTGTTAGCAAGTTAAAAATGTATGGATTGGATGAATGGACTATAAGGTGGATAGAAAGCTGGCTAGATCATTGGGCTCAACGGGTAGTGATCAATGGCTGGATGTCTAGTTGGCAGCCGGTATCAAACGGAGTGCCCCAGGGGTCAGTCCTGGGGCCAGTTTTGTTCAACATCTTCATTAATGGTCTGGATTGTGGGATGGATTGCAACCTCAGCACATTCAAGGATGACACTAAACTGGGAGGAGAGGTAGATATGCGGGAGGGTAGGGATAGGGTCCAGAGGGACCTAGATAAATTGGAGGATTGGGTCAAGAGAAATCTGATGAGGTTCAATAAGAATCCTGCACTTAGGACAGAAAAATCCCATGCACCGCTACAGGCTAGGGACTGACCTGCTAAGCAGCAGGTCTGCAGAAAAGGACCTGGGGATTACAGTGGATGAGAAGCTGCATATGAGTCAGCAGTGTGCCCTTGTTGCTAAGAAGGCTAACGGCATATTGGGCTGCATTAGTAGGAGCATTGCCAGCAGATCGAGGGAAGTGTTTATTCCCCTCTATTTGGCACTGGTGAGGGCACATCTGGAGTATTGTGTTCAGTTCCGCCCCCTTCACCCCCCCCCGCACACACACTACAGAAAGGATGTGGACAAATTGGAGAGAGTCTAGTGCAGGGCAATGAAAATGATTAGGGGACTGGAGCACATGATTTACGAGGAGAGGCTGAGGGAACTGGACTTATTTAATCTGCAGAAGAGAAGAGTGAGGGGGGATTCGATAGCAGCCTTCAACTACCTGAAGGGGGGTTCCAAAGAGGATGGAGCTCGGCTGTTCTCAGTGATGGCAGATGACAGAACAAGGAGCAAGGGTCTCACGTTGCAGTGGGGCAGGTCTAGGTTGGATATTAGGAAACACTTTTTCACTAGGAGGGTGGTGAAGCACTGGAATGGGTTACCTAGGGAGGTGGTGGAATCTCCTTCCTTTGAGGTTTTTAAGGTCAGGCTTGACAAAGCCCTGGCTGGGACGATTTAATTGGTGTGGTCCTGCTTTGAGCAGGGGGTTGGACTAGATGACCTCCTGAGGTCTCTTCCAACCATAATCTTCTATGCTAATCTTCTATGCTTTTTACTAAACACTTCTTTTGGGGTGAAAAGTGTCTTTTCAATTGACAAAATATTTTGGTTTGTGATATTTCTCTGACAAGTTGACATTTTCCACAGAAAATTTGACAGAAACAGAAGTTTATGTTAAATTTTTCCACAGAAAAGAATTGCTGTTTTCCATCCATAGGCTTGGAATGCCTTGCTCCAGACACTGCTGATGGCTCGCCCCGAAGGGAGTGCTGGAATAGAGGCAAACTCAGTCACAGTGTTGTTTGCTCCCACGAGTAAAACAGCATCAGGCATGATAAGCCCTTTAATAGAGACCTCCAAGAAACATAATTGGTGCCAGTGTTTCTGTAGAGGGCACTCTTCACTGCAAGTCAGTGTGGAGCATTGCCCTGGAATGGCATGTGGGCTGCTAGAGGTGTGATCCAGCCAAGCACTTGAGCTGGACAGGGTCCAGAGAAAAGTCATAAGAATGATTAAAGGATTAGAAAATCTGCCTCATAGTGACAGACTCAAAGAGCTCCCTCTATATAACGTAACAAAGAGAAGATTAAGGGATGGCTTGATCACATAAGTAACTACATGGGGAACAAATATTTAATAATGGGCTCTTCAATCTAGCAGGGAAAGGTACAACACGATCCAATGGCTGGATGTTGAATCAAAATAAATTCAGGCTGGAGATAAGGCATATAATTTTAACAGTGAGAGTAATTAATCACTGGAACAATTTACCAAGAGTCATGGTGGATTCTTCATCACTTCCCATTTTTAAATCAAGACTGGATGGTTATCTAAAGATTTGCTCTGGGAATTATTTTGGGAAAATTCTCTGGCCTGTGATATGCAGGAGGTCAGACTAGATGCTCAGAATCAGACTAGATGATTCTGTCCTTAGAATCTATGAATCGATGACTTGGCTGCTTGAAGTTCCCATGGCACCGTTTGGGGAAGCAGAGCGTTAACCCCAGTGATCTGGTGAAATTTCAGTCTGCCTAAAAATCCTTTCACTCTTCCAGATAAACACAGTATTTTCACACCAGACTCCCTTGCCTGCTGCCCAGAGCGTCTGCCGTGAAAACTGGTAGCCCTTGCTGACTTCGGTGTCCACTCGCTAGGTCCCCAATGGGCCCCAAGTCTGTTTTCTTGCCTCCTGGCCTCCATGGGACTGTTGATCTCTCTCTTCATTCTAGGCCCTGTTGGGCTGCTTCCATAGTGTCTTAGACTTTTAAGGCCATCCAGCCTGACCGCCATCACACCTGGCAGAGGCCTTCCCACAGTGATCCCTGAATCCAGCCCATAACTGCTGGGTGAGCTAGAGCAGAGCTTTTAGAAAGAGACATTGGGTTTGGATCTAAAGCAACCCAATGATGGAGAATCCCGCTGCCAGGGGATAAATCATCCCAATGGCTAATCACTCTTACTTTACCAGGCTCTAGTAGGGTTGCCTTGTTTTTTTAAATTGTTTTTTAAATTGTATTCAAACCAAAACAACTCTACTGACACTGGTCAGAGCAGCCCTAGGCCCCTGTGGGGCCTGCTCAAGATGAGTGCATCAGCTCTACGGCTGTAGAGACCAGGAGCATGGAAGTGCACCTGCTGATAGGCAGTACCTGCCATTCTGCATGAGCACTGCAGTGCAGCAAGCAGTGGGATCCCATCAGGCCCCTCTAGGTGGGGCAAGGCTCAGCTAGAAGCCCAAGGGCCTTTCTGAGCAGATCATCCTCTGCCTTAGATGCTCACCACCGTCCAGTGTCTCCATGGCACACTGAGATGCCATCCTTAGGTTCACACCAGCGGCACTCTGCGTTTCCTCCCTGCAAGCTGATTCTTCTCCAGCCATGGTTTAGCATGCTGCTTGCCTTCAGCCCCCGCTCACTCTGGTCCATGTGACACACTCCCTCCGTCCTGTTTTATTCATTGCCTCCTTTGGCTGCTTATGTTCTTCCAGCCAGTGCTGTGTGTAGGCGGTAGCCTGGCCTCTGCCTCAGATGTGCTGACCCTGAGGATTAGGCTTTTGTGGGAATTTTGTGCCAATGAAGTTAGTTATGTCTGTAGCTTCTCCCCCATGGAGTCACTTTGTACCCGCTCCTTTCCCAGCTCTGTCTCATTTGTTAGCCACGTTTGTCTTTCTGTGACTACACAATAGCCTCAGATGTGTCCATCTGTCATGTGTCTGATCACACTGTCCAGTGCTTTCCCTGCTACTAGAGCCAAGTCTGCAGGCCTGTATGTTGCTGAACCTTCCCTACAGAGATACGTTGCCCTAAGGCCAGTAGGGACTATAGTGACCATCTAGTCTGACCCCCTGTATAACACAGGCCAGAGAACTTCCTCAAATTAATTCCTGTTCATCTGGAACAGAACTTTTAGAAAAACATCCAATCTCACCAGAATAGCTGAGGGGTTAAAGCAGTAAACTTAAAATTCTAATGGGTGTGAGTCTGTGTGGGTTTGAATCCTGTCTCTGGTAAGGCTGTGATGACTGCTGTGTCCTTGCGGGGAGGGATAGCTCAGTGGTTTGAGCATTGGCCTGCTAAACTCAGGGTTGTGAGTTCAATCCTTGAGGGGCCATTTAGGGATCTAGGCTGAAAATTGGGGATTGGTCCTGCTTTGTGCAGGGGGTTGGACTACATGATCTCCTGAGGTCCCTTCCAACCCTGATATTCTATGATAGATTTAAAAATTGCCAGTGCCAGAGAAATGGCAGACAGCTAAAAATTTACAAGTGCTAGAAATCTAAATACTAAGATGGGTAAACTTGCATGCCTGGTATTAAATGGGAATATTGATTTAAGAGGCGTCACAGAAACATGGTGAAACAATGATAACCAATGGCACATACCAGGGTACAAAACAAATAGGAATGACAGAGTAGGTCGTGCTGGTGGCGAAGTGTCACTATATGTGAAAAAGCATAGAGTCAAATAAAATCTTAAATTAATCAAACTTTAATGAACTCAATAATAATGGGTGATTTCAACTACCCCATATTGTCTGAGTACATGTCACCTCAGGACGGCATGCAGAGAAAGTTTCTAGACAGTGTAAATGACTGCTTCTTGGAGCAGCTAGCCCTGGAACCCACGAGGGGCGAGGCAATTCTTGATTTAGTCCTAAGTGAAGCACAGGATCAGGACCAAGAGGTGAGTATAGCTGAACTGCTCAGTAATAGCGACCGTAATATAATTAAATATAACACCCTTGTGGGGGGGAAATACCAAAGAAGTCCACCACAGTAGCATTTAACTTCAGAAAGAGGAACTACAAATAATGAGGAAGCTAGTTAAACAGACATTAAAAGGAACAGTCACAAAAGTGAAATGCCTGCAAGCTGCATGGGAACTTTTTAAAAACATCAAATTAAATGTATACCCCAAGTTAAAAAACAGAGTAAAAAGACCAAAGAAGTGCCACCATGGCTAAACAACAAAGTAAAAGAAGCAGTTTGAGGCAAAAAGGCATCCTTTAAAAATTAAATCATAATCAAGAAAATAGAAAGGAGCATAAACTCTGGCAAGTCAAGTGTAATAGTACAACGAGCCAGGCCAAAAAAGTAGTTGAAGAGCAACTAGCAAAAGATTCAAAAACAAATAGCAATTTTTTTTTAAGTACATCAGAAGCAGGAAGCTGCCAAACAATCAGTGGGGATGCTGAACGGTCAAGGTGCTAAAGGAGCACTCAAGGAAGACAAGGCCATTGCAGAGAAGGTAAATGAATTCTTTGCATCAGTCTTCACTGCGGAAGATGTGAGGGAGATTCTCACGCAGTTTTTTCAGGTAACAAATCTGAGGAACTGTCCCAGACTGAGGTGTCAATAGAGGAGAGTTTGTAACAAATTGATAAATTAAAAAGTAACAAGTCACCAGGACCAGATGTTATTTACCCAAGACTTCTGAAAGAACTCAAATATGACATTGTAGAATGCTATTATTTGTAGTATATAACCTGTTGCTTAAATCAGCTTCTGTACCAGACATCTGGAGGGTAGCTAATGTGACACCAATTTTTTTAAAAGGCTCCAGAGGTGATCCTGGCAATTACAGGATGGTAAGCCTAACTTCACTAGCAGGCAAATTGGTTGATATTATTGTAAAAAATAGAATTACCAGACACCTGGATGAACATGATTTGTTGGGGAAGAGTCAACAAGGCTTTTGTAAAGGCAAATCATGCCTCACCAATCTATTACAATTCTTTGAGAGGGTCAATAAACATGTGGACAAAGGTTATTCTGTGGATATAGTGTACTGGGACTTTCAGAAAGCCTTGACAAGGTCTCTCACCAAAGACTCTTAAGCAAAGTAAGCAGTCATGGGATAAGAGGGAAGGTCCTCTCCTGGATCAGCAACTGATTCAAAGACAGGAAGCAAAAGGTAGGAATAAATGGTCAGTTTTCAGAATGGAGAGAGATAAATAGAAGATTACAGGACAAGGAGTAATGGTCTCAAGTTGCAGTGGGGGAGGTTTAGGTTGGATATTAGGAAAAACTTTTTCACAAGGAGGGTGGTGAAACACTGGAATGCGTTACCTAGGGAGGTGGTAGAATCTCCTTCCTTAGAAGTTTTTAAGGTCAGGCTTGACAAAGACCTGGCTGGGATGATTTAATTGGGGATTGGTCCTGCTTTGAGCAGGGGGTTGGACTAGATGACCTCCTGAGGTCCCTTCCAACCCTGATATTCTATGATTCTATGGTGTCCCTCTTGGATCAGTACTGTTCAACATATTCATAAATGATCTGAAAAAAAGGGATAAACAGTGAGGTGGCAAAATTTGTAGATAATACACAACTACTCAAGAAAAACAATGAGGAGTCCGGTGGCACTTTAAAGACTAACAGATTTATTTGGGCATAAGCTTTCATGGGTAAAAAATCCACTTCTTCAGATGCATGGAGTGAAAATTAAAAATACAGGCATAAATGTATATTGGCACATGAAGAGAAGGGAGTTACCTTACCAGTGGAGAACCAATTTTGAAGGCCAATTCAGTCAGGGTGGATGTGGTCCACTCTCAGTAATTGATGAGGAGGTGTCAAGACCAAGAGAGGGAAAATTGCTTTTGTAGTGAGCCAGCCACTCCCAGTCCCTATTCAAGCCCAAATTAATGGTGTTAAATTTGCAAATGAATTGTAGCTCAGCAGTTTCTCTTTGACTACTACTCAAGATGGATAAGTTCGAAGCAGACTGAAAAGTTACAAAGGAATCTCACAAACCTGGGTGACTGGGCAACAAAATGGCAGATGAAATTCAGTGTTGATAAATGCAAAGTAATGCACATTGGAAAACATCATCCCAACCATACATATAAAATGATGGGGTCTAAATTGGCTGTTACCACTCAAGAAAGAGATCTTTGAGTCATCGTGGATAGTTCTCTGAAAATGTTCACTCCGTATGCAGTGGCAGTGAAAAAAGTAAACAGGATCCACTGGGAAAAGGATTGACAAGAAGACAGAAAATATCATAATGCCACTATATAAATACATGGTACTTCTACACCTGGAACACTGTGTGCAGTTCTGGCCACCCCATCTCAAAACCATGTATTAGAATTGGAAAAGATACAGAGAAGGGCAACAAAAATGATTAGGGGTATGGAACAGCTTCCGTATGAGGAGAGATTAAAAAAACTGGAACTTTTCAGCTTGGAAAAGAGATGACTTGGGGGGATATGATAGAGGCCTACAAAATCACGAATGGTGTGGAGAAAGTGAATAGGGAAGTGTTATTTACTCCTTCACATAATACACGAACCAGGGGTCACCTAATGAAATCAATAGGCAGCAAGTTTAAAACAAACAAAAGGAAGTACTTCTTCACACAACGCAGTCAACCTATGGAACTTGTTGCCAGGGGATGCTTTGAAGGCCAAAAGTATAACTGGGTTCAAAAAAGAATTAGATAAGTTCATGGAGAATCAGTCCATCAATGGCTATTAGCCAGGATGATCAGGGATGCCACCCCATGCTCTGGGAGTCCCTAACCTCTGACTGCCAGAAGCTGGAAGTGGACAGGAGATGGATCACTTGATGATTGCCTGTTCTGTTCATTCCTTCTGAAGCACCTGGCATTGCCACTGTCAGAAGACAGGATACTAGGCTAATGGACCATCGGTCTGACCCAGTATGTCTGTTCTTAGGTTAACTACCACAGTCCTTGGTCAGTATTTCCAATGGTTAATTACCCTGTTAGAAATTTGTATTTCATTTCCTGTCTGAATTTGGCTAGCTTCAGCATCCGGCCTTTGGATCTTGTTATATCAAAACTTAATTCTCAACACATCATTAAATGTGTTACCAGTGTTACCTTATACTGAGGACTCCAAGTAGAACCTGGGAAGCTGGACAAGGTCTGTAGAGTTTGCAGAGCTTTGGGATAGAATAGTGGGAATCCTACAACAGCTTCCTCAAAGTTAAAATATGGAAGCATTTCAGGAATTAAATGTAACCCGTCTGCCAGGTGGTTAATGGCAGCAATAAGGGTGGGGTTCAAAATACAGATTCATATATTCCAAAGCCAGAAAGGACCACTGTGATCATCTCATTTGACCTCCTGCACAGCCAATGCCAGAGACCTGCCCCAAAATAATTCCCAGAGCAGATCTTTTAGAAGAATATCCAATCTTGATTTAAAAATTGCCCACGATGGAAAATCCGCTAGGACCCCCTCACGACAAATGACTAAACCAGCTTGAGAAGCCACCCAGGAAGCTTTGCCTGATGTGTATGGCAGGAGGTAGCTACGTGGTGTATTTTGGGAGAGGCCTGTTTTTAAAGACAGGGAGTAAGTCAGCAGCGCTCCATAGACCATGCTTAGGGGCATTTAACTAACAAACAAAATGCAAACTGCCGCCATGAGTTACGCTGAAGAACCCAGTGAAGCAATGGCAATATGATGTCAGAGCTACAGCTGTCCAATCACTGCTAGACCCAGAGATCAGGCTATGACATCATGGTCACAGCCGTCCAATCACCACCCAGTGCAGCCAGCTGTGGATTTCAGGGTATCCATTAGCACTGAGGTGACGGGGATAAGTGGAAATAACATCGGGGTAAAAATGTAAAAGAAAGGCATCCCTGGGAGTCTCAGCCCAACCACATGCAAGGTCAACAGTTCAGAAGCATGTCTCACTGTGAAATGTATTGGAAAATAAAGATTTTAATTACTATGGTCATTCCAGAGCCCATTAGCGTCAGTCGCTGGCTTGCTAAAATGTGGCATTGTGTAGAGCGAGGGACCTCGGTGCTGAGGACTTTGAAGGAGTGCACCAGCCTGGTTTGATATGAGCATGTAGCAGAGGAGGTGTGAGTAGGGGCAGTGCCAGTAAGATTATAAATTCAGGATGGAGAGGCTTAAGAGCCCTCTTCAGTGACTTTTGGGTTGAAATGTACTAGGGCCAGATCTCTGCCAGAGGGTATTATTCAAGAGGGGGATATGTGAGTGAAAATATTACAGCTGTTTTAGAGACTGACTTTGCCATTGTCAACACAGTCCTGGTGGTGGCCTTCTGCAAGGTTGCAGGGAAGGAGAGAGGAGAGTTATAGTTCCTTGGTGGGATGTAGAATCATAGAATCATAGAATATCAGGGTTGGAAGGGACCCCTGAAGGTCATCTAGTCCAACCCCCTGCTCGAAGCAGGACCAATTCCCAGTTAAATCATCCCAGCCAGGGCTTTGTCAAGCCTGACCTTAAAAACCTCTAAGGAAGGAGATTCTACCACCTCCCTAGGTAACGCATTCCAGTGTTTCACCACCCTCTTAGTGAAAAAGTTTTTCCTAATATCCAATCTAAACCTCCCCCACTGCAACTTGAGACCATTACTCCTCGTTCTGTCATCTGCTACCATTGAGAACAATCTAGAGCCATCCTCTTTGGAACCCCCTTTCAGGTAGTTGAAAGCAGCTATCAAATCTCCCCTCATTCTTCTCTTCTGCAGGCTAAACAATCCCAGCTCCCTCAGCTTCTCCTCATAAGTCATGTGTTCTAGACCCCTAATCATTTTTGTTGCCCTTTGCTGGACTCTCTCCAATTTATCCACATCCTTCTTGTAGTGTGGGGCCCAAAACTGAACACAGTACTCCAGATGAGGCCTCACCAATGTCGAATAGAGGGGAACGATCACGTCCCTCGATCTGCTCGCTATGCCCCTACTTATACATCCCAAAATGCCATTGGCCTTCTTGGCAACAAGGGCACACTGCTGACTCATATCCAGCTTCTCGTCCACTGTCACCCCTAGGTCCTTTTCCGCAGAACTGCTGCCTAGCCATTCGGTCCCTAGTCTGTAGCGGTGCATTGGATTCTTCCATCCTAAGTGCAGGACCCTTATGTGGAATCGTATGCACCCAGGCTGTGCCTACCTGCACTAATATCAGCCGTTGCGGGGTGCATAGGGCTGCCTCTTTTTCCTCTGTGCTGTGCTAATATTGGGCACTGTCACAATAGAAACAATGTTAGTAATAAGTGAGCTGTTCCCGTTTGCTCCTTTTTAGCATTTCCCTTAAGTAGTTATGTGACACTGCACCGCATACTCTTCACAGCGATATTATGATATGATTATGACATAATCATACTGTATTTTATGCAAGATAAGTCATGTGAGGTGTCATTGGAAAGGTTCTGATTTACTGAATACAATTATCCTATTTGTATGCATGTATCATTTTTATATCTGAAGTTAGGAGTATTGACTATGTATCTGTATTATAAATGTGTGTACACATGGGGAACACTCACTAGGCAAAAGGCTCTCAGTCTAGATGGCTGGCTGGGAAGGGCCCATTCAGGTTAATGAGCCATTAGGAGAAAACAATAGGCCTAGAAGAAGCTTATCTGTGTGTGTGTGTGTTTCCTGAGGACACTGCAGACAGCCACTCATGGCTCCTGTGACACTACAGGGACATGTGACCAGGTCACCTGGTGCTGGACTCCATTTTGGGATATCTGTGTGTTTCCACTGACTGGCTTGGGAACCAAGCTTTGAAACAAAAAGGGTTCCTGCCAGGTGGGAAACATCATGCCTAGGAGAACTGGGAAGCACCCAGGCAAATGGAAAACAGGTTTCAGAGTAACAGCCGTGTTAGTCTGTATTTGTGCTGGATTTGTGATTTGTGCTGGAAATGGCCCAACTTGATTATCATACACATTGTAAGGAGAGTGATCACTTTAGATAAGCTATTACCAGCAGGAGGGGTGGGGGAGGAGGTATTGTTTCATGGTCTCTGTGTATATAATGTCTTCTGCAGTTTCCACAGTATGCATCCAATGAAGTGAGCTGTAGCTCACGAAAGCTCATGCTCAAATAAATTGGTTAGTCTCTAAGGTGCCACAAGTACTCCTTTTCTAAATGGAAAACAGACTCCAATGTCTTAACCAGAATCTCTGAGCCTTGGGGAAGGGTCTGTAGTCTGTGATGTTTGGCCTCAGTTCTTATTTTATAGCAATCAGTTTGTCTCTCCTTACTCATTTCTGAATGAGTGGAAAGATACTGGGGGTATTCGCAAAAAGAAAAGGAGTACTTGTGGCACCTTAGAGACTAACAGATTTATTTGAGCATAAACTTTCGTGATGCATCCAATGAAGTGAGCCGTAGCTCACGAAAGCTTATGCTCAAATAAATGTGTTAGTCTCTAAGGTGCCACAAGTCCTCCTTTTCTTTTTGCAAATACAGACTAACATGGCTGCTACTCTGATACTTGGGGTATGTTTGTTGCCATGCTGAGGGCTGGCCTCACGGCCTGTGGGCACAACTTGCACCCGCAGAATAATTTGTGAGCCAGAACTGAGTGAGCTCTCACTAACTAGCTGAGATCTGTGCCTCACTCAGGTCATTCAAGGTGCAGCCTCCAATGTATGCCTGTGAGTAAATTCCTGCCAGGATCATGTGGGTTCCAGAAACGGAAATTGTCTTTCTGAAAAATCTGTCCCTTCATGCAGTTAGGAGACAAGCCAACGGCCCAACTGTTCTGTCAATGGGATTGTTACAAACTCCAGCCAGAGTCAATGTATGGAACCTCCTGCCTGCCAGTGCCCTTTCTGGAGTAAAGTGGACTGTGTGTACATCCCATTTACCCCAGTAACAAACTGAAAACAAACAGGGAAGCCTTCTGTGGAAATACTGCAAATTCAGACAGTGTTTTCTTGTGGTTGTTAAAGTAATAGTAAAGCATGAATGGGAAGTGCTGGTCTTCACCCCAACCAGACAGGGAGAAGAAGAATACGGAACCTTTTTGCATGGTTGTGAATCAGACTTTGGGGCAACCCTCTCCCCATTGAGTCCTGTGGGCACTAGTTATGCAAGGCCCAGTGTCTTAGAGAGGTGTGAATAGATAAGGTGTAAACTTTCACTGCCAGGTCACAACGTGATGCGGTCAAAGGCCTTGGGCTCACACCTAATGTTGGCAAAATCTTTCTATCTCACACTTTGCTCGTTTGTGCTCTCTATCTGTCCTGTCTTCTGCATTATTTGTCAAGGGATGCGGATGTGTTACAGCTGCTTTGGGCTCTATATCCACATGGTAAATTATTTGTAAGGAGCCTATGCCTCACTAAGTGCACTCTCAAAAGCATCCTTATAAATATATTAACTCCTTATGGCTCCAAGATACCAAGCTCAGAGAATAACAACTACCCTGCCACTTACACTGCCTGCCAGTTCTCCTAACCTAGCTAAGTGTGTCTGAAGTCGGTGTGTTCTTTCTTGCTCTAAAATAAATCATGGTGACATGTATAAGAATAACCTAGTTCTTAAATTTGCAAGTAGAAAAAGAAAACCCATTTGTTCCACTATTTCTGAGACGGTATCTATTGACCCCATATTGAGAACAGTATAGGACATAACTAGTGGAGTGGAGCTACAAAATCAATTTAGCAGAGTAGCAGATGGGGGGCGGGGGAGAGAATTATCTAGTTCTCCTTCACAAAGTGAGCAATTTATCCAACAAACATACCCATTCTCTGTTAGACAATTACTTGCAAAAACACTTTTGAAAACCCAGTCCTTTATTTGTAGTGTCTTGATGAATCATCTGCAACTGTTCTCTCTTTCCAATGCATGCTGTGGGATTGGCCACCTAACTCACATTTTTGCTCCCTGGATTGGATGACCGAAATTTTACAAATCTGGGAGTGAATGCCTGTCTTTGTGCATGGCTGCTATTCCCATAGGATGAGACTGAGCCCTGTGCAAGGACCCAGCCCCAAGGGCCAGTCCCACATGAGCTACACTTGGAAGGATTATCAAAGGTTGAAATGGTGCCTGCACAGGGTGAATTGCACCCAGGAGGTACAACTGTTCTCCACACTTGTATAAAGTTGTGTTTTCTTTGCAAAGGCATTGAGGGGAAGGAGGAGCAAACTTAGGGTAAATCCTCCACTGGGGTAACTCAACATAGCTCAAGTGAAGTCAATGGCATTGAAGCAACGGTGCTGTCAGTTTACACCAGCCGAGGGTCTGTCCCAAGGCCGTGATGGGACTGACATAAAAAGCAATTCAGAAAGCATGAAAATGTTCTTAAGTAGTGCTGCCCATCACTGGCTTGGGAAACAAAGCGGAAAGCAGTTGTCATCACCCCCCTCTGGTCAGTCAGTGAATCCAGGACCGTTAGGAGTGAGTTGGCAGCCCAGGTAATTACATTTCACTTCTCTGGACTGGGCTTTTGCTTGTCCAGACTGCTGTTCTCCTCTGTTCTTGCCCTGTTGAGCCCCATCCCCTACTCTGGTATTAGCTGTGGTCTGAGCTCCATGATACAGACTCCTTCTGGATCATGGGTTCATCATATAAACTGCCCTCTTCTTTAGAGCCCAAGTGATTTCTGATCTGTGCAGTTGAGTGGCTTCTGTTGGCTCTCCCCTGGCTCTGCTGCTGCTGTTCTCCAAACCCCAAGCAGGCAGGTACATGACCTCTATCCCAGACTGGCTGACCTTGAGGATTAGGCTTTCCAGGGGAGGGAAGGGCGTTGTGAAGATGAAGTAAGGCATGTTTGTATTGCCTCTACCCCTGCCCATGGAGTCACTTTGTGTCAGCTGTTTCCCAAGCTCTGTCTCATTTGTTAGCCACATACATCCTTTCTGTCACTGCATGATCTCCTCTTTAGCTTTGTCCACACTAAAAGGATTAGTACCCATGTCTCAGTGGTAGAGAGTGTTTAAGTGCTGGTGTGGAAGGGCCCAAACATTGTTACTTCCATGTCAAGGACCCTACTTAGAGCACTCCTGAAACAGATGGCTGTGTATGCTGCATACATGGCATCCCCGGGGCAACACCTTTACCAAACCTCATTCAAAAAATAATAATTTCAGTGAAAACAGATTTTGCATTTTAAAATCAATTGCTATAAAACCAAGGCTTTAAAGGTGAAGACAGGAGTTAACTGATGCAGTGGAGAAGGGGGAAACGGTGGAGGGAAGCACAGGAGGGATGGCTGTGATCAAAGCGACTCACCAGGAAGGTCTGTTAGCCGTGGGCAAAATTGAGATGCTAATGGTAGGAGAGAAGAATGAACTTGTTGCTAAAAAACACTGGACTGGGAGTCAGGAACCTCCAAGCTCCGCTCACAATAGACAAGGGGCAGCTGGAATGGCTAGAATTAAAATTACTATCAAAATGAGACTGCCAAGCTGTGCAGATTTCCCATCCCTGGCTGTAGCGTGTCTGTACTCCTCTATACTTGCTGCTTCTCCACCTAGTGCATCTTGGCAGATCCTTTGTGCTCACGGGCTGAGTCCACCTCTGCGTTACTCATCTGTACAGTGCCAGGCCCAACTGGGCCCTGATTTATTGAGTTCTCCTAGTGCCACAGGCGCTGACCCTGGGGGTGCTCCAGGGCCGGGAGGGAGGGGGGAGGAGCGGGAACACGGCACGCTCCAGGGAGGAGGCAGGGAAGAGGCAGGGCTGGGGCGGGGAGGGGGTGGGACGGGGCGGAGTCAGGGCCGGCCTGGGGGCTGGTTGAGCACCCACCGGCACCAGCAGAAGCCGGCGCCCATGCCTAGTGCTGCCATAATTTACACAGTAGCTATGAGTAGAAGGCCAGAGCAGCCTCCCCTGCTCTGTGACGGAAGAAATCGTGCAAATGGATCTTTTGACCCTGACCTTTTTCTTTCCCTTCCTCTTAGTATCATCTGTTCACTCACACATGTGGCTTCTGAGCCAAGCGTACCCATGCATCTCCCAAACGCCAACCCGACCAGTCATGCGCACAGCACTCGAGGCAGTGTGGAAGCGCTGTCCCCATTTCATGGATGGAAGACTAAGGCCCCGAGAGGTTAGATAAGCAGAGCTGAGTGACTAATAGAATTTTTGGTCCATGGACCAAACCAAAAAAGTAAAAGAAAAACCAGTTAGATTTGAACTGAAACAAAATTTTTTGTTGAATTGAAAAGTCAAACCTATTTTGTTTTTTCATCAATTGCTGGATTCCCAGACTAGATGGGATCATTGTGATCATCTAGTCTGACCTCCTGTCTGCCACAGGCCAGAGAATTCCTAGAGCAGATCTACAAAAACATGCAGTCCCGGTGTAAAAATTGCCAGTGATGGAGCAGCTGCAATGGTTAATTACTCTCACCCTTGAAATGTGAGCCTTATTTCTAGTCTCAGTTTGTCTAGCTTCCATTTCCAGCCATTGCATCCTTCAATACCTTTCTCTGCTAGACTGAAGAGCCCAATATTAAGTATTTGTTCCTCATTTAGGTATTTATAGGCTGTGACCAATCACCCCTTCACCTTCTTTTTGTTAAACTAAATAGATTGAGCTCCTAGAGTCTGTCACAAGGAGGCAGGTTTTCGAATCTTTTAATCATTCTCATGGCTCTTCTCTGAGCTTTTATGGGGCATGGCTTCTCTCTTGCCTTCTTCCCTGCAGAAACTGCACAGACTCCAGTGGTTTCCCTGAACCCCTTTTACTTTAAATTCCTGTCACCATTTCTGCAACAGTCTATTTACAGCACCACTGTGCTTTTTGGCCCTCTCCCCAGGGCCTGAGGGGAACAGAAGTCTCTCTCTCTCTCTCTTCCCTGAAGCACCCATGTAACTAGGCTCAGCTAGCCCTAGCCCTGTCCCTATCCCTATCACAGAATCACAGAATATCAGGGTTGGAAGGGACCCCTGAAGGTCATCTAGTCCAACCCCCTGCTCAAAGCAGGACCAATTCCCAGTTAAATCATCCCAGCCAGGGCTTTGTCAAGCCTGACCTTAAAAACCTCTAAGGAAGGAGATTCTACCACCTCCCTAGGTAACGCATTCCAGTGTTTCACCACCCTCTTAGTGAAAAAGTTTTTCCTAATATCCAATCTAAACCTCCCCCACTGCAACTTGAGACCATTACTCCTCGTTCTGTCATCTGCTACCATTGAGAACAGTCTAGAGCCATCCTCTTTGGAACCCCCTTTCAGGTAGTTGAAAGCAGCTATCAAATCCCCCCTCATTCTTCTCTTCTGCAGACTAAACAATCCCAGCTCCCTCAGCCTCTCCTCATAAGTCATGTGTTCTAGACCCCTAATCATTTTTGTTGCCCTTTGCTGGACTCTCTCCAATTTATCCACATCCTTCTTGTAGTGTGGGGCCCAAAACTGGACACAGTACTCCAGATGAGGCCTCACCAGTGTCGAATAGAGGGGAACGATCACGTCCCTCGATCTGCTCGCTATGCCCCTACTTATACATCCCAAAATGCCATTGGCTTTCTTGGCAACAAGGGCACGCTGCTGACTCATATCCAGCTTCTCGTCCACTGTCACTCCTAGGTCCTTTTCCGCAGAACTGCTGCCTAGCCATTCGGTCCCTAGTCTGTAGCGGTGCATGGGATTCTTCCATCCTAAGTGCAGGACCCTGCACTTATCCTTATTGAACCTCATCAGATTTCTTTTGGCCCAATCCTCCAATTTGTCTAGGTCCTTCTGTATCCTATCCCTCCCCTCCAGCGTATCTACCACTCCTCCCAGTTTAGTATCATCCGCAAATTTGCTGAGAGTGCAATCCACACCATCCTCCAGATCATTTATGAAGATATTGAACAAAACCGGCCCCAGGACCGACCCTTGGGGCACTCCACTTGATACTGGCTGCCAACTAGACATGGAGCCATTGATCACTACCCGTTGAGCCCTAGTCTCCTCTCTCTCTATCTCCTTTTGGGGCTTCCTTCCTGCCTCTTTATCAGCCTTGGGCTGATGGGTTAATTGGCTCCTTATCCCATCCAGCCCACCTGGCTGATTGTCTAGTTACTCCCACCAGCTTTCTCATGGGGAACTAATTAACATTAACATCTGAGTGATAAGATTGCAGGCTCAGCTGTTCACACCCTGCTCTCTGTTGAATGAACCTCTCCAGTTTATCAATAGCCTTCCTGAACTGCGGACACCAGAACTGGACACAGGATTCCAGCAGCCCTAATGCCAGCGCCAAATACAGAGGCAAAATAACCTCTCTACTTCTATACAAGATTCCCCTGTTTCTGCATCCTAGGATCGCTTTAGCCTTTTTGGCCACAGTGTTGTACTAGAAGTTCCTGTTCAGCTGATTATCCACCACAATCCCCAAATCGGTTTTGGAGTTACTGCTTTCCGGGATAGAGTCCCCCATCTTGTAAATATGGACTGTGTTCTTTGTTCCTAGATGTGTACATTTAGCCACGTTGAAATGCATCTTGTTTGCCTGCACCCAGTTTACCAAGCAATCCAGATCGCTCTGTATCAGGAACCTGTCCTCTTCAGTATTTACCACTTCTCCAACTTTTGTGTCAACTGCCAGCGTTATCCATGAAGCAGGTCGTGCCCAATAAAGGCTGGACATGTGTTATACGAGCAGTGACCAACCCTATTAACCTTCACCGGTAAGCAATCCTGCAGCTGATGCATAGGCAGTAATGGACTCCAGCTCACTCTCACATAGCTTTATCAGCCCTGCCGGAAAACAGGAGCAAATCACAGCAGAATAACGTATTTTAGACACTTAAACTAGCAGGTCTGTCTCTGGCTATAGACAAGAAGCAGATGTGTGGAGTGCAAAGGTGCTATATTTACACAGGTACCTTTTAGAGTAGAACTACCTTCAGTGTTTGCTTTCCTGACTTTTTAAAATTCTTTAGGTGCACAACTTCCATGTAGCTTTTTTTTTTTCACTTAATGAATCACAGTTACAAAACTATTGGGTGAGGGAACAACCTATTACATGAGAAGCAAACTCTGAAATCAGATCTCTTTTAACGTAAGAACATAAGAACATAATTAAATATTGAATGTCACAAAAATCATACATAACAAACCCATGAATATATGTATTAATTAATAAAACATTTAGTGCAATCAGTGTTCATTTTAACCGGTTTAATTGTACACATGGGATGTTTCTGAACTTTACAAACCCCCAGTGAGGAGTGGTCTCTTGCCGTTTGTAGCAAAGGATCATGTTTTATAGCAGGAATGTTTGTTTCACCTGCATTTGTCAGCCAGGGCCTCCTTCTCCTGCATCTGGGCTATTAGAGAGAATCTTGCAGAATTTCCTCCTAATTCTTCAGTCAAAGGCAGGGTACGCCCCCTAGGGGGCGCACTAAAATTCACACGTCCTCCAAGGTTTGTGCAGATCCAGCTGTACAAATCTTCATGATGGCAGGGCTCCCCAAATCGCAGCCACTCCTATCCTCTCTGAAGGAGTGTCCTGGGTCACAGAGTGGGGGCTAGGCAACCTATTGCAGATTCTGCCTAGGGTCTAGCCTGCTTCCAGTGGCATTGAATTACCCGCCAGCCTCACAGCAGGGTTTAAAAAAACCGAGGAGTCCTTGTAGCACCTTAGAGACTAACACATTTATTTGGGCATAAGCTTTCGTGGGCTAGAACCCACTTCATCAGATGTATGAAGTAAAAGATACAGGAGCAGGTATAAATACGTGAAAGGATGTGGGTTGCTTTACCAAGTGTTAGGTCAGTCTAATGAGATAAATCAATTAACAGCAGGATAGCAAGGGAGGAGAAATAACTTTTGAAGTGGTAAGACAGTGGCCCATTACAGACAAAAAGGAAAGGAGTACAAATTTGTTAGTCTCTAAGGTGCCACAAGTACTCCTCTTCTTTTTGTGGATACAGATTAACACGGCTGCTACTCTGAAACCTGCCATTACAGACAGTTGACAAGAAGGTGTGAGTAACAGGAGGGAGACATTAGTCCTGGGGAAATTAAATTTAGGTTTTGTAATGACCCAACCACTCCCAGTCTTTATTCAGGCCTAATCTGATGGTATCTAGTTTGCAAATTAATTCCAGTTAGACTGACCTAACACTTGGTAAAGCAACCCACATCCTTTCATGTATTTATACCTACTCCTCTATCTTTTACTTCATACATCCGATGAAGTGATCTGTAGCCCACGAAAGCTTATGCTCAAATAAATGTGTTAGTCTCTAAGGTGCCACAAGGACTCCTCATTGTTTTTACTGATACAGACTAACACGGCTACCACTGAACTCTGTCAGCAGGGTTTAAGTTTATCGGTTTCCTTTAGATTTTAGGGTGGTCGGGGTGAGTTGGGCTGGGTTTCTGTTTTACAGTTATCCTTAGTCAGTAGGGCTCAGAGGTGCTTTTAGGGTTAAACATAGAGGTTACCTATGGCAATCAAGGGTTGGAAAAGGCCTCCTCTGAACAGGACAGAAATCTATTCATAGTGGGGAAACGCTGGGGAATTCACTCATCACTTTCTCACCGCTCAGGATTGAAACTTGTGCAGGGAGACTGTTGGGCCACACCCCAGCTGGGCATGAGCAAAGCAGCAAGGCAAAAGGGCAACCTGGGGAAGCTAAGCAGAGAGGGAATAATGAAGGCGAAACAGAGGGAAAGGAGAGGAAACGAACTGGAAGGGAGAGAGAAAAGAGAAAGGAAGGTGAATGGGGAAGGGAAGGAGAGGAAAGGAGTAAAGGTCTGGAGGAAAGGGGAAGTATAATCTAGGAGACACAAAACTGTGAGATGTGTAAAATGTGTTTGTTTCAGAGCAGCATATGCTTAATTTATTCTTAAATGCATCATAGGGCGATGCAAATAGATGCAAGATGTATGTAAATTCATGTAAATATGTATGCAACTTAGTATCTGCCCTCAGGGTCCTGGCAAGTTGCCAAAGTGGCCCTTAGCGCTGCAGTGGTTGTATATGACTGTTCGTGACAACCGTTCTGCAAACACCAGCCCTGATCTGACAGCAGCATAGCCGCATGGTCCGGACCTATTACTGGTAACAGGGGAAAGCAGGAAGTATTAATCACACCCTCTCTATGCAACCATCTCAGCTGTCCTCTGTTGTTTTTCCTTCCTATTGATTGCAGGGCCAGATCCCCTGGTAGAGTAAATGGGTAAAGCTCCATTGCCTAGAATGGTGCTGTGCCCAGTACACTAACAGGGGATTGGCCTCATGTGGTTTAATTTTATGGACTACTGCAGCTCCTCTTTCATTTTATTTCATTCTGACTGTATTTATGGAAATTTGATACATTTTTTGTTTATAAAAATATCATTAAGAGCACAAATTAAAAAACACCCCAGTACACACACACCTACACACTTTGCACCCACTGGTGCAACTGCTGCTGGAATACAGTGTCCAGTTCTGATGCCCACAATTCAAGAAGGATGTTGATAAATTGGAGAGCTTCAAAGAAGAGCCACGAGAATGATTAAAGGATTAGAAAACCTACCTTATAGTGATAGACTCAAGAAACTCAATCTATTTAGCTTAACAAAGAGAAGGTGAAGGGGTGACTTGATTACAGTCTATAAATATCCACATGGGGAAGAAATATTTAATAATGGGCTCTTCAGCCTAACAGAGAAAGAAGTAACAGGATGCAGTAGCTGGAATTTGAAGCTACACCAATTCAGACTAAAAATAAGATGCAAATTTTTAATGGTGAGGGTAAATAACCATTGCAACAAGTTGCCAAGGGTCGTGGTGGATTCATCACTGATATTTTTTAAATCAAGATAGGTTGTTTTTGTAAAAGATCTGCTCGAGGAATTATCTGGGGGCAGGTCTCTGGCCTGTGTTATACAGGAAGCCAGACTAGAGGATCACAAGGTCCCTTCTGGCCTTGAAATCTATGACTCAAGTGCTTATACACGAATGCACAAAGCCTTGGAAACAAGCAGGGAGAACTGGAGGTCCTGGTGATGTCAAGGAACTATGACGTGATTGGAATAACAGAGACTTGGTGGGATAACTCACATGACTGGAGTACTGTCATGGATGGTTATAAACTGTTCAGGAAGGACAGGCAGGGCAGAAAAGGTGGGGGAGTAGCACTGTATGTAAGGGAGCAGTATGACTGCTCAGAGCTCCGGTACGAAACTGTAGAAAAACCTGAGTGTCTCTGGATTAAGTTTAGAAGTGTGTGCAACAAGAGTGATGTAGTGGTGGGAGTCTGCTATAGACCACCGGACCAGGGGGATGAGGTAGATGAGGCTTTCTTCCGGCAGCTCACGGAAGCTACTAGATCGCATGCCCTGATTCTCATGGGTGACTTTAATTTTCCTGATATCTGCTGGGAGAGCAATACAGCAGTGCATAGACAATCCAGGAAGTTTTTGGAAAGCGTAGGGGACAATTTCCTGGTGCAAGTGCTAGAGGAGCCAACTGGGGGGGCGCTTTTCTTGACCTGCTGCTCACAAACCGGGTAGAATTAGTGGGGGAAGCAAAAGTGGATGGGAATCTGGGAGGCAGTGACCATGAGTTGGTTGAGTTCAGGATCCTGACGCAGGGAAAAAGGGTAAGCAGCAGGATACGGACCCTGGACTTCAGGAAAGCAGACTTCGACTCCCTCAGGGAACGGATGGCCAGGATCCCCTGGGGGACTAACATGAAGGGGAAAGGAGTCCAGGAGAGCTGGCTGTATTTCAAGGAATCCCTGTTGAGGTTACAGGGACAAACCATCCCGATGAGTCGAAAGAATAGTAAATATGGCAGGCGACCAGCTTGGCTTAATGGTGAAATCCTAGCGGATCTTAAACATAAAAAAGAAGCTTACAAGAAGTGGAAGGTTGGACATATGACCAGGGAAGAGTATAAAAATATTGCTCGGGCATGTAGGAATGATATCAGGAGGGCCAAATCGCACCTGGAGCTGCAGCTAGCAAGAGATGTCAAGAGTAACAAGAAGGGTTTCTTCAGGTATGTTGGCAACAAGAAGAAAGCCAAGGAAAGTGTGGGCCCCTTACTGAATGAGGGAGGCAACCTAGTGACAGAGGATGTGGAAAAAGCTAATGTACTCAATGCTTTTTTTGCCTCTGTCTTCACTAACAAGGTCAGCTCCCAGACTGCTGCACTGGGCATCACAAAATGGGGAAGAGATGGCCAGCCCTCTGTGGAGATAGAGGTGGTTAGGGACTATTTAGAAAAGCTGGACGTGCACAAGTCCATGGGGCCGGACGAGTTGCATCCGAGAGTGCTGAAGGAATTGGCGGCTATGATTGCAGAGCCATTGGCCATTATCTTTGAAAACTCGTGGTGAACGGGGGAAGTCCCGGATGACTGGAAAAAGGCTAATGTAGTGCCAATCTTTAAAAAAGGGAAGAAGGAGGATCCTGGGAACTACAGGCCAGTCAGCCTCACCTCAGTCCCTGGAAAAATCATGGAGCAGGTCCTCAAAGAATCAATCCTGAAGCACTTGCATGAGAGGAAAGTGATCAGGAACAGCCAGCATGGATTCACCAAGGGAAGGTCATGCCTGACTAATGTAGTCGCCTTTTATGATGAGATTACTGGTTCTGTGGATGAAGGGAAAGCAGTGGATGTATTGTTTCTTGACTTTAGCAAAGCTTTTGACACGGTCTCCCACAGTATTCTTGTCAGCAAGTTAAGGAAGTATGGGCTGGATGAATGCACTATAAGGTGGGTAGAAAGCTGGCTAGATTGTCGGGCTCAACGGGTAGTGATCAATGGCTCCATGTCTAGTTGGCAGCCGGTGTCAAGTGGAGTGCCCCAGGGGTCGGTCCTGGGGCCGGTTGTGTTCAATATCTTCATAAATGATCTGGAGGATGGTGTAGATTGCACTCTCAGCAAATTTGCGGATGATACTAAACTGGGAGGAGTGGTAGATACGCTGGAGGGGAGGGATAGGATACAGAAGGACCTAGACAAATTGGAGGATTGGGCCAAAAGAAATCTGATGAGGTTCAATAAGGATAAGTGCAGGGTCCTGCACTTAGGATGGAAGAATCCAATGCACCGCTACAGACTAGGGGCCGAATGGCTAGGCAGCAGTTCTGTGGAAAAGGACCTAGGAGTGACAGTGGATGAGAAGCTGGATATGAGTCAGCAGTGTGCCCTTGTTGCCAAGAAGGCCAATGGCATTTTGGGATGTATAAGTAGGGGCATAGCGAGCAGATCGAGGGACGTGATCGTTCCCCTCTATTCGACATTGGTGAGGCCTCATCTGGAGTACTGTGTCCAGTTTTGGGCCCCACACTACAAGAAGGATGTGGATAAATTGGAGAGAGTCCAGCGAAGGGCAACAAAAATGATTAGGGGTCTAGAACACATGACTTATGAGGAGAGGCTGAGGGAGCTGGGATTGTTTAGTCTGCAGAAGAGAAGAATGAGGGGGGATTTGATAGGTGCTTTCAACTACCTGAAAGGGGGTTCCAAAGAGGATGGCTCTAGACTGTTCTCAATGGTAGCAGATGACAGAACGAGGAGTAATGGTCTCAAGTTGCAGTGGGGGAGGTTTAGATTGGATATTAGGAAAAACTTTTTCACTAAGAGGGTGGTGAAACACTGGAATGCGTTACCTAGGGAGGTGGTAGAATCTCCTTCCTTAGAGGTTTTTAAGGTCAGGCTTGACAAAGCCCTGGCTGGGATGATTTAACTGGGAATTGGTCCTGCTTCGAGCAGGGGGTTGGACTAGATGACCTTCTGGGGTCCCTTCCAACCCTGATATGCTATGATTCTATGATTCTATGACTTCTTGAGACAAGATGTCAGAGCAGTAGCCCCCAATTGGATGGGAATTTCCAAAAATATCCATACAAATGACACCAAACAAAACTGGGAAACCCAGATGAAAAGGAGCTACAAGGAGCCCCAGGCCTGGATTTCAGTTGGACATTTGCAATCGTATATGTACATTTGGGCGTGTGTAACTTATGTGTGCAAACACCTGAGGTATGTTTACCTACACAGTAGAGTTAGAAGCCTAATTGCCCAAGCTCGTACACAAGTTCCTGAGGTGCAAATGTAAGTCAGGCATTTGAGTGCACGTAGATTCAAACTGAGTGGCATGAGGCTAACTTTGAAAACCAGGCCCTTCATTTCTCTCCCACTTGCCAGAGTCTGAGAATTTATCCATCCCAAACTGAGAAAGTGCAGCAGGCTGGCCAGCCAGCAGCTCTGGGCTTCGGCAATTCTTCCACAGGAGCCAGAAACAGGTCCAATAAAAGACATTACCTCACCCACCTTGTCTCAGACAGGAAAGAGTTAGCCAATGAAGATGTGTCCAGAGTTGCCGCTCGGTGTATTTACATGGTTCAGATCAGGCATGTTTAGGATGAGGCAGAGGCCATGAACTGCACACTTCAGCTCTTTTCAAACTGATTTGAGTGACCCCCATTCTACTTCACTCCCCATCTCCCGGCAGTCACTGCATTGTCCAAGGTCTCCTTGCTTTCCTTCAGCCTCTTTGCTTCCCTTCCCTCCTCTGGTAACTTGTGGGATGTTTATTCCCCTTTATATGAAGCAGTTCTGCTTAACTTCTCCATCTTTCCTCACTCTCTTGGTTTTATCCCCTGCTCACTGAATTCCTCTGATCTGAAAAACACATCCCAGTCAACTTTATTGATTCCGTCATGAGAATAAAGCCAGGGCCATCCCACCAATGAGATGCCAGACGAGGACAGCACACAGAGTCTGCCTGAAGCCCCTGTTCAGTGCTGTCAGATAAAATTCGAAAGACCAGGCCCCCTTGCTGAAAAAGAATGCCGAACCATTTTGCCACGTGCCCAGCCCTTGGCTGCGTTCTCCTGGTAACGTGCCTGTGCTATGCTGCTTTACAATGAATTTTTTATCATACTTCAAATATTAAATATTTTAGAAAGTACATTTCCAGCACTGGGCTGGGCCGCCACGCTGTCTCTGTTGGGTAGCTGAAGGGGAGAGGGCTTCAGCCTGTCACTAAGGCTCAGAGTTTACACTACACAGCAAGTTAAGAAGTTGCTTACATTTATAAAGCTTTAGAAAGTGGAGCAATATGGTGCTGCTCCTGGCCTCCTACTGCCCGGCTGAATGAGGTAGGTCACCCATAGAGAGGCTGGCCTGCTGTTTCAGACGGCAGCATGAAGGGAGCCAGAAGGATGCTGGCATTCTGGGACTAGAAATAGATTTTTTTAACTTATGGCACATCCACCTGAGCCCATTAAACGCTTAGTCTGAGGATGGATGCATTGGAGGTAATTTGAAGGCTAAATGAGCCGACCATCTAAACAGCAGAGGGTGCCGCAGAGGTCCAGAGCAGGTGGTGGTGGGAGGTGGACTGGAAAAGAGGGAGCTGGGGAATTCTTTGTCTCCCCATGCAGAATTAAGTGCCATTAAAGGGCACATTGTGAAATTAAGTCACTTTTAAGGTACATCTACACCAGCATCTGGACAGGGCTCCGTGCACATGGTTGTGCCGGAATCCCTATACCATCCACATCTAAACCCCAGAAACATAGGTTTCAAGACATGTATGGGGTAAGAATGCAGTACTAGGCAGTCATTTCCCATTTTGTATGTGTGCAACTGATTGTTCGTTCCTAAATGGAGTACTTTGCATTTGTACTTATTGAATTTCATCCTATTTACTTCAGGCCATTTCTCCAGTTTATTCAGTCATTTTGCATTTTAATCCTATCCTCCAAAGCACTTGCAACCCCTCCCAGCTTGGTATCATCCACAAATTCTCTATGCCATTGTCTAAATAATTGATGAAGATATTGAACAGAACCGGACCCAGAACCGATCCCTGTGGGACCCCACTTGCTACTCCCTTCCACCTTGACTAGGAACCATTGATAACTACTCTCTGGGAATGGTTTTCCAACCAATTATGCACCCACCTTATAGTAGCTCCATCTAGGTTGTATTTCCCTACTTTGTTTATGAGAAGGTCTTGTGAGACAGTATTATTAACTGGAGGTAGGCAGGAAAGGTGGATAAACTTCCCTATGGGTTTGACAAAACAGATCTCAGGAAAAACAAAGTGAAGTAACTGCCATCACATACTGAACAATACTAAAACCCCTCCCCCAATGACCTCTTTGAACCATGGGGTTATTCATGGTTCACAGACAGCAAGTGTCCCGAACACAATCACAGTTGCTTGCAATCAGTTGTAAAAGCCCATCCCAACCCCTCCACCAACTGCTGTCAGTGTCCTTCAGGCACTGAGTAATCCCCCGAAACTATGGTCTGGCTAACAATTGTGAGTATTAACACAGAATGAAAGAACAATAAGTGCAATTTAACTGAGCAGACACTCTTGGCAGAACAATCACTAACCAGGTGTAATACCTGTGGAGGCGCCTGTCCCAATTATCCATAACGAGTCATTACATAAATGACTGGCTAATGACTGTCCATAGGAGGGGAACAAAACTGTGTGTTGAAGCACAAGTGAGTGGGAATGTTCCCTGCTGTGTTTTCACAGCAACTGCATGGGGTGTGCTTTGTTTGTTTGGGGCCAGGCTGAAGTCACCCCCTGCCTACCCACTGTTCCAAGATGTAGACACAAATTGCATCCCGGATTTCCCTGGCCCACAGCAGTCCAGCACCAATATGAATGCCCACTGGATCATGCTGTCTTTAAAGGCTTTGCAAGCCTGTCCTGTCCTGTGTCCACTCTGTCTTAAAGTACTTGTCTTTAGTCTCAAATGTTATGAAGTGCACAGCACTCTACAGTAAGACAGAAGGTGTTGCACAGCATATTTGGACACATGTAATGGGTATGGGGAAAATTGGTGAGCGAACACATTTGCGTGGACCCATGGCTAGACATCAGTGTAGACATAGCCTGAGACAGTAACCTGCTCCTAGGTCCAAAAGGAAAGGAGGACTTGTGGCACCTTAGAGACTAACCAATTTATTTGAGCATGAGCTTTCGTGAGCTACAGCTCACTTCATCAGATTAACAGACTAACACGGCTGTTACTCTGAAATAGGTCCAAAAGGGAATTAGTTGCATGTGAGAGATCAGCACCAATTCTCATGAGGCTCATGCAACTGCGGGCATTGAAGTCAGGCTGAGATGTAGAGAACAGGACTGTTCTCTGTGCCCCGGGTGCCAGACACTAGATAGTATGAAGTGTTGTTGTATGTCCCACGGAGAAAATCTGGGATACACACCTTAACACCCTCAAAACTACCTTCAACAAACAAGGAAACTCCACCAGAGAAGTAGATTGCCTCATGGAATGGACTACCCAAATACCCCAAGAAAAACTGTTTCACTACAGACATAAAATCCCCTCTGACCACACACCCCTAGTTGTCACCTACCACCTCATATTGGAACCCATATGGTGTATCATCAAGCAACTGCAACCAATACTGGAGCCCAAGATCTAGGACCTACGAGGTGGGACAGTCCAAGAGCTTGAGCTGCACCCCAAGCCCGAATGTCTAAACCGCAGTTAAACAGCCCCTTAGCCTGAGTCAGCTGGTAGGGGCCAGCCATGGGTGTCTAATTGCAGTGTAGCCGTACCCTAAGACACTCGATAGAGTAAATCTCTCACTGTCAGGCATTTTCTCCAGCCTGGAGATGAACTGGAGGGAAAAACTGGAGAAGAAGGCACTTGGGAACCAGCATATAAGTTTGGGACAGAAGACTATTCCATTGTCCTACCGGTGCAGTGACAGAGTGGACTCTGGCTGCCCCCAATTCTTCCTCAGAGCCTTCTGAAAATGGGCTGGTCCCCCTAGCTTGCGAAGACATCTCAGTAATATCTGTCCCTGTCCAAGGGAAGAAGTACCCTCAGCACTGTAATCCAGTCACCTCTCAAGCTTCTTTTTGGTAAGATAAACAGATTGAGCTCTTTAAATCTCTCATGCCAGGCATTTTCTCCAGCCCGCCGGTCATTTTTGAGGCTCTTCACTCTCCCAATTTTTCAACATCCTTTTTAAAATGTGGACACCAAAGCTGGATCCAGTATCCAGTATTGGTCTCACCAATTCCATCTACAGAGGTAAAATCACCTCCCTGCTCCTACTCACTACTTCCCTGTTTATACATCCCAGGATCGCATTAGTCTTTTTGCCGCAGCATCACGCCAGGAGCTCATGTTGAGTTGCTTTTATACTATGATCCCCTAGATCCTTTTCAGAGAAACAATCCCCCATTCTGGAGGTGTGGCCTGCTTCACTTGGTCATAAATATGTAACTTTGCATTAGACTGGAATTTCTACTTCTGGTAGGCTGGGGTCATTTCTCGAGTGGACAAATGCAAGGTCTTCTCTGCTTGTGGTCCAGCCAATATCACTCAATGATATTCTAGGGCAGTTGAGAAATTTTGGGCCACTACATGGGAATTGTACCCAGGTCTTTCCTGGTTGGTAAAATACAGTGGAGAAAATGTGAGTCAGCTGTTGGAGAGGTACGGCACTACTTCCCTTGAGGAAGGGAGGGTGATAGTTCTTCGTGTCTGGCTCTCTGAGCAACCTCCAGACATAGATACAGGTCTAGTTTCTGCTCGCTTTCTTCCTTTCCTCGTGGTGTCAGAGCAGATACCTGGAGTAAGGGCTGAAAAGAGGGGGAAACAGAGGGACAACTGTACCAGTGTCCTAAGCTCAGCCCCCCCCCACCCCAAACATCCATAACTGGGGTGAAATGTGAGGGGGGTGGGCCTCCAGCAAACAAGATGTACTAGAGCCCAAATTTCTCTTGATGGGCCTGGCTGGAGTCTTCACTTTCTTGATCTTGGTCAGCCCCACCGCTGTCCAGGCAACAGCTTGGAGCCTCCCCTGCTTTCATCAGTCAGCAACCTGCTGGAGGAAAAACAAGTCAAGTAAGGGACCCTGCTGGATTTTTTGGATTAGGAGCTATTGCTGACACAGCCAGGGACTGCAGCAGGCGCAGGTGGAGTCACTGTAGAGTGGCTCTGTCCTTTCCATGCTGACAGCACCTATGGGTATGTGATGGAGCAAACCCCCACCATGGGCAAGAAAACATTAAAGGTCAGTTAGGCACATTCACTCTTTGGCTGACAAGTAATGTTAGATAGCTACTCATCAGCCACAGAGATTAGGTGATACCTGGATTTATAAAAATACCTGAGAGTCTTCAGACTGAGGGAGAAGCCACAGTGAGCAGAGAGGCTGGCTGGTTCCCAGGAATGGGTGAAGCACCAGAGAGAACTGGAGGTCAGAGACCTCAGGAAGACACAGGCTGGGCAGGACAGTGCTTGACACTGGAGCCGGGGAAAGGCAGTGGAACCCCAGGAAAGGGCTGAGCACAGGGCCCAGCAGATCGGCTGACTCTTTGGGACCTTGGACTATACTCAGACATTTGGTTACCCTAGACATTCGGACTAGTCTCTTCTCAGCCAGGGGGCTTGGTGGCATGCAAAGACAGACTGCCTCCAGGTGCCATGGGAGACAACCCCCCTGCAATATTACAGCCTGACAGCAGGGCAGTTCTCAATGTGAGGACTCACCGTTCAAGGGTAGCACCAGTTAATGGCATGTCTGCCCACAGGGCTCACCCATGTGAGGCAGCACAGGGGCTGTTGTGTCACTCCCTGCTGTTCTAGTGTGTGCCAGGACACTAGGAGGGAGAACGAGGTGGCTTTGGCTATAGTATCTCCAGTATGAAGGTAACTGAGCCCTGTGTCTGCTTCTTGCAAACAGCTGGTGCATTCCCTTTGTGCCTGGTGTTGCCCTGGCTTTCACTTTGTGCCTCAGCTCCGAGCCTCTGTGTTTGCTCCCTGAGCAGGGATACTGTGGCTCAGTGTGGGGCAGGGCTCAGTGCGGGGAAATCTTACCCTCTTGTGCCCATGCTCTGGCTACAGGACTCCTGTGTCCTGGGCTGTTAAAGGGATCTCTTTCCCAGCACTCAGGTCTTTGTGAAGATGGGAAGCAGGACCGGCTCTAGGCACCAGCAAAGCAAGCACGTGCTTGGAGTTGCACAGTTCCCAGTTCCAGGGCGGCGTTCCGGTCACCCCCTTTTTTTTTTTTTTTTTTGCTTGGGCAGTTGCGCTCTCGGAGCTTGGGGCGGCAAACTTTTTGCTTGGGGCAACAAAAAACCTAGAGCCGGCCTTGATGGAAATGGTGTTACCATGTAACATACCCTGCAGGGAACAAGGCCGGGAGACCCTGCTGGGGTTTCTCCATTCCCTGGTACCACTGCACAAAGTCTGTACTGCTCACCCTAAATAACAGAGGGATCTGAACCCAACTGCCCTGCTGAGCTGCTCAGGGTCTGATCTGGGAAAGCTGCCAGTCCACACTTCGCCACCAGTTCCCTGTCCCAAAGGCCATTGCCTGCAGCAATTCAACATTCAGACCAGACCGAGCTCAAATGTTTGTACAGCTTTGGCCTCCAGCAATCCCTGAGAGCTGTCTTTCTCCCTGTTTTCCTGCCATGGCCACACTAACCCGGCCCCATGCTCTGCCCTCTGCCTGGCTATTTGTGACAGTGTGTGGACTGGGCAGTGGTATGCAAAGGCCTGAACTCTAAATTGTCCAAGGTAATGAAAGTCCAGCTCTGACTGTTATAGAAAATTGTTTAGAAAAAGATACAAAGGAAGACAGACTGGAGAATGGAAACCAGTGAACCAGAAACCAGTGAACTAAAATTGTTATGTTGGAAATTAGGCATAATCAGTGGATGAAATATTCTGCCCATCTCTCCCTCTTGGAGTCCTTAAAAGATACCTGGGAGAGCTTCAGATTAGCTGGTTGGTGGAAATGAGTGGGACTGAAAGGAGCGCGCTTCACTCTCATGGCTGCCAGCCTCACCATCTTCTGAGACCATCTTCTGAGATCCACCGTGACACTGCTGGGCTTTGTCATCCAGATCTGGAGAGATGTGCTGACAAGACTAGGCCAGAGAGAGGGACCCAGATGACTTCGCCACCTCCACTGGCCCCAGCTAAATCCCAAACCCCACCCAGGTTGTGAGACTTGGGTTCCCCCTTCTCCCATGTGTCCTTTTCCTTCCCTGGCCTCATTTTTTCTCTTTCTCCTCTCTCTCTCTCTTTTTGCCTCCTGTTGAAGAAGAGTTTGACTCAGCCAGCCAAGTCTATATGTAAGCAGAGTCAGGATGGGCTCCACCCTGACATCTGGTGGTGAGGTGTGGCAAGTTGTGGAAAAGAACTTCAGGGGCTGATCTCATTTGCATAGGCACACCCACCCCGCCTAGAATGAGGCCATAACTGCCCAAATGGTCACTTTGGCTCTTGTGGGATCCCCAGTGTCTCTGTTATTGGGGCGGGAAGAATAAATTGTTATTACCCTGATTATGGGAACTGTGCTTGGAACTGTACTTGGCCTTTTGTTATGCTGGAGGGACTCACCATCAACTGAGTAGCACTCGCTAGGCAAGGGACATGGGTTCCAATTCTCTGTGAATTGAGAGAGACTTGAGACAGGTATTAGTACCTGGTGGTGTGGGCCCATTTTTGAGGGCCTGAAGCACCAATTGTACCTCTGTCTCTCTCCACTGTGGAATGTCAGAGCTAATTTTGGGTCTATTAAGAATCTTGCTACAGGTACTGTGCTGCATTAACTTTGGCCTTATGGTGCACCAGCACTAAGGCTCCCACTACTATGAGCTGAAATCACTGAGCACTGTGTCAAGTAAAGGGGGGCTGGAAGATCTAGAGTGCAGCGGTGCTGTTTGTGGCTCCCAGGGGGTGTGTAAGATTTTCCCAGGTCACTGGGTGGGGGCTCGAGCCAGTTTTGCATTTGCTTTGATGAGAGGGAACCCCTGTGTACTGAACCCGGCCCTTGCTGCTATCAACTTGGCCTGGCAGAAGGGTTACATATATATCTTGCAACACTGATGGAAGCGGCTGTGATCAGCAATGCAGTTAAAAACAATTACTTAAACAGCCCAACAGTGGTACAAGTTTGCCAGGTCTCAGAGGGGCTGATCAGACTTTGCCTGTGCCTGAGTTCCTCCAGAAGTGAAGCTGTAAGTGAGAGTCAGCACCAGAGACCAAAGCTGCATTTTCTCTCTTTGCTTTTCATAGAATCATAGAATATCAGGGTTGGAAGGGACCTCAGGAGGTCATCTAGTCCAACCCCCTGCTCAAAAGCAGGACCAATCCCCAATTAAATCATCCCAGCCAGGGCTTTGTCAAGCCTGACCTTTTCTTTCCTTTCCCCTTTTGTGTGTTTGTCTTGTTTTGCCTTCAAGAAAGAGACGTAACAATCTAGCAGTTCCAGGCTATCTAAAGTAACTCACGCACACCCCAGACAGTTTTTACCATCTTTAACACCACCTCAAAGGATGTCAAACTGGGGCGAGAGGGGGGTGAGTGTTCCCTATAAAAACCCTAAAGGGAAAAGGAATAAGGGATATGTTAAAATGAAAGTCTTACTTTATGCTTAACATTTCAAATGCTTCAACCCTTTTTCCTGCTTTTTCTGTATCTTTAATAAAATGTTATAAAGGTGTTTAATAGTGTGTTTGCCATAGGACTAAGCAGACCAAGGTCTCTGTACTGGAAACCCCCAGCCAGGTTTAACTGTTGAGTGTTGTACAGTGATAGTGTCATGTTAACACCTTTGACTAGGCCCATTTATTCCATCGAAATTAATACAACAGCAGGCACATGGGAGAGGCACAAAAGGGGTTAATAAAAACTGCAGGATTAAGCCATCAAGTCATCACTGCAAAACCCTGCTGTTAGCCACAGGGAAGGGCCCAGACAGCCTCTCCTTGGTCATTAAATGAGGGGTAATTTCATCCAGGCACCTGCTGCTGACCCATTTAAAGAGCTCCAAGGCAAGGCAGTGTGGGCTGCTGTTGCCTCAGTCTTCGATTTCTGGGGCCTGTTGGCAGGGGGAGATGCTTGTAGATATCCCAGTACCTTTCTCTTTGACAAGGGGATGCGTGTTCCCTACCTTCCCCCAAGCCCAGCTGCTGGAAGGGAATAAGCGATGGGTTCCTCCTAGAACAAGGCCCTGCCTCTGTCATTCATAGGGCTCTGGGGATGGCCTGTGGGAGTCAGAAGTGCAAAGGTGTCAGGAGTCAGGCAGGAGGGGGCCCCTCTGCTGCTCAGGCTGTAAACATTCCCATCTGCGGCAAGGGGCCTTGGCCAGTCAAATTCCCAATTCAAGCTCCAGTGATCTGCCCACAGATGGCAGCACAGCCCTGTAGTTTGCCAGACATGGATTGCCAGAGGCTTCCTGGAGCCAGGGAAATGCAGCACTGAGCTGACTGGGCAGGCAGGGCAGACTCCTCGTGTCAGCTCTTACATCTGTGCAAAGCGGGTGTCACACACTGCCAGCTCAGAGTGCTTCCTGCCCTCCCCTCCCCTGCCACGGCCATCTTTACCCCAGGCTGCATTCACTCTGCCCAGGTGTGAACAGTGACACTGGGTGCAGGGCCAAGGAGCCCCGGGAACTTAGCCTTCCACTTTCACATCACCCAGCACTTTCCCCTTGGATGCAGGTTTTGTTGCCACCCATGGCCTGAAGCGCCCACCCCACATGGATCCTGCACGTGCCACAGGCTCTCCCTCTGCATGCCAGTGCCAGGGTCTCCTCTGCTCCATGCAGTTCAGTGGGAGCAGTAAGGCTGGCAAAGCTGGGGATCCTGTTTCCATGTGACCCACCACAAGTACCACATAGAAGATGAAGGGTCCAGGGCCCCAAGCCGGGCATGCACTCCCTTATGGCCAATTGTTAAACATACTAGACATGCAATTGTGCCGCTATCTAGTATGTAGTTATCACAGTCTGGTGTGCAAATCACTTTGCACACAAATGGCCATAATTAATTCTTCCTCCTTTCACTGTGCCAATGTTGTGGCAACTGCCTGTAGGAGTTAGACACACAATTGTGCTCTTAACTGGCTTGAAAATGTGTCTTTGAGGCATCGAGAAAATGGTTCTGGGTTTCTGGGCATCATGCTGGTGAGCAGGGAAATCTGTCCTGTGCTGCCACCACATGGTAACCAGCTGCTGTCACCTGCCCCCTTGCACCCCACAGCCCACCATCAAGTGAGTGAAGAGAGTGCTGACAGTGGGGCAGCCCAAAAATGCCTCTTTGGACTCACAGAGGAAAAGCCTCTGCCTCTGCACAGGGAAAGGACCCTGGGGGCTTTGGGGCCTTGGTTGTCTGGGGACCCTGCCAATAGGGTAAGGGACACTGGCAATGGGATCCCAATGCACCGACGCCTGACGAGAACGGGCACTGCCAAGGGAAGCCCAATGCACACACATCTGGAAAGGAACTCCTCTGCAGTGTCAGCCCAGGGCGCAGACACCCAGCATTGTGCGATTGCACTGTGCAGAGCCAGTCCATAAATGAAAACAATGAGGAGTCCGGCGGTACCTTAAAAACTAACCGATTTATTTGGGCATAAGCTTTCGAGGGTAAAAACCCCACTTCTTCAGATGCATGGAGGGAAAATTATAGATACAGGCATAAATATACTGGCACATGAAGAGAAGAGAGTTACCTTACAAGTGGAGAACCAGTGCTGACAGGGCCAATTCAATCAGGGTGGATGTGGTCCACTCCCAATAATTGATGAGGAGGTGTCAAGACCAAGAGAGGGAAAATTGCTTTTGTAGTGAGCCAGCCACTCCCAGTCCCTATTCAAGCCCAAATTAATGGTGTTAAGTTTGCAAATGAATTGTAGCTCTGCAGTTTCTCATTGAAGTCTGTTTTTGAAGGTTTTCTGTTGAAGGATGGCTACTTTTAAATCTGTTATTGAATGTCCAGGGAGATTGAAGTGTTCTCCTACTGGCTTTGGTATGTTACCATTCCTGATGTCTGATTTGTGTCCATTTATTCTTTTAAGAAGAGACTGTCTGGTTTGGCCAATGTACATGGCAGAGGGGCATTGCTGGCACATGATGGCATATATCACATTAGTAGATGTGCAGGTGAATGAGCCCCTGACGGTGTGGCTGTTGTGGTTGGGTCCTCTGATGGTGTCGCTAGAGTAGATATGGGGACAGAGTAGGCAACGGGGTTTGTTACTGGGATTGGTTCCTGAGTTAGTGTTTCTGTGGTATGGCGTGTAGTTGCTGGTGAGTATTTGCTTCAGGTTGGGGGGCTGTCTGTAAGCGAGGACTGGCCTGTCTCCCAAGGTCTGTGAGAGTGAGGGATCGTTTTCCAGGATAGGTTGTAGATCGTTGATGATGCGCTGGAGAAGTTTTAGCTGGGGGCTGTACATGATGGCCAGTGGTGTTCTGTTATTTTCCTTGTTGGGCTTGTCCTGTAGTAGGTGACTTCTGGGTACCTGTCTCACTCTGTCAATCTGTTTCCTCACTTCCCCCGGTGGGTACTGTAGGTTTAAGAACTCTTGATAAAGATCTCATAGGTGTTTGTCTCTGTCTGAGGGATTGGAGCAAATGCGGTTGTGTCTTAAGGCTTGGCTGTAGACAATGGATCGTGTGATGTGTCCTGGATGGAAGCTGGAGGCATGTAGGTAAGTATAGCGGTCAGTAGGTTTCCAGTATAGGGTGGTGTTTATGTGACCATCATTTATTAGCACTGTAGTGTCCAGGAAGTGGATCTCTTGTGTGGACTGGTCCAGACTGAGGCTGATAGTGGGGTGGAAATTGTTGAAATCCAGGTGGAATTCTTCAAGGGCCTCTTTCGCGAGGGTCTATATCAGGAGTGGGCAAACTTTTTGGCCCGAGGGCCACATCAGGGTGCAAAACTGTACGGAGGGCCGGGTAGGGAAGGCTGTACCTCCCCAAACAGCCTGGCCCCCACCCCCTATCCGTCCCTTCCCACTTCCCGCCCCCATCACAATCCCCAACCCATCCAACCCCCCCCGCTCCTTGTCCTCTCACTACACCCTCCCGGGAACCCCTGCCCCTAACTGCCCCCCGCTCCGCCCCCGGGACTCTACCACCTATCCAACCCTCCCTGATTCCTGTCCCCTGACTGCCCTGACCCCTATCCACACCCCCGCCCCCGACAGGCCCCCCGGGACTCCCACACCTATCCAACCACCCCCTGCTCCTTGTCCCCTGACCGCCCCCCACCCCCCGAACCTCCGCCCCATCCAACCGCCTCCTGCTCCCTGTCCCCTGAGTGCATTCTGTACAGCTGAGGTTATGGGGCAAGTGATGCTGTTTGTTCACAATTTCAGCCTGTGTACGTCTGTGGAAGCTCTCTCCGTAGAAGTCCAGTCTGTCATTTCAACTGTCAGGAGGAGTCCACGCAGAATTCTTTTTCTTGTAGTGTTGGTAGGAGGGTCCCTGTGGGTCAGTGCACTGTTCAGTGGTGTGTTGAAAATATTCCTTGAGTCGGAGATGGCGGAAGTAGGCTTCCAGATCACCGCAGAACTGTATCATGTGCGTGGGATGGTGGGGCAGAAAAAGAGTCCCCGAGATAGGACAGACTCTTCTGCCAGGCTAAATGTGTGGTCGGATAGATTAACAATATTGTTGGGTGAGTTAAGGGTACCACTGTTGTAGCCCCCTGTAGCATGTAGGACTTTAGATAGTTTACTGTCCTTTTTCCTCTGTAGAGAAGTAAAGTGTGCATTGTAAATGGCTTGTCTTGTTTTTGTAAAGTCCAGCCACATGGAAGTTTGTGTGGAAGGTTGGTTTTGTATGAGAGTCTCCAGTTTTGAGAGGTTTCAGAGTAGCAGCCATGTTAGTCTGTATCCACAAAAAGAAAAGGAGTATTTGTGGCACCTTAGAGACTAACCAATTTATTTGAGCATAAGCTCTCGTGAGCTACAGCTCACTTCATGCTCATTCTTGATCCTTAAATGAGATACGAGACTCTAGCCTCTGCCCACCTCCGGTGGCTGCACAGCAGGAAGCAAGAAGACCCCATGATTTTATCACAAGTCTTGCAGACCCCCACCTTCTGCACTCAAAGTGGGGAATGAGCCTTGACACAAGCTCTGAAGGCAGTTCTGCTGCCAGCAGCAGTGCAGAAGTAAGGGTGGCAATACTGCAACCCCCCTTCAATTACCTTCTGACCCCTGCACAACCTCCTTTTGGGTCAGAACCCAAAGAGTTCCAACACCGTGAAATTTCTCATTTAAATATCTGAAATCATGACATTTATTATTTTTTAAATCCTACGACTTTGACCAAAATGGACCATGAATTTCATAGGGCCCTACTCATCATGTGAACACACAGCCTTGCTTTGCTGCAAACACACAGCCTTGCTTTGCATGGCATTCTTGGGGGTATCCCAGTGTCCTTTGCTTCACCACTAAGCAGGGTGCAGTCCGGGGTTATTTTTGCTGGGAATTTTTCTAAAAAATCCCATATTTCCACGGTCTCTGCCCCATGCCTCCTTTCTGGGTGGGTTCGTGCCATTTTCAAATTGCTGTCTGCCAGCCTGGCCCCAACAGTGCACACCCCACTACGGTGACAAGCTAGAAGATGCAGCAGCTCCTTAGGTATTACAGCCACCTAAGCCAGACAAATTCGGCATTGGACTTTGGCTGTCACACCACTAAGCAGAGGATGCGGGAGCAGCAGAATATTCTTCAGCAGCAGCAGCTTGTCTAGAAGTAGGAGAATGCTCTGAAGCCATGGCGGCAGGGCAAGAGGGAAGAGAACAATGCCGAGCTGTACCGAGGTATAGCCAGGGCAGGGTTGGCAGTGGCGAGCGGCAGCTCAGGGTAGCCCTGATGAATACGTACATATCCACAGAGTTCAGGCCGGTTGGTATTGGCACCCTGCCCATTCTGCCACTCACTGCTGCTGTTGACCGTGCTCCTGCATCTACTCTCCTGTTATGACTATGCTAGCTGGATGAGACCTAGTGCGGTGTGGCTACGCAAGCTGGGAATCACACCCCAGCTCTGAGTGTAGACGTAGCCTGAGGCTGGTGAGCTGCAGGGGACAGTTAGAGCTGGTCAGGGATGTTTTGATAGAATGGTTTTCACTGGACATGCCAATTTGTCAAAATCGACTCTTCCGGCAGGGACATTTTAGTTTTAATGAATTTTGCCATTCAAAAAATATTTTAAAGAAGCACTTGGAAAATGTCCTGCTTTGAAATTTCCAGGATTAGATCTTTTGATTTTTTTTCAGTTCAAAACAACTTTTTTGTTTTAAAAATATCTAAAAATAGAAAAGTCAAAAATGCAATAAAATTTTTCAATTTACCCGATGGTTTTTCCCTCAAAAAATATCAAGATTTTGGCTTTTATCCCAATTTGTGATGGGGAAAAATTGCAATCTCATGAAAGTTTTCATGGAGCAGGCAACCTGTTCCCTACCAGCTCTGGGTGACTGTGAAAGCAGAGTTACTGTGGGTGGATCTGCTCCATCTCCTTTGGGAATGAACAGGCAGAGGAAGGCCTCTTTCTAGCACCAGGGGTGGTGAGTTATATGGGCCCGTGGTGCCCGTACTCCAGCAAATTCTGGGCCCAGGGGCCCGACTCCACCAATGTTTGGGGCTGGGTCTCCCCCAGCACCCACTGCAGGGGAGACAAGGGGGCTTCCTGGACCTGAGAGGGGCCCGGCCCCTAGGATCACATGCAGTGAGGTTGCGGGTAAGTGTGCTGCTGGGGAGTCAAGGGGGGCCCCTCCCCCGGAGATGGGGGGGGGACTGTGGAGGGGAGAGGGCTGGGAGGATTGTGGAGTCCTCTACTCTGGCCCCAGCCCCCGGGAAGCCTGCCTGCGCCCTAAGCTCCTCATCCCCAGCCCTGCCCCACCACAGAGCCCGCACCCCCAGCCAGAGCCCTCATCCCGCCATACCCCCGCCCCCACATTGTGCAATATAGGGGAATGGTACTGTTTCCAGTCCATTTTTACATTCTTTTAATATATATATATTTGCTTACAAGGCAGGTGTGTGTGTGGCGGGGGGAGACTTGGGCACCACCAAAATTATACAAACCTGTCGCCCCATCTGGCACTGGTGCAGGCCTTTCATCTGGGAACAGTAGGGTTCTGAATTCATTTCAGTTGGATCCCACAGGTGGAGACCACTGGCAAGTGCAGGCCATGGCTCCATGGTGAGGCCTGCTGTGTCCAACGGAGGCCAGTGCTCCTGGCAAACACATCCACGGCTGCCAGTGCCAGAGATGGAGGGGCTGTGTGGCTGCCTGCAGAAGAACTGCTGCAGAGAACAGCACCTCCTATTAATTTACTGAGACCCGTTGGCCTTCCAGAGATGCGTAGGCTAAGATGAATGAACAAAGCAGCACCTGGGAGTCACCGGCGATCAATGTAATCACTGGGAGATGGAGATGGAGAGCACAGGGGGTGTGTGACTGTCTCAGTCTGGCCTTTCTGGGAACAGTGAAATTGCACAAGTTTCTGACGATACGCAGACCCCTCAGCATGCTCCGCAGTGACTGTTTACGGCCATTCAGCCTATTTGCCTATCATTCACTGCATTTGCCAGGCAGATGGAAAGAAGCCTGCTCCCTGTTCACTTTCATGCTCTTCTCTACTGGTCCCTTAGGGGTGTTGGGGTGAGGGGATCGCATCCTGTTGGCCGTGCTCCCTTCAGGTGTGGTGCTCACACAGTTCTGCACGCTCACAGGGCAGGAAAGCCTCTGCCTGGACTTCATGTTCCCATGACTGATGCACTTACATGCCTGCTGCAATTGAAGCTGTGAAAGATCCCATGGGTGAGGAGAACATGCAGCAGCCTCCTGGACATGGCCTGTGGGGAGCTGCTAAAGAGGAGCATGGGTCTGTGCCACCTCTAGCCGCACTTTCGAGTGTGCATGTGTGTGTGTAAGAAAGAGAGAAAGCCCAGTGCTTGAGTAGGGACAGGAATAACAGGACACTTTCTAAGGGACTTTGCTGGAGACAACAGGTGGATTACCAGAGCCATGTCTTCCATTTAGCAATAAGAGCCATTAAACTCCTTGTTGCCATGGGACTGCAATTTCCAGAGGCGATACCCATTATCAGGGAACTAGCTGCCAGCAGGCAGTTAACAAGGGAGCTTGGAAATGGCTTAGTAAAAATCTAGGCCCCCTGCAGACTTCCGAGGCTTGTGTGAAATAGAACAGGGACCCCTGAGCTACATACAGCTGCAATCTATACAGATGCTGGGCAGCTGAAAGCACATCTACCACTACCCCAAATAAGGGAATCGCCTTTCAGACCTACCACAAGAGGCTTATTTTGGACCAGCGATGGCTTTAGCAGGGCTTCCTGGGTGCAGCTGCACCCTCAGAAACCCCTCCTGTCCTGCAGGGATGGCCTGGCGCCCTGGTTAGAGCATTGTGACCTGGCTGCATCGACCGCTCACAGCAGCACCCTTAATTCTGGCACTGCAACCCATGTCCCCGCTCGCTGTCATGTGGAGGGGACCTGATGCAGCACCCCACCCCCACTCCAAGGCCTCCTAGCTGCACTGGGCTGGGATTACGGTTGTGGTGCCCAGCGGAGAGTGGTGCTGCAGGCAGTTGGTGCCCCCTGGGCAGGGTGAAGAGGAGGCAGTGGAGGAGAAGTGCACCCACTGAATCAGGTCTCAGAGGAGCAGCCGTGTCAGTCTGTATCCGCAAACAGAACAGGAGGACTTGTGGCACCTTAGAGACTAACCAATTTATTTGAGCATAAGCTTTCGTGGGCTAAAACCCACTTCATCAGATGCATGCAGTGGAAAACACAGTAGGAAGATATAGATATAGATATATATACACACAGAGAACAGAAGGCTCTTTCTGCCACTGTTCTGGACACTAATAAATAACCCATTCCCCACCAAGCCCCTCCCAGGCCATAAAGAGCTCCTCTTCCTCCTCCTCCTCCTCCTCCTCCTCCCACACGTGGGGCACCAGGACTTGTTCACACCTTTACTGGCACTAATGGCCCACACAAACCCTGACGGAGAGCTCTGGGCTGGGCCCAAATGGCAGGAGCTGGACGGACATGCCCAAACCCAGGCTTTGGCTCCTGTGTCCATCTCCACAATAGTGCTGAGTAAACCCAAAGAAACATCTCCCCAGTCACCAGCTGCATCTCCGCCAAACAATACACTAATCATGGCAAGCATCTCCCAGCACTCCACAATCCACAGGACACTCTCCATGCTAGACTTGCTTTCACCTGTCCACCCCCATCACCTCTGCCAGGAAACTCTTCTGCAGCTCCATGTTGGAGACGGAACTGAGAAAAGAGAGTCCTTGCACAGCAGCAGTCAGGGGCCTACAGACAGACTGTCACCCTGGCCCAGCTCAAGTGGCGTTGGTTTTGTTAGCACAATCCATAGTCTCCCTAAAGATGGCATTTGCTATTCTCCAGCCCATACTCCCTGAGGGGAGGTGACTGGGGTGCAGGGTTGCTCTGTTAGGGGCAAGGAGGCCGTGGCACAATAGAGCAGCCAGCGTTGCAGAAATGGGCTCTGAGCAGAGGAAAATCCCCCCTGCTCCCTGTACCTGTCCAATCCTGCCTGGCTGTCAAATCTTCTGACATTGAGCATTTATTTTTGCACAGATGTGTGGTGGAGTCCTCCTGAAAGCTGCAATAGTGTCCAAAGAGTCCATCAAATCCTTCAGGACAGTCATTCCCTAGGATAATGGGAACTCCAATCATGGCATCTTCCAGACGCTCATAACCAGCCTGGGCAAAGAAAATGCACTTCTGAGGCAATACTTGCCCTAAACACTAGATATCTGCCGCCAAACATCCAATTACAGGAGTCTCTAATCTGTTAGCTGCTATCAACTTTATCCAGTGGGCATCCCCTATAGCATAAGGTCTTTCAAAGTTCTTATAAAAGTAACTTGCCTTCATGGTGGTGACTTCAGACCTTATGTCATGTAAAGACCATGCCTTTACCCCTCCAATCGCCACTTCCACGATGGGGCTGGCTCCAAAAGCTCTGGCTTTCTTTTCCTCTATCCGTGGACTATCCAGAGTTCTAGCCATCTGTAAACCCACCCTAGGTGAAGTAGTGAGTGTCTCATCCCCTTTTTGAGAGTCTCTTCTGCCCTCACTTGAATTTCGAACTTCAAATCTCTCCCTATCAGGAGAGGAAATTCTTCCTTGATCCTTTCAGTTACGTGGGGATTCTCTCCAGATGTGATCGGACTCGTGGCGTCCACATCAAACCGGGTTGTCCTAGTCATCTCTTAATGGAGATGTCCTGAAATTTTCTGCCCCTCAGAATGCATTGTTTGCTTTTTTGCACTATTTTAAATAGCTCTTCTTGTTGATCACGAAGTCTTTGTCCTGCTTTGGTCAAACTCTCCAAGACAGTGCTTGTATTGTCCAAATCTGCCAGGATGGCTTGGATAACACCTTCATTTTTTTCTCTATAACTATTTTATTTCCAGCTCCTTCAATATTCTTTTCATCTTCCTCAGCCCCTCAAAGGCTCCCCTCATCAGGTCAGGAAAAGTCAATGTAGGCTGCTCCTTGAATCTCCTCTTCATTTCATGTCTTAAATCATCATCCCTCAGTCCTATCACTTCAGGATGGCATCCGGGTCCGTCATTCCCCATACATGTTAATCAGCAACTTGAAAATGTTTTCTGTACTCTCCTCTCTGGAAGGAATGGCCCTATGCATTGCCCCACTGGCAGCAGGCCCAGGATAGTTGAGGAAGGGCATTCAGCTCCTCTGTTTTCATTGCTGGAGGGCAGCAAGCCTGGAGCCCCTTGGATTCTGAAGTGTATGAAGGGAGTGTCATCTGTGGGTCAGTCTACATTATGGGGTGGGGGTGTGAGTCCTCTGCTTATGTACATTGAGTTAGTGGGAGTATAGATATCAGTGTAGCTGTGGTCGCATGGGTAGCAGCAGCAGAGTACATACCCACCAGTTTCAGGCTGAGTCGAGAATCACACCCCTAGGTCGTAATGTGGACATGGCCTCAGAGTGAGCACAAGGGATGGGGAATCAGGACTCCTGGGTTCAGGTCCTGGCTCTGCTACTGATTCTGCATGTGGCCTCTGGCAGGTCACTTCCCGCCCCTCTGCCCCACCACCAGGGGTATCTATAAAGAGCTTCCCAAGGGTGGACTCTGGGGAATAATGAACATTTCATTCCTGTGGCATGTTAAAACCAGCCGCTCCTGCAACCCCCACTGTGCCCTGTTGTGCTTGTTGCACCCCATGAGAATAGCAATGCCACTCTCTTTTCTGGCAGCTTCCCTGGACAGATGTTCCATCCTCTGCGCAAGGGTGAGGCAGAGGGAATAATCTGCGCTGAGAGGCTGCCTGCTGGGATTAGTGCTCCAGCCACTCTTAACAACATCTGTGGCAGCAGGAAAGCCCCAAATTCATCAGCACTGGAACCTGGAGAACAACAGCAGCGAGGCTGGTAAGAGCTTTCCAAGGTTCTTTTACCCACCGCGGAAATCACTGCTAATGGGAAGCAAGGACGGGAGAGGAGGGAGGCTTTGGTGGCTTGAGGGGCAGTGATACTATGGTCCCTTGTGCGCTTGGAGCCTGTGACACCGGCCCTGGGCACTGCTCCCAGCCCTGAGAGCACCACAGATCAATGCCTCCATCTTGGCTTCTCTAATCATAGGTAGCTGAGATGAGCTCATGTCTCTTCAGTTTCAGTAAGTGTCCAGCAGAGAGAGGCCAGGGAAGGGGAGGGGTTTAACCACCCCCGCAGGGCCTGGGCGGGATGAAGGATCATGTCACACCTCGACCCGACCCGTGGGGAAGCTTCAGCCTTGAAGAACTCTGTGCTCTAATTCTCTAGGGGAGCTGGGGGAGAAGAGAGGGGGAACTGCTGCCAGCAGGAGGGAAAGGGGCCTGGGCAATTTGAAAAGGACACCGTATTGCTAGCTAGTTCCTTTAGGTCAGTGGTTCTCAGCCAGGGGTACACATACCACTGGGGGTACCCAGAGGTCTTCCAAGGGGACATCAACTCATCTAGAGATTTGCCTAGTTTTACAACAGGTTACATAAAAAGCACTAGCAAAGTCAGTGCAAACTAAACTTTCATACAGACAATGACTGTATGACAACCATCCTTAGAGGTTTGTAAGGCCTGGCTTGACAAAGCCCTGGCTGGGATGATTTAGCTGGTGTTGGTCCTGCTTTAAGCAGGGGATTGGACTAGATCGGGGCGGGCAAACTTTTTGGCCTGAGGGCCACATCGGGTTTCCAGAATTGTATAGAGGGCTGGTTAGGCAAGGCTGTGCCTCCCCAAACAGCCAGGCGTGGTCCGGCCCCAACCCCCTATCCGACCCCCCCGGCTTCTCACCCCCTGATCCCCCCCCAGGACTCCTACCCAATCCAACCCCTCCCCCGCGTTCCCTGTCCCCTGATGGCCCCCCCGGGACTCCTGCCCCATCCACCACTCCCTGTCCCCTGACCGCCCCCACACCCCCCACTCCTGACTTCCCCCTGCTGCCCCATCCAACCCCTCCTCTCATTCCTGACTGCCCCCTTGGGACCCCTGCCCCCATTCAACCCCCCTGTTCCTGACCCTCTGACCGCCCCAACCCCTATCGACACCCCCGCCCCCTGACCACTCCCCTGAACTCCCCTGCCCTCTATCCAACCCCCCCTCCTCTGCTCCCTGTCCCCTTACCGCACTGTCTGAAGCACCGGTGGTGGGCAGCGCCCAGACAGAGCCAGCCACGCACTGGGTCAGGCCGGGCTCCGCAGCTACATGGCCCCAGGAGCTCGCAGCCCCCCCGCCCAGAGCATTGTGCCGGCGGAGCAGTGAGCTGAGTTGCGGGGGCCAGGGGGGGAGGGGCCAGGGGTGAGCCTCCCCGGCCAGGAGCTCAGGGGCCGGGCAGGAGGGTCCCGCCAGCCAGATGTGGCCTGCAGATCATAGTTTGCCCACCTCTGGACTAGATGACCTCCTGAGGTCTCTCCCAACCCTAATGTTCTATGATTCTATACTACTCTATATACTATACACTGAATTGTAAATACAATATTAATATTTCAGTTCATTTGAGAAAAGAAGCAATTTTTCAGTAACAGTGTGCTGTTACACTTTTGTCTGATTTTGTAAGCAAGTAGTTTTTAAGTGAAGTGAAACTTGGGGGTACACCAGACAAATCAGACTCCTGAAAGGGGTACAGAAGTCTGGAAAGGTTGAAAGTCACTGCCTTAGGGGTGGGCTGGTATTACGCAAAACCAGAGAGAAGCAGAGGGTGTGAAGCTGCCACCTGTTCTCGCACTCTCTGAGCTTATTTTCTGGAGCAATCCCCTCTTTCCTGCTTCATCCCCTAGTGCTGGGCTCTCCTGCCTCATTCTAATAGGCAGCTCTGCCCTCACTTTCCATACGCTGGCATCTGAGTTCCCTCTACCCCCTTGCTCAGACTTGCCCTGCGGTCCCTTTTTTCCCCCTGTTCTAACCCTTTGTTCCCTGCTCCTAGGAGTTTCCAGCCCTGGACTTGCAAAAACCCCCCAGCGCTGGTGATGAGAAGCGACTCCTAATCAGCCATGGAAGGGTTACAGAAACGGGTAAGGCCCAACCTTCCCAACATCCACAGCCGCTTCACTGCTCCCATTCCCTTGGCTGTTGATTGTCAGCATCAGAGCCCAGGCCAATGGAAAGGAAATAGTCTGACATTGTTGTATCCAAATAAAGTATGTAGCTCACCAACAAATGGCTGGGCCTGATTCTCCTCTTGCTTACAGCACTATAACTCCATTGACTCTAATGGGATTATTCCTCATTAGCTTTGGTGGACGTGAGAGCAGGATCTGCCCCCTGTGTTCCCTGTCTCTGCCCATCTGGGCTTCGTCCTCCTGTGTTTTGTAAATTATTAGCCTGGCGATTCCCCACCAAATGTACTGGGGCTGAGTGAGTGAGCTACGTGTCACAGACATGAAGATGCTGTCCATCACAAGGGTTAATCGCCTCCCTGCACAAATGCCAAGAGGAGATGAAGACGCTATAAATAGTTCACAAAGCCCAGCTGGTTTCAGCCCCAATTCACACACATGGCAGAGAAGCATTAGACAGAATTAATATTCTATCTCACAGGCACTTTCAACCCTGAGAGAGTGAAAAGCAAATTCCACTCTGGCCCTGTAGCTTTAATGTCCTTGCTGGGGAGGGGGCGGGGGGTGAACGACACTTTCTGGAAGCTCTGATTGGGTTAAATGGACAGAGAAACACAGCGACAAAGGAACAGTCAGCTAGAGAGCAAAGATCACTCCAGGCACTGCCAGAGAGGCCATGCAGCTCCTCCCTGGGACGGGAGGTTGCAGCTTAGAGCATGGCGAGACAGGGTGGCTGGCAGATCTCTGCTCTGCTGTTGCCACACTTAAGATCAGCTAGCCTGGATCGGATACATCCAGCATATTTGTGCTTCCTGGCAATGGCCTGTGTGACTGAGACATCATCTGAGGATGGTACAGACGGGAGCTGTGAATCATGTTGGGCCTTAATAACTTGTGATAAGGTCTGTCACCAGCTAAGTGACACACAGAAGTGTGAGTATTAATTCACTGGAAGGGATACAGGGAAATATTACACTGCGTGGTGTAAGAGAAGGGTTTAATAGGGGGCGACTTATCTGAACCTCTCCCCAAACTTTGGGGGCTCAGAGAAAATGGGACATGGATCAAATCACCCTGCAGATCTCCTCTCCCACTTGGGACAGGAATTGTATGGAATCTCTGTTGCTGAATAAGAAGAGACAGGTAGAAGAGTGTATTTCCCCACAGACTGGGTTGGGAGTTATTTGTGGGTAATTCATTTCCTGTAAATCCCATGGAGAATGAATAGCTCTGTGCAGTCAGTCAGATTTAAGCGCTCAGCACCCTAGTGAATGGCGAGAGATGTCCCATTTGTGTTACTATGTAAGTGCCATTTGTCTCTGGGTTTGGAGAGCAGGACATAGTCGCTGGTGCTGCAGTGGGACTGGTGTGTGAAGAGATGGGACTGGAAGTGCAGGGCACTTGCCTGCCAGGGGAGGTGAACGAAGGTGGCATCAGGTGAGAAAGGTTTGGGCGCCCTTCCCTTTTGGATCAATGTCTAGTGGGCTGGGAAAGTCCGAAGTGCATGAAGTGAGCAGATTGGGGATTACCTCCTCCCCCAGAGATTAAACCAAGAAAATCCCATTTCACTCTGACGTCAGGGCCCTGGGAGTCACCGGCAGCAACGGGGTGGGGGAAGAAGCTAGGAGGAGACAGTCTGGGCAGGAGGCATCAGTGAAAAGGCAGTTTTACCATGTGGGAGCTAAAAATGAAAAGTGAGGGCCCTGGTCTGCACTCTCAGCTCCTACAGCAGGAACATGGCATCTCCTTGCAGCTCTAAGGAGCAGCTCTCCAGCATGGACTAACAGATGGGTAAGAGTGAGCTTTGTCACTCAGGACTGGGGCCGGGGGCAGTGTGACCCTAGCAATGGACCTGGCTGATAATAGCTTAGGGTCTGATCAATTCCTTCCACCTATGTGAGCCTTTGCTCCTGTCAGCTAGGGCACAGTATGTTTCAGTGTAGCTTGGGGCTTCACTGTCTCTCTCTGAGCTGAGCAATGTAGCCCTGGCTTCTCTTTTCTCCTTCTCCTGTATCTATTTATCCTCTTTCCATCACCATCTTCTCTTGCTCTTTCAGACCAGGCCATCTGGACTGGATGGCCTTTGTCCTTCCTCTGTATGTCATTCTCGCTCCTCACCCCTTCCTCTTACCCTCTCCCCCCTCCCCCCCCCGCTGCCTCCATCAGACAGATGACCTGACATCACCCTTCCTGGTGCATGCTGGTTCCCCCTGCCCCCCTTCCTGTGGGAAACTAGGTCTGTGACAGATCCAGGATGGGGTCCTTTTCTGGTACATGCTGCTTTCCTTAGTGTTGATGGGTGTTCCCTGGCAGGTGAGAGCTGTCCTTGCTCAGGCAGCTGGAGCGTGGAGAATGCAAGTGTTCTGGCTGTCAGCTCTTTGGTCCATCCAGCATGCAGCAGGATGGGTGATGTCAGGACACATGGCTGATAGAGGCAGCGAGAAGGGACAAGGGCTGTTACCTTCCCACTTAGGGATGGAAGAGCCCAGAGTACTATGCAACTTCAAAACCTGCTGTGGAAATGTTTGAAATAGACCAAAAGGTTTCACAAAATATTTGTAACAAACATCTGTTCATATTCAGAAAGTGCCCGTAAGCTTAGGAGGGGGGAAAGGGGCTAAGTGCTGATGGGATCTGGGTTCCCCTTCAGGATCCTCAGTCACATGGGCCAGAGCGTGAGAAAGGTACCTACAAGTCTGACCGTGGCTTTCTTAGTTCCCTTGTTACATGAGAAAGAGCCCATGCACCAATGGGTTTGGGAGAAATCCTGAATCGGCCGTCCTAGATTCCAGTCCTGGAGAGGAGACCAGGCTACAGTATAGTCCCCGGGGACTGGCTCAGTCTAACCTGATTAAAGATAAGTGAGATGCAGACAATTTAATGCAACTTTTTGTGTGTGTGCATCTTGCATGCAAATGACATCGCACACGACATGACTCAGACTGAAGGTGTGGTGGGGATGCTGGGAATGAGCCATGATTATTCTGTACCGAATAGGCCATGATTTAATAGCATGAGCTCGCATACTGAAACCCAAACCAGTTTTTAAGCAACTTCCAGCACCAGCTGCATCAATGGTGGCATAGATTATTCACAGAATTTCGTGGCATTTCAGCTGGACACGTTATAAGCTGTCTATTAATGCTACAGTGATTGCACCAGGAACTCATGTCCTTGTCTGTAGATCATGTACATACCTAATTTATAAGCATGGGAGGCAGTTCCTCTCTCTCTGTGTCCTATAAACAGTACCACTGAAACCCCCATGTCTCTTCTTTGCAGCAAGCCTCCAGAGGGCGGAGTCTCCTTAGGCTCTTGATGATGGAAGTGAAGTGGATCCACGTGGCACTAATCTTCTTTTCCCTGCTCTCTGTGACCATGATGGGCTGCTTCCTGTGGCAGTACAGCCTCCCCAAGGAGGAGCCTGGTGAGTATCCAGCAATCAGCCTGCACACAGTGGGTCTCAGAACCCAGAGCCCAATGCCATTGAAATCAAGAGGTGGTTGTTTGAATAAACTCTGCAGGGTTGAGCACTACAGATAGTTGGTTGGACGCTGCAGGGGAAGTAGTAGATACGGCTCTCCCTCCTGCCCTGTGCACTCAGAGCCTCTCTTTCATTACACACAACCTAATTATTTGCCCAGTGGGTTCAGTGAGATGGAAGGGTCTAACAGGTGTGAATGAGATTCCAAATGAAAAACAAAGAAAACCTGCCAGTGATGATAAGAAAGGGTTGCCTCAGGAAGTCAGGGTCTACACTCAGAAGCAAAGTCAGGGGTGGTGAGTAAGGTGGGGCATGATAAGCCCTCCTAAGCCTAGCTGGATTCCCTTATACCTGCTAAAACCACGCTGGAGTAATTTACATCCTAAGGAGGGAGTCAGAAGGTGCATGTTAAAGCTGTGGGTGGCTACTTTAATGTACACCTGCGTACCCCCTCTTGCTAGCAGCGTTACCTGCTACTCTTCTCTCCTGGCCCCTTGCCATATGGGTCATGCCAGCTTAGACCCCATAGATTCACTTCGACTTCCTCACACTCAGTTATTGCAAACTCAGTAAGACAGATTCAGAGGCAGCATGTGCAGGGATGTAATTCATACACTGGTAAGTGGATGTAAGGCTAAGAGAGCCCAGAGAGTTACAGAGACACTTTGAAGGGGTCAGAAGAAGACATTACACCAACATAGACTCCTTCTAAACTCACTTGGACTCACCTCTGAGTCTGGATCTCACTTTCTTCTTATGGGGTTGCACTGGTCAGAATCTGCCTGGGGTTTCACGGTCATTGATCCACAATGGTCTCAGCCCAAAAGTCCTGCAGTGATATTTCTCCTCTGCTACACAGCACCACAACATGGCACATACCCACCCCAAAGGGGTAAAAGAAGGGGAAATCACAGGCATTTTCTTTATAATGTGTAGAGCTGGGGAGCTGTGCTTCAGAAGCTCACTGGAATCTGATGGGCAAATATTGGCCCCAGGTAGGAGAGTTCCCATTTTCCTTAGGAAATAAGAGTTCTTCATTTGCACCAAAAATTTAAAATGAGGAAGAAAATTATTGGGCCCCTGATTTCTCCCTGGCATGGCAGATGGTCAGCTGTTTCTGTGGGTGGCCCCATGTGTCCAATGTGTTCTGGTTTGGAGCTGGTTTGTTTCCTTAGGTGTCCAGGTCACTTTCAGGCAGTATTCACAATATTTACTGGAAAAGCTTATTTCCATTTGCTGCTTCTTTCCCTCCCTGTGGAGTCACAGTGCCCAATTGATGCTCATGGGGAAACTTTGGGCCACAACTTGGTCCTACTGAACTCAACAGCAAAACTCCTACTAACTTCAGGAGGACCAGGATTGAGCCCTGTGTCAACTATGCTCTCTCTGCCAGCCCGCTGTCACTAGTACACTCAGTCAAGGATTTCCCTCATGTACTCAGTACCTCGCTGGGGTAGATTTGAAAGTGCACCAAAAACATGTCGTGCTGAAATTCTGTGTGAGTTGTAGGTCTGTCAGCCCCTCCTTTGCTTTACACAAGGCCTCTTCAGGCTCTGTAAGGTCGGTGGCCTCATCCGCACTTCTTCATTCTGTGTAATCTTCTATGTAAAACATGTCAGCAAACCCATCTGCTCAACCAGCCTCCTCTCTGGAACTGTTTCCAGGCCCATCTGCAATGGAGGTGAGATCAGAAGCTATTCAGATGTGTCCCCGCTATCCAGAACCTGTACCACTGGACCACCCAATCCCAATCCTGAAGGATGCGCTGGAGAAGGTCTGTGGGAATGGCATGGATGGGGGTGTATATGTCTTAACCTCAGTGACCTGTAGGTGTAGGGAAGAGAGTCTAGGAATGTAGGAAGGAAGAGATCTGGGTTCTTCAGTCTCCTTCAGTCTCCAGGGTCATATTAGGACAGGTGACTGTCTCAAGTGTATCCAGGACCAGCTGAACTCTAAGCCCTCCAATAGTCTTGGTTATCCTCTGGATAACACAGTAACAACAACATCCAGTTTGAGGAGCACAACTCCACACTTCCCTTCCTGTGGCCTGACTCCTTCACAGGAAAATTTGAGTGTCTCTCTGTGACTTCAGTGGGAAGCACTTGTATGTGTGGAAAGGTGAGCAGGGCTCTGGGAAAGAAGAGACAAACTACCAGAAGCTTCTGGAGATTAGTGTGCCCCTCTGATGTAATTCTTATTCCTAATTACATGGATATATAAACAGAGGAGTTAAACAGTTAAACAGAGGAGTTACACTTCATGTTCTTAAAATCACCATCTAGCAGGTGTGTTTCCAGTGGGGTCCTGCATGGATCGATTCTTGGCCCTACACTATTTAACATTTTTATCAATTACCTGGAAGAAAACATAATCATCATTGATAAAGTGTGCAGATGATACAAAAATTGAGGGGAGTGGTAAATAATAAAGAGGACAGATTACTGATTCAGAGTGATCCAGATCTCTTGGTGAACTGGTTGCAAACAAACTATGTGCAAGTTAATATGGGTGAATATAAATGTATGCATCTAGGGACAAAGAATGCAGGCCATACTTATAGGATGGGGGACTCTATCCTGGGAAGAACTGAGAGTTTATATTCACTAAGAGATGGGGTTTAGGAAAACATTCCCCCAATGGGATAGATTGTTATAGATTGTCTATAATTGCCCGTTGATGATGGCAGACCAGGTGCCAGCTCATTCCAAGGCCCTAGGCCACACTGAACAGTTACAAATTCATAGCTGGGAAACCAGTCTGGCTTATCTGTGTGTTAGTGTTATCAGACTAGATATTAGATGTTAAGTTGATAAGAATGTGCTTAGTGTTTAGACTTTATAAAATGCCTGCAGGATGCTATGTGTATTGATCTCACTTACAACCTCCATAGCCCATGGTATAAAGGTATATTGAGTGTTTGCATTGTAAACCTCTGTATTTGTGTAACTCACCAAACAATAAAGAAGCATTAATTAAGGTAAAGTGCTGACCCTGCATACAAGATGGCCTATTGAAGGCAAATGAGGTGATGTGTAGCATCAAAGGACAGAGACCCTGTTGATGGCATTCCTAACTCCCTCCAGGAAGGAGAGATCTACAATTTATCCCATCATTTGGGACCCTTGAATGGAGGGGTTTAAAGTCCCTGACAAGGAAAATCTCTTTCATCCTGTCTGGATTCTGAGAGGCAAAGATTACTAAACATAAGCAAAAGAGATCTCCATGCTGCTGGCATGGGTTAGTCCTGAAAGATATTTTGACTTGACAGATTACTACAATGCTGTCACCTTTTGAATCACAGTCTGAACTCATTTGTGTCTATATGCTTGCTTGCTTGAACCCCTAAATAACTCTCTTATTTCTTTTTCCCAGTTAATACACATTTAGTTAGTTTATTACAGGATTGGCTAAAAGTGTTCTCTTTGATGTAAGATTTAAGATGCAAATTGACCTGGGGTAAGAGACTGGTCTCTTGGGACTGGAAGCAACCTGAATATTTTGTGATTTTTTGTAAGTGACCATTTATAGAATCATAGAATCATAGAATATCAGGGTTGGAAGGGACTTCAGGAGGTCATCTAGTCCAACCCCCTGTTCAAAGCAGGACCAGTGGCCTACTAAATCATCCCAGCCAGGGCTTTGTCAAGCCTGACCTTAAAAAACTTCTAAGGAAGGAGAGGTTTCAGAGTAACAGCCGTGTTAGTCTGTATTCGCAAAAAGAAAAGGAGTACTTGTGGCACCTTAGAGACTAACCAATTTATTTGAGCATGAGCTTTCGTGAGCTACAGCTCACTTCATCGGATGCATACCGTGGAAACTGCAGCAGACTTTATATACACACAGAGATCATGAAACAATACCTCCTCCCACCCCACTGTCCTGCTGGTAATAGCTTATCTAAAGTGATCATCAAGTTGGGCCATTTCCAGCACAAATCCAGGTTTTCTCACCCTCCACCCCCGCACACACAAACTCACTCTCCTGCTGGTAATAGCCCATCCAAAGTGACAACTCTCTACACAATATGCATGATAATCAAGGTGGGCCATTTCCTGCACAAATCCAGGTTCTCTCACCCCCTCATCCCCCTCCAAAAACCACACACACAAACTCACTATCCTGCTGGTAATAGCTCATCCAAAGTGACCACTCCCTACAATGTGCATGATAATCAAGGTGGGCCATTTCCAGCACAAATCCAGGTTTTCTCACCCCTCCACCCCCATACACACACATACTCACTCTCCTGCTGGTAACAGCTCATCCAAAGTGACCACTCTCCCTACAATGTGCATGGTAATCAAGGTGGGCCATGTCCAGCACAAATCCAGGCTTTCTCACCCCCCCCCCCTTTTTTCCCGGGGACACACACACACACACAAACTCACTCTCCTGCTGGCAATAGCTCATCCAAACTGACCACTCTCCAAGTTTAAATCCAAGTTTAACCAGAACGTCTGGGGGAGGGGGGGAGGGAAAAACAAGGGGAAATAGGCTACCTTGCATAATGACTTAGCCACTCCCAGTCTCTATTTAAGCCTAAATTAATAGTATCCAATTTGCAAATGAATTCCAATTCAGCAGTTTCTTGCTGGAGTCTGGGTTTGAAGTTTTTTTGTTTTAAGATAGCGACCTTCATGTCTGTGATTGCGTGACCAGAGAGATTGAAGTGTTCTCCGACTGGTTTATGAATGTTATAATTCTTGACATCTGATTTGTGTCCATTTATTCTTTTACGAAGAGACTGTCCAGTTTGACCAATGTAAATGGCAGAGGGGCATTGCTGGCACATGATGGCATATATCACATTGTTGGATGTGCAGGTGAACGAGCCTCTGATAGTGTGGCTGATGTTATTAGGCCCTGTGATGGTGTCCCCTTGGATGAGCTATTACCAGCAGGATAGTGAGTTTGTGTGTGTGGTTTTTGGAGGGGGGTGAGGGGGTGAGAGAACCTGGATTTGTGCAGGAAATGGCCCACCTTGGTTATCATGCACATTGTGTAGAGAGTTGTCACTTTGGATGGGCTATTACCAGCAGGAGAGTGAGTTTGTGTGTGGGGGGGTGGAGGGTGAGAAAACCTGGATTTGTGCTGGAAATGGCCCAACTTGATGATCACTTTAGATAAGCTATTACCAGCAGGACAGTGGGGTGGGAGGAGGTATTGTTTCATGATCTCTGTGTGTATATAAAGTCTGCTGTAGTTTCCACGGTATGCATCCGATGAAGTGAGCTGTAGCTCACGAAAGCTCATGCTCAAATAAATTGGTTAGTCTCTAAGGTGCCACAAGTACTCCTTTTCTTTTTAAGGAAGGAGATTCCACCACCTCCCTAGGTAACGCATTCCAGTGTTTCACCACCCTCCTAGTGAAAAAGTTTTTCCTAATATCCAACCTAAACCTCCCCCACTGCAACTTGAGACCATTACTCATCGTTCTGTCATCTGCTACCACTGAGAACAGTCTAGATCCATCCTCTTTGGAACCCCCTTTCAGGTAGTTGAAAGCACCTATCAAATCCTCCCTCATTCTTCTCTTCCACAGACTAAACAACCCCAGTTCCCTCAGCCTCTCCTCATAAGCCATGTGTTCCAGTCCCCTAATCATTTTTGTTGCTCTCTGCTGGACATTTTCCAATTTTTCCACATCCTTCTTGTAGTGTGGGGTCCAAAACTGGACACAGTACTCCAGATGAGGCCTCACTAATGTTGAATCGAGGGGAACGATCACGTCCCTCGATCTGCCGGCAGTGCCCCTACATATACAGCCCAAAATGCCATTGGCCTTCTTGGCAACAAGGGCACACTGTTGACTCATATCCAGCTTCTCATCTACTGTAACCCCTAGGTCCTTTTCTGCAGAACTGCTGCCTAGCCATTCGGTCCCTAGTCTGTAGCAGTGCAAGGGATTCTTCCGTCCTAAGTGCAGGACTCTGCACTTGTCCTTGTTGAACCTCACATAGTCCAACTTGCCTGGCTGGCAAGATACACTGGAGTGTCCAAGGGGACTGTCTGTGACTCCATTGTAAGACTATGGTAGTACTTTGGGAGCTCACATTTGTTACTGGGTTGGTGAAATCTATTTCTAGAACATACCAGCAGTTTGGGATGTCCACCCTGGTTTTTGACAGTCTGCTCTGAGGTTGGCAGTCTTGGTCATGAGCCACTCCAGACAGCGTGCCAGCCCATTACTGGAATTCTTGCACCTTCTTCTGTAGAATCTAGTATTGGCCAACATCAGAGAAAGGATATTGAACTGGATGGCCCATTGGTCTGACTGCGCATGGCAATTCTTATATTCCCTTGAGCTCTTTATTGGGTTGGACATGGCTACATGGATACCTCTCAGCATTCCTTGCAGAAACTAAATGTAGGGTTGTATTTGGCCAACGGTCTTCCACACTCTGCTCCCTTGGGGTGCTGATGTGCCAATCAAGGCCATATGGGGTTATCATGGGGTAAAAGTCAGGTCTCCAGGGAAGCTGATCTCTCCATTGAAGTTGCACAGCTGCCAAGTGTCAGGCATTTCATAGGGTTTTTCACCAGCTCTAGTAATGAGTATGGGGGAGGGGTTTGAGTGAGTGCAGGGGAAAGGGTTTGGGGTGAGCATGGGAGGGGTGTGTGGGCTAAACACTGTCCTGTGTGATGGGTTTGGGAGTGAGCACTGTCCTGTGTGATGGAGGCTTTTATCCATAACAATTCCAAGTCCTTTACAAAGCCATTGTATGCAAGAGTCCATCACTGAGAATCACTTCCCTGAGGAGTGCAGTAGCTTCTAACACTGCTCAAGCATGTGCACAGTGGAGCAGAGAAAATCTGGTCAATCCAATTGATTCTGCAAGTAAAAAAGAGATTCCAGATTGGAATTTGAACAAGACACTGGGACTGATCCGCTTGATGTTGTAAAAGTGCCATGGAATCTTTTAATATCCACAAATGGTCAGGACCTTGGCTTTATGCATCTTCCACCCTAAGATATTAGTGTGAGGACTCACATTTCATAGAATCATAGAACCATAGGGTTAGAAGGGACTGCAAGGCCCATCTAGTCTAACCCCCTGCCAAGTTACAGATTTATTATATCTCAACCATCCAAGACAGATAGCTATCCAGCCTCCTTTTGAAAGCCTCCAGTAAAAGAGCTTCCACGACTTCCTGACTCCCAAGGCAGTCTGTTCCATTGTCGTACTGTTCTGACAGTTAGGAAGTTTTTCTCACAGGTATTGAGTTTTATTTTTCCCAGTGGGTGCTCCACCCCTGCTCTGCCCTGAGGCTCCGCCCCCTCCCCCAAGGGTCTCTGCCCTCCTGTAAGTGCCTCCCACCAGTGTCTGAACAGCTAATTGGCAGCCCCCACCGAACAGTTGCGGCTGGTGAGTGCTGAGCACCCCTTATTTTTTTCTGTGCGGGCTTAAGCCCCAGATCACCCATGGAGTCAGCACCTCTGGTTTTTCCTGAGGTTTTAATTTAAATCTGCCATGCTATATTTTGAATCCATTGCCTCTTTTTATAACAGCCTTTTAAGCATTTGAAGAGCATTAATCATATCCCCCCATAATCTCCTATTTTCCAAAGTAAACAAACCCAGTTCCTGTGGTTTGCATTTCATCCCTTTGATCATATTTGTCACTCGCCTCTGGATCTTTTCCACTTTCTCTACATCCTCTCTATATGTTGGTGACCAAAACTGCACACAGTGCTCCATCTGAGGCCTACCCAGCACCGAGCAGAGCGACACTATTACCTCCCACGACTTGCATGCTATGCCTCTCTTAATGCAACTTAAAACTGCGTTTGCTATTTTTGCAACAGCATTGCATTGCTGACTCATGTTGAGGTTGTGATCCACCTCAACTCCCAGATCCTTCTCAGCACTGCTGCTGCCAAGCCAGTTATCCCCTATTTTGTATTTGTGCATTTGGTTTTTCTTCCCTTACATTTATCTTTGTTGAATTTCATTTTGTTGTCTATAGCCCAGTTCTACAATTTATCAAGATCCATCTGAATTTTAGCTCTGCCCTCCAAAGTGTTGGCAACCCCCTCAGTTTTTTGTCATCTTCAAATTTGATCAGTGTGCTCTGTATACCTACATTCAGGTCATTAACAAAGATGTTAAACAACACTGGACCCAGAACACCTGCCTGTGGAACCCCATTTAAGACCTCCCTCCAATCTGAAATCATTCCATTAATAGTTACTCTCTGTTTGCAGTTCCTTAATCAATTATATATCGATTTAATGGTCGTTCTTCTGAGCCCGCATTTCTCCAGCTGGCTGATTTGAATGTCATGTGGGACTGTGTCAAAATCCTTGCTGAAGTCCAGGTATATTATGTCCACCGCATTTCCCCCATCCACCAAATCAGTTACCCTGTCAATGAAGCTGATGTGGCATGATTTGTTCTTGGTAAATCCAGGCTGGCTGCTAGTGCTCACCCCTTCGTCCTCCAGGTATTCGCAAATTGAATGTTTGAGACATTGCTCTCGTAGCTTCCCAGGTATCAGCGTCAGGCTGACTGGTCTGTAGTTCCTGGCTCCTCCTTTCCCCCTTTTAAAGATGGACACTATGCTAGCCCTTCGCCGGTCTTCTGGGACCTCTCCTGTCATCCATGAGTTTGTAAATATTATTGCCAGTGGCTCCAAGATTTCTTCAGCTAATTCCTTCGGTACCCTTGGATGAATAGCATCAGACCTAGCTCACTTGAATTCATTCAAATTGGTCAGAAGATCTCTGACATGTTCTTTACTTATCCCAGTCTGCATCCCTTCCCCTTTATTGTCTATGGTATGTGAGAAGACTGCACATCTGGGTTTCATACATTTCCTATTAAGCACTTTGAGATGTACTGGTGAAAAGTGCTATATAATAACTAGGTATTATTATGGGAATTTTATCTTTGTTTAAATAACAAGGTTTGCAGATACGCAGATGATGGGAACCAGCTAATAATCAGTAAGCAAGGGTACAGAGTAGAGATGTAGAACCGTAGAAAAACATTAAAGAAATGATGGGACAGTCAAAAGCAAAGATTTTGTGAAAAATTCAATTTTCAGAGACAGATCATTGATTAAAAATGCTTTGTTTTAAATATTTGACTTATCTTTGTACAGAGCCATTTGCTCACCAGTAGATAAATGTAATTATCCCTGTTCACTGTGAATGCACTGTTGTATTGATTCATTCCTTTGTCCTACTCTGTGCTTGCCTTCAAACTCCTCACCACTTTCTAATCTTCTCCTAGGTGGACATGCTTCTGCGCCACAAAATCCATAGCCCAAGCCTCCCTGCCATGTCTGCCATTGTTATCTACAATGACACTGTGCTCTGGACAGGCAACTTTGGGAAGAAGAATGGCTCTGACCCCTTTTCAGCGATGCCCAATGAGTACACCATTTACAGGTGGGGTTTGCAAGTTAATACAGCAGGAATTGGGTATGATTTAGCTATTGGGTTAGTGGAAAATTACTCCTTTTCTTTCTGCGAATACAGACTAACACGGCTGTTACTCTGAAACCTGGAAAATTACTGTCACTATGCCTCGACAGACAGCAAGTGGGAGGGATGTATGCACTGCATATCAATTCAATTACATAAATACATTCTGAAATCTTAAAAAAACCCTACTTCTTCCAAATGTGGGGCAATAAAAATGGAACAGCCATCACAGATCCTCCCTTTAATGTGTGCCAGGTGCAGTTACAATGCAACTGTCTTGTTTGCAATGTTGTTGTAGGCATGTTGGTCCCAGGACATGAGAGAGACAAGGTAGGTGAGGAAATATCTTTTATTGGACCAACCTCTGTTGGTGGAAGGGACAACCTTTTGAGAGTCACAGAGCTCTTCCTCAGGTCTGGAAACAGTAATCAGAGTGTCTGAGCTAAATACAGGATGGCACAGATCATTAAGCATAAGGGTTTCCCACATGCTGTAGGAGACCATCTAAAAGAGCATTTCCTGCTGATGAAGCACTGTCCAAACCAGTGCTTCTCATTGTTAAAACTTTTGTCGTTCGGGGTTTTTTTCCCCCCCCACCTCTGAGCAACAAAAGTTTTAACGATGAAAGTGAAGTGTAGACATAGCCTAAAATGAAGAGATTGTGGGGGAAGGTTGGAGCAAACAGCTAATCAACAGAGGGCAGTGGTAGTCCAGCCTAAATTGGAGAAAGTTCTCCAAAAGGCTCCTCTCTGTAGTAAGTCCATGTGAAGGGGAGGCACCACCTGGTTCCTAGTACCTCCAGATTGTGAGGGGTCTCCCCTGCACAACTCTGGGTTTAGCGGGTTTTGTGGGGAGGGGTGCCCCCAGCTGGGTCCCATTTTACCACACCACCCCCAGTGCTGCAGACTCTATAGTTAAGGCTAGACAACAGCTTCTATTATCTTCCCATCTTAAACACGCTCTCAGCTTACTGAAGCATTTACCATTTGGAATGAAACTTTCAAGGCTTGGTTTCTGCATGCAGGTGGATTTAATTTTATTTTTTAAAGTTTGGGCAACGTCAGCTGTTTCTGAGTTCCATCAGAGTGAAAAGAAATATTTTTTCCACTGCAGAAAAACCTAATCACCATTTTCTGTACAGCACTAGAGCAAGTTATCTAATGCTTGAAACTTGGCCTGTGCATAATCCATACTGAGGTGTAATGCTTTTGCTGACTTGGGGTAAAATGGGGTTCATTTAGCAAAGTAATGAGTCCTGTATTTGGGAAATGTATCCTGAGCATGCTCAGTAGATGAAGCCAGTATGGACATACTCCTTCCCCCAGTGAAGTCAATGAAAGGTTAGTTGTTCTCTTAAATGTGCGAGAATATGTCCTAGATGAGACCCTTCGAAAGAGATGCCCTACACATGCGCATGAAGCAGGGTTTCATATCGTCTTTGCTAAATTTAAATATTTATAACTTTAAATCTATTGAACTGATTTTCCTCAAACTTGATTTTTTGGTTGATCTCATTAAAACTTAAAGGTCAAGCTAAGTCTGATGAAAATCCCTGGTAATTTTAAAGTTATGAACATTTAAAATCAGTTTGTTAAAACTTTTGCCTTTGTTTTTTGAGCCATTCAAAGCTGCAGCAATTCAGAGCACCCTGAGACTCTGCAGCACTCCCGTTTTGGATTGAGCTAAACTGAGTTAGGATGGTCCAGAAATCGCTGACTTAAAACAATGATATCGTCAAAATGACTAAATGTGGCTTGTCTTGTCAGTCAGTTTAGTGAAGTTATTCACATTTCAGTTAATCACACATCTTAAAATGGGATGATCTAAACTGAAGTCAGCTTGAACCTATTCTGTCTTGAACCCTGCCCATCCTTGCCTGGCTGCTCAGTCTTACCATGAACCCATCTGCCCTTACCCCTCCCTGTTTTTTGCAGTTTAAAATGCATTTCTACTCAGAATGTGAAAATAACAACCTCTTACTCAGCAGCTCTGCTCCTGTGGGCCCAGTGGTGGAAGCCCCACTGACGCTGGTGAGCACACACAATTGCGAGTAACTCTATTGACTTCAATGTGGTTCTGTGCACAATCAGGTGCTCACCAACAAGAATAAACATTGCACATCTAGGTCCTATAAGTATCAGGTAATAATATACCCACTGCAGTGACAAAAATACATTTTTACCTCTCTGTACTCTTTTTTTAGCGTCACGACACAGCTCAAGGGCTCGGGTCCCACCAGCTGTGCAAACTCTGTGAAGGCAAAGGGATGGGGAGAACAAGGGTCACTGAGGGCAGAATTTTGTCTGCAGAACCAATATCCCTGAGGATGATGCATGAGAAGGGAAGACTACAACTTAATTCACAGGGATCATTTGCAGCATTAGAAGTTGGAAAATACGTCCTTTTACATGTAAACTGAGCATACTTGATCCTGAGTTGCTGAGATGTAATAAATAGGAGACCTACAATGCCATTTTTAGACAGCCACTTTTTCAAGTAGAACTATCCTTTAAACTGCTCTGTTTAGTACTTTAGAGCAATGTATGTCACTTCAAGGCCTTTGATCCCTTCCAATGGCAAACCACACATGTTGGGGAGGGCAGCAACGGAGCTGGAATGTGTGCATGGGGGGGGAGAGGCATACACTTCCTTCAGGATTTTGTAAAATGCACACATACAATACAAGGGCAAAATTGTATATAGTCCATGCACAGGTATGAAAAGGATTACTTAACCAGCACTATTTTGCCTTTAGTGATAACCTGCCCTGTAATTAAGGGGTGTCCTTGATCTGGCAAAGAGACAGCTAACAAAGAGTAGGTTTCAGAGTAGCAGCCGTGTTAGTCTGTATCAGCAAAAAGAAAAGGAGTACTTGTGCCACCTTAGAGACTAACCAATTTATTTGAGTTAGTCTCTAAGGTGCCACAAATACTCCTTTTCTTCTAACAAAGAGTAGAAATGGTTCATTTTTAGCATGGGAAAAGATTAACCATGATGTACAGGAAGGTTCTATTCTGAGACCAGTGGTGTTTCATGTATTTATTAGTGGACTGGAAAAAAGTGAGTAGTGAGGTGCGAAACTGTCCTGATTATTCAGGTTAAACTAGCCTAGAGAAGACTGTGAGGAGCTTCACAGGGAACTAATCAAGAATCAAGCTAGGTAAATAAGCAATATGACAGATAAAATTCAATGCTGATAAATACAAAGTTATGCACATTTAAGGGAAAATTTGAATTACTCATACACCTAGAGGCTTTAAATTAACTATCCCAACTCAAGAAGAAGACCTGGGCATAATTATGAAAAGCGGTGTTAAGATGTGTAAGATTAAAGGAAAACAGGTTGTTTTGCCATATTAGAAAATCCTTACAATTGTTTAGTTGAAAAGCCCTAGCACCTTCATGCTTTGAAGCAGGGACTTAACCTTAGGGAGATCTCCCTGCTGTTGCCATTAACATTCCCCCAAACTTGGCCCCAGGTATTAGTCTCCTAAAAATTGCAGTTTGCCCAAGCTCCACAGAGACTTAGCATTTGGCAGCTAAACTAGCCAAAGATTCTGCCTGCACTGAGCATGCTCCAGCCATTCACAGCTCCTACATGTGCCATTCCCACAGAGCAGCTGAACATAGGGGCTGCAAGGGCTGAGCTGGACTTTCCTGCAATTTGGCCTCATCGCTGCCAGGGGCTGCTGTGGTTTGGTGCCTCTCCTGTGCTCTCCATGCTCCTCCGGTGGAACCCAAGCAGCAAGGAGAAAGAGGAAGCCTGGCTGTAGTTTAGGGTGGTGAGAAATGGGAGAAGGAGCTAGGGAGAACAGAAGAAAAGGGGATGAGAGTAGAAGCCAAGGCGGGGGTTTGGATAGGAGCAGAGGAGGGGGAGATAGGAGTCTGGGCAGGTATATAGGCATGGATGGGGGGAGATACAAGCAGAGGGGAAGTGGCAGCAGCCAGGGGGAGGTAGATAGGAGCAAAGGAGGAGGTGGAGCATTGGAGAGGCAGTCAGGCAGGAGCAAGGGAGGAGCAGGGCACGTGGGGGGCAGATAGGAACAGGTGGGGAAGGGGTGCAGGAGGCCGAATGGGGGCATAGATTGGAGAAGAGCGGTAAGGGAGAAGAAGCTGAGGGGTGGAAGCAGGTAGGAGTAAAGGGGAGGAGGGACAGAAGCCAGGATTGGGGGATAGATAGGAGGACACAGGGGATGGAGACAGGCTGAGGGCACAGGGACAGAAGAGTCTATAATCGCTGGAGCCCACTTGTCTCCAGAACCTAGGCACTCAGCTACTATGGTGATGAGTCTGGTGTAGGATCCTGTACAGAATAGATCAAACCTTGGAACTGAACCTAGGTGTTGAGTTTCTACTTTCCTCTGCTGTCAACAAATAGCTGTGAAACTCTCCAGGAAGGTGTGTGTCCAGACTCCCTCTAGTGGCACATGTACATTGAGGAAAACAGCCTATTACTGTTAGCTCAAGTGACAAATATATGTGTGGTGGATCTAAAGGTTCCAACCCTTCTGATGATCCAAGCTGGTGTTAATACGATTTCACAGGATAGAAATTCTGTTTTTTCAGTTTGTTTTCTAAAATCCTAGGAAATTGCATTAAGGTTGCTCTAAAGTCAAGCACTCAAAAGTTAGGAAATACTAGAGTTAAGTTTCCATGCACAACTGTAATTTGACCCCCTTGTGCATATACATTACGATAAAGACTTTAATTACATGATCACATGCTATTTCTTCCACAAGACCCCTGCCTATACATTGATATAAAGTTAAGGCTGCAAAATTAAGCATTCAAAAATCAGATCTGAATGTCGAATACACAACCGTATTCTCTCCACATGTAGATACACATTATGTTACAGTTTTAATGAAATGAATACAATCTACCTTAAATATTCCTGAGTATCTCAAGGGCTATAGAAAATACTGTAAAAATCTATTGTATTATTTGCAAACAATTCTATTATATTATTTCTATTGGATTATTTGATTCCATACGTGAAAGTTGTAGCATAATGCATATGGGCAACCGGGCCAGAGTTATATATGTTCAAGCTTAACTTTAATCTTTCCTGACTTTTGGTCCCTTATTGTTACATTAATGTAGATTATAAATTTAATAAAGCAACAGATAATCAGCTCCTTGAGCAATCTGATGTGCTGAGCATCCCTTAAATGCTGTCCCCTGTTTGGACTTGTTTAGAATAGCTGAGTTGTTCAGAGAATGTTTGGCATGATGTGGTAGCCTGAAAGGTCTTAGCCTCTAAGTTCCCTCTAAGCTTCACCAGCAGGCTATCAAGGGCTGCCCAGACGGAGAGAGGCGCCTCCCCCTCGGCCTTGGGCTGCTGCCATGAGAGAGGGCTGCGGGGAGTCCTCTCTCCCCACCGCAACCCTGGGGAAGCCTGCACCCCAAATCCCTCATCCCCAGCCCCATCACAGAGCCTTCACCCCCAGCCATAGTCCTCACCCCCCGGCACCCAACCCTCTGCCACAGCCCTAAGCCCCACGCCGCACCCTGAACCCCTCAATCCGGGCCGCACCCCAGAGCCTTCACCCCCAGCCAGAATCCTCACCCCTGGCACCCCAACCCTCTGCCCCATCCCTGAGCCCCCTCCCACACTCTGAACCCCTTGGCCACACCCCTGCCACACATCACCTCCATATTGGTGCACATAACAAAATTCGTTCCACACACAGATGTAAAAAATTAGAGGGAACATTGCTTGGCCCAAGGACTAGTTAATGCTGGACTAGTAGCTGGTGGTGAAGCCATGTAACCATTTGTCCCATGACAGGATTGCCAGCATCTCCAAGATCTTCCCCACCATCATGCTCTACAAACTGTGGGAGGAAGGGAAGGTGACATCTCTGGATGATCCTTTGGAACGCTATGCCCAGAGCTTCATTATTAAAAATCCTCTGGGGCGACTCAAGGAATCTGAACAAAGATACACAGCGGATGGGCTGATCTTCCTGGAGAAAGGGTCAGTGCCACTCAAGCCATCACCTGTTACACTGCGCAGGATGGCTAGTCAGCTCTCAGGTGAGAGAACCCCACTCCCAGTTCTTCAATCCTCACCAAATTCTCCAGCTTGACTCTGTGCATCAACATACCATTTAAAACAACAAAACTCCCTGTCCCCAGTGAGAACAGGACACAGCAATGCAAAAACCTCTGTCTGTGTTTGTCAGGTAGTGCAAACAGCCCCATCCTGGTGTCAACCAGGATTCTCCAGCTGCTCCAACAGGCGAGCCGAAAGAGAGCCTCTCTCCAGCCTAGCTATTAGCAGGTGCACTGAGTTGGTCTGTTGTCTGGGACCTGCCTCCCACTGACAGAGCTGTGATGAGTAGGTCTTCCCCTGACTAAGCCAGTAGGAGCTGCTGGATTCCTGGCTGTTTCCTGTTTCCTAATTTCTTTGCAATTCAGGCTTCTGCATTGAAATCAGGGATGAAATGTGAGGCAGCTTCTTGTCACCACAGTTCCTCCCCAGCCCAGAGTGCTGTCACGGTCCGTGAGGTGGAGTTGGGAGGCAGAGAATTGTTAAGCATTGTTTGTTTTGATGGGATATAGCTTCTATAATCGAAATGCTGGCAGTGCGGCCTCCTGATCTGGGATAGCCTGGTGTTTGCTGTCAGGGAACGGCTCTTAATCTGCTGTTTCTCTTATAAATGAGTAACTTTGATATTAAAGTAGCTGTAGATGGCAAGGCCTGATATAATCTGGAAATCCCTCAAAAGGTACGGCTATTAATGCCTGCTGTTAGCTGGTATCAAGTGCTCTGCTTTGACACTCCTTTAGAAGCATGCAGATTCCATTATTAACCCAGAATTAGTGGGCATTGCTATTCTGAGATATTTTGGAAGCAGGTAATCTTGGCATCAGCAGGCAGGGGTTGTGCCTTTGCCTCCATTGCTCTTCCTGTAAAATGGGGATAATGATGCTAACACATCATTGTAAGGTGCTTTAAAATTGAGGGATGAAAAGCACCTTACAGAGTAAACGCAACACACGTTATGCATGTTTTTATTGTCAGCAAGGTGTGGTTGGCTGCACACACCGTGCCCATCTAGTAGTTAGGGAAGGATGATTTTAAAAGTGAATCCAATATCAAATGCAATGTTATAGTTGCACAGTTAAACCCACAAAGTCAGGAAATGCAAAAGTTAAGATTTTAATAGTAACATTAATGCTGCAGTGTTGCACATGATATATATCTTAGCGGTGGCTTTTTACAGCATAAACAGTAATATACAATGCAGCCTCACTACCCTGCATTTCTCTGATCTGCGTGCTGTAAAATCCACTCACACCTCTGAGCAGAGATAGTGCTGGAGTGAAGTGCTAGGTTGCTAAGATTTTGTTATATTGAAATGTACTTATGTATTAATTATACTATGAAATGTTGTTATAAATAATGATGACTACACTTGTCAGATCAGTTAACAAAGTGTGTGCGTAAAGCGATGACCTTGCTTTTTTTTTGGTTATGCTTGTTCACTCCCTAATTTGCAGATTTCAGTACCTTGCTATGAACCTCCCAGTCAGTGGTGGTAATTAGGGAGGCTCTACTGTATCAGTGCCTGACTCTACAAGGGATTGAGCATTACCTGCTTGGTGCTAGGGTTGCCAACTTTCCAGTTGAAGAAAACCGAACACCCTTGCCCCGCCCCCAGCCCCACCCCTTTTCAGAGGCCATGGCCCCCGCTCACTCCATTGAGCATTGGCCGGCTAAACCCAGGGCTGTGCGTTCAAACCTTGAGGGGGCCATTTGGGGATCTGGGGCAAAAATTGAGGATTGGTCCTGCTTTGAGCAGGGGGTTGGACTAGATGACCTCCTGAGGTCCCTTCCAACCCTGATATTCTGTGATTCTATGCAAGTCAGCTATTGTAGCAGCAGCTCCCTGATCTGCATGAGAGATCGTTGGCCTCAACCCAGGCCTACAGAGCCCTGTTCAGGCCTCAGACCACAGCCACCCCGAGCAGCTCACTTGAGTTAGGGGAGAAGGGGGCCAGTGATGCTCTAGCTTGCAAAAGACCCCACAAAGCTCCTGATTGGGTGAGACATCCAGCCCCACCTATTGGCTGGGAAGCTCTACTTAAACCAGAAAAAGGCACAGAAAATTGTGTAATCAACAAGAGGGATCCTTGCTGGCTGTGAGTATGGTCTCTGCCTCCTTGCCTGATGCCTGAGCCCTGCCTTCCTGCTTGTTCCTGGTCTCCTTATCCCAGGCCCCTGTCTGTTCCTGGTTCCTGCTTTCCTGCCTCACTCCACGTCCCTGCTTCTAAAGCCTACCCCAACTCTGTCTCTGCCTCTGACCTTTGGCTTGGCTCCTGACTCTAGCTCCGGTTCCAAGCGCCTGACTCTAACCATTAGGCATGACTGCCTCCACCCTGGTCCCTACAGCCTGCCCAACTCCCCAGGTTAGGATAGATAGGGAACCCGTGCATTGATCTCACAAAGAGGGAGGGGCTTCATTACACTTTGCGCACATTGTATGGCCTTTTTTATACAGGTCAGATGAGGATCACAGGGGTCCCTTCTGGATTAACAATCTATGACTCTGGGCAAGTGCTCACTGAGCTTGATGCAAACAAGTAATTTTTCTATTGCTTTTACCCTCTCAGTCACAAGTTCCCCCCAAACTATGCGCAGGCCCTAGACCTCTGAGGATTCTGCCCATGACAAGTTCCAGTTCTACACTTCCAGATCCTCAGTTTGTGTAAATCATCTCAATGAAGTCACTGCAGCTATGTTTTGCTGAGAATTTGGCCTCAGGGGGTTGTTTAATGGAGCCCTGTTCTGAAAAGTGTGGTTAAAATGTATTTTATTTCTAGTGGGAAAAGTGAACTGTTTTCACTCTCCTACAACTCAAAAAAGTCTGGAGGAATTTAGCACAAACTGAAACAAAAAATCACTTTGGGACAGAAACAAGTTTGGAAAATTTCAGCCCCCACAAACGGATGTTCCTGACATTTATAAATATATGACAACTGGGGATGTAATGGAAACTGTTTTGCAGGAGCTCCTAAGCTAATGGAACATGTTCACCTGAAAGCTCTGGCTGGGATTTACTGAGCCCTTTCGATCAGCCTTTCCTTCCAAAAGGCTCTTGCACAAGCCTGGATCCAGCTAGGGTTTTATAATATTTCAAGACATTTTACTAAAAGGAAGCAGAACAAGTTTGGCAGAAAAGTGTGGGTCAGCTCTTACCTTGTTACCCTGAGTGATTCGCCTCTCCCCAGTATAGCTCTGTGCACTGTACTGTACTGAAGGATTTTTTTCCCTGGGTCACATATTGGCAGAGATCCTGGGGTGGGGGGTTGCAGTCCTCTGCAGCCTGGGGCACGGTTGACTTGCTGGTTTAAACTAATGTAAATGGTGGATTCTCTGTAATTTGAAGTCTTCAGATCATGATTTGAGGACTCCAGTAACTCAGTCAAAGGGTATAGGTCTATTACAGGAGTGGGTAGGTGAGGTTCTGTGGCCAGCGATGTGCAGGAGGTCAGACTAGATGATCACGATGGTCCTTTCTGACCATAAAGTCTATGGGTCTATGAGTAGTAGCACATTTGCTGTGTCTTTGGTAGAGAGTGTAATTAAATCACTGTTGTTTTCCTTTGTCTTTGACTCTACCATTTTGGATCATTATTGACCAAACTCAATGAGTGAATCTTGATGTTATCCTAACGAAAATCATTATTTGTCTGTTGCTGTTTTATATCCTATTGTTCCAATGGCACAGGGCTGCCCAGGAGATTGCGGTCCACCAGTCTGCTGTGGAGAGGAAGCACACAAGATGCTCTCGCTCTCTTGAAGGATGATGTTCTGGTAGTTGACCCAGGAACCAGGTCAGGTGTATGCATGACTTACACTTCTCTTGGCTAATATCTGGCGACTGTAGCAATGCTTAGCTGCTAAGGAGTCAGAACCAGAGCTGCAGGTGGTGCAGGCAGCTCCTTCCTGTTACAGTACAGTGCCTGCAACCCTCGCTCTCCTTTAACATGCATCATTCACTCAAGTACCATTAGATATAGAGAGAGAAGACAAAGTGGGATAGTTTGGAAGTCAGCATTAGCAACTAGTGACAGCACAGTCAGCAGGGATGCAAGGCCATTCTGCCGTGTTAACCCCGGGTCTCATGGCTGATCTGTGTCTGGTAGGAAAGGACAGGACAGAATTTACATCTGTAGTGGAGAAGGCTCAGGCTGAGGTCTTGGTGATCCATTCCAGAAAAAAATCAAGTTGTCAGATAAAGAAATTACATGAAAATCAACATATTGTCAAAAATATCTATAAATGCCCATTGCAATAAAAAACCCTATTACAAGACCATTACCTGGGTTTGCAAAGTCAAGCACTTAACAGTTAGAAAATGCCAAAATTTAAGTTGCCTGATAATAGAGGCCTCATCAATCTGGGAGACAAAGGCAGAACAGGATCCAGTGGCTGGAAGCTGACAGTAAACACATTCAAACTTAAACTTTGCATATTTTTAGTGAGGGTAATTAATCATTGGAACAACTTGCCTAGGGACATGGAGGATTCTCCATTACACAGAGTCTTTACATGCAGAGTGGAAATCTGTTTCTAAATGATCTGCTCTAGCTCCACCTGAAGTTATGGGTTTGGTTCAGGAAACTCTGGGTAAAATCCTGGCCAGGCAGTCAGACTACATGAGCATAATGGTTCCTTATGGCCTGCAGATCTATTAACCTGTCTCACTCCTCACTGAGGTACATGCGTGCCTCCAGGATCACTTGCTGGTCTCTGAGCACCTTGGTACTTCAGGTGTCAAAATTATTTTGATTTTTTCTCTTGCTCATACACGCCCATAACATTCTGAAAAGATAATCTTTTCACAGGAACATTTCCTATCTTTGCATCCATGCAATGGTAACATTTTTCTGGGAACTCTGAACAGAACATTTTCAGCCACTTTTGCAATATAAGTGTAAGTAGGAAAAAAATATATTTTCCTGCTGTTTAAAATGATCATCTTGTTTTTTTTTTTCAATTAGTTCAAAAATGGCTGAGCTAGGTGTGTATGGAGTGCCCATTGAGAACTATGGCCATGCCTAAGCATGGAAGTAAAACCTGATTATAAATAACAACATTATGACTGGTTGAAAACACTTCTAGAAAGACAAAGTGTGCCCATGTGGGTTGTTTCTGAAGTGCGAACTTCTCTGTCTTATGTCAATAGATGCCATTCGAGCTTAAAACTTTAAAACAGCTCATGGACTTATAGGACTCAAGCACTTATGCTTCCTTAAGGACGTAACATTGCTGTGATGCTGCCTTGCTGACTCAAAGCAATTTAAGTGCTTTTGCCACCTTAAGGTGGTTTAAATGCTTATGCCATGTTAAGTATGCAAAGCAGCTTAGCTGGGACTTTTATGGCCTGCTCCTGAGAGACATGGTGCACTTTTGCATCTACAGGCCTTCAGCCCTGTCCTTCCTTTTAAAAAAAAACAGTGAAGAGAAATGAAGTGCAGAAAACTGAATGCACTGTCTGCTGAACAACTGAAAACAACAAGGTAGGAAATGCAGAATTAACTGTTCTTGCGGTGATATCTTTTGGCATGTATTGGGTGTAGTATTTCCAGTCTCTATTGCTAAATGTGGACTGTGATATCTACAGGTTCCACATCAAGATATGATGTTTTTTCTAAAAGACATGCTCTAGGAACTTTTGGGGGGACATTCTCTGGCTTCTCAAATAAATTGGTTAGTCTCTAAGGTGCCACAAGTACTCCTTTTCTTCTCTGGCTTGTGTTATACAGGAGGCCAGACTAGATGATCACAGGGCTTCCCTTCTGGCCTTGGAAACTATGACTATTTGAATCAGTGTGGCTAAGTTAATGCTGCTGTTGGAATCCTCCCTTCTATATTTCCTGACTTACCAGCAATTCAGAATGGCAAAACCTCTGCTCCTCTTTCTTTCTTCCTCTGCTCTGCATTCAATCTGCCTGCCCTTCGGCCCTTTGAAAATTTAAGGTGGTTTCAGGGTACAAGAGAGTAGAGTTTGGAAATATCTTTTCTTAGTTCCCGTTAGCACATGATCAGACCACATCACAATCTGCCTGTGGCTTTTATAGAATGCCTAATGCTGTGGAATCTATGGAGGTCAGGGTTCTTGCTGTCACACTGTCTGGAGTGGCTCTGGACCATGAGTACCAACGTCAGGGCAGACTGTCAAAACCAGGGCGGACACCCCAAACTGGTGATATGTTCTAGAATTAGATTTCACCAACCCAGTAACAAATGTGAACTCCCAAAGTATTACAGTAGTCTTACAATGCAGTCACAGGCAGTCCCCTTGGACGCTCCAGTCTATCTTGCCAGCCAGGCAAGCTGGACTATGTGATAAATGGTCACTTACACCAAAAATCACAAAATATTCAGGTTGCTTCCAGTCCCAAGAGACCAGTCACTTACCTCAGGTCAATTTGTACCTTAAATCTTACATCAAAGACAACACTTTTAGCCAATTCTATAGTAAAATAACTAAAGGTTTGTGAGGTAAAAAAAGGAATGAGAGTTATTGAGAGGTAGCAGAGATGTAGTAGAGATGGTAGCAGAGATGTATTAATCTGCCAGTTTCCCAAAAGTCTTTAAGGACTACCCAGCATAACTCTGGGGATCTCCATCTTCCCATTCAGTTATTCTGCCGTGTTAGAATCCAAACAGTCCAGAGATGAAGAATTTTTCCTTGTGTCTGTATTTATAGCTTCTTCTCACAGAAACCAAGCTGACCGCAGCAGTTCCCACCCAGATTCCTTCTTCATAGGATAAGGGGAGAGGGGAACGCAGTTAACAAAGTCTTTGATCCTTGATCTCACACAGTGACTCATCTGTGTTTAATGAACAGAATTTAACATCTTCTTGTAAGACACCATCATTTGCATTACGCCAGGCTTTTTTCTCATTTGATGGATTACTTAGTTACAGAGGTATATACAATGCAAATGTGTGCTGTTACATTATAACATGAGGCATATTTGAGTGAGAACAATACATGCAGCATCCTACACACATTTATAAGACACTAAGCACATTTTTACCAACGTAACATCTAATATCTACTTTGGTGATGCTGACACACCGCTAAGCAAGACTGGTTTCCAGCTATGCCTATGTGAGAGATCAGTGAGGCCTGGGGCCTTGGCATAAGTGGGCACCTGAACTGCCAGCGTCACAGGTGCAACCCTGTTCTGAAGATGACACTGAATTGCATTTCTTTCTCATTTCAGGTGCCATTACAGTAATTTGGCCTTCTCTCTGATGGCCCACGTGTTAGCAGATCATGCCGCCGAAGGGGAGTACCAGCGATGGGTCTCAGAGAATATCCTGGACCGCTTGGGCATGGAGGACACTGGCTTTGATATCACACCACCAATCCGGTCCCAAATGGCCGTCGGGTTCTATAGCAGTGGGCAGCCTGCCCCCCTTTATGACTTGGGCTGGTACAGGCCATCTGGCCAGATGTACTCCACAGCCGCTGACCTTGCCAAGCTTGCAATGGTCTTCCTGGGCACCTACCACCGGCGCCTTTTGGAGCCTGACACAGTGAAGACGATGCTGACACCTCTTTTTAAGTGCTCCAGTGAATACTTTGCCAACAAGACTGGCACACCCTGGGAGATCAATGAGCAGCTGGGCTATGATATTATCAGGAAGGATGGTGACCTCGATGGCTATTCAGCCACCTTCTCCCTTGTCCCCAAACTCCGCTTAAGCTTCATAGTGCTAATGGCAGGGCCTAGGCCCCAAGGGGGAGATATTGTGACTCAGACATATGAGTACCTTATCCCTGCCATGGAGACAGCATTCCGGGAGGCAGAGAAGAGCCTGAGCCCTCCCCCAAATCCCACTCCTTATGTTGGCTATTACACTTACTCCAACCTGACCTTCTATGAGATTAAAGTTGGGCCCATTGGGGTTCTGGTCATGCAACAGTTTGGACCCCATATTGAAGAGCTGATCCCTGAAAATTACCGGACAATCAAGCTCCACCACCTGGAAGACCGAGTCTTCCAGGTGGTTTTTGACAAGGAGTTCCCATGCATTCTGCGGCTGGGCTCTGCCTCAGTCTCACTGGAGACCCAGGATGGGCAGCTCTTTAATTTCTATCCCTTTGACCGCAAGGGTTTGTCTCCCGGGTTTGATGCCCCAGGACTAAACACATACAATGTGGTGCGCATACATCGCAAACCCGTGTTCTACAGCTAACTGCCCTGGCTCCTGCGTGACCATGTTTGGAGGTTGGCTTCTGTTCTGTGTGTCCCTGACTCTCCTGCCCCCAAGGCCTTGGGGATGCAGCTTAAAAAGGAAAGATGCTGGCAAACTGACCATTCCATCCAACAAAAACTCTCTCTTCTGAAACGATTGCTGGCAGCTGGGGGAACCTGAAGAAACTACATGCTGGATATGTTGGATGTCTGGGATATGGACTCCACTGCATAATTCCCAGCACTTAAATCTTCCAGTGCTAAAGCTGCCCATTTGGCCACCATCACAAAGTGTGACTGGCTTCAATGGACCATTGGGAATCTCCTGTGCTTTTGAGCCAGAGTCTATTCTGGTATCCAAGGGTTTTTCAGGCAGCTATCCTCTTCCCTGCTACTAGGATTCAACTGCCTTGCCCACTCAGGTTTGCCATAATCTGAGATCCTAGACCACTTTGTAACATCTAAGAGAGAGTGGGGTCCATCTCTTTCATATGGCTCAGTGGGGTACAGCAAGCAACCTGCATCTGTGTGAGTGGTAGGGAGCCATGTAGTTTCACTATGGGCTGTGTGGGTTTCTGATGCCATTGTGGGTCCACAAAGGAAATCGTAGTGTTTAGATACAGAAGATCAAAGAGGATTAGATTGGTAGGTGCTGTAGTACTACAGTGATGAGCTTTATGAGTACCTAGATAAGTAGATGTTCTCTGAGTGCATATACATATGGGAGTGCGTGCACTTGTAAAAAGTTGGTTTCAGGGCTGCGTCTCTAGGTAGATGTCTGTGTGTAGGGGTTTGAGTAGGAATGCATGAATGTCTGTATGTGTTGCGTGCATGCCTCCCTGTGGGTGTTTGTAGTTGTGAGTACTGTGTGTTTTGTCCTGTGTTGTGGCTCAGATGTGAGTGTAGATCCCTGTGTGAGCATTGTGAGCAGAGACTGAGCTGTGTCAGGACTGTGGCTCCAATGGGCTCTAACTTTTCCCAATTTCCCATGTGTAGCAGAGAGCAGCTTCAGTGCTGTCTGGACGAAGAGTTAGCTAGAACACAGACTGAAGACACATGCTAGGGCACTAGCCTGAATCATAGAATTAGGTCATCTAGTCCAACCCCCTGCTCAAAGCAGGACCAATCCCCAATTTTTGCCCCAGAACCCTAAATGGCCCCCTCAAGGATTGAATTCACAACCCTGGCTTTAGCAGGCCAATGCTCAAACCACTGAGCTATCCCTCCCCCGCAGAGCTATCCCTCCCCTTTAAACTTGATCCCTTTAAATTAGGACCACCTTCAAGTACCTTGTAATGCCACTGATGCATTTGCCTTCTTCCTGACTGCCTAGGCAGGGAGGACAGATGACACACAACAAGTTGCTATGTTCAGTCATTTGCTTCTATCCCCTTCCTGGAGGGAGCTGGCAGTGATGGGAAAACATCACAGCAGTGCAAGGGGAGCAGAGGTTTTAGGAACATGAGCATCAGCAGAAGAAGGATCCAGCTAACAGAGACCTTTGGCTGCATCCACACCCACTTTGTGCTGACAGCAGCATCACTGCTTATAGCTCTGCCTGGAGCCTGAGTTCAAACCCATCAGAGGGCTGGAGCTAGATAAATGTTACCATTGTGATTAATCAACTTCGCTGCTGAGTGCTGGCTCAGACTTGGTATGGACTGTATAGTCCTGAAATCCTTGGCTGTGGTGCAGGGCAAGGGCATGGTAAGAAAATCTTCTCAGTTCAATGACTTTTCGGCAGTGCGTGTTCTCTCGCACCTACCCTGGTCTCTTGTGGCTGGTTAATTTCCTCCACTTGGTCATAAGCCCTTGTTGGCAGCCAGCAGTGATTGAAAGGTGCTCTGCTGCTGCTCATTCTTGCAGGATTTAGGAGAGCCTGGCTCATCCTCGGGAGTTGCCAGAGCTGGAAGATGTGGATCTTGTCCTCTCTGTCTCTCTTCCTGTTCCCCTGTCTCTCTCCTTTCTATTCTTCCCATCTTCAAGTTCACTGGGAAAATAGATTATAAACAGTGCCTAGAAATCTCTCCACCTCCCTTGTTCTCCATCTAAGCTCACCATTAAACATAGGATACGACATAAGGACTGCCCCGCTGCTCCATCCAATCCCTGGAGTCACAGCTGTTGCTGCAGTGCAGTCTTGGTCCCAGTGTTGTTCTCTGTGGGTGATCACAACTCTCACCTTATGCATCTTCCGATGTTCAGATAGTCACACTGTGCAATAACAATCATATTAAACCCTGTCTAACTTCTGACTGCTTCTGTGACTGATGGTGCCTGGAACACATGGCTGCGGACAGTGTGACTACTGGACTGAGATTATGTGTATATACACCTGACTGCAATGCTCCTCTCGGCACTTTTTGCAAAATGCAGCTTTCAGGATTTTGAGCTCATGACAAGTCCTCTTGTGCTGACCTTAAACCACAGAACCAGCTGTCTGATTCTGTGGCTGGGACTTCTCTGGCCCTAGAGTACAAGGGGTTAATCCTCACTCACCATCCATTTCTCCTCGCGCTGGGGGAAGGGCACAGTGTACTTGGATTGCTTAGGAGACGGGGTAGGATGGCTTTGGGGAAATGGGGCTCTGCATCCAGAGGCCAAAGGTCAGGGCTGAGCCCCCTGAGCTGGCCACTGTCTGTTATGTCAGAATGTTTCACTTTCCTGTTAACATTGACCCCCAAAGAGAAGCCCTTGCTGACTGGGAGCATTTCTGTTTCCTACTGAGTCACTCCTGTAGCTTATGCACTAGCCTGAACTAATACTCCTGTTGGCACCTTGGTACCCGCAGATGCTACGGAAGCCTGTCCTGTGTATTCTACAGCTTTATTTCCTAAATATAAATGAGAGACAATATTCATGGTCTATGTTTTTAAAGGAGAATTCACTCAATAACCTGAATTTTAAATTAACAGAGCTTTTCTTGTGTGTGTGTGGATGGGGGGGGTGGGACTATCAAAGGATCTGGATGGATGGAACCTGATTTACTCTCATTCCCACGAATATAAATAGTGACTAGCTCCATTGATGTCAGTGGAGTAACACTGGCAAAAAAATATTGATGGAAGTGAGAGCAAGAGGAAACCTATAGTTTCTAGCTCAGGCCATTTTTTATTAGAGGAGTGAAATGTCCATGGAAGTATGGCAGAATGCCCTGTGACTAACCCCTTCCAAAAGGGACATGGACCAGCTCCTTTATGACTTCCCTCAGACATGCTGTCTGCATCTCACTGATGTTAACACACTACTAAAAGTAGAAATGCAAAATCTACCATCTACAGGAAATTACAGGCTCCCTAGCTTTTATTTCTCTTTCCCACAGAATTCCAGCAGCACATTTATCTGATTGCACAGAGATCAATGTGTCTAGATCAAAGCTGGCAAATGATGTATTGCAGATCCCAGCTCTGAATAAATCAGAAATGTGGGAGGATAGTCAGTAGTCCCTGTAGTCCATGTTTGCCTTGTGCTAATTAGTACTGTTACAAAGGTCATTAACACAAGCATGAAACTTTGGTACCAGCTGGGCATAATCCCTAGGGATGTATTTTGCCTTATTTTCAGTGACTCTTGACTTTTTGACAAAGTGTAAAATCATCTGTCAATAACCTACGTCCCCAGTGGATTTACTCCTGTGTAATCATGAGAGATTATAAAACGACCATAGGCTAGATGCTAGACCATATTTTTAAACATGGTTATAAGCCAGTTTGGCCTCATCCTCACTAGATAACCAAACAACTTTCAGAGTAACAGCCGTGTTAGTCTGTATTTGCAAAAAGAAAAGGAGTACCTGTAGCACCTTAGAGACTAACCAATTTATTTGAGCATGAGCTTTCGTGAGCTACAGCTCACTTCATCGGATGCATACTGTATACATCAGATGAAGTGAGCTGTAGCTCACGAAAGCTTATGCTCAAACAACTTTGAAAACCAATTGAAATGCAGGAGGGAGAGCATTTGTTAAAATGTAATTCCTCAAGTGAGCTTGAGCCCTAGGACCTTATCCAACTTCCGTTGATATCAACTGAAAGACTTTCCCTGACTCTAATGGGAGCCGAATAGGCCCCTAGTGACCTCTGCTTCCATCAGTGGAAAGGCAGGTGAGCAGGCATATGCCACAATTTTTAAGATCCCTCCACAAACATTGCTGTTTGCTGCAGAATCTCAGCTTTCATTTTAAATAAAATTCTAACCTTCTTATTAGCCACATTGGAAACTGACTCCAGACAAACAACAACAGTGAATTTTACTCAACCCTGCACACCTTAATAAGGTATGAATTTCAAAGCTTGGTTGGGACCATTTATTATGGTTTTTTTAAAAAAACATTTCATTCATAAACATCTGTGATAGTGACACAGAAACATCATGGGGGAAATCATATATTTTACTCCTGGGATTCTGCGCCAAAACATTAAAAATTCTGTGCCAAAAAATTAAAAATTCTGCAAAATTCAGCATATTTTATTTGTCAAAATAATGCAATATAATCACACCAGTTTCAGTTGTTTTGGTAATTTATTTAAACTACAATACAGAAAAATGTCACAATAACTATTCAGTATTTTCTAAATCCATGAAAGTTAAATTACAAACCCATGGTAACTAATACCCTGCATTCCAGTTATAATCCTGGGTTTTCACTTAAATTACATTACAGAACACAAACAGCCAAAAAACAGTAGAATGTCATTTTAAATTGCTCAGACTTTCACACATGAAAGTCATACAGTTTTGCTAATCATTGTCCTGGACCTGGCTGGGTACTTTGAGAAGTGCTTGCTTCTGATTGTCCTGACATTTTATTAACTGCTTGGTCTGTTTTATTTGCCCTCAAATTTTTTTTAATGGGTAAGTAAAATAAATCCTGAGCTGTAATCTAACTCCATTGTGCCACTTTGGCAGAGGAGAAAAGTGAGAGAGCACATAGATCTTCCTAGCTGATTCCCTTACTGTCATTTTTAAGGCTTTACATCACTCTGGCAATCTAGGGGTCTTAAAACTTTTACAGGTTTTATGCTCCTGGAGGAATTAACTGAGAATGGGAACAGTTAACTAACAATAGGAACATTAACAATGTTACTATGTCGGCAGGCTGCTACCTTCTGCCTCAGAGAATGAGATCAATTAACTAGCAGGCAGGCTGCTACATTTCTGCCTCGGGGACAGAGTCTTCCTCATGCACAATAAAAAGACTTACCCCTCCATGCCCCGCAAGCCACAGTAGCAAGCGAGAGGGATAGAGTCTCTCTTGCTTGTTGGCAGGCAGGCACGCATGCCCAGTCCCACCCCGATGGTGATCAACATCTCCCCCGCAGGCACACATGCCCAGCCTCCCTCCCCCTGCAGTGATTTATGTCTTTCAGGCTGCTCCAGGCACGCTGGAACAGACGTGCTGGCTGGGCTGCCAGGGAAAAGGCAAATTTCACCGCACAGATTTCTTTTGCATTTTTCTGCATGGGGAGCACAGAAATATGCAGACCGTGGGTGCAGAATTCTGTAAGGAGTAATAATATTTAAACAGAACAACCTTCAATTTTAAGGAGAGATACGAACAAAAAGGACATCATATACAAATTATGTCAGTGGGCCATATTCTGCTCTCAGTTGCATGCGTATAACTGCCAAATAATTACACTAGATTTACACCCTTGCACCTGAGAGCAGAATTTGACCAGTGAGTTTTAATGTTTTTCATTCACTGAATATCTCAAGTAGTTTACTATGTTGAGAGAAACGAATGCTCTAATTGACTGAATTAACCACAGGGAAAGGGGCAGATCTTCAGCTGGGGTAAATCAGCAAAGCTCTGCTGCCCTGAAGAGCCACTGATAAAACATGCAGGCACCATAACCATGTGGCATCAGCCATCTAGGACCAGCTGAGATCGCCTTGTTAATCTAACATATACAGCTCTGGAAAAATTCAAGTGACAGTAAAATCATGGTTGGCGCTGACGTCACAAGTTTTAGCAAGCAATTACTTACCCAATAAGCATTTAGCTTCATCCTAAGTCATACATTTCCTCAATCAAAACAATATGGGCTCAATTGTTGATGTTATTGGAGCGCAAGGGGAAGTGCAAATCCCATGATGTCCCTGTGCAGCCTCATTGGCGCTTGGGTCTGGGACCACAGCAGTAAGGAGATGTCGCATGCCTGCTACTTCCCCTCAAGCAAGTGGGTGGGGAATGGATGAAGCCAGCACAGCTGACTCAAGGACTTGGTGTCAGAAGATCCCTTCTCTCTCCCCATCAGAGATGAGCAGCTGTAAGATGAAGTGGCACAGCTGGGAAGCAGTTAGCTATTTGAATGCTGCCTTTATTAAACAATTGTATCAGAAAGCTGCCCTCCTGGATCATTGGCAGCTGGTATCAAGTGGAGTGCCCCAGGGGTTGGTCCTGGGGCTGGTTTTGTTCAATATCTTCATAAATGATCTGGAGGATGGTGTGGATTGCACCCTCCGCAAGTTTGCAGATGACACTAAACTGGGAGGAGAGGTAGATACGCTGGAGGGTAGGGATAGAATACAGAGGGACCTAGACAAATTGGAGGATTGGGCCAAAAGAAATGTGATGAGGTTCAACAAGGACAAGTGCAGAGTCCTGCACTTTTAGGATGGAAGAATCCGAGGCACTGCTACAGACTAGGGACCGAATGGCTCGGCAGCAGTTCTGCAGAAAAGGACCTAGGGGTTACAGTGGACGAGAAGCTGGATATGAGTCAATAGTGTGCCCTTGTTGCCAAGAAGGCCAATGGCATTTTGGGATGTATATATAGGGGCACTGCCAGCAGATCGAGGGACAAGATCGTTCCCCTCTATTCGACATTGGTGAGGCCTCATCTGGAGTATTGTGTCCAGTTTTGGGCCCCACACTACAAGAAGGATGTGGAAAAATTGGAAAGGCAACAAAAATGATTAGGGGACTGGAACACATGACTTATGAGGAGAGGCTGAGGGAACTGGGATTGTTTAGTCTTAAGAAGAGAAGAATGAGGGGGGATTTGATAGCTGCTTTCAACTACCTGAAAGGGGGTTCCAAAGAGGATGGATCTAGACTGTTCTCAGTGGTAGCAGATGACAGAACAAGGAGTAATGGTCTCAAGTTGCAGTGGGGAAGATTTAGGTTGGATATTAGGAAAAACTTTTTCACTATGGGGGTGGTGAAACACTGGAATGGGTTACCTAGGGAGGTGGTGGAATCTCCTTCCCTAGAAGTTTTTAAGGTCAGGCTTGACAAAGCCCTGGCTGGGATGATTTAGTCAGGGATCGGTCCTGCTTTGAGCAGGGGGTTGGACTAGATGATCTCCTGAGGTCCCTTCCAACCCTGATATTCTATGATTCTATGATCATTCTGTCTTTGTTCTCTCCTCCCCTCTACTCAAGATGGGCTCTTTGCTCACTCATTCTCCAAATCATTCTCTCACTTCAGAGGCTGGGAGGAGACTGGGTTTTGTGCTGACCGGTCATCCTGGCAACTCTCCCAATGTCTTCCCTCTGTCAGAGGATGGGCAGACAGCTGCTTTTTTAAACTGCTGTGACGAGTTCCTGTGCATATCAGCTGACAAAAGGGGGCACTGTAGAGTCAAAAGAACCGGGGAGACTTGGCTTTGTTACACTAGGACAGTGCAGGAGCCATCCAGTGTACAGATCATGCACTTTCTATGGCTGCTTCATCTTTGAGTCACTAGAGAGTGGCATGCACTCAACATTAGTTACAGTGTCTGATCGTCCTGCAGCTTTTTCTAGTTGAGGGGGGGACCGCATATACCTTGCCGAGTCCTGGAGAGCTGTGTGGAAGCCCTGCATGAAGCATGGCAGCAGACCATTTCCCGGAAGCAGCTGCAGAACATGGTGGAGAGGAGGTTGTAGATAATGGGGTTGATGGCAACGCTCAGGCAGAAGACCCTGGAGTTGTAGTGGAAGATGGACAGATCTGCTGTACGCCCCTGGGTGGCGGAACTTCACACCAGCCTTTTGAAGTGGAATGGAGCCCAGCAGATGGTGAACACCACCACCATGACACGTGTGGAGAGAGGGAGCTGGGCAGAGAGCTTGAGACACAAACAGCAGAGCAAAGACAAAGTTTAGTGAGGAATGGCTGATAAACATAGGTGGGGGCTCTGGCTGATAAACATATGCTGCCAGTAGCTGTAGGGTAGCTGATCAAATAGCTATCAGCTAGCCATTAACAGACTATGTGAGGTTCCAGAGATTCCCTGGCATTATGATTGGTTAGATGGTTGTAACCGTAATCCCAGAATGTTTCAGAAATGAGAGCCACCAGAAGAAGATACATGAGAGGAAGGTGGGTCATCCTCAATTAAGGGGTTATTATGAAGGCACTGGACAATTTATGGCCAATGGCTTCTCTGATCACTGATGCTATGGAAAGTTTAGCAAAACCTCATGCTTTAGGGCATATGCTGAGTGCTATAGGAACCAGGAAGGAATCTCCCTTCCCCATGTACATCACTGCACAACTGACAAGATGCATTATGGAGAGATTGAATTTTCTGCAGAAGCATTGGGGACTAGTCGCTATGTAGGATTCTAGGCTAGATGAACCCCCAGTTTGATGTGATATGATAAACCCTATACTCCAGTGAGCATCTCTGAGAACAGGAATTGACAAGGTGAACATTGACTCGTACTGTTTGGGATTAGAGAGAGTTGCCATCGAAGGAGATGCTGCCCATGAGCATCATAACAGGTCAGTTCACTGATAAATGGAAGGAACTGGCCAGTTCCTACAATGACAGCTCTGTACAATGTGTTTTCTGTGTAGTGTCTAGGTATAATTCACTCTGTGTGTAGCACACAATCAAGCTGGTTTCCTCTTAGGTGAAGTTGTCCTTAACGCTGCCCTTCTTCTCTGTGGTAAGAGAGTGGAATGCAGGAGTACTGGTAAATCTGGTCTTCATTTTCCTACGCCAGTCTCTTGACGTGCCTCAGAACTAATGTTGTGTCTTTTGCACTTTACACAACAAATGTAATATGAAGAAAACACGGGGGCACTGTGTGGTCCAAGGAACCATGTTTACTAACTATAAACAACAAGCATAACCTAGCAGGGTAGGTGCACTGCTGCTCTGGCAAAATTCTACCTGTAGAACACAGTGAGGTTCACAAATTATTTAAATGAACACTACTCAATTCCTGTGCACTACAGTAAGAAAAGTCTGATGTTGCTGTTATGTGACAAGATTCACTACCCACTGATTCCAATATGTATAATCTGCAATGGGGAGACCCTGCAATGCAAATGCCGAGATACTTAAGTTAACCCACAGATCAAGTATGAAATTAGGACACTTGAGAGAACCTTTTTCACACCTTGATGACAATGTATCACTGATTTTTTCCAAAGTCCATGGACATTAGAGCTAGAAGAGAAGTGGAAAGATGGGTGAAGTATGAGAAGAGGGGTGGCAGAGACGTGATGTAAAGCCATGGGACACAGAGAGTGATGCTAACGAAAGCAGAGCCTGTGCAGATGAATGCTGAAACTCGGATGGGGTCAGCTTTTAGGGGTGCTGTGAGATTTGTAAAGCACCTTGAAGTCTTTAGATGAAAGCTCCTGTGTACAGACAGTGCAAAAGGCTGTAGAACCCTGTTTCCTGAAGTGCGTTCTTGTTCCTGGGAGAGGGATTTTGTGACATTTAATTCGAAAGGACAGTTGATTTGGAGAAAACTGTGTCACTGAAAATTCTCTTTCTATTAGTGCCTTTGCTCCTGCAGTACTTGTTTCTAATACACGTTCTAAAACCTCACAGAGTCCTTGGGGTAGAATAATTTATAAGGGAAAAAGCAAAGTCTGCCCATCCTTCATCCTGACTGAATGCAGGAATATACTCCCTCCATGGTGCAGCCCCCCAGAGCCTCTCTGCTGCAGTCTCCTCCGGAATTCAACCCCCAGCTCGTCCTTTCTCCCTCTCCCCAGCAATTATTTGGTAAGGCAGCCTCCTGGTAGGCTGCTTTTTAAATTTAGGATGTTTCAAGCCCTGCTAGGGCTGTATTTCTGCTGGTGCTAACCCCGTATATACCTCACCATGGTGCAGAGCACCAGTGTGTCCTGAGACGTTCCCTGGGAAAGCGAAATGCTGCCTGTACCACACACCAATCGGTCTCAACCACTGGACTCCTTTTCACGTTCATGCCTGTTAAGTCTTCCAAAGACAGAAGTGACTCTGCAATGGCAGACCAAGTACAGAGATGGGTAGGGAGGATATCTGCGCACCTTGGAGTATTGTTCACTTGCCATCGATAGCCAAATATATTAGTTCTCAAAGACCCATGCTCATGGCAATTGCTAAGAGAAGTAATACGTACCATTGTCATTAACCTAGACCACAAATGGACCACCTGGCCCAAGAGGGACTGCACAGAGTGGAAGGGAGGCCACAAGGGCTTATGCTAAGTTATGATGTTGCACACACTCTAGGTCAGAGGAGCTTGTGTTTGACACCTCCCCGCCTTATTTTATCTTAAACAAATGCTATTTTTATGTCAGGTTTCCTTGCAAATCCAGCAGTGACCTTGGAAGAAACAGCCACTCTGTCTATGGTCTGACAAAACTCATGTAATGTTCAGGGAGCAGTCAGGATGCAGGTTTGTCATGGGACTGGGCCCAGCACTTTCATGAACTGCCCCAAGCACTCAGCACAGCCTGAGCCTGCTCAGACTTCTGGAAACATCTAGTTTACACTGGACATGCTCAGAGATTTAAGGTTTCTCCATACAAGAAAGTTGCATTGATTTAACAGTGTATTTTAAACTGATTTAACTAAACTGGTGCAAACCCATGTGTGGACACTCCGATTTTGGTTTAAACTGACTGATTTAGCTTCAGTTTAAGTAATTTAGGAATCAATTTAAGCTAAACTGAAATAGATCACTCTTAAACCAAACTAAGAGTGTCTACACAGCCTTTTACCCAGGTTTAACTAAATCAGATTTTTAAAAATCTCATGTAGCAAGACCTTAACATAGCTTTTCTCTTGCAACACTTCATCATCTCATTGGCTTTACTCCGCCCCCTCTCCCCCCCCCCCCCCCAGTGCGGTAGGGAATCATAGAATCATAGAATATCAGGGTTGGAAGGGACCTCAGGAGGTCATCTAGTCCAACCCCCTGCTCAAAAGCAGGACCCATACCCAATTAAATCATCCCAGCCAGGGCTTTGTCAAGCCTGACCTTAAAAACTTCTAAGGAAGGAGATTCCACCACCTCCCTAGGCAACGCATTCCAGTGTTTCACCACCCTCCTAGTGAAAAAGTTTTTCCTAATATCCAACCTAAACCTCCCCCACTGCAACTTGAGACCATTACTCTTGTCCTGTTCTCTTCCACCACTGAGAATAGTCTAGAACCATCCTCTCTGGAACTACCTCTCAGGTAGTTGAAAGCAGCTATCAAATCCCCCCTCATTCTTCTCTTCTGCAGACTAAACAATCCCAGTTCCCTCAGCCTCGCCTCATAAGTCATGTGTTCCAGACCCCTAATCATTTTTGTTGCCCTTCGCTGGACTCTCTCCAATTTATCCACATCCTTCTTGTAGTGTGGGGCCCAAAACTGGACACAGTACTCCAGATGAGGCCTCACCAATGTCGAATAGAGGGTGACGATCACGTCCCTCGATCTGCTCGCTATGCCCCTACTTATACATCCCAAAATGCCATTGGCCTTCTTGGCAACAAGGGCACACTGCTGGCTCATATCCAGCTTCTCATCCACTGTCACCCCTAGGTCCTTTTCTGCAGAACTGCTGCCTAGCCATTCGGTCCCTAGTCTGTAGCTGTGCATTGGGTTCTTCCATCCTAAGTGCAGGACCCTGCACTTATCCTTATTGAACCTCATCAGATTTCTTTTGGCCCAATCCTCCAATTTGTCTAGGTCCCTCTGTATCTTATCTCTGCCCTCCAGCGTATCTACCACTCCTCCCAGTTTAGTATCATCCGCAAATTTGCTGAGAGTGCAATCCACACCATCCTCCAGATCATTTATGAAGATATTGAACAAAACCAGCCCCAGGACCGACCCCTGGGGCACTCCACTTGACACCGGCTGCCAACTAGACATGGAACCATTGATCACTACCCGTTGAGCCGGACAATCTAGCCAACTTTCTACCCACCTTATAGTGCATTCATCCAGCCCATACTTCCTTAACTTGCTGACAAGAATACTGTGGGAGACCGTGTCAAAAGCTTTGCTAAAGTCAAGATACAATACATCCACTGCTTTCCCTTCATCCACAGAACCAGTAATATCATCATAGAAGGCGATTAGATTAGTCAGGCATGACCTTCCCTTGGTGAATCCATGCTGACTGTTCCTGATCACTTTCCTCTCATGTAAGTGCTTCAGGATTGATTCTTTGAGGACCTGCTCCATGATTTTTCCAGGGACTGAAGTGAGGCTTACTGGCCTGTAGTTCCCAGGATCCTCCTTCTTCCCTTTTTTAAAGATTGGCACTACATTAGCCTTTTTCCAGTCATCCGGGACTTCCCCCGTTCGCCACGAGTTTTCAAAGATAATGGCCAATGGCTCTGCAATCACAGCCGCCAGTTCCTTTAGCACTCTCGGATGCAACTCATCCGGCCCCATGGACTTATGCACGTCCAGTTTTTCTAAATAGTCCCTAACCACCTCTTTCTCCACAGAGGGCTGGTCACCTCCTCCCCATGCTGTGCTGCCCAATGCAGCAGTCTGGGAGCCGACCTTGTTCGTGAAGACAGAGGCAAAAAAAGCATTGAGTACATTAGCTTTTTCCACATCCTCCATCACTAGGTTGTCTCCCTCTTTCATTAAGGGGCCCACACTTTCCTTGGCTTTCTTCTTGTTGCCAACATACCTGAAGAAACCCTTCTTGTTACTCTTAACATCTCTCGCTAGCTGCAGCTCCAGGTGCGATTTGGCCCTCCTAATTTCATTCCTACATGCCCGAGCAATATTTTTATACTCTTCCCTGGTCATATGTCCAACCTTCCACTTCTTGTAGGCTTCTTTTTTATGCTTAAGATCTGCTAGGATTTCACCGTTAAGCCAAGCTGGTCGCCTGCCATACTTACTATTCTTTCGACACATGGGGAGGTGTTGTATTACTTGTAGAGTACTGGGAGAGGGACACTGGTCAGTAGTTTTTGCCCTTTGCTTCCTCTCTGTCTTTGCACCAGTGAGTCTTTGGTGACACAGTTAGTTGGATGTATAAATCATGAAACGAGGTCGATTCTTAGAGCCCCGCTATCTGCAGAGAAATGCTTCGTCCTTCCCTGAGGAAAGCATGTACTAAATCCCTTGAAAAATGTACTAAAGTTGAACAGACTTAGTGATCTGGAGCAAATCTGGGATCCCTCTTCAGGGGGCTAAGCATACTAGGCACATGGAGCATTAAAGATGACCCATTCCACTGATTTAGAGAATGTTTCCCAGCTCCTTTTCTGGACATATTCACAAGTGGCTGCAGGTGGTTTTCCTAGCTTTATACCTTTTCTTTCTCTATCCCTTCCTTCTTGCCACCCTTTCTTGGATAAAGGACTCCCTGGATGGGAATTGTTAGAGGGAAGAGCACAGAACTGGTAAGGGAGAAGCCCCAGGGGGTATTCTGAACAGGGCTGCCAGCAGTAGAAGCAGTGCTTGGATTACCCAACACAGTGTTCCAAATCCAGCTTTCTCTGGGGTGATTTGCACTGCCTTCTGCTGCCCTGCTTGGATGCTTCTGTCTCTCTAATGATTTCTGGAGACATCTGTGGCCATGATTGATCAGAATATAATCCCCACTAGACACAGAGTCACAGTGACCACACCCTTTCCCCCTCCATTTCTAATTTTGTATTGCCACTGCATTTCTTCCTATCTGTAGCTCTCTGCCTTTAAATGCTCTGAGTGCTAACAGTGACATGCTGCTTGTTTTTTGCCTATTATTTCCATTTCCTTGTCCAAAAGATGCACACACAGATCAAGGTCATGATGTTTTTCAATGCAGCCTGAACAAAATGTTGTAAAAGCTAGCCCCATTTCCATGGAATTTGGGCTGGGGAGAACTAACTTAGTCTGCTTGGGTTAGCCAAGGCAACTCTTCATAGAGCAAAGGCACCCCCATCCCCAGGAATGATATTAAATACCATTTTGGGGGCTAACAGGACCACAGAGAGCTGATGACATGCACGGGACAGTGCAATGAAGTTGCAAGATGCTGCAGAAGCTAGAGCACTATTGTGAGCTGTAGCACGATTCCTTTCCCTGTAGGACTCAGGGTCACCCACAGGCTTTGGCTGTTGCTTTTCCTGACAGGGTGTTATAATTTCTGAAGTACGAGGGGAATGGGGATACAGTAAAGCTCTAAAGGAGCTGGAACTCAAAGAGAGGAAACAGGGCATGCTAGGATGGGATGCTTGCAGGCTACCTGCCCGAGAGCTGCATGATTGATACCTTACTATTGCCCTGTTTCTGTTCTCAATGGGGAGCCAGAGCCAGCTGCCCTGGGTGCAGGATCTCAGTCCGAGTTCTAGAAGCAAAGATCTAAAACCCAAACAAAATCAAGAAAGGCAGCACACAGGTGTGACACCAGTAGTGGGCGAGCCGCCCTGGGGCGAGTACTTCTCTGGCTTCCTGGGGCAAATGACAGGAAATGTGGGCTACTGATTGGATACCTCTTCCTGGAGATTTCTGTTGGTACAGACATAATCCCTGACAAGGCTACAGTTACCATATTTCAGGTTCCCCAAAGAGGACACTGCAGGAGAGGGGAAGCTGGGGGGAGAGAAGGAGGGGGAGCAGGAGGAGGGGTGCAGTTGGGGGAGCTGAAGGAGCTGGGTAAGTACTTGCAACAGGGGCACTCTCTCGAGGTGGGGGGCAGTGTCGCTCCCTGTCACGGTGGCAAGGCAACTGGCGGAAGCCTGGGACGCCCTGCCCAGGGCTGGGAGCTGGGGCCTGGGTGGGCTGGATCCAGCAGCTGTGGCTTGCAGGAGACTGGACCAATCAGCTGCAGATGCAGGGGAGGGACCAATCAGGAAGCAGACCAATCGGGGTGCTTTCTGAGCTGCAGCTTGTCTGTTCCGCAAAACCCCTGGATGTTTCCTGTTATTTTTTAAATCCCTCTGGACAGAGAAAGGAGGCTCAAAGAAGAAGCTATGCCTGGGAAAACCCAGACGTACAGTAACCCTAGGCAAAGCAGAAAGCAGTGGCTCTGCCTCTTAAAACTGCTTGCACATGGACCATTGTCAGTTACAATCTGGCCTGGCTCTGGCTCTGATGGGCAGAGCTCCAGGTAACCTGCATGGCACAGGTGGGAAAAAGACTGGCTCAGGGTCAGGTGCTGGCAGGATTTCTACGACTAACTTGTTGTTGTTACCTTTTCTCCTAGAAGGCAAGTGATTGAACAGCAGCTGTAACGCACCAGCTGCACTGCACAGATCCACGCCAGGAGAAACAGAATCATCAGTCCCAGCAAAGCACAAATTGCACAGCAAACATGTTGGAGGATTGTGGCTACTCGGGGGGAGGTCAGAGGGTTGGAGAAGCGGGACTGCATCCTGGGACTCCTACCTTATAGGTGGGTGCCCAGACCACGAGCCTACAGAGCCATGCACTCTCTTGCTTTCTCTTTCTGGCCCAATGGTTCTTTAATTATGTCATATAGAGTAGAACAGCTTCAACGAAAGGGACTGAGGGAGCCCTGAATCGGGAGGAAGCACAATTTGACGAGTGGGGTGTTTGGTCTGCCTCTGGGTTGGCTGTTTGCTCTCTGTGTACGGGTTGTGAGCAGGGCCACAAACAGTGGTCCCTCTGATTTTTTCCATCCATGTGGGAATGCATTTTATGTGCACCAATATCGAGCTAATGTGTGGATGTGCGCCACCACTAGAAACAAAAAACCTAGATATAATTTTTTTTAAAGTTACAATAGGGATAATTACTCAGCCAGGATAGGTTAGGCACTTTAGAACTCACTACTCAAAGAATTAAATTTAAGCATAAGAGAAAAATAAAATTATGAAATGAACAGACCAGTCAAAAAACTAAATTAACACACTTTGAAAGAATAACATTACAGAGAATAAATGTGCATTCCAGGAAGTTCCAAGAAGTAACAACAACAACAACCCAAGTATGTGTTGGGAGTGAGTGTGAAAGAGACAGAGTGTGTGTGTGTCAGAGACAGTGTGTGTGTCTATGTGTGAGACACAGAGACTGTGTGTGTTTGTGTGTGTGGCAGAGTGTGTGTGTATGTGTGTGTGTGTGAGCGAGAGAGAGAGAGACACACACACAGAGAAAGTGTGTGTGTGTGTGCTGGCTGCTGGCGAAGTCTATGAGAGACCGTGCGCTGTCTCTTTAAGGAGCTCACCAGAAAGCCTGTTATTCAGACTGCAGCAATCCTGCTCTGTGGTGATGGGATACATGGGCATCGGGAAAGGCAGGGGAGAAAAACACCCTGATATCAGTGCCCTCCTCCTCTCCCCCACACTCTGCACAGCAAGTAGGAGGGTCCCAGGAGCAGCTGGACTGGGGCTGCAAGGCAGAGGGCAGGAGCAATGTGGCTGCAAAGCAGGGTAGGGAGGGGCACATGAACACATGCCACTGGATGTGAGCGGCTCTGCTAATCAAGTGTGCGGCACTTGGTTCATTCCTGGGCAGCCGTGCAACCACACAGCTTAGAGGGAACACAGGCCACAGGCCCATGAGTAAGTAGCTGAGGCAGGTCTGTTTGGTGCCTTCATAAAGGCCACGAGGCTCTAACCCTTGGAGCTTTGATCAGCTCCGTTCTTTGAAGTCTCTGAGTGGTTATTCACTTACTGGTGGTGAGAGGCAGAGCTGAGCTGTGCTAAACAGTGCAAGTTGGCATAAAAAGTCACTAGCTAAATGTCACAAGAGCCAAGAAAAGAGGTGGCTAACAGGAGAGTTTCGGAGGGAGTTTAGAGAGGGAGTGCGAGAGGTTTTTCTTTCAGGTTCAGCCCTATGTATGATTTCAGTATGGCCAGCAATGGAATAATGATGGTGACCTACAAAGGATGTGCCATGGTGGTTTTTTTTCTTGCCTGAAGCCAAAAAGGACTCTGTGTGAAATGAAAGTTGGTGTCTGTGCTGGAGGAGAAGCTCCTTGGATTGGAAGGGTAAGTGGAGACACTGCTGAGAATCAGAGAAAGTGAGGAATTCCTCAACAGCCAGGTTTGTGAATCATCAGTACCCCAGGTTTGTGGAAGAAAGGAGCTGGTCATGAAGAAGTTGGGGAGAAAGGAAGTCAGATGAGGTCTGGTAACTTGTTACTTACAGGGGCAAGAGTTCACCACAGCATTCTGGATGGTTGGAGATAGCCAAGGATGGGCAGGCTATGGCCATCAGAGAGAAGAGGATAGGAAGGAGTTCCACACAGTTGGAATTTTCCAATCAATACCAGGCCCTCATGATCCAGCTAGTCCAAGGGAACAGAGAGATGTAAGGGACACACCTGAGGATGGCAGCTCAGCCCAACCTGTAAACTTTCCCACAAAGAGTTCTCCAGGCATCTGAGGAAGACAGATGATCCTTGTTGGGGATTCATCATTCAGAAGAACTGAAAGAATATACTGCAAAGGACAGGGAGACAATGTGACAGTGTGTTGCCTTCCTGGAGACATGAGACATCACTTACTCCTGGGGGCATTCTGTGCAAAAAAATTCAAAATTCTGTGCAAAATATTTTAAAACTCTTCAAAATTCTGCAAATTTTATTTGTCAAAATAACACTACATAATCACACCAGTTTCAATTATTTTGGTAATTTATTTCAAAATACCTGTTAGCAAATATGTCTGTAACAATACAGACACACACAAACATTCCCCTCGGAGTTGATGCAAAATGATGAGAGGCTGGGTGAGCCCTAATGCTCCACTGTGTATAAATAATCATTGGAGCAGGGCCTGGAATCGCCGGGGAAGACAGCTGTTACACACACTACATGAGCTGATGCATAGCTCAGTGTTTGTACACAATGGAACAGCTCCAACCGGAGAAGGAGAGAGAACCCCACCCCAGAATGCTCCAGTGGCTGGGGCACTCACCTGGAAGAAGGGAGACCCACCTTCAAGTCCCTGCTCTAAATTTCTGGGGGGAAGGGAAATTAAATGCAGATCTCCCACATCCAGGGTGAGTGCTCCTACCTCTGGGCTAAAGGTTATAAGGCAGGCTCTTCCTCCTCAGTTTTGTGTGAGGAAGGTCTTAGGAGCCTAGCTCCAGGCGCGAGTTTACAGCTATGAAACCCGAGCAGAGGGAGGTGCCGAACTCCATTTGAGGGTTAGGCTATACCCCATCTTCAGCATTTCCTACTGGCTAGTTGAGGTGGCTCCCCACCCAGCATAGTGGCTTTCGTGGACCCTATTCCGAGGCACTTCTCTCTCCCCATGCATGTACAGGGACGCTGGGCACCTAATGCAGGGGGGGAGGGTTCCACTGGGTGGCAGGACACTTAAAGTGAGGTGCTGCAACACTGAACCCAGATCCCCTTTGTGGATCTAACCCTTGAGATCAGCCAAGATCCTATGAGGGCTTGGCAAGGCAACTGAAACAGTGCTCCCTGCCCTGGCCGGAGGCACAGCGTGACAGTGCACTGCTGCAAAGATTACCAAGTCCTGGTTCTTAGGGAGCATTCTGTGTGCATGTTTCTATGGCAACTAAGGAAACGCTGACACCCTGCAGAGCTGTGGTAATTCACTTTCCATTAGGGAAGCAGCGAAAATGGTTCCTTCCCCTCCTCCTATGATCTGGTGGCCATTTCAAAAGGAGCACCACCAAGGAGCCTCTCGCTCTTAGCCTAAGGCCAAATTCAAAGCTGACATAAGAAGGTGCAGCTCCAGTGAAGGTAAGGGAACTGCACTTGCTTGGATCATCAGTGATTCTGGCCCATTGTCTCTTCTAATTCCCATAGAACTTTTACACACTGAGTCTATTTCTTATTAATGCTCCTGGCCTTTGAGCTTGGTGGATGGTGGGCTCCAGTTGCTGCAGCAGTCAGCTGACCAAGCTCTGCCTCTGGCCTGGGCAGTGACTTCTGTATCAGGTGTATACATGACAGGGGTTCGATTTTATGAATTTGTCAAGGTGTGTATTACATTTTAAAGCTGAAGGCAATTGGATAAGTGCTGTAGCTGATAGAGAATGGAGTCTAATAGCATATCCCCTGCTTACGAGTCCAGGGAGCACAAGAACAGAACAGTCTAGAACAGTCTAGATCCATTCTCTTTGGAACCCCCTTTCAGGTAGTTGAAAGCACCTATCAAATCCCCCCTCATTCTTCTCTTCCGCAGACTAAACAATCCCAGTTCCCTCAGCCTCGCCTCATAAGTCATGTGTTCCAGACCCCTAATCATTTTTGTTGCCCTCCGCTGGACGTTTTCCAATTTTTCCACATCCTTCTTGTAGTGTGGGGCCCAAAACTGGACACAGTACTCCAGATGAGGCCTCACCAATGTCAAATAGAGGGGAACGATCACGTCCCTCGATCTGCTGGCAATACCCCTACTTATACATCCCAAAATGCCATTGGCCTTCTTGGCAACAAGGGCATGCTGTTGACTCATATCCAGCTTCTCGTCCACTGTCACCCCTAGGTCCTTTTCTGCAGAACTGCTGCCTAGCCATTCAGTCCCTAGTCTGTAGCGGTGCATGGGATTCTTCCTTCCTAAGTGCAGGATTCTGCACTTATCCTTGCTGAACCTCATCAGATTTCTTTTGGCCCAATCCTCCAATTTGTCTAGGTCCCTCTGTATCCTATCCATACCCTCCAGCATATCTACTTCTCCTCCCAGTTTAGTGTCATCTGCAAACTTGCTGAGGGTGCAATCCACACCATCCTCCAGATCATTAATGAAAATATTGAACAGAACCGGCCCAAGGACCAACCCTTGGGGCACTCCACTTGATACTGGCTGCCAACTAGACATGGAGCCATTGACCACTACCCGTTGAGCCCGACGATCTAGCCAGCTTTCTCTCCACCTTATAGTCCATTCATCCAGCCCATACTTCTTTAACTTGCTGACAAGAATACTGTGGGAGACCATATCAAAAGCTTTCCTAAAGTCAAGGAACAACACGTTCACTGCTTTCCCCACATCCACAGAGCCAATTATCGCGTCATAGAAGCCAATTAGATTAGTCAGGCATGACTTGCCCTTGGTGAATCCACGCTGACTGTTCCTGATTATTTTCCTCTCCTCTAAGTGCTTCAGAATTGATTCCTTGAGGACCTGCTCCATGATTTTTCCAGGGACTGAGGTGAGGCTGACTGGCCTGTAGTTCCCCAGATCCTCCTTCTTCCCTTTTTTAAAGATGGGCACTACATTAGCCTTTTTCCAGTCGTCTGGGACCTCCCCTCGCCATGAGTTTTCAAAGATAATGGCCAATGGCTCTGCAATCACATCCACCAACTCCTTTAGCACTCTTGGATGCAGCGCATCCGGTCCCATGGACTTGTGCTCGTCCAGCTTTTCTAAATAGTCCCGAATCACTTCTTTCTCCACAGAGGGCTGGTCACCTCCTCCCCATGCTGTGCTGCCCAGTGGAGTAGTCTGGGAGCTGACCCTGTTCGTGAAGACAGAGGCAAAAAAGCATTGAGTACATTAGCTTTTTCCACATCCTCTGTCACTAGGTTGCCTCCCTCATTCAGTAAGGGGCCCACACTTTCCCTGACCTTCTTCTTGTTGCTAACATACCTGAAGAAACCCTTCTTGTTACTCTTAATATCTCTTGCTAGCTGCAACTCCAGGTGTGATTTGGCCTTCCTGATTTCACTCCTGCATGCCCAAGCAATATTTTTATACTCTTCCCTCGTCATATGTCCAACCTTCCACTTCTTGTAAGCTTCTTTTTTGTGTTTAAGATCAGCAAGGATTTCACTGTTAAGCCAAGCTGGTCACCTGCCATATTTGCTAGTCTTTCTACACATCGGGATAGTTTGTCCCTGTAATCTCAGTAAGGATTCTTTAAAATACAGCCAGCTCTCCTGGACTCCTTTCCCCCTCATGTTATTCTTCCAGGGGATCCTGCCCATCAGTTCCCTGAGGGAGTCAAAGTCAGCTTTTCTGAAGTCCAGGGTCTGTATTCTGCTGTTTTCGTTTCTTCCTTGTGTCAGGATCCTGAACTCGACCATCTCATGATCACTGCCTCCCAGGTTCGCATCCACTTTTGCTTCCCCTACTAATTCTTCCCCATTTGTGAGCAACAGGTCAAGAAGAGCTCTGTCCCTAGAATGTGTTTAGACTATAAAAATGCTTGTAGGATGCTGCACGTATTGATCTCACATATAACCTCTATAGCCCAGGGTATAAAGGTATATGGAGTGTTTGCAATGTAACCCTCTGTAATTGTGTAACTCACCAAACAGGAAAAGAAGCATTAATTAGCGTAAAATGCTCATCATGCATAAAAGATGGCCCATTGAAAGCAAATGAGATATCGTGTAGCATCAAAGGACAGAAACTTTGTTGATTGCATTCCTAACTCCCTCCAGGAAGGTCAGATCTACACGTGAACTCATCCTACCAGTTTTGGACTCTGGAGAGGAGGGGATAAAATCCATGACAAGGAGAAACTGAATTGCTGACAGATTACTACTTCTATCACCTTTTGAAACCATAGACTGAACTCACCTGTGTGTATATGTTGCCTGCGTTAACCAGTAACTCTCTTATTTTCTAGTTAATAAACCTTTAGTTAGTTTGTTACAGGATTGGCTAAAAGCGTTGTATTTGATTTGAGATTTAAGGTACAAATTGACCAGGGGTAAGTGACTGGTCTCTTGGGACTGGAAGCAAACTGAATATTTTGTGATTTTTTTTGGTGTAAGTGACTGTTTACCACATATTCCAGCTTGCCTGGGCTGGAAGATAGACTGGAGCGTGCAAGGGGACTGTCTGTGACTCCACTGTAAGACTATTGTAGTACTTTGGGAGCTCACATTTGTTACTGATTTGGTGAAATCTAATTAGAGAACATACCACCAGTTTGGGTTGTCCGCCCTGGTTTTTGACAATCTGCCTTGAGGTTGGCACTCTTGGTCCAGAGCCACTCCAGACCACGTGCCAGTTGATACTGTAGATTTTCAAATCATTAGGCATATCACGCGGCGGCATCCGCTTTGCGTTTGTTTGGTTTTTTGTTTAGTGTTCTTATATGAGATTTTTAGTAATTTTAAGATAATTTTAAGTTTTTAAGAAAAAACTAAAGAAATTCCCAGGCAAAAAGTTTTGACAGTAGATCTCAGTAGTTTAAGATTAAAAAACATTGTAGGAATGTTGTAATTATCCCAAAATGAAGCAATGTAAACCCAGGAGAGTCAGAGATAAGATTACTTGAAAAAGAAAACCAAATGTTAAGGGAGAAATGAACAGTTTGGGCATCCAAACAACCTTATGTCTGCCCTAGAGTGCTACCATGGGGGGAAATGTGTCTTTAAAAAGTAGTGCAATCAAATGTGGGAGAACAAATACTAAAATGCTTTCATTAAACATACTTTAAGAAAAAATACCTGGCATGACTCTAGGGCAGTGCTAAGGTCATTGGACGGCCTTGACCACTCTTTCTTACCTTAACATGTTTGGATTTCTTTTTAGTGTAACCTTAACTTTGAGTTTCCTAGGTTTATAATGCTTCCTTTTGGGATGATTAAAACATCTCCGCAGGTTTTTTCTTTTTTGTCTTTACACCCTCAATTGTAATTCGAGGGTGATCAGATAGCAAGTGTGAATAATTGGGGACAGGAGTGTGTGTGGGGGGGAGTGGGAAGGAGTAATAGGAGCCTATATAAAACAAAACCCTGAATATCAGGACTGCCCCAATAATATTGGGACGAAGGGTTTAGTCACCAGGAAATACTGCTGGGAGCAGGTGCTACTCTTTAGCAAAAAGGGCAGATTCCAGTCACAATGGATACTCAGATTGGTAGCTCAGATCATCCTACACTGAACAGGGATCGTCACTGGGATGCTATTTTTGTAATGTAAGACAATGCCAAGTGGGTGTGAAGCACTACCGAATCAGAATGGTGGGATTTGACATCCACTCGTGTAGTCCTGGTTAGCAGCAGGGGAAAATCTGGTCTGCTGAGTTAGGCCCATAGGGAAGAGCCAAGAGGTGTGAAATATCAGCAGGGCAGTATATTGGACCCACTCTGTCTCAGTGTAAATGACCACATGAGGCACAGGGCAATAGGGAATCTGTGCTTGGGATGTGCTGTTTCAGGGGCAGCCCAGCTTTCCCCTCACCCATGGGCTAGGCTGTGAATGTGCCACTCAGAAGAGTTTGGTAAAGCCTCAGACATGGGACAGGTGAAAGGTTACAAATGCAGCAGGAGGAATGATGGGAGGGAGCGACAAAGAGATGCAAGGCCCTGTGCGATGAGTGTGAAACCAGCCGTGGGATGCAGAGTGAGCCCAGGATAGGAGAGGAAGGACTTGTTTATACCTCAGTGGTTTTCCAGATGGCAAATGAGCAAAACCCAGAGATAAATAAGCCGGTCTGAGAGCTCCAGTTCTCTGCGGGTCCCAGACCCTTCAGGGAGCACTGTGCTAAGCAATTATACCAGCCAAGGATGCTTTTTACAGTAGCACCAAACCCAGTGCAGGGCAGTGGAGGAGTGTTGGGAACTCATTGCCTGCCATTCATGATGGCTGCTGGATATCTGTGAAATTATGTGATTTCCCCCTTCCTCCTCCCGCGCCTACCCTCCCTCTTCACACATAATCCTGCAGCTGTTTGAACAGTCTCGCAGTTTAAGTGATGCCACTGCAGAGATTTAAATTACAAAGCTCCCAGCTGCAACAATTCCCTCCAACCTTCCCCACAGGGCCAAGCAATGGCTCCTTAGGAGGCAGTTCCCAATCTTCCTTTTATTTCATTTCCTAGCAGCAAGAAAAGGGAAGAAAAATGTTCTGTCGATAGGTGCTGGAACTAAGGGTTCTGGGGGAGCTGCCACACCCCCTGGCTGGAAGTTTCCATTATATACGGGGTTTACATTTTGGTTCAATGGCTCTCTGGACCCCCCACTATAGAAATTATTGTTCCAGCACCCCTGGTTCTGACCATTGTGCTCTGGCTGCTTTGAGCTGCTTTGCTGTACCCGTGAGTTTATTCTTAAATTTTTTCAATGATTTACAGTTGATACTGCATAACTTCAAACCATTAGACATAGTCACATGGCAGCACTCCCTTGGGTTTTTTGTTTCACATTTTAAATAATTTTAAGAAACCAAAGAAATTCCCATCTTTGCTAAGGTTGAGAGTTTGTGTCAGTAATTTAAAGGTAAAAAACATTACAGGGATTTTGTAATTATATCCAAGCCAAACATTACAAACCCAGGAAACTGAAAGTTAAGGTTACATTCAAAAGAAATTCAAACATGTGAAGGTAAGAAAAGCACAGTAAGGCACCCATACAAACTTATCTTTCTCTTGCCATGATGCCATGGGGGGTGGGGGGGGATGAAAAAATGTCTGTTGTGTCTTTAAAAATCAGTTTAATGTAATCTGGGATTACAAATACTGACATACCTTAATCATAATCACGGGGTTATTGCGTGATGTCACTCCAGGCCAGAGTTAAGCTTGTCTGGGTTCATTAGCCATGTTGCGCCCAGTCTATGACCCCTGGAAGGTCCAGTGTTAAGGGAGTTTGAGTCTGCACTGTGTGAGGAGCATTACATGTGAAAGCTCTGCAATAGGGTCAGCTTGGGATCTACAGTTCAATGAATTCAAGACCTTTTCAGAATACTTGAGCTGAAAGGCACGTATGAGTAATACAGAAATCTTCTTTTCCTCTAGAGCATTGAAAGATATGCTCTCTCATTCTTAAACTCAAATGACCTTCCTTCCATCTCTTTATTTGTCACTGGCAAGAATAAAGCTGTTACAAATAAAGAAACATATTCTCATTTACTGGGCCAGGAAATTTAACTACTTTCATCATGTCCAAGATTACTATGAAAGCTGGTTAACCTTGATAGAGGACACTAATTCAATCACAAACCAGAAATTCCACTGTGGAGGATTTTTACAGTTATGCATTTGCTTGATGACTGTTTTACTCTGGGATTCCATTGAGGATTTAGGAGGGGACAATTATCCTGCACTGATAAAGAATAAAATAGGAAACAACCCCCATTCGCCAAGAAAATTTGGAAGTGAAACTTGATCCTGCTGAAATGAGCTTGATTCCATCAGTGCCTGCCAGTAAAAGAAGCATCTATATCAATGCTCAAAGAGTTTGTCTGTCTATTCCAAGAAATATGTTGTATTTTGCATAAGTATCTTTTTAACAGTTTTGGTGGCACTTGTTATTCTTTAAGGCAAAACTGTTGAGCAGTCTGGTAAGCTGTTGATACAGTTCCAGTCAAGGATTGGCAAGGTAACCAGGGAACCGAGGAAAGCTAACGTTCCAATAAGAAGGAAGACCCTGTACTTTATTTGCATCTTGATGGCTATGGTTAAGAAACTAAAAACAGAAGTTCCTCCTAGTATAATAAACACACCACCTTCCCTAAGAAACCAGATTGTGTAGGGCAGGCTTGGAGTTTTCTATCCAGACATAAGAATGTTCACTTTGTAAACTAGACCAGTTAGCAAATCACAGAGAGTTAGACTGCTGATAAAAAGAAAGTACATGGTTGTGAAATCTGTTATTTTTCCATAGGGCAAAAAATACGATCAAGTTCTCTAAGGCTATGAAAGTGCATATGATTAAAAAGACATTTGTTAAGTCTCTGGGATCAGTTGGCTTTTCTCTTAGAATAATTTTTCCTATATAATTATAATGTAGCACTCTGAGAGAATCAGCCTCTTCATTTCCTTGTGGGATGAAGTGAGGCACTTCCATCTTTAAGCCACAGTTCCACTCGAAGAGCTCATCTTCTTTTATACAATGGTTGTCCAATCCTTGCTGAGCCAATAGTTTTGGGCCAACACTTCAAAAGTCCATTGGCTTCCCTTCCTAGGTAAGGAGAAAACGTCTGTCTGTGGCATGGTGAGATGGTGGGAGGAAGGTTGTTGTCAAAAGTGAAGTAGGTGCACACTTAGCCCTAGTCTACACTAGGACTTTAGGTTGAATTTAGCAGCGTTAAATCGATGTAAACCTGCACCGGTCCACACGATGAAGCCCTTTTTTTCGACTTAAAGGGCTCTTAAAATCAATTTCCTTACTCCACCCCTGACAAGTGGATTAGCGCTTAAATCGGCCTTGCCGGGTCAAATTTGGGGTACTGTGGACACAATTTGACGGTATTGGCCTCCGGGAGCTATCCCAGAGTGCTCCATTGTGACCGCTCTGGACAGCACTCTCAACTCAGATGCACTGGCCAGGTAGACAGGAAAAGAACCGTGAACTTTTGAATCTCATTTCCTGTTTGGCCAGCGTGGCAAGCTGCAGGTGACCATGCAGAGCTCATCAGCAGAGGTGACCATGATGGAGTCCCAGAATCGCAAACGAGCTCCAGCATGGACTGAACAGGAGGTATGGGATCTGATCACTGTGTGGGGAGAGGAATCCGTGCTATCAGAACTACGTTCCAGTTTTCAAAATGCCAAAACCTTTGTCAAAATCTCCCAGGGCATGAAGGACAGAGGCCATAACAGGGACCCGAAGCAGTGCCGCGTGAAACTTAAGGAACTGAGGCAAGCCTACCAGAAAACCAGAGAGGCGAACGGCCGCTCCAGGTCAGAGCCCCAAACATGCCGCTTCTATGATGAACTGCATGCCATTTTAAGGGGTTCAGCCACCACTACCCCAGCCGTGTTGTTTGACTCCTTCAATGGAGATGAAGGCAACACGGAAGCAGGTTTTGGGGACGAAGAAGATGATGAGGAGGAGGAGGTTGTAGATAGCTCACAGCAAGCAAGCGGAGAAACCGGTTTTCCCGACAGCCAAGAACTATTTTTCACCCTGGACCTGGAGCCAGTACCCCCCGAACCCACCCAACGCTGCCTCCTGGACCCGGCAGGCGAAGAAGGGACCTCCGGTGAGTGTACCTTTTAAAATACTATACACTGTTTAAAAGCAAGCATGTGAAAGGATTAATTTGCCCTGGCATTCGCGGCTCTCCTGGATGTACTCCCAAAGCCTTTGCAAAAGGTTTCTGGGGAGGCAGCCTTATTGCGTCCTCCATGGTAGGACACTTTATCACTCCAGGCCAGTAACACATACTTGGGAATCATTGTACAACAAAGCATTGCAGTGTAAGTTTGCTGGCGTTCAAACAACATCTGTTCTTTATCTCTCTGTGTTATCCTCAGGAGAGTGAGATATCATTCATGGTCACCTGGTTGAAATAGGGTGCTTTTCTTTAGGGGACACTCAGAGGTGCCCGCTCCTGCTGGGCTGTTTGCCTGTGGCTGAACAGAAATATTCCCCGCTGTTAGCCACGGGGAGGGGGGAGAGTTGAGGGGTAGCCACACAGTGGGGGGAGGCAAAATGCGACCTTGTAACAAAAGCACATGTGCTATGTATGTAATGTTAATAGCAAGGTTTACCCTGAAAGAGTGTAGCCACTGTTTTATAAAATGTGTCTTTTTAAATGCCGCTGTCCCTTTTTTTTTCTCCACCAGCTTTTTTTTTCTCAATGTTCAGAGGATCTTCTCCTTCCCAGACGCTAGTGAAGATTAGAAAGAAAAAAAAATGCACTTGTGATGAAATGTTCTCTGAGCTCATGCTGTCCTCCCACACTGACAGAGCACAGACGAATGCGTGGAGGCAAATAATGTCAGAGTGCAGGAAAGCACAAAATGACTGGGAGGAGAGGCGGCGGGCTGAAGAGAGTAAGTGGCGGGCTGAAGAGAGTAAGTGGTGGGCTGAAGACAGGGCTGAAGCTCAAATGTGGCGGCAGCGTGATGAGAGAAGGCAGGATTCAATGCTGAGGCTGCTGGAGGATCAAACCAGTATGCTCCAGTGTGTGGGTGAGCTGCAGCAAAGGCAGCTGGAGCAGAGACTGCCACTACAGCCCCTGTGTAACTACCGCCCTCCTCCTCAAGTTCCATAGCCTCCACACCCAGACGCCCAAGAACGCGGTGGGGGGGCCTCCGGCCAACCAGCCACTCCACCACAGAGGATTGCCCAAAAAACAGAAGGCTGGCATTCAATAAATTTTAAAGTTGTAAACTTTTAAAGTGCTGTGTGGCATTTTCCTTCCCTCCTCCACCACCCCTCCCGGTGCTTCTCTCCTACACCATCCCTCCCAGGCTACTTGGCAGTTATCCTCCTATTTGTGTGATGAATGAATAAAGAATGCATGAATGTGAAGCAACAATGACTTTATTGCCTCTGCAAGTGGTGATCGAAGGGAGGAGGGGAGGGTGGTTACCTTACAGGGAAGTAGAGTGAACCAAGGGGGGGGGGTTTCATCAAGGAGAAACAAACAGAACTTTCACACCCGTAGCCTGGCCAGTCATGAAACTGGTTTTCAAAGCTTCTCTGATGCATACCGCGCCCTCCTGTGCTCTTCTAACCGCCCTGGTGTCTGGCTGCGCGTAAACAGCAGCCGGGCGATTTGCCTCAACCTCCCACCCCACCATAAACGTCTCCCCCTTACTCTCAGAGATATTGTGGAGCGCCCAGCAAGCAGTAATAACAGTGGGAATATTGGTTTCACGGAGGTCTAAGCGAGTCAGTAAACTGCACCAGTACGCCTTTAAATGTCCAAATGCACTTGCTCAGCCTGTAGTTGAACAGCTCCCGACTACTGTCCAGGCTGCCTGTGTACGGGCTTCATGAGCCATGGCATTAAGGGGTAGGCTGGGTCCCCAAGGATAACTTTAGGCATTTCAACATCCCCTACGGTTATTTTCTGGTCTGGGAATAAAGCCCTTCCTGCAGCTTTTGAAACAGACCAGAGTTCCTGAAGATGTGAGTGTCATGTACCTTTCCCAGCCATCCCAGGTTGATGTTGGTGAAATGTCCCTTGTGATCCACCAGAGCTTGCAACACTATTGAAAAGTACCCCTTGCGGTTTATTTACTCGGCGGCTTGGTGCTCCGGTGCCAAGATAGGGATATGGGTTCCGTCTATGGCCCCACCACAGTTAGGGAATCCCATTGCAGCAAAGTCATCCACTATGACCTGCACATTTCCCAGGGTCACTACCCTTGATATCAGCAGATCTTTGATTGCGTGGGCTACTTGCATCACAGCAGCCCCCACAGTAGATTTGCCCACTCCAAATTGATTCCCGACTGACCGGTAGCTGTCTGGCATTGCAAGCTTCCACAGGGCTATCGCCACTCGCTTCTCAACTGTGAGGGCTGCTCTCATCTTGGTATTCTTGCGCTTCAGGGCAGGGGAAAGCAAGTCACAAAGTTGCGTGAAAGTGCCCTTACGCATGCGAATGTTTCGCAGCCACTGGGAATCGTCGCAGACCTGCAACACTATGCGGTCCCACCAGTCTGTGCTTGTTTCCCAAGCCCAGAATCGGCGTTCCACAGCATGAACCTGCCCCATTAGCACCATGATGCATGCATTGGCAGGGCCCATGCTTTGAGAGAAATCTGTGTCCATGTCCTGATCACTCACGTGACCACGCTGACGTCGCCTCTTCACCCGGTATCGCTCTGCCAGGTTCTGGTGCTACATATACTGCTGGACAATGCGTGTGGTGTTTAATGTGGTCCTAATTGCCAAAGTGAGCAGAGCGGCCTCCATGCTTGCCTTGGTATGGCATCCGCACAGAAAAAAGGCGCGGAACGATTGTCTGCCGTTGCTCTGACGGAGGGAGGGGCGACTGACGACACGGCTTACAGGGTTGGCTTCAGGGAATTAAAATCAACAAAAGGGGTGGCTTTACATCAAGGAGTATTTCAGGCAGGACTTCACGGAGGGTTCCAATAAGAAATGGTGCACCTAAGTAATTGTTCTTATTGGAACAAGCAGGTTGGTCTGGCCTCTGATTGATACATGGCTAGATTTAACTCGCTGCACCTTCTCTGTGAGTGACTGCAGTGTGACCTAGAGGAATGAGTCCCCTAGATGTGGGAGGGAGGGGAAGCAAATGAGTACAAAACAAATCTGGTCTATTTCTTGTTTTGATCCACTCCATCTATCTTTTACATCTTTGGATGGCAGCAGATGGTGCAGAAGGACTGCATGCCATCCTCATCTCTTGCCTGCCTGGCAGAAGATGGTACAGTAGGACTGCTAGCAATCCGTATTGCCTGTCTGCTCACCATAAGATGGTTCAATAGGACTGACTGCAGGACTAAAGAGAATGACCTGGTCAAGTCACTTCTAATGTAGTCCCTGCACCCATGTCTGCCCAGGCGCTCCTGGCCAACGTGGCCAGGAGCACCTCGGACATGACGATGACGGCTACCAGTCCTACTGCACCGTCTGCTGCCACAAGGTAAGGGGTTGCTGCTGCTGTGTAGCAATGCAGTACCACGTCTGCCAGCACCCAGGAGACATACGGTGATGGTTATCTGAGCGGGCTCCATGCTTGCCGTGGTATGGCGTCCGCACAGGTAACTCAAGAAAAAAGGCGCAAAACGACTGTCTGCTGCTGCTTTCATGGAGGAAGGGAGGGAACAGGGGCCTGACGATATGTACCCAGAACCCAGAATTCCAATGGGCAGCGGAGACTGCGGGAACTGTGGGATAGCTACCCACAGTACAACACTTCAGAAGTCGACGCTTGCCTCAGTACTGTGGAAGCGCTCCGCCAAGTTAATGCACTTAATGCGCTTAGAGCATTTTCTGCGGGGACACACACACTCAAATATATAAAAACAATTTCTAAAAAACCGACTTCTATAAATTCGACCTAATTTCGTAGTGTAGACATACCCTTAGTTTTGTATTATTTTATATCTTATACTTGCTGTTAGGTTACCATTTGTCAACATCAAAAGGCATATGAATGGCCTGTTCTTCTGACAAGGGCCCCTGTATGATTGTATATGTCTGTGTTAGGAGTATAAGCAGCAGGGCATCTGGGCCATCACAAATAACCCTGAACCACACAATTCCCCCACCCTTTTCTTCATATCTGCTCTGAAATCATGCCCTTTTCCACTTCAGCTGGGCCTTTTAATTCCCCCCCACACCCTCACCCGCTGCATTTGGGTGTTAGTCATCATAACACCTCCGTTTTCAGTGATTTCTCAGATCTCTGATCTACTGTTTTGTAATATTCAATGCTGCAAAGAATCTACGGTTACAGCTTATATAAAAGTGTTATACAAAATAGTAGAATAATTGTTTAGGGCCCCTTGAATATGGTGATAAAAAAAAAACATACTTGTTTCTTTGCAAGTACTGCTACAAAATATCTCCAAGCATGTAATCAATCCCCCAATGTTTTTGTTAATCTTTTTTATATATTATTTCTGATAGTCCATTGAATAGGGGAAATAATGCCTCAAAGTGTGGAAGTGTTTCCATGTGCTTGCACACGCTAAAGCATGACAACTACCAATGAATGGCTACCTACAAAACTGATTCACTAAAAATGATTTCAGTCAGTTATTGCTATTCCCCTAAAATGCAACTCTCTTCTCCCCATGTCCTGGCAGACGTGTTACGTTTCAAAAGTTTGTTTTTAAAAACATTATTTCATATGATTAAAAATGGTATGTTTAGCAAAAGCACAGGGAAGATAATAGTTTTAAAATAATAATAATTAAAAAAAAGCCAAGAAAGGAGAGGGAGGGAATGCAGTGGGAGGTGGAATTCAGGCTGTTTCTTTAGATCACTGTGTCAGAGGCGACTGCCTTATCTTTGAACTTCATCCACTCACAAATCTAGGGCTTTTTTCTTTAAAAAAAAATATTTTTTATTGTAGAAACCATCAATTGTGGGTTGTATATTCTGCCCTGGATTTTAAAGCTTTCTTTACAGAAGATAAGTCTTTAGAGCAGTTTTTGTTTGTATTTTTTTGTATTCTGGTCAATTCATTTAGGCAGAACTTTAAAAAGCAAACTAACAATTTTTTAAAGAGCTCCTTTAAACCTTTAAAAAGCTATGACATGTCTTGTTACATTTTATTTTTTTATTGTAAAACCCTTCTTATATGAGGGTTTTGTAGAATATTGCTCAGAACCTATGTCCACACAATTGACATTCCTGTAAACTATTTTACACGTTTTTTTCTTACTATGTAAGTCATTAAACAAAAAATTTACTATAATTTAAATTGTGTCAAAGGAATGATAATTATTTAGTTATAGAAATTAAGTAAACGTAGCAGTTTCCTGTTCTTGGCATCTCTTTAAGGTGTAGAAAGATGCTTACGTTACTTTTAAAATTTGTGACAGTATAGATTTTAGTTATTTTGTTTCAATTCTCATTTTATTTAATTTTAATCCTGTGATTAAAAATTCTTTCACTATGAAAGATAATCATTGTTTTCAAAAGGAGCAGGTCCCTGAAAACGTATTGGAGCAATTTCCCAAAGGAACCATTTGCGCACTGAATCCTGTGCTGGATCTCACTGTTGATTTTTGTGAGCTACCGCGATAGCAGAAGTGCTTGAGTATCTCGAAAATCTGTCCTTTGACGGTGATTTGTGGTGAGTCATGTGCTAGGCCTGACGCAGGCTGATAGAGCACTTTGGTCTTCTCAATATCGAGTGAGAGTCCTAGGCTTCTGTAAGCTTGTGCAAAAAAATCCAGTGTGGACTGAAACTGAAAGTCATTCTCAGTGTGGCGAGGTACCACCAGCGATGCCTCTGGAAGATTCTTCGCATCAAGTGAGAAGATTGCTGCACTAACACCAGCATCCTCACTGAAACCAATGTCACCAACATTGAAGCAATGATCCTCATGCACCAATGCTGCTGGGCTGGACATTGTGCGCGGATGCCAGACTCTTGCTTCCCAAAACAAGTCCTCTATTCTCAGCTCACCCATGGTCAGAGATCCCATGGTGGTCAAAGGAAATTCTACAATAACACACTGAAAGCGTATCTCAAGAAAACTGATGTGGACATCACAAGCTGGGAGGAGCAAGCCACTAACCAACCCCAATAGCGCCACATCCTCCATCAGCACCTTGCCCTCAAAGCTGAAAAGAGAGAGAGAAGGAAGGAAAAAGAAAGAACTTTTTTCCAGCAGGCAGCTGACCCACCTGGAAATGTCTGTACCTACTGCGGGTGGATCTGTGGTTCCAGGATCGGACGGCTGAGTCATCTCAGGACCCATATGTAAATCCGTGGTTGAGATCATACTCAAATTGTGGGATCGCTGCTGGTGATGATGATGAATAGTGGAAACTGGTATAATTGGGTATATCTTTCTGTAACGGGGTGTCCACCCCACACAAAACCTGAAAGGATTAAGCAGACTAGGTGGGCCAGTAAACACCCAAACTGCACCTGGACGAGGAGTCAAGGAGCAATGATGACAAATTAAAGAGAAAGCCCAGGTGGATAGGAACGAGAGGGGCCTGTATAAAGTCAGTAGCTAAGAGTAGAAGGGGGCTGCAGAGAGGGAGGCTGCAGTCACACTCAGGGTGACAGAAGGCAATGTAGGAAGTAGCCCAGGGATACAACAGTAAAGGCTGAGGGTTGTGCAGACCTTGACTTCTTGTTGTAGGGTCCCTGGGCTGGAAGCCAGCATAGAGGGCAGGCCTGGGTTCCCCTACCAGCAACTGGGGAAGTGGCACCATTAAGGGGCAGTGAAAGAGAAGATTGTCTGGGACAGTTGGTCTTGAGACATTTTGATGCACAAAGTTTCCCTGAAAGGGAAAAACTACAGTGGCCTGCACCGGAGGGCCAAGCCAAAAAGCAGGAGCACTTGAGTCCCGAGAGAGCAAGACAGAGTGACGGCATGTCACTGCAGAAAAAGGAGTTAGCCAGGCAGAGCTAATCCCCAGACACGGCCAGAAGGAGTTGCTCCAGCGGTGAGTAGAGCACCCCATGACACTCTCATTCCAGGCTGTCTACCATTTTTTTTAAAGACAAATGCTCAAGGAATTGTATAGAAAGAAGAAATTTTTATGCCTGGTCCAAAATTCAACAGCTGTAAGTCTAAGTGGTACATTTGAATAGATTTGTAAATAAAGCAATCTGCATGCATGCTCCTTTTCAAGGGTGGTTCATGTTTCTTCAGATAAAACCTAAACCACAGAAGAAAGTAAGGGTTTGTTTGTGGGGGTCATATGCCCACATTCTTTCCTCTGTCATTTAAACAATTAGAAAGCCTTGGCTTGGCTTTTTAATTTTTTATTGTAACACAGCTGTAAATATGGGTTGTGTATCAAGTAATACATTCCCTTTGTCTTTAATCAGTTAAAAAGCTGTGTCATTTAAAATGATAGTGCACACATTTGTAAATAGCATTTTGCTATCCATTTGTTTAAAGAAAAAAATACTGAAAATTCTCTAACTGGATTGAGACCAAAGGATGGCTCTGTCTTACAAATTCATGTTAATCCTGTCATGTTTAAATCCAACATAAAAACATGCTGATATAGGTTTATTTCTAATAAAAAAAATTATTTTGTTGCAAAAGTTACGTTTTTTTTAAAAAGCAGAAGAGATGGGGGGGGGGGAATATGTTTCTTCAGATAGGAGCAATCTTTATCTTCCTCCATTATGTAGTTCTTTCGCTTGTCATTTTTAAATGTTTATTTTTCAATCTGTAAATGTTGGCAATATTATACTGGCCCCCTAAATCTTCATTTTACAAATAATACCCTGGAAATTCATGTTACAGGATTTTTAAACGTTAATCCTGTGATTTAAAAATTCTTTTGGTAAAAAAATTACATTATTTTAATAGAAAAGAGAAGGGGGATATATTTGTTGCTCTATTCTTAAGCAAAAGGGGAAAATGGCCAGCATAAAGACTTTGCTTCGCCACAATTTACAAATGTCATTTTTATTTCACTAGACCTCTACAAAATATCCCTAAGCCCTGGGTTTTGGGGTGTGTGACAACTACAAAACAGTTATCAATGCTCTGTTTTTTCATGTTTATTTGTGAAAAAAAATTTAAAAGTTAGGCAAAAAATAGCATTCTTATCTCGGGTAAAAAGTGTTATCAGCATTTTTACATAAATTTTAGCCTTTCTTTTAAGTGTGTGTTTTGGATAAAGTGTGTGAATATGAAGTTTTGTTTTCAGTTTACCAGTGTAGTGGGTTAGCGGTGGGTCTTCCTCCTGTGGGTCAGTGGGAGGCCACTGTGCCTCACTACATCAGTGGGTGTTGCCCACAGACAGGGAACTAGCAGAATAGTAAACCTTCTGCGGCTCTGGCCTTTAGGCTCGGGCCTTTGCCAGGGCAGAGCACCAAACAGTCTCAAAGCTTCCAGCCCTCTGGTGTGCAGATTTGGCTCAGACCCCGGACACCAGCAACCTGCTCACCACACAGTGGACTCTCCCTGGCTTCCACCAGCCCAGTTATTCACTGCTGGGGAGACCATTATGGGGAGACCAGGGCTGGATGGGAAGCCAAGGTGAGACCATTGGGCTGTGAGCAGCCTGCTGGTGACAAAGGGCTGCCCAGCACAGAGGCACCCAGGGTTATAGGGCAGGTGGTGACCGAGCCCCTGAGGGTCTCAGGGATACTCCCAAGCGTCATGGAGCCTGTCTGCCATTTACTTGAACTAGGATTTGTGTAGCTGTGTTCAGTGCAGCCCTTGGTGAACAAACTCCTCTCTAGCCACTGGTTAGCTAGAGGTCAGGACACTAACCTAGGACTTGTGCGCAGAGCTGTGCTAATAGCTGGATTTTTGGTTCATTGGCAGTTCCCTAAAAAAATCAGTTTGGATTAACTCAAAACTGAAATTTTAAAAACGTCAGCGAATCAAGAAGCCAGAGGAAAGTTGTTTGGGGTCAAAGTGGTCTTTCACAGTTACCAGCGAGGACCAGGATGGGCACCTGTAGAATAAGAACATTTTCTTCACCAATTTAAATGAGAAGAGATGAAGAGCACCAAGGCAGTTTCTTGCTTGCAGTAAATGTTACATTTCCTTTCACATCCTATTCCCTGTTGGATTTGTAGCCACTTGCCCTATATTTCAGCAAATAGACTTGTTTCACTGTAAAGGTCCTAAAATGTCTGTGACATAGACAAAAGTGTGTGAGGACATACAGGGTAAATATGGTTTCATATTTCAGCTGCACCCTACTCAGAATGGAATTTGCACCTGGGTACTTGTACTGTCATCAAAAGCTAAATCATGTATGAGAACACAACGCATTTTGCAATCGAAAGGGGCTGAGGATCCTTTCTGGCATGTACCAGGCTGCTGGCAGCCTGAGCCTGAGGGAGTCCCAATGCGCAGGCTTTGCTGTTCTTTATCTACAGGATTTTATACTTTTATTATCTAAGGTGGTAGATAGCAAAGACTTCTACAAAATATTAGACACCAGCAGGTCGCATAGAACACTTCACTCCTCATCTATTGGCAAACATATTCTCAGACAGCGTCCTTGGCAGAAGTGAAACCACTTATGGTAATTAATATATATGTTACACCTGAGAAAGTTTTCACTGCCACTGTTTCTGAGGTCTTGTCAGTAGCTAGGAATGCTCCAGGTTTCATAGTTCTGACTTTTGTCATTATTCAGCCACAGCAAGGAAAAATTTTCCCCCTCTTGAACTTCTAAAAGGGGTGTGTTCAGGGCTTGTGGCTGTGACAACACCGAACTTCCCAGGTTTACCTCCACACTAAGTGTTCTAAATGTGGTGTGGAAGTGTTTATTCCATTGGCAACCCCACGTATAATTGCAAAGCTTCAGCGATAAAGTCACTACCAGCACATCCAGAATACATGACATTTATATGGTGCCTTTCACCCCTGACATTTCACACACTGCTCTTATATGCCCATGGAAATGCAGTCACTTCAGATGGGGGCAAACCCCAATGCCTACAAAAAGTGCCATGAGCTCTGAAATGTCCATGGAGAGCAAACAGGAACGTGGACCCCTCCCTGTGCTGCCCCCTGGGGCTCAACACAGAAGGCACAGCCCAAGGAAAGGGACTGCAGCCACCTCTGTGTCTCCAGATATTGGGCTGCTGCTGGGACTGAAATAGCTCCCAGCATAAGTTTGAGCAGGTTTGTTATGATAAATAGTTTCCCAATATGGGACACTATAGTATGGTTATGGACAAAACTAGGAGAACTCCACTTTCAGGAAGTGCTGGATGAGAGAGAACGGCATAGGAGGAAGAAGAAGGTTGCACTTGGCTCTGACTCTCTTTATCCTTGAGCAATTAACAAGCTCCAGCTGTCTAACTGATGGCAGCCTGTCCTAGTCAGCCCATGGGATGCTCCAAGGCCCAAATCCTTGTAGAACCATGTGCTCTGGGCTTGACTGATTCATCCTCTCCCAACCGCAATCCCACCCCTGGCATTCCCCATGTACTGGAATTGCAAGATACAGAGAAGGATCCTCACTGAGAAAGTTCTCCCTGACCTCCTGAAGCACCTCTGCTGTTCGGTGCTCAAGCATAAAAAAGAGAGAGAGACGAGAACGTGCAGCACACCAGCTTAACTGCCCCCTCCACGTGCACTGTTCTTTCTCGTCCTGAAAGTGGAGTTCTCACTGTTCTCACTGTTCCAAGACATTACCCTACCCAGAAGCACACTGTCATACTGTAACACCCATCCCACCCCCCATTGGGAAGGTATTGACCAAAATCCCTTTTGTCACATTTGAGATCACAAATCTTGGGAGACAGGCCAGTCCTTGCCTACAGACAGCCCAGCAACCTGAAGCAAATACTCACCAGCAACCACATACCACACAACAGAACCACTAACCCAGGAATCTATCCTTGCAACAAAGACCGTTGCCAACTGTGCCCACATATCTATTCAGGGGACACCATCACAGGGCCTAATAACATCAGCCACACTATCAGAGGCTCGTTCACCTGCACATCCACCAATGTGATATGTGCCAGCAATGCCCCTCTGCCATGTACATTGGTCAAACTGGACAGTCTCGACGTAAAAGAATAAATGGACACAAATCAGATGTCAAGAATTATAACATTCATAAACCAGTCAGAGAACACTTCAATCTCTCTGGTCACGCGATTACAGACATGAAAGTTGTGATATTACAACAAAAAAACTTCAAATCCAGACTCCAGCGAGAAACTGTTGAATTGGAATTCATTTGCAAATTGGATACAATTAACTTAGGCTTGAATAGAGACTGGGAGTGGCTAAGTCATTATGCAAGGTAACCTATTTCCCCTTGTTTTTTCCAACCCCCCCCCCCCCAGACGTTCTTGTTAAACCCTGGATTTGTGCTGGAAATGGCCCACCTTGATTATCATACACATTGTAAGGAGAGTGGTCACTTTAGATAAGCTATTAGCAGCAGGAGAGTGGGGTGGGAGGAGGTATTTTTTCATGCTTTGTGTGTATATAAAAAGATCTTCTACACTTTCCATAGTATGCATCCGATGAAGTGAGCTGTAGCTCACGAAAGCTTATGCTCAAATAAATTGGTTAGTCTCTAAGGTGCCACAAGTACTCCTTTTCTTTTTGCAGAATTAACCAGGAATCCCGTAACCTACTTACACACTTAAGATTCTATTATACCCCTTAACATCCATCTTATGATATTTATCTCATTATTTCCAGTCCCTGGAAAAATCATGGAGCAGGTCCTCAAAGAATCAATCTTGAAGTACTTGCATGAGAGGAAAGTGATCAGGAACAGCCAGCATAGATTCACCAAGGGAAGGTCATGCCTGACTAATCTAATCGCCTTTTATGATGAGATTACTGGTTCTGTGGATGAAGGGAAAGCAGTGGATGTATTGTTTCTTGACTTTAGCAAAGCTTTTGACACGGTCTCCCACAGTATTCTTGTCAGCAAGTTAAGGAAGTATGGGCTGGATGAATGCACTATAAGGTGGGTAGAAAGCTGGCTAGATGTTTGCGCTGAAACTGTAAACCCCCACAGTCAGGAGAGAAGCATTACCAAGTGTGAAATACTAGTTTACCACAGGAGCTGTTGTCTCCTGCCCAACAAAAGAAAGCCTATAGTAGGGTTACCATATTTGAACATTCGAAAAAGAGGACATTCCACATTGGGGTGCTGTCAGTTCCGCCCACAGTCCACCCCCACTCCTCCTACTCTCCGCCCCCACTCTGCCCCAGGTCCCTCCCCCCCCGCTCGGCCCCACCACCGCACCCCTCCTTACACCCTGGCCTGCCACTGGCTTGCTGCGTCCCTCCTCAGTTCCCCACCCACCACTCACCTCCTCCCACCTGCCACTCACCTCCTCACTCCCTTGCCAGAAACCCCCATACCCGCCCCGAGAACCCCCGCCTGCCGCTGGCTCACTGCTTGCCTCCTCACCCCCGCCCGCGCGCCCACCCGCTGCTGGCTCCCTCGCCGCTCACCTCTTCAACCCCCGCTGCCGCCGCTGGCCTTTTCACCCCTCCCCCTGCCTGCCACTGGCTCACTGCCCGCCTCCTCACCCTCCCGCTTGCCCGCAGCTGGCTCCCTCACCACTCGCCTCTTCACCACCGCCCCCCTTCCCGCCTGCCTACTCACCCCTCCTGCTGCAGGTCCCTCAGCTCCTAGGATCAGGGGCAGCCGAGGGGTCTCCACGTGCTGCGCCCGCCACAAGCACAAGCTCCATGGCTCCCACTGGCCGGGAAAAGTGCCAGTGGGAGCTGCTGGAGCCACGGAGCGGGGCTTGCAGGCGCCGGCAGCACACAGAGAGCCCTGCCCCCCCCCGACTCGACCCGACCCTAAGAGCTGGGGGGCGAGGTGGGGAGCCCCGGCGGTGCTTACCTGGGGCGGCTCCCGGGAAGCATCCAGCAGGTCCCTCTGGCTCCTCGGGTCGGGTCGGGTTGGGGGGGTGGGGCAGAGAGGGGCAGAGGGGGCGGAGGGCTCTCTGCACATTGCCAGCGCCTGCAAGCCCCACTCCACAGCTCCGGCAGCTCCCATCTAGGGTTACCATACGTCCCTATTTTCCTGGGCATTTTTAGATATTTAAAAATTCCTCCCAGATAGCGATTTAAGAACTAAAAAGCCTGACATGTCCAGGAAAATACGGACGTATGATAACCTTAGCCTATAGACTCCCAACAAACCATTGTGGAACATCAGAGGACAAAGGACTTTGTTAATTGCTCCCCCCACACCTATGAGGAGGAGATGTGAAAGCGGACTCACCCCATCAGCTTGAACTCTGGAGGAAGGGAATAAAAATCCACGACAGGAAGATACTGCATTTTCCTGCTGCTTGGACTCTGAGGGGTAAGGATTACTAAGCATAAGCAATAGATCCCCACTGCTTGGCCTGGGTTAGCTCAAAAGGACATATAGAGCTTGCTTATTATAGAAGTTTCTATTACACTTTAGAACCTAAGGGCAAGTCTACACTACAAAATTAAGTCGACTTAAGTTATGTCTACGTAGTCACCCCAGTAATGGAATCAGTTTTACACATCCACACTTTGCTCCTTGTGTCAGTGGTGCGCAGCCTCACTAGAAGCACTTGCACTGATTTAACTACCATTGTGGGACATTGTGGGATGGTTTCTGAAAGACAGCTACAGCCGATGTAAGCAATGTAGCATCAGTATTGACATCGACTAACACCTAACTACATCAATTTAAGCGTTACGAGTTACTTCCGTTGGAGCTAAATTTTAGTGTAGACCTTACAGCATAGCTGCCTTACATCAATCCAACTCTGTTGTGTAGACCAGACCGAAGACAGCAATTCGTTTGTGTGTGTGTGTTTACCTCCTTTAACCTTGTAAATAACTCTCATATCTTTTTCTTAGTTAATAAGTCTTTAGTTAATTTATTATAGAATTGGCTACTGGTATTGTCTTTGGTGTAAGATCTGAAGTGCAATTTACCTGGGGTAAGTGACTGGTCCTGTGGGATTGGGAGTAATCTGAATATTGATGTGATTTTTGATGTAAGGAACCATCTATCACAAAGGCAAGGAACTCCAGACAGCTTGACAATAGTGTCTGACAGTTTGTCTAGTTCCCAGAAGTCTGAATAGCAGTATACAATAATTAACTTGTTTGCGTGATTTGCTACAATAATTAATTTGTTTGGGTGGAAAAGTCCATTCCTAGTTTGCTCCAAGGCCTGTTGGTGAGACTGTGCTTTTTCATTGCCTCTTTTAGCTGCTTCGTCTGCATTTCTACACATTTCACAGCTGCTCACCGGGTCTCAAGTAGTCTTGGTCATGTTTGGCCAGCATAGAGCATCTCTGACTTTCTGATACAGACTTCTATTCCAAGAAAAATTCTCAAGAGAAGTTCTGTACTGAGTGATTTTGAGTATTGGACTAACTTCTCTTGGCAAAAGAGACAAGCTTTCAAGCTACACACAGCTCTTCCTGGGAAAGATACTCAGGGTGTCAGAGCTAAATACATGGTGGATCAGATTGTTTAGCATAACCCCACAAACATGCCTAGAAATTATTTATCAACAGCCAGGCACTCAGATACCACAGAAACTTGTGCTCTGAGGAGAAAGTCCTGGATACACACCTTAAGACACTTAAAGCCACCTTCACCAAACAAGGACACTACACCAGAGAAGTAGATCACATCAGGAATGGACCTCCCAAGTATCCCAAGAGAACCTGTTTCAATACCGAGCCCCTTACACCACAAGTTGTCACCTGCCACTCCACGTTGGAATCCATACAGGGTATCATTAAAGCCTTACCACCCATACTCAATGAGGACCACATCCTGAAAGAAATCTTTCCCGAACCCCCTCTTCTGGCCTTCAAAAGAAGATGGTAAAGTACAGGTAGGATCTGACAAGAAACAGTCACGTGAAAAAGGGTCCCATTAATTTACATCACATAATAGCAGACATTTAAAAAGTGACAAATGTTATAAGTGCTTATATGCAAATGCTAGAAGTCTAAATACTAAGATGGGTAAACTTGAATGCCTGGTATAAAACGAGGATATTGATGTAATAGGCATCACAGAAACTTAGTGGAACAATGATAATTAATGGGACATGGTAATACCAGAGAGTGACAGAGTGAACCAGGCCCAGAGGACCCCTGCTGGAAGCTCAGGGTCCTATCACACCCTGTCCCAAAAAGGAGCAGTAGAGCAAAGTCCTCCAAGTGGCCTAGAGAGACTGCGCAGGAGGCAGCCAATCAGGGAAAGGCTGCAGGGAGCAGCCAGTCAGATGGTTGCAGACCCATATAAAGGGAACTGCAGTTCAGAACAGAGTCAATTCCTTGTTGGAGCCAGAAGAGTGCAGTGGTGCTCCTGGCTGGCCCAAGGGAGCTGTAGTACCATGAACCGCTCAGTTGTGGCAGGGACCAGGGGAGCAAGAAGGTGCTCTTGGCTGGCTGCTGGGAATGAAGATAGAAGGGCCCTGAGGTAAGGGTGAAGACTGGGACTGTGGCCCAGGGAAACATAGCAGCATCTTGAGTGGGATGCAGCAGGTGGCTGCTATTCATAGGGTCCCTGGGCTGGGACCTGGAGTAGTGTGCGGGCCCAGGTCCCCCCCATAAGCCACTAAGGAAGTGGCCTACAATTGAACAGTGATTAAACCCCCAGAAAGGGATCTGAACAGCCAAGAGGTCCAGCTGGAGAGTTGGGGCCATGACAGAACATAAGAAACATAAGAACATAAGAATGGCCATATTGGGTCAGACCAAAGGTCCATCTAGCCCAGTATCCTGTCTTCTGACAGTGGCCAATGCCAGCTGCCCCAGAGGGAATGAACAGAACAGGTAATCATCAAGTGATCCATTCCCAGCTTCTGGCAAACAGAGGCTAGGGACACCATCCCTGCCCATCCTGGCAAATAGCCATTGATGGACCCATCCTGCATGAATTTATTTAGTTCTTTTTTGAACCCTGTTATAGTCTTAGCCTTCACAACATCCTCTGCCAAAGAGTTCCGCAGGTTGACTGTGCGTTGTGTGAAAAAATACTTCCTTTTGTTTGTTTTAAACCTGCTGCCTGTTGATTTCATTTGGTGGCCCTAGCTCTTGTGTTATGAGACACAGACCAGAATGGGCAAAGAGTCTCCTAGGAGGAAGCCCTGGGGACTTGGACCATTACCAGGGCCAGATGTGCTTAAAGATTTTGTTGTACTAATACCCCGGAAGGGTATTGAGTTGTGCTCCATACAGACTGTGTGAGACTCAGCCGGAGGCCTGAGTTGCAAGAAACTGCTGGAGAAACTGCCAGAAGGGGTCACCAGAGACTGAAAGAGGTGCAGACACACACCTGTCCAGAGGGTGCTCACAAGTGGTGGGTGCCACATGGTTACACACGGTGTAAAATATATCGGAATGACAGAATAGGTACTGCTAGTAGGGGAGTGGCACTATATGTGGAAGAAAGCACAGAGGCAAATGTAGTAAAAATCTTAAATAAACCAAACTGTACCATAAAATCTCTATGGATAGAAATTCCATGCTTGAATAATAAGAATATAGCAGTAGGGATATATTACTGACCAGGATGGTGATTGTGACTGTGAAATCTAGCAGCACTTACTAATGTCTGTCTTTGGCAACAAGTACTGAGAATACTTGTGCTTTTTCCAAGTCAGGTACTCTTCAGTTGTTAAGCATTTGTGCTTAATGCTTTACATTGTTTGGATCTACCATAGAACTTCAGAGTTTGAACACAGAAATGGGGTCAATGTTCAGTTGTAAACTTTTGAAAGAACAACTCTAATATTTTGTTCAGAGTTATGAACTTCATGGAAATGCAGGTTGTTCGTAACTCTGAACAAAATATTAGGGTTGTTCTTTCAAAAGTTTACAACTGAACATTGACTTAATACAGCTTTGAAACTTTACTATGCAGAAGACAAATGCTGCTTTCCTTTTTTTTTTTTTTAGTAGTTTACATTTAACACAATACTTTACTGTATTTGGCGGGGGGCTTTTTTGGTTTGGGTTGGGTTTTTTGTCTCTGCTGCTGCTTGATTGTGTACTTCCGGTTCCAAATCAGGTGCGTGGTTGACTGGTTAGTTCATAACTCTGGTGTTTGTAATTCTGAGGTTCTACTGTTTGTAAATGTGCAGCTTGTCTGGCTTTTCAATTGCTACCATGCTGCTTATCCAACTTGTAGGATAAAGACTTTAGTAATGATGCCTTCTTTTTCCATTTTCCTTGTTGTTGCCACTTGTGACATTGTCAAATTAAAATATAATCATGCAAATAATTTTTGCTATATTATTGCAGCAAATCTTATACAAAATATAACTCATGGCCAGAAAGGGTTAAACAGCTTGCAGGCTAACTAGCCCAAAGCCGACCTTTAAAGACACGTTAGAAATGGTAATTAGGGCCATCCTATACTATAGCTACTAATTCAGAGATCAAAAGGGAATATTAACATTTAGATGAATCTTGGGTGAAATAATATCATTGTCTATATGTCTCTTTGAAGTTTGTGATAGACCGCCTAATGGATAAATTGCCCTATGTTAATTTGTGTAACTAATTACTGGTAATGTTTAGAAAACGGAAGGCTACATCCAAAGCCTATTGTTTACCCAAGACTGCATGATCAAATGAATGCTAGAACATTGTATAAAAAGACCCTTGGGTTCTAATCCTGTTTATCTCAGATCTGCTTGATGCTTCAATGCAGGGGAAGATTAAGACACAAGACTGAGATCCCAGTGCTGACTGGTACACCCTGCATATGATATTGGACATTGGACTATAACCTATGAACTAAATTCTAAAGAAACTCTTTGCAGCTACAAAGCTCACCATCTCTGCTATGTATCTGAACCTCAAGAATTGAACTCATGTCTGTATGTATATTGATCTTTTAAGCATACTCTCTCTCTTTTCTTTTTTAATAAATTTTAGTTTAGTTCATAAGAATTGGCTGTAGCGTGTATTTGGGTAAGATCTGGAATATTCAACTACCTGGGAGGTGACGAGTCCGATCCTTTGGGATTGGTAGAACCTTTTCTTTTATATGATGAAATAAGATTTTCAGAAATCTTCATCATATATGACTTGGGTACCTGGATGAAGGCCTGAGGCTGTATTACTTTAAGGGAGCTGTGTTGTTGTTTTCTGGACAATCAGTGAGGTAATATAGAAGCTGTTTAGTGCTGGCTCAGTAAATCTAAGTGTTGAATTATCCACCCGCTTTGAGGTTTGTCTGCCCTATTCTTTGCAGTTCATCCTAATTGAGTGACCTCAGCTGGCTCCCCACGGGGACCCTGGTCACACCACTATTATTTCTTTCTGTTCCATGGATGCTCTGCAAGGCAGGTACTGCCCTGGCTGAATTGTTTTATCTATTTCCAGGTGTGATCTGCCTTGTACATATTTTATTCCTTCAAAAACACCACAGTAATATTTTAGCAGTTTTGCCACTGCAACACCACAGTACACTGTCTGCTCTGGATCTGGCTGTTTTGCTTGTATGTGTATTGTCTGAATTGTTTGTCCCAGTTTAGTGACTAGGTTCATTAATTCACTTGTTTTAGCTGAAAGGAGTGGCTTCTGTGTTGTCCGTAATACCTGAAATTTCAGCTTGTTAACCTTTCCTTGGTATTCTGCTTGTACTTTACATTGTCCTAGTGGTGTTATAATCATGCCTTTGTATAATTTCAATAAGCTTTTCCTTTGCTGCAATTTTGCTTTCTTCCCTGAGGAAATCATTGTAGCCAAGCACATTCACTGTCACCCCACCGTCTATTTGGAATTCAATGTCCTAGTTGTGTGCTACTGTAATGTCTTTGCATCTGGTGCTAGTTTGAGCTTTACAGTTAATTTATTTTTGTTGTTTGCACTGTATTAATGCCATAAACATTCAAAATTTAATCCTTTGAGTCACTGATTGCTTCCTCAATATAGTGCATTTTTTTTCATGTCTGCAAGCTCTGGCATAACAATTTCCTTTGCCACAATTGTTGCATATGACCCCATATACAGGAGATTCTCCATTGCCACAGTTTTTTCTTAACAGTATCCACAGGTCTTCCTTTGCATTTAGTTTATCTCCTCTGCTTTGTGTTTGTGCATTTGCTTTTGCACAAATTTGATGTATTTTCATGCTTTCCTGTGTTACTGGGGAAATTATCTTTGTCTGTTCCACAGCTTCACTGCATTTGGATGTGAGATTGTCCTCAGCTTTGCACGTGTCTGTAGCTCTTAGTGTGGGCTCTCTGAGCATTCTCACTCCAGCTCCTGCAACTTTTGTTGCTATTACTAATCCATACAAATTCGTTCCTCTTGTTAAGATTTGATAATTACATGAATTAGCCATTTGGGGCAGTTTGGCAATATATCCATCTGTTGTTTCTCCAGATTCTTGATCACTCTTGTTGAAAAGATACCTTTTTAATATGATGTGGAGGATGGCATGGATTGCACCCTCAGCAAGTTTGTGGATGACACTAAACTGGGAGGAATGGTAGATACGCTGGAGGGGAGGGATAGGATACAGAGGGACCTAGACAAATTAGAGGATTGGGTCAAAAGAAATCTGATGAGGTTCAAAGAGTCCTGCACTTAGGATGGAAGAATCCCATGCACCGCTACAGACTAGGGACCAAGTGGCTAGGCAGCAGTTCTGCAGAAAAGGACTAGGGGAAGGGGTGAAAGTAACTTAAAGGACTTACCGGTACATGGCCTCAACAGGAAGAGGAGAGGCCTTTACATACCTGGGCCCTTTAAATCAAGATTTAAAGGCCCAGGGGTTCCAGTTGCAGAGGCGTCTGGGAGCCCCGGGGCTTGGACGGTACTTTAAAGGGCCTGGGGCTCCCCACAGAGGCTGGAGCCCCTGGCCCTTTAAATCACCGCCGGAGCCCTGCTGCTGCTACCCCAGGGCTCCAGCAGCAGGGCTCGGGTGGTGATTTAAAGGGCCAGGGGGTCCAGCTGCTGCGGTGAGCCCTGCCCTTTAAATCACCACCGGAGCCCTGCTGCCGCTACCCTGGGGCTCCGGCAGCGGGGTTCGGGAGTCGATTTAAAGGGCCCAGGGCTCCAGCCGCTGCCCCCGGGGAAGCCGGTCTGGTCTGGCACAGCCTTACTGGCTCTTGACGGTACACTGGACCAGACCAGCTTACTTCCACCTCTACCTAGGGGTTACAGTGGACGAGAAACTGGATATGAGTCAACAGTGTGCCCTTGTTGCCAAGAAGGCCAATGGCATTTTGGGATGTATAAGTAGGGGCATTGCCAGCAGATTGAGAGATGTGATCGTTCCCCTCTATTCGACACTGGTGAGGCCTCATCTGGAGTACTGTGTCCAGTTTTGGGCCCCACGCTACAGGAAGGATGTGGAAAAATTGGAAAGAGTCCAGCGGAGGGCAACAAAAATGATTAGGGGTCTGGAACACATGACTTCTGAGGAGAGGCTGAGGGAACTGGGATTGTTTAGTCTGCGGAAGAGAAGAAGGAGGGGAGATTTGATAGGTGCTTTCTACTACCTGAAAGGGGGTTCCAAAGAGGATGGCTCTAGACTGTTCTCAGTGGTAGCAGATGACAGAACAAGGAGTAATGGTCTCAAGTTGCAGTGGGGCAGGTTTAGGTTGGATATTAGAAAAACTTTTTCACTCGGAGGGTAGTGAAACACTGGAATGCGTTACCTAGGGAGGTGGTGGAATCTCCTTCCTTAGAAGTTTTTAAGGTCAGGCTTGACAAAGCCCTGGCTGGGATGATTTAGTTGGAGATTGGTCCTGCTTTGAGCAGGGGGTGGGACTAGATGACCTCCTGAGGTCCCTTCCAACCCTGAGATTCTATGATTCTATGATTTGTGTGGAGGTGGGGGGGGTTGAAAGAGCTTTTGGAGTGCTTCTACAATTTTACATGCATCTTCCCAGCCTATTGCTGACATGTCCAGATGCCGTTGGAGTATGTGATGGCCTTTGACCCTTACAGCTAATAATGTGGCTGCTTTTTCCCCCCCTTTTTGTCCAGTTTCGTTGCAATTTTGTATTATTTTTGCTCCACTGTGAGCTAAAGAATGTCCAGTTGCTGAACACATCCCCTTGCATGTCCATCTCCCAATACACAGTAATCTGGTTTGGTGACATGACTTGTTTGGGTGGGTAGGTGCAGTGCTTAGTTTGTAATGAAATAGGTGTCAGGTCGGGGCCATCCCAAAGGGCATGCGGGGCCCGGGGCGGAAAAGACAAATCCGTCACTTCCGGGACCAATCCGTCACTTCCGAAACTGACCGTGCCAGCCAATCGCACCTGCCCGTTGGGCCCCCAAAGCACGGGGCCCAGAGTGGTTGCCCCAAATTGTCATACCCAAGGGACGGGGTTCAAGCAGTTTTTTTACTTTCATAACTGACGTGCCAGGGCTATTAACTGCCAAGCCTAGAGGTGCCGGGGCTCAAATTAAGCACTGGGTGGGAGTGTTCTTTGTGGGGGGTTCCCCAATATTCTCAGTTTCTGATTTCCTGATGACTCACTGGTGACACCATGTTTGGCATAATAAGAGAAAAATGTGACCTCCCAGTACCGGGGAAGCTGAGTGATGCTATTGGTTGGGGTAGAGAGTGAGGAGTGTAAACGTGTGAAGAAACCTTTCTTGTTACTGCAAATCCCTGCCCAGCCCTCTGCAGAGAACGACTCACCTGAAATGTAGGCTGTGAGAGTGCCCCCTGCTGTGCAAGGTTGGGAATGCAATGAAATGACCAGAAAAAAGTGTGTGTGTAAGAAAGAGAGAGAGAGATTGACCCTCTAGTTTTTAGGACAGAGTCTAGAGTGCGGAGGGTTCAGATGGTTTCTTTTTGTACCTGTGATTTGTCCTTATTGTGACTGTAATTTTTGGGTTTTGTTTTGAAGTTTTTATTGAAATAAACATGAATACAGAGATCCTGATCTTTCTGCAGTCCATATTAGACAAAGAGAAACTCACTGCTCCCTTCCCTCCTTCCTTCCCCATAATCCCTTCTTATGTGTGTTTGTGCTTTAAAACATTACAGGATCCACAGAGAGAGTCGCAGATTCCTCTCCTGGGCACCACACCTGGGTCTCCTGGCTCGAGGCTCCAGCTTTTGAAGTTGTTTTCTGGGCCCCAGCGCCTTTCATTTTCTCATCTCCAGGATCATACTCTGGGTAAACTAGCCCTTTGCAGCAACAAATGGAAACCGTGCAGGTCTGTGGGCAACAAGCTCTTGGGAACTGGCACAGGAAGCTGAAGCAAAGGCTTGAGGGGGTGTAGTGACACGATCAAACAAATTTCCCTGCAGCTCCACTGTGGGCTTCAGGCTCCAGGGTGCCCAGTGATTAATCCTCAGGCTTGCTGGGCTAGTGGAAGAGGCACATTTAGCCCCGTGGTGAAAGACCAAGCATCTGCCATTGCCCTGATGTAACCACTCAAGCCTGTTAGGAGCATGATGAGCATGGGTGTCCAACAGAGTCTGTGCTGTGTTTTGCTCTCTAGGCTTTCATACCACACCCAGCCCGATAGCCAGGGAGAGCCAGGGTAGGTCCTGGCAGTAGAAGGGGTGGGAAGTACTCAGGGCTCCAGAAGTACGCAGCCTTCCGAGGTATATGTTTATTTCACAGTGTGGGGCCTAACTAAGGAGATGTCTACATTGCAACTAAAAACCCATTGCTGGCCCGTGCCAGCTGACTAGGGTTCATGGAGGTCGGCTAAGGGGCTGTTTAACTGTAGTGTTGGCATTCAGGCTCAGGTTGGCACCCATCCTCTAGGACCCTGTGAGATGGGAGGGTCCCAGAGCCCAGGCTGCAGCCCAAGCCAGAACATCTGCACAGCAGTTAAGCAACCCCTTACCCTGAGCCCTGCGAGCCTGAGCTGGCTGGCACAGGCCAGCAGCAGGTGTCTAGCTGCAGTGTAGACATCGCACTAACCAGGGCTCAGCCCCTGAGGCTATGTGCGTCAGAGCCAGCCAATGTGGGAATTACGCGAATGAACATCCCAGGTGCGGTGCTCAAGTTGTCCAAAGCAGCTGAAAGGTGGCAAAAGCCCCGTCCAGCCTGTTCTTGAAAACGGTTTATAGAAGCGAGCGAGTGTTGGCGACAGACTGGCAGACGCTGAATATGTTGAAGTGATTAGGGCTCTCCTGGGCTCCTGATGAGGTCACTGGTTTGCACTGCAGCAAGAGCTGGCACTACTCACTCAGCAAACATTAAACAGCATTCTAAACAAACGGAGGAGCACCTATTCCGGAGCTAACTGGGGCAGAAACCGAGGATTAATGTGCCCTGAGCACAGTGCTTCATTGTGTTATGATCAAGCGTGGTCAAATATTATATTTGCTTTCAATTACTTTTATTAGTTGAGATATTCTCCATCTGCCTTTGTGTATCCTCCTTTCTGGAGTTATTGCAACACACTCACATGTATCACATAGATAGGAAAATATCCAGTCCATATACAGCATTCTTATAGATAGGCACTTTCAATGAGAGACAGACATTTACATTCAAAACTGATTCAAGAAAACCCTTTTTCATACAACACATAGTGACACTATGGAGTTCATAGTTACACAAACCCAGAGGCCAGAATCTTTGCAAGAGGGACTGGCCATTTATGTGGATTAACATGAATATGCAAAGCTATTAGTTCATGCTAACAAAAAGTGTTGTAAGAGACATGCAAGCTCATGCTTCAGCGTTAAACCAATCTCTAAGTAGTTAGGATTAGCAAAAACAACAGGAGTCCTTGTGGCACCTTAGAGACTAACAAATTTATCTGGGCATAAGCTTTTGTGGGCTAGAACCCACTTCATCAGACACATGGAGTGGAAAATACAGAGGCAGGTATAAATATACAGCATATGAAAAGATGGCAGTTGCCTTACCAAGTGGGGGGTCAGTGCAAATGAGGCAAATTCAACCAGGGTGCATGTGGCCTGTTCCCAACAGTTGACAAGAAGGTGTGAGTATCAACAGAGGCAAAATTACTTTTTGTAATGACCCAGCCACTCCCAGTCTTTATTCAGGTCTAATTTGATGGTGTCAAGTTTGCAAATTAATTCTAGCTCTGCAGTTTCTCATGGAAGTCTCAGAGTAACAGCCGTGTTAGTCTGTATTCGCAAAAAGAAAAGGAGTACTTGTGGCACCTTAGAGACTAACCAATTTATTTGAGCATGAGCTTTCGTGAGCTACAGCTCACTTCATCGGATGCATACCATGGAAACTGCAGCAGACTTTATATATACACAGAGAATATGAAACAATACCTCCTCCCACCCCACTGTCCTGCTGGTAATAGCTTATCTAAAGTGATCATCAGGTTAGGCCATTTCCAGCACAAATCCAGGTTTTCTCACCCTCCACCCCCCCACACAAATTCACTCTCCTGCTGGTGATAGAAAGTGGATGGGCTATCACCAGCAGGAGAGTGAATTTGTGTGGGGGGGTGGAGGGTGAGAAAACCTGGATTTGTGCTGGAAATGGCCTAACCTGATGATCACTTTAGATAAGCTATTACCAGCAGGACAGTGGGGTGGGAGGAGGTATTGTTTCATATTCTCTGTGTATATATAAAGTCTGCTGCAGTTTCCACGGTATGCATCCGATGAAGTGAGCTGTAGCTCATGAAAGCTCATGCTCAAATAAATTGGTTAGTCTCTAAGGTGCCACAAGTACTCCTTTTCTTCATGGAAGTCTGTTTTTGAAGTTTTTTTTGTTGAAGAATGGCCACTTTTAAGTCTGTTATTGAGTGTTCAGGGAGATTGAAGTGCTCTCCTACTGGTTTTTGAATGTTACAATTCTTGATGTCTGATTTGTGTCCATTTATTCTTTTGCATAGAGATTGTCCAGTATGGCCAATGTAGATGGCCGAGGGGCATTGCTGTCACATGATGGCATATATCACATTGGTAGATGTGCAGGTGAACGAGCCCCTGATGGTGTGGCTGATGTGGTTAGGAGAGATCTTCCATAATGAACACTGCCTGTGGAAAATGTGGGGACAGTATTGATTATAAGGTCCCCCTACAGTGCTGGCTCTCCCTAAGAGCCATGTGCCCAGTGTACAGTATGGTCCTGGAATACTGATTTCCCCTGTCCCTGCAGTTACTCATGATTTTGGGGGTCTTGTGGCTCATGTGTGCTTGCCTGGGGTCAGCCAGTTAGTGACAGGTATGAGAATAGTGGCTGTGTTTTAAATCACTGAAACAATGGTCTGTGTGTTGCAAACAATACTGCTCCTGTAAAATATTGATTTTGGCTGCACAGATATGACCTTGGGAGCCCAGCCTCCCTCTTTATCACTAGCTGAACAGCTGCGCAGAATTAGAAAGTGTCCACGAAGAACTAAAGAGGACTTTCTGCGTGATGTCATGATGCACTCCATGGCCGAAAAACAAGAATTGAAGGAGTAGCCGGGCAGCGAAAAAAGGGACTGAAAGGAGAACGCGGCGCGCCAGAACGAAGCCCCAGAGCGCTCTTGAACGTTATGGAACGCCAAGCGGACATGCTCCAAGCACTACTAGCACTGCAAACCAAGCAGCTCCATGCCTGCCCTCCCCTGCAGCCTCTGTTGCCAAACTCTTTCCCCTGTGGCCCCCAGACCCCGCCAACACACTCTTATCAACCTCCTGGCTCCAGTCTGTACCCACTACATTCCACTCCTCCCCCGTCACAGTCCAGCACTGCAGACTCCCACTGCCCTCAACACCCGTCCCTCTGCAGTTTAGCCCCGCTGAAGTACTGTACCCGCTACACTGTACTCCAAAGGGCAGTGTTGCATATGATACCTGGACATACACAAATCTTTAACTGTCCCAGGACCCCACCTCCTCCTGGGACCCTCCCTTCCCCACCCCCCACAGTGCTGATGTGTTGTTTTTTGTTTGTCTCTCTCCTCCGGTTGTTGTGTTTTAATAAAAGAATTGTGTTGGTTTGAAAGCAAACAGAGCCCTGCAAAGCAACAGACAATTTTCTTAAACCTTCATAGTGCATCATCTGCACCAGTCCCAATCACCTCCTACCATTACAAGCACTGCACTCCCGAGCATAGCAACAATTAGTGGATTTCAGCTTCAAATTGCTGCCTCAAGGCATCTCTGATCCTTCTGGCCCCATGCTGCCCCCTCTCTGATAGCCCTGATCTCTGGCTGTTCAAATTCAGCCTCCAGGTGCTGAGCCTCAGTGGTCCAGCCCTGAGTGAAGCTTTCACCCTTCCCTTCACAAATATTATGGAGAGTACAGCACACGGCAATAAGCAGAAGAATATTGTCATCAGTCAGGTGCAGCTTCCCGCTGGGCCTTTAAACAGCCAAACGCGCACACAACAGTCATTCTGCGCTTGCTCAACCTGTTATTGAACCGCTCCATGCTGCTGTCAAGGTGCCCCATGTATGGCTTCATAAGCCACAGCATTAAAGGGTAAGCATAGAATCATAGAATATCAGGGTTGGAAGGGACCTCAGGAGGTCATCTAGTCCAACCCCCTGCTCAAAGCAGGACCAATCCCCAATTAAATCATCCCAGCCAGGGCTTTGTCAAGCCTGACCTTAAAAACTTCTAAGGAAGGAGATTCTACCACCTCCCTAGGTAACGCATTCCAGTGTTTCACCACCCTCCTAGTGAAAAAGTTTTTCCTAATATCCAACCTAAACCTCCCCCACTGCAACTTGAGACCATTACTCCTTGTCCTGTCCTCTTCTACCACTGAGAATAGTCTAGAGCCTTGGGGCACTCCACTTGACACCAGCTGCCAACTAGACATGGAGCCATTGATCACTACCCGTTGAGCCGGACAATCTAGCCAACTTTCTACCCACCTTATAGTGCATTCATCCAGCCCATACTTCTTTAACTTGCTGACAAGAATACTGTGGGAGACCGTGTCGAAAGCTTTGCTAAAGTCAAGAAACAATACATCCACTGCTTTCCCTTCATCCACAGAACCAGTAATCTCATCATAGAAGGCGATTAGATTAGTCAGGCATGACCTTCCCTTGGTGAATCCATGCTGACTGTTCCTGATCACTTTCTTCTCATGTAAGTGCTTCAGGATTGATTCTTTGAGGACCTGCTCCATGATTTTTTGGGGGACTGAGGTGAGGCTGACTGGCCTGTAGTTCCCCGGATCCTCCTTCTTCCCTTTTTTAAAGATTGGCACTACATTAGTCTTTTTCCAGTCATCTGGCACTTCCCCCATTCACCACGAGTTTTCAAAGATAATGGCCAATGGCTCTGCAATCACAGCCGCCAATTCCTTTAGCACTCTCGGATGCAACGCGTCTGGCCCCATGGACTTGTGCACGTCCAGCTTTTCTAAACAGTCCCTAACCACCTCTTTCTCCACAGAGGGCTGGCCATCTACTCTCCATGCTGTGATGCCCAGCGCAGCAGTCTGGGAGCTGACCTTGTTAGTGAAGACAGAAGCAAAAAAAGCATTGAGTACAGTAGCTTTTTCCACATCCTCTGTCACTAGGTTGCCTCCCTCATTCAGTAAGGGGCCCACACTTTCCTTAGCTTTCTTCTTGTTGCCAACATACCTGAAGAAACCCTTCTTGTTACTCTTGACATCTCTTGCTAGCTGCAGCTCCAGGTGCGATTTGGCCCTCCTGATTTCATTCCTACATGCCCGAGCAATATTTTTATATTCTTCCCTGGTCATATGTCCAATCTTCCACTTCTTGTAAGCTTCTTTTTTATGTTTAAGATCCGCTAGGATTTCACCGTTAAGCCAAGCTGGTCGCCTGCCATATTTACTATTCTTTCGACACATCGGGATGGTTTGTCCCTGTAACCTCAACAGGGATTCCTTGAAATACAGCCAGCTCTCCTGGACTCCTTTCCCCTTCATGTTAGTCCCCCAGGGGATCCTACCCATCCGTTCCCTGAGGGAGTCGAAGTCTGCTTTCCTGAAGTCCAGGGTCCGTATCCTGCTGCTTACCTTTCTTCCCTGTGTCAGGATCCTGAACTCAACCAACTCATGGTCACTGCCTCCCAAATTCCAATCCACTTTTGCTTCCCCAACTAATTCTTCCTGGTTTGTGAGCAGCAGGTCAAGAAAAGCTCCCCCCCGCAGTTGGCTCCTCTAGCACTTGCACCAGGAAATTGTCCCCTACGTTTTCCAAAAACTTCCTGGATTGTCTATGCACCGCTGTATTGCTCTCCCAGCAGATATCAGCAAAATTAAAGTCACCCATGAGAACCAGAGCATGTGATCTAGTAGCTTCTGCGAGTTGCCGGAAGAAAGCCTCATCCACCTAATCCCCCTGGTCCGGTGGTCTATAGCAGACTCCCACCACTACATCACTCTTGTTGCTCACACTTCTAAACTTAATCCAGAGACACTCAGGTTTTTCTGCAGTTTCATACCGGAGCTCTGAGCAGTCATACTGCTCCCTTACATACAGTGCTACTCCCCCACCTTTTCTGCCCTGCCTGTCCTTCCTGAACAGTTTATAACCATCCATGACAGTACTCCAGTCATGTGAGTTATCCCACCAAGTCTCTGTTATTCCAATCACGTCATAATTCCTTGACATCACCAGGACCTCCAGTTCTCCCTGCTTGTTTCCAAGGCTTTGTGCATTTGTATATAAGCACTTGAGATAACCTGCTGATCGCCCCTCATTCTCAGTATGCGGCAGGAGTCCTCCCCTCACAGACGTTCCTGCCTGTGCTTCCCACCGGTATCCCGCTTTCCCACTTACCTCAGGGCTTTGGTCTCCTTCCCCCGCTGAACCTAGTTTAAAGCCCTCCTCACTAGGTTAGCCAGCCTGCTCGCAAAGATGCTCTTCCCTCTCTTCGTAAGGTGGAGCCCATCTCTGCCCAGCACTCCTCCTTCATGGAACACCATCCCATGGTCAAAGAATCCAAAGCCTTCGCTCCGACACCACCTGCGTAGCCATTCGTTGACTTCCACGATTCGACGGTCCCTACCCAGGCCTTTTCCTTCCATGGGGAGGATGGATGAGAAGACCACTTGCGCCTCAAACTCCTTTATCCTTCTTCCCGGAGCCACGTAGTCCATAGTGATCCGCTCAAGGTCATTCTTGGCAGTATCATTGGTGTCCACGTGGAGAAGCAGAAAGGGGTAGCGATCCGAGGGCTTGATGAGTCTCGGCAGCCTCTCCATCACATCGCGAATCTTAGCCCCTGGCAAGCAGCAGACTTCTCGGTTTTCCCGGTCAGGGCAGCAGATAGATGACTCAGTCCCCCGGAGGAGAGAGTCCCCGACCACCACCACCCGCCTCCTTCTCTTGGGAGTGGTGGTTGTGGAACCCCCAACCTCAGGACAGTGCATCTCATGCCTTCCAACCAGTGGAGTCTCCTTCTGCTTTCTCCCCCCAGACGTATCATCTGGTCCACTCTCCGCAATGGTACCTGTGGAGAGAACATGAAAGCGGTTAGTTACCTGTGTCCGCATTGTTGGAACCCGGACATTCCCCCTTCTTCTTCTGGAGGTCACATGTTGCCAAGCTTCTTCACTGGCCTCTTGGCTCCGCTGTGCAACCTCTCTAAATTAGAGCTTTGTGCCCGTAGAAGCATATCCTGACTTTTGTCCAGAAAATCCTCAGATTCTCGTATGCAATGCAGGGTCGTTATCTGTTGCTCCAGACCTTCAATCTTCTCTTCCAATATGGAGACCAGCTTGCACTTTGTACAGACAAAGTCGCTTCTGTCTTGTGGAAGAAAGACAAACATGGCACATCCAGTGCAGGTCACAACAGCTGAACCCCCCCCCCCCCCCTTCCATATCACCTTCCTACTATGAGCTTCCTCAGAGAAGTTGGCAAGATGTAAGCCTCACTGGGCTCACTCCAGGGCAAACTCCTGCTGTGTGCTGCTCTGCTGTTCCCCTTCAATCTTCTCTTCCAATACGGAGACCAGCTTGCACTTTGTGCAGACAAAGTCGCTTCTGTCCTGTGGAAGAAAGACAAACATGGCACATCCAGTGCAGGTCACAACAGCTGAACCCCGCCCCCCCTTCCATATCACCTTCCTACTATGAGCTTCCTCAGAGAACTTGGCAAGATGTAAGCCTCACTGGGCTCACTCCAGGTGAACTCCCAGGCAAACTCCTGCTGTGTGCTGCTCTGTTGTTCCCCCCTGCTCTGCTGTTCCCCACTGCTCAGCTGGTTCGCCACCGCTCAGCTGGTTCGCAGAGCTCTGGCTATTTTTAAACAGCCAGGCTTCCCTGAAACAAACAAACAGACAGCCCCAGACAGCAGGGTCTCCCAGGATCAAAATGGGCATTTCGACTTCCCCTACAGAGATCTTCTGGTCTGGGAAGAAAGTTCCGGCTTGCAGCTTCCTGAAGAAGGCCAGTGTTCTGAAAGATGTGTGAGTCATGCACCTTTCCGGACCAGCCTGCGTTAATGTCTGTGAAACGCTCACAGTGATCCATAAGTGCCTAGAGAATCATAGAGAAATACCCCTTCTGATTAATGTACTCGGTGGCTAGGTGGTCTGGTGCCAGAACTGGAATATAGAATCATAGAATCACAGAATCGTAGAATAACAGAGTTGGAAGGGACCTCTGGAGGCCATCTAGTCCAACCCCCTGCCCAGAGCAGGACCAATCCCAACTAAATCATCCCAGCCAGGGCTTTGTCAAGCCTGACCTTAAAAACTTCTAAGGAAGGGGATTCCACCACCTCCCTAGGTAACGCATTCCAGTGTTTCACCACCCTCCTAATGAAAAAGTTTTTCCTAATATTCAACCTAAACCTCCCCCACTGCAATATGTGTGCCATCTATCGCCCCTCTGCAGTTAGGGAAGCCTATCTGTGCAAAGCCATCCACAATGTCACGCACGTTGCCCAGAGTAACGGTCTTTTGGAGCAGGATGTGATTAATGGCCCTGCACACTTCCGTCAACTTGAGTCCAACGGTCGACTCTCCCACTCCAAACTGGTTAGCGACCGATCGGTAGCAGTCTGGAGTAGCCAGCTTCCACAGTGCAATCGCCATGTGCTTCTCCAACCACAGGGCAGCTCTCATTCTTGTGTCCTTGTGCCGCAGGGCTGGGGCGAGCTCATCACACAATCCCATGAATGTGGCTTTCCTCCTCCGAAAATTCTGAAGCCACTGCTCATCATCCCAGATGTGCATGACGATGTGATCCCACCACTCAGTGCTTGTTTCCTGAGCCCAAAAGCAGAGTTCCACTGTGGTCAGCATGTCTGTGAATGTCACAAGCAATCTCATGTCGTAGCTACTATGCGTGGCGAGATCAATGTCACACTCCTCTTGCCTTTGTAGTTTAAGGAATAACTCCACTGGCACTTGTGACGTGTTCGTGAGAGCGAGCAGCATACTGATCAGCAGTGTGGGATCCATTCCTGCAGACTGAAGAGGCAGGACACGCAGTACACAAACCATTGAAAGATGGCGCCAAATGCAGTCGGAAGCACAGGGATTGCTGGGGTGCGAAGCAATGCATCATGGGGCATTGGGACAGGACCCAGGATGCCCCACAACCCCCTCCGCCTTCCCACAACTCTTAGTGACAGAAGAAGAAGAGATGCTCTGTAGGATAGCTGCCCAGAGTGCACTGCTCCGAATACCACTGCAAGTGTGAACTCACTATTGCACAGGCAGCTGACAGGGTGAACACACAGCTGCGGTTTCCCTTCAGCGCTCTGAGAGGTGCTGTAACTGACAGCGATGTAACTCTGCCAGTGTAGACACACCCTTAGGACCACACAGCTCACCACTGCTATGCTCATTTAAATAAAAAGCCCTAGGTTGAGCTGTGACTCGTACAGAAACCCAATTCCTCAGTTATTTGTTGAATTGCAAAAGTTCTAAGCTAGTCTCAGACACTTTGCATCTTTCCCCGTTACAATAAAATCATTTTTAAAGTGAATTTTAAAAACACTGGTTTCAGAGTAGCAGCCGTGTTAATCTGTATCCACAAAAAGAACAGGAGTACTTGTGGCACCTTAGAGACTAACAAATTTATTAGAGCATAAGCTTTCGTGGGTATAGGCTTAGAGCATAAGCTTTCGTGAATAAATATGTGGACAGAGTTGGCATCGGGCTTTGTTGCAGCAAAGCCCGATGCCAACTCTGTCCACATATTTATTCGAGTGACACCATCATAGGACCTAATCACATGAGCCACGCCATCAGGGGCTCATTCACCTGCACATCTACCAATGTGATATATGCCATCATGTGCCAGCAATGCCCCTCTGCCATGTACATTGGCCAAACCGGACAGTCTCTAAGCAAAAGAATAAATGGACACAAATCTGACATTAGGAATCATAACATTCAAAAACCAGTAGGAGAACACTTCAACCTCTCTGGCCACTCAGTAAAAGATTTAAGGGTGGCAATTTTGCAACAGAAAAGCTTCAAAAACAGACTCCAAAGAGAAACTGCTGAGCTTGAATTAATATGCAAACTAGATACTGTTAACTTGGGTTTGAATAGAGACTGGGAGTGGCTGGGTCATTACACACATTGAATCTATTTCCCCATGTTAAGTATCTCACACCTTCTTGTCAAATGTCTAAATGGGCCATCTTGATTATCACTACAAAAGTTTTTTTCTCCTGCTGATAATAGCTTATCTTAACTAATTAGCCTCTTACAGTCTGTATGGCAACTTCCAACTTATCTGTATGTGTATATATATATAAATATATATATATATATATCTTCTTACTATATGTTCCATTCTATGCATCTGATGAAGTGGGCTCTAGCCCATGAAAATTTATGCTCTAATAAATTTGTTAGTCTCTAAGGTGCCACAAGTCCTCCTTTTCTTTTTTAAAAAAACAGTTTCTTACAGAATGGCCAATCCCTGGCTCTCAGGTGTTTTCTCCCTGTATGTATTTGTTCATGGGGACATTTGGGGATGTCTCTGGATCTTAGTATGCAGTGTTGTAGCAGTGTGGGTCCCAGGATATTAGAGGGACAATATGGGTGAGGTGATATCTTTTATTGGATCAATTTCTGTTGGTGAGGAAGACAAGCATTCGAGCTACACAGACCTGAAGAAGGGCTCTGTGTAAGCTCGAAACTTTGTCACTCTTGCCAACAGAAGTTGGTCCAATAAAAGATATCACCTCACCGACTTTGTCTCTGGATCCTAAGTCATTGTTCAGCAGAGCATCAGTGAGCTTTGGTTACCAGATTCCTTCTTCAGGACCTTCTCCTGCTGCAGTCACTCTGGGGACCCTTGGTGACCTGGGCTTTGTTCCCCATAGTGACAGCACTTGTGTCTCCCCCGTCCCCATCTCAGCAAGAACCGCTCCTTCTCTTATGTCCAGACTTCTGTCCTGCGATGTGCTGGTCTGCTCTAGAGACATGGCTTGTTTGTGAGGTGTTTTGCTGTTGCTCTGGTTTCCCCTTGTGTTATCAGTCCATATGCTGTAACCAGGCGACTGGGTCAGAGTCACTCCCTGTCTGATTAGGCAGCAGATATCTCATCTGACAGCGCTGTGTTTTTGCTGGTACCATGGAAACCTGTCTGCGCTTCAGTCCCTAGTAGCCTGTCCTCTTGTGGTGGCACGACACCGCATTGCAGAAACACAGAGTAACTCTCCCACCGGCGAATGCGCCTGGAAGTCCAAGCAGAGCAGGATGGTGTAAAATATCTTCTTCCACAATGCAAGTCATCTTCAAAGGCACAAACCCATTGCACACACTGCAACCAGACAGCACCACTGCAATGCAGTCACCTGTGAAAGGAGGGGAACAGCCAGGATTCTGCACAATAGTGGGGGAGAGCAGAAAGTTTGGCCAAGACACTGGGGCAGCCATCCCATGCAGAGCAGGGCGGATCTTGGTTTTTAAAGGGGTCTATGAGGGATCTTCACACAATGTGATACCAGAAAATCAATGGATCTATCTTGGGCGGGAGGAAGAAAGAAGGGCTAAGCTCAGGCATTTCATAGCAGATGCTGATGCACCTAACCCATTGCCCTCTGTCTCTCTGCAGCCTGCAATAACAAACCAGTGTGCACAGCCCAGGACACAGGAATTATCCCACATTGTAACAATGAAGTGACATTTCTTAACCATTAGGTACAGTAGAACCTCAGAGTTGTGAACACCTTGGAAATGGAGGTTGTCCGTAACTCTGAAATGTTCGGGACTCTGAACAAAACGTTCTGGGTGTTCTTTCCAAAGGAACATTGACTGAATACAGCTTCGACACTTTATTATGCAGAAGAAAAATGCTGCTTTTAACCATCTTAATTTAAATGAAAGAAGCACAGAAACAATTTCCTTATCTTGTCAAATCTTTTTTTAAACTTTCCCTTAACTTTTTTTTTAGTCGTTTACATTTAACACAGTACTGCAGTGTAATTGCTTTGGTTTTTGTTTTGTTTTTTTTTTGGTCTCGCTGCTGCCTGATTGTACTTCTGGTTCCAAATGAGGGGTGTGGTTGACTGGTCAGTTCATAACTCGGGTGTTCATAACTCTGAGGTTGTACTGTAAAAATGTTTCCTCTTTTCATTCGTGGCTGACATTTGTCTATAGCATCATCAGACTGGGAAACTTGGTAGGTAAATGGAGCGATTTGAAGGGGAACTGCAATTCCCAACACAATCTTTGTTTACTGTTAAATTAAAGTTGCTGAAAGAAAAGGAGTACTTGTGGCACCTTAGAGACTAACCAATTTATTTGAGTATAAGCTTTTGTGAGCTACAGCTCACTTCATCGGATGCATACTGTGGAAAGTATAGAAGATCTTTTTATAGACACAAAGCATGAAAAAATGGGTGTTTACCACTACAAAAGGTTTTCTCTCCCACCACCCCACTCTCCTGCTGGTAATAGCTTATCTAAAGTGATCACTCTCCTTACAATGTGTATGATAATCAAGGTGGGCCATTTCCAGCACAAATCCAGGGTTTAACAAGAACGTCTGAGGAAAGGGGCGGGGGGAGGAAAAAACAAGGGGAAATAGGTTGCCTTGCATAATGACTTAGCCACTCCCAGTCTCTATTCAAGCCTAAGTTAATTGTATCCAATTTGCAAATGAATTCCAATTCAACAGTCTCTCGCTGGAGTCTGGATTTGAAGTTTTTTTGTTGTAATATCGCAACTTTCATGTCTGTAATCGCGTGACCAGAGAGATTGAAGAGTTCTCCGACTGGTTTATGAATGTTATAATTCTTGACATCTGATTTGTGTCCATTTATTCTTTTACGTCGAGACTGTCCAGTTTGACCAATGTACATGGCAGAGGGACATTGCTGGCACATGATGGCATATATCACATTGGTGGATGTGCAGGTGAACGAGCCTCTGATAGAGAGGCTGATGTTATTAGGCCCTGTGATGGTGTCCCCTGAATAGATAAGTGGGCACAGTTGGCAACGGGCTTTGTTGCAAGGATAGGTTCCTGGGTTAGTGGCTCTGTTGTGTGGTATGTGGTTGCTGGTGAGCATTTGCTTCAGGTTGGGGGGCTGTCTCTAGGCAAGGACTGGCCTGTCTCCCAAGATTGTGAGAGTGTTGGGTCATCCTTCAGGATAGGTTGTAGATCCTTAATAATGCGTTGGAGGGGTTTTAGTTGGGGGCTGAAGGTGACGGCTAGTGGCGTTCTGTTATTTTCTTTGTTAGGCCTGTCCTGTAGTAGGTGACTTCTGGGAACTCTTCTGGCTATATCAATCTGTTTCTTCACTTCCGCAGGTGGGTATTGTAGTTGTAAGAATGCTTGATAGAGATCTTGTAAGTGTTTGTCTCTGTCTGAGGGGTTGGAGCAAATGCGGTTGTATTGCAGAGCTTGGCTGTAGACAATGGATCGTGTGGTGTGGTCAGGGTGAAAGCTGGAGGCATGTAGGTAGGAATAGTGGTCAGTAGGTTTCCGGTATAGGGTGGTGTTTATGTGACCATCGTTTATTAGCACTGTAGTGTCCAGGAAGTGGATCTCTTGTGTGGACTGGACCAGGCTGAGGTTGATGGTGGTATGCCAACATTTTTATGGCTGACTTAGAACAACGCTTCCTCAGCTCTCGTCCCCTAACGCTTCTACTCTACTTGCGCTATATTGATGACATCTTCATCATCTGGACCCATGGAAAAGAAGCCCTTGAGGAATTCCACCATGATTTCAACAATTTTCATCCCACCATCAACCTCAGCCTGGACCAGTCCACACAAGAGATCCACTTCCTGGACACTACAGTCAGACAGAGACAAACACCTACAAGATCTCTATCAAGCATTCTTACAACTACAATACCCACCTGCGGAAGTGAAGCAACCACATACCACACAACAGAACCACTAACCCAGAAACCTATCCTTGCAACAAAGCCCGTTGCCAGCTGTGCCCACATATCTATTCAGGGGACACCATAACAGGGCCTAATAACATCAGCCACTCTATCAGAGGCTCGTTCACCTGCACATCCACCAATGTGATATATGCCATCATGTGCCAGCAATGCCCCTCTGCCATGTACATTGGTCAAACTGGACAGTCTCGACGTAAAAGAATAAATGGACACAAATCAGATGTCAAGAATTATAACATTCATAAACCAGTCAGAGAACACTTCAATCTCTCTGGTCACACGATTACAGACATGAAAGTTGCGATATTACAACAAAAAAACTTCAAATCCAGACTCCAGCGAGAGACTGTACTCCTTTTCTTTTTGCGAATACAGACTAACACAGCTGTTACTCTGAAACCTAAAGTTGCTGAGTAATTCCTCCCTTAAGCAAACAGCTGTAAACTGTCATAGTTACAATCTCAAATGTGTGAGTATTGAGAAATTTACCCTTGCGATCACCAATGTCTGATTATGCCTGTTATCTCAGGATAAACGTACCCACCAAACTCTGTAAAACAGACCCTTGACGGGCCCTATTCTGAGGGGTTCTATTAGGACACCTTGCCAGCCTAGCACTGTTAATCACCAGTGAATATAACTCAGTGAATTTTCTTATCTTCTCCATGGTGTTCCCTTTTCACCGCCTTTCATTTCAGTCTTTATTGTTTTATATACTCTACAGACTTTAATATCAAGATCTCCAGGGTGGTGACCTTGTCCTTTCTGCATGTTTTGTAAGGTGCTCTGTATATCTCTGGCGCCCAGTAAATAATAAAATACAGTGAACAGTAACCACAGGAGCTGAAAGCCTGGCTGTGCTCTGCAGAGTGGCTCTGAAAGGAGCATTTTTGGGTTCAGGGGTTTTCTAATTGCCAACTGAAATGCTGTCTCTCCCTCAACCAGTAGGGAGGATGGGGACTGGGCCTGGCAGGTCCTTGCATGGGACTGAGAACCCACATGGCCTCTCCCTGTTAAATAATAATAATGAGGTGATGATGATGATGATGATGTAACTCAGGCCAGCTTTAATGTGGTGCTCTGTCCCCTCTGATGTGCCTAGTCCACAGAGAGGTTGAGGTGCCTGCCTCAGGCTTGGTTGGAATACATGGGTCTTGCAGGTCCATCAGGAGAGCCTCCTATATTAAGATCCCCAGGTTTGAACACTGCTGCTGATGACCCATGGAGTGAAGGGTAGGGGCTACATGTGAGGTGAGGATTTATGTTTCAGTCGCAAATTAACCCCTCTCCCCTGAGATCAGACACTGTTGTACACACCCATCGGGCACATCTACACTTCAAGCTGGAGATGCAATTTCCAGCACCAGGAGACATGTAGATGCTAGCTCTGATAGAGCTAGAATACAACCAATAAAAGTGTGGATGTGGTTGTGTGAGCAGTGGGAGGAGGGGCTAGACACCCTGAGTGACTCAGACAGGGTCATACGTGGGAGCCGCTAGCTCCTCCCACTGCTCATGCCATCTTGTCTGAACTCTTATTGTTAGTGCGCTAGCTTGATCAGCGCTAGTGTGGTATGTCTCTTCAAGCTGGAAATTACATCTCCTTCTCAAAGTGTAGATTCTAGGCTTTAAGGTCCAATGGGACCATCACAATCCTCTTGTCTGACCACCTGCACATCTCAGATGGCAATTCTTCACCCATCCACCTCTGCAATAACACCCATAACTCTGGCTGAGTTACTGAAGTCCTCCAATCTTGATTGAAAGACTTCAAGTTACAGAAAATCCACAATTTACTCTAGTTCAAACCAGCAAGTGACCTATGCCCCTAGCAGAGGAAGGAGAACGCCCCCCACCCCCACCTCCCCACAAGGTCTCTGCCAATCTGATCTGGAAAAATTCTTTCCCAATTCCAAATATGACAATCAGTTAGACCCTGAGCATGTGGGTGAGAGCCACCAGCCAGACACCTGGGATAGAATTCTCTGGAGTAACTCAGAGCCCTCTTCAGCTAGTGTCTATAGCCATTCGAGATATTTGCTAACAGCAATCACAGATGGGCTACAAGCCATTGTAGGCAATCTTATTGTACAATCCTCTTTATAAACTTATGAAGCTTAGTCTTGAAGCCACTTAGGTTTTGTGCCTGCACTGTTCCCCTTAGGAGGCTGTTCCAGAACTTCATTCCTCTGATGGTTAGAAACCTTCATCTAATTTCAAACCTAAACTTATTGACATACCTATTAGAATCTGACCCTTCCCCCAAAGAATCAGAAACATAGAACCAGAGGGTTAGAAGGGACCGCAAGGGACCTCTAGTCTAAGGTGCAGGATTTGTTGTGTCTAAATCATTCAAGACAGATGGCTATCCAGCCTCCTTTTGAAAACCTCCAGTGAATGAGTTTCCACAACCTCCCAAGGCATCTGTTCCATTGTCCTGCTGTTCTTACGGTTAGGAAATGCTTCCTGGGATTTAATCTGAATCTGCTCTGCTGGAATTTGAGCCCAAGGCCTCTTGTCCTACCGTATGTGGCAAGAGAACCACTTTTCTCCATCTTTTTTATGGCTGCCTTTCAAGCATTTGAAGACCATGATAATGTCCCCTCTTAATCTCCTCTTTTCCAAACTAAACATACCTAGTTCCTTCAGCCTTTGCTCATATGGTTGTATTCCATCCCTGTGATCATCTTTGTTGTTCGCCTCTGGTATTGTCACCTCTTGTGACTTGCTTGTGATGCCTCTGTTCATCAATCTAAAATCGCATTTTGCCTTTTTTTTTTTTTTTTTTTGCAACAGCATCACAGTGTTGACTCATGTTGAGGTTTTGATCCACCACAACTCCCAGATCTTAAGCAGTGCTATTTCTAGCTACTAATGCATTTGGTTTTTCTTCCCTAAGTGTAGCACCTTACATTTGTCTTTGTTGAATTTCATTTTGTTCTGTATAGCCCAGTTCTCCAATTTGTCAGGATCCGTCTGAATTTTAGCTCTATACTGCAAAATGTTGGCAACCCCCCGAGGTTTGTGCCATCTGCAACTGTGATCAGTATGCTCTCTATTCCTACATCCAGGTCATTAATAAAGATGTTAAACAACATTGGACCCAGAATAGATGCCTACGAAACCACGCTTGAGACCTCCCTCCAATCTGACATCATTCCATTAATAAAAAGAAAAGGAGTACTTGTGGCACCTTAGAGACTAACAAATTTATTTGAGCATAAGCTTTCATGAGCTACAGCTCACTTCATCAGATGCATTCAGTGGAAAATACAGTAGGGAGTTTTATATACATAGAGACCATGAAACAATGGGTGTTACCATACACACTGTAATGAGAGTGATCACTTAAGGTGAGCTAGTACCAGCAGGAGAGAGGAGGGGAAAAAAACTTTTGTATTTCCTCTTGTTTATTTCCCCCCACCCCCCACTGTTCCTCAGATGTTCTTGTCAACTGCTGGAAATGGCCCACCTTGATTATCACTACAAAAGGTTCCACCACCACCACCCCCGCTCTCCTGCTGGTAATAGCTCACCTTAAGTGATCACTCTCGTTACAGTGTATAAAAGTATAAAAGTAGTGCCCAGGCCATTTGGGATACCCAGCTATGACATGTCCATGGAGAAAGCATGTACTAAGTTATGTTAATGCTGCAGTGTTTTTTAATCATACCAACCTTCATGCATATGTATTTATTTTAGTTACAGACCACTCTTCTTTAAAGACAGACAAATGGAGACCGAATGGTTTGGGCAATCACTAAATGAAGATGAAGTATTTCACCGGACCGGTTTGGGTCTAGGTGGGTAGTGAGCAGGGTCCACCAGACCAGGTGATGATAATTACCCTTCTTTTTAGCAATTTTAGTAGAAGGTCTGAGGAATGCATGGATGATGAAGGGTAAACTATCTACTTACTCCAAAAAGGTGTTCTGCCAACAAGATTTGAGGTGCAGATCTTATCCATAACTGATTTAAGGAAAATATAACTTCACTCTCCAGGGATTCCCATCCCATGTTCCTCATCTGCACTAACTTCACTTTACAAATGTTTGAAAAACTTATGAACAATTCGCTTCCCTTCATTGCCTGACAAAAGGATTCCAATGGATATGAAACAAACATTAATAAAAATAAAAGTTTGCCATAGGTTGAGACCTCACAAACCCTGTTTCAGCTGAGAGCAAACGTCAGCAATTGACGTATCACCCCAGAAATGAGTGAGGAACTACAGAGAGTGCTGGCTTCACCTGAACCCCAGCAATTGCTGGAGAGCTCTGTTCATGACTGAAACATGACCAAATGGGGAAAGCAACAATCAAAAGGCTCATGTATGACTCTGTTCTCTGGTGGTGAAAACGTCTCAGTTTCGTGGCCACAGGAAGAACATACCTTTAGCTCAGTGTCAGCTACTGTTCCTGTCCTCTGTACTTCTTTTGCTTTCAGAGACAACAGTGGCTGGTACTAAATACTTAATGCAATTTTTCTTTCCCAATCTCATAGTTTTTATGAGTTCTTTATTGCTTATAAATCAAACCCACCTTTTTTGCTGCTTTCATTGCCCTTTGCTTGAGTTAAAATGTTACTCTAATGGCAGTTACGCCTTTGTATGTTCAGTGTTTATCTTGCTATCATTCATCATAGGACCATTCAACTTTATTATCAGCAGGGTTGGCAGCACCACCTATTGTTAAGGATGCCCAGCACTCCCCACTGTAAGACCCTGGTTTTAGTTGCTTTTTACCTTGTGAAACTTTTAACTCTTTGGGCAGAAATTTTACACGCTGGGCGACTGCTTCAGGCTGATTTTTTTTTTCTTTAATTTCAATTAAATTAAAATTCAGCCAGTTCGGAGACCAAGGCTAATGGAAAATATGCTGCTTTGCTTATGTTAAAAAAAATTCTTGGGAACTATATTTGAGAAGTGCTAGTGCCCCCTGTGTGTTGGAGCAGGACCTCGAAATTTGGCCTTTGTGTCAGGGAGGTGCCTTATGCCATTACCATGAAAAATCTTCCCAAGTCTTTAAAAATGATGGTGTGCACATGCTCAGTAGAGACTTGGTTGAGCTTCACAGCTAAAATTTCTGAACATTCTGTCTGCACTTAGCATGCTAAGGAGGAGGATCCTGGGAACTACAGGCCAGTCAGCCTCACCTCAGTCCCCAAAAAAATCATGGAGCAGGTCCTCAAAGAATCAATCCTGAAGCACTTACATGAGAGGAAAATGATCAGGAACAGCCAGCATGGATTCACCAAGGGAAGGTCATGCCTGACTAATCTAATCGCCTTTTATGATGAGATTACTGGTTCTGTGGATGAAGGGAAAGCAGTGGATGTATTGTTTCTTGACTTTAGCAAAGCTTTTGACACGGTCTCCCACAGTATTCTTGTCAGCAAGTTAAGGAAGTATGGGCTGGATGAATGCACTATAAGGTGGGTAGAAAGCTGGCTAGATTGTCGGGCTCAACGGGTAGTGTTCAATGGCTCCATGTCTAGTTGGCAGCCGGTATCAAGTGGAGTGCCCCAGGGGCCGGTTTTGTTCAATATCTTCATAAATGATCTGGAGGATGGTGTGGATTGCACTCTCAGTAAATTTGCGGATGATACTAAACTGGGAGGAGTGGTAGATACGCTGGAGGGGAGGGATAGGATACAGAAGGACCTAGACAAATTGGAGGATTGGGCCAAAAGAAATCTGATGAGGTTCAATAAGGATAAGTGCAGGGTCCTGCACTTAGGATGGAAGAATCCAATGCACCGCTACAGACTAGGGACCGAATGGCTAGGCAGCAATTCTGCGGAAAAGGACCTAGGGGTGACAGTGGACGAGAAGCTGAATATGAGTCAGCAGTGTGCCCTTGTTGCCAAGAAGGCCAATGGCATTTTGGGATGTATAAGTAGGGGCATAGCGAGCAGATCGAGGGACGTGATCGTTCCCCTCTATTCGACATTGGTGAGGCCTCATCTGGAGTACTGTGTTCAGTTTTGGGCCCCACACTACAAGAAGGATGTGGATAAATTGGAGAGAGTCCAGCGAAGGGCAACAAAAATGATTAGGGGTCTAGAACACATGACTTATGAGGAGAGGCTGAGGGAGCTGGGATTGTTTAGCCTGCAGAAGAGAAGAATGAGGGGGGATTTGGTAGCTGCTTTCAACTACCTGAAAGGGGGTTCCAAAGAGGATGGCTCTAGACTGTTCTCAATGGTAGCAGATGACAGAACGAGGAGTAATGGTCTCAAGTTGCAGTGGGGGAGGTTTAGATTGGATATTAGGAAAAACTTTTTCACTAAGAGGGTGGTGAAACACTGGAATGCGTTACCTAGGGAGGTGGTAGAATCTCCTTCCTTAGAGGTTTTTAAGGTCAGGCTTGACAAAGCCCTGGCTGGGATGATTTAACTGGGAATAGGTCCTGCTTCGAGCAGGGGGTTGGACTAGATGACCTTCAGGGGTCCCTTCCAACCCTGATATTCTATGATTCTATGATTCTATGATTCTATGCTCCAGCCCAGGGCTGAGCAGGACTAGGCTTCTGCAGGCAGTGCTGGGTTCAGGCACCAGAACTGAAAGCAGGGAGACCATCTCTCCAGTGCTGTCAATGCCCCCCGCCCCCCGACTCAGGCAATGTGGAGGAGGAAGCTGCTTGATTCAAATGCAGAGGGGGAAAGAGCTGGAATGCGGGGAGGCAAGGTAGGTTGGAACAACAAGAAAACTGGCAGGGAGGAAGGAATACATGACCAGGATGCGGGGGAGGGAAAACGGGACTGGGATTTGGGCCTGAGGCAGGGACTAGGCCTGTCTATGCAAAGAGACTGGGATGTGTGAGCCAGGCGGAGAGGCTAACAGAGGGAGTTTGCCTGGGAGTTCGCCTGGGGAGAGCCCACTGAGGCTTACAACTCCTGAAGAAGCTCATAGAAGGAAGGTAATATGGATGGTGAGCGTTCAGCTGTTGTGACCAGCACAGGATGTGCCATGTTTGTCTTTCTTCCACAGGACAGAAGTGACTTTGTCTGTACAAAGTGCAAGCTGGTCTCCATATTGGAAAAGAAGGTTCAAGGTCTGGAGAAACAAGTATCGACCCTGCGCAGGGCAAATATGGCAGGTGACCAGCTTGGCTTAACAGTGAAATCCTTGCTGATCTTAAACACGAAAAAGAAGCTTACAAGAAGTGGAAGATTGGACAAATGACCAGGGAAGAGTATAAAAATATTGCTCCGGCATGCAGGAGTGAAATCAGGAAGGCCAAATCACATCTGGAGTTGCAGCTACCAAGAGATGTTAAGAGTAACAAGAAGGGTTTCTTCAGGTGTGTTAGCAACAAGAAGAAAGTCAAGGAAAGTGTGGACCCCTCACTGAATGAGGGAGGCAACCTAGTGACAGAGGATGTAGAAAAAGCTAATGTACTCCATGCTTTTTTTGCCTCTGTCTTCACGAACAAGGTCAGCTCCCAGACTACTGCACTGGGCAGCACAGCATGGGGAGGAGGTGACCAGCCCTCTGTGGAGAAGGAAGTGGTTCGGGACTATTTGGAAAAGCTGGACAAGCACAAGTCCATGGGCTGGATGCACTGCATCCAAGAGTGCTAAAGGAGTTAGCGGATGTGATTGCAGAGCCATTGGCCATGATCTTTGAAAACTCATGGCAATCGGGGGAGGTCCCAGATGACTGGAAAAAGGCTAATGTAGTGCCCATCTTTAAAAAAGGGAAGAAGGAGGATCCGGGGAGCTACAGGCCAGTCAGCCTCACCTCAGTCCCTGGAAAAATCATGGAGCAGGTCCTCAAAGAATCAATTCTGAAGCACTTAGAGGAGAGGAAAGTGATCAGGAGCAGTCAGCATGGATTCAGCAGTGGACATGTTGTTCCTTGACTTTAGCAAAGCTTTTGACACAGTCTCCCACAGTATTCTTGCCAGCAAGTTAAAGAAGTATGGGCTGGATGAATGGACTATAAGGTGGGTAGAAAGTTGGCTAGATTGTCGGGCTCAACGGGTAGTGATCAATGGCTCCATGTCTAGTTGGCAGCCGGTATCAAGCGGAGTGCCCCAAGGGTTAGTCCTGGGGTCAGTTTTGTTCAATATCTTCATCTGGAGGATGGCGTGGATTGCACCCTCAGCAAGTCTGCAGATGACACTAAACTGGGAGGAGAGGTAGATACACTGGAGGGTAGGGATAGGATACAGAGGGGCATAGACAAATTGGAGGATTGGGCCAAAAGAAATCTGATGAGGTTCAACAAGGACAAGTGCAGAGTGCTGCACTTAGGACGGAAGAATCCAATGCACCGCTACAGACTAGGTACCGAGTGGCTTGGCAGCAGTTCTGCAGAAAAGGACCTAGGGGTTACAGTGGACGAGAAGCTGGATATGAGTCAACAGTGTGCCCTTGTTGCCAAAAAGACCAATGGCATTTTGGGATGTATAAGTATGGGCATTTCCAGCAGATCGAGGGATATTATCATTCCCCTCTATTCGACTTTGGAGAGGCCTCATCTGGAGTACTGTGTCCAGTTTTGGGCCCCACACTACAAGAAGGATGTAGAAAAATTGGAAAGCATCCAGCAGAGGGCAACAAAAATGATTAGGGGACTGGAACACATGACTTCTGAGGAGAGGCTGAGGGAACTGGGATTGTTTAGTCTGTGGAAGAGAAGAATGAGGGGGGATTTGATAGGTGCTTTCAACTACCTGAAAGGGGGTTCCAAAGAGGATGGCTCTAGACTGTTCTCAGTGGTAGCAGATGACAGAACGATAAGTAATGGTCTCAAGTTGCAGTGGGGGAGGTTTAGGTTGGATATTAGGAAAAACTTTTTCACTAGGAGGGTGATGAAGCACTGGATGAAGCGTTACCTAGGGAGGTGGTGGAATCTCCTTCCTTAGAAGTTTTTAAGGTCAGGCTTGACAAAGCCCTGGCTGGGATGATTTAGTTGGAGATTGGTCCTGCTTTGAGCAGGGGGTTGGACTAGATGACCTCCTGAGGTCCCTTCCAACCCTGATATTCTATGATTCTATGAGGCAGGGAGACTGAGAGAGCCTTAGCAAGTGGACCGGGGCTATGAGTCCAGGATGAAGAATAGGGCTGTGTGCAGGGCCACGGGGTAGGAGTGTGGGGAGAGGATTCGTAATTTTAAGGCCAGAAGGGCCTTAAAAGTCTAACCTCAGAGGAGCCTGGGACTGGATGCTGAGACAGAAACAGGATTGGGGGGAAGTAGAACCCAGTGAGTCAGGGAGAGACTAACATTGGATGAGTAGGCAGGGGGAAAGCTGGGACTAGCTGGGCAAGGAGACTGAGATATGGAGTGAGGGGAAGGAGGTAGGGGGAGGGGAAACAGATCTGACAAGGAGCCAGGAGTCAGGGGAGAACTGGGCCTGGGTAGGCAAAAAGACTGGGACAAAGATCCAGAGGGATGAGGGGTGGAGTTTGGACAGTGAACTCAGGGCGGGAGACATGGAATGGGAGCCAGTGGAGACAAGGAGCAGCCAGGGGCAAGCAATGGGCATCCAGGAGAAGGGAGACAGAAAGATCGGATGAGTAGCTGCAGGTGGGGTGGGGACACTTGGGCTGGGAGTAGAGGAGGAAGAGTGGGAGTGGGGGGGACAGGTTGGAGTATGTCAAGCTCCTGTACCAGATATGGATTGGTTACAGAGCGTGCTTATACACACCAGCTGTGTTCATCCTACAATCCTTTAATGCTCTGCCAGGTATGGCTGAGGTTCGTTTAAATAAGGTATTTTACATAATACTGTTTAGCATTTCATTGCACCTGGTAAGTTCAACATTCCTACCATTTATAATATTTACACTATCCTTGAGGTTCAGTATGGATCCGTCTGTTAAGTGTCTCTGAATTATGCTGGTTTTCTAACTGCAAGACTCGAATGTATAACAGCTTGGTCCTCTGGCTCTCCATTAGTTGCAATGACTGTCTGTGGATGGTTTGGAATCCTTGAGTGTTCTTCTTGTTCTGCATCTGTTGTCTGTAGAATTTGATCTGTTGATTGTTCTTTCTGGGGAACAAGCTGTAGATGTTGATGATTTCTATTGAACTCTCCACTGTTGGTCTCGATTACATATGAGCTGGGCAACGAATTCTTTTTCTTCACAAAGAGCTGGAGTTCCATCCATTTTCTCCATCCAGTTTGACAAGAACACAGTCACCAGGTTCTAGACCTGGCAGTTCTTTGAGTGACATCTCTTGTAAAAGTATTCATAAGCTCTTTTAGCCCGTTTATCTGATTTAGCTACTATCTTCATGTCTGGCCACTTTGGAAACAGGTTATTTTCCAAAGTTGGAACAGTAGTTCTGGGTTGACATCCCATCAAAAGATTTGCTATTGGTGTTGATCTGTAACTCAGAAGAGCAAGAAATGGATCTTCCTGCTGCAGGATTTTCTTGGCTATCGTACAGATTTCTTAGCCTCTCCATTTGCTTGTGGGTGATATGGGCTGCTAGTAATATGATCAAAATCGTATTTAATTCAAAATGACTTAAATTCTGCTGCAGTGAATTGTGGTCAGTTGTCCATCAGTAGTTGTTCTGGAATCCTGAAGTGAGCAAAAGTACACTCAAGTTTCTTGATAACACTGCAACATGCTTTTGTCTTTCAAGTACGTTATTTCTGTATAACTGGAAAAATAGTCCACTATGGTAAGGCAATGATGTCCTCTGAATTTGCATAATTCAGTTTCTTCCAAGGTCTCTCTGATAGGGGTGTTTTGTATGGTGTATGATTCAGCATTGAATCTTAAGTTGATTTGTACTGGATCTCCTTTCAAAAGTCCAGTATCATCAACTCCTCCATTAAGTTTGTCCATCTTTTTCACCAGACTCATCACAGCTGCCACACTATGACTGAGAAGGCTGTTGTTCTTTGAGCCTTTGATCACATGCTCTTGAATGCACAGCTTTTCTCCTCTTAAGTTGTTTCTGTAGTGAACTGGCCTATGCAGTCCAGAATCCCTCCAAGGCAAGTCAGAACTGCATCAGGCAAAGAGAGGTTGAAGGTGATTGCAAGACCCTTCTGAAATAACCTTGACAGCCGTTCCTGAGTCAATTTTAAAATCAATAGTTATATTCAGTTTCACTCTCCAGGCAGGCTCCATGTCATCACAAGTGATAGAACCCAGGAACAATGGCTCTTGACTATAATATGAGTCAAGTCCCTGACTGCTTTGGTTTGGCAAACAGCTGCCCATATCCTTATTTGGTGCAGTTATTACACCATGAGCCTCTGGTTGAACATATATCATCTCTTGGGATATAACTTTTTCCATACCTTGTGCGTGTAGGCTGAAATTTGTCCCTCTTAGCCTTGGAGTTCTCTCTCCTGGCCTCAGAGGTCTTATGATAATGACTTTTAACACTCGTGTGTCTATTTACAGTTTCTAAGCTGGTTTCAGGTTTTTCAGGTTTCTCAAGTTGTTCTAGGTCAGAGGTGGCCAACCTGGGTCTTCGGAGCTGCCTGCGGCTCCTCAGACGTGAACATGCGGCTCCTTGTCTGGGCACCGACTCTGGGGCTGGAGCTACGGGCGCCAACGTTCCAATGTGCCCCGAGGGGTGCTCACTGCTCACCCCCTGGCTCTGCCACAGCCCTGCCCTGACTCCACCCCTGACTCCACCCCTCCACCCCTGAGCCTGCCATACTCTCGCTCCTCCCGCCTCCCCTCCCAAGCCTCCTGCACCCCATAAAACAGCTGATCAGGAGGTGCAGGGAAGGAGGGGAAGCGCTGATCAGTGGGGCTGCCGATGGGCCGGAGGCACTGGGAGCCAGAGCAGGGGGCGGAAACTGATGGGGGGCTGCTGACGTATTACTGTGGCTCTTGGGCAATGTACATTGGTAAATCCTGGCTCCTTCTCAGGCTCAGGATGGCCACCCCTGCTCTAGGTTTTGCTGTTTCACCAGCTCAGATAGCTGTGCTATTTGAATAGGTGTGTCATCACTGTCATCACCTGCTCTGATAGGGCTTATGGGCATGAATAACCTCGCTCTGAAAACACTCAGACCAGGGGTTTATCTACTCATCCACTGGGCGGGTGCTTCCTCGCATGGGTAAACAGACGCACTGGCTCTGCTTGAGCTAACATTCTAACAATAGGCGTGACTGTGGCTTAAGCTCGAGACCCCTTTCTATCCACACAGAAGTCAGTCTGGCTCAGGCCAAAAACCCCTCTGGGCTTGGGCCTTCACACCCTGAGCGGGGGTGGGTCAAAGCCTTGGTCCCACGGTGATGTGGTCAAAAGCCCAGACATTTTGCAGTGTGGACACAGCTCAAGTCCGGGTCACCAGACTCAGCTCTATAGAGTTCACCAACACTATCCCACAATCCCTTGGGGCTTTGCTTCCCAACCCTTCCATTCCCAACCTTCCCATTTGCTTCCCAGGAACCAGATGAAATCTCCTGGGTCAAATGCAGCTGCTTAGTATTTAACCCTTCATGTCCATGCCAAATGCTCTACTGAAAACACTCAACTGTCACATGTATTAGCTATGGATGGCAGTAAGAAGTCCTGCAGCAAGTGCACTGATGGCTGGCCAGAGGAACACAGCTGGATTCTGGTTAACCTCTGCTGCAAGGCGAGCAAGAAATGGTCATGTCTGCAAAGCTCTATCCAAGGACTGGCCTCGCTGGGGATCGACCATACAGCAACACAATGGAGGGAGCAAATCAAGCAGGTGAAGACACACTACCACAACTCAAGGATGCTAACGGCATCTCTAGGAACCTTTTCCTTCCTTCCTTCCTCTTTTACAAGGAGTTTTCTAGGGTTCTGTGTACTGTAGCCAGCACTGAGCCCACAGTGGTACATGACAATCTGCTGAGTGGGGATAGCACCCATATAACCACCCAGTCATGGGCACCACCAGAGGAGAGCCAGATGTTGGATGACGGGCAAGAAGTGACCCTGGAGCTGAAGCTGGTAACCGAGGGCTATGTCTCTGGAGCAGCTACCGCACATCCTGGCTCCATACTCAGAGAAGCTGTTTGAGGGTGGCCCTGGGGAGCAGCTGGCTGCAGAACCAACATCAGCACAAGCACAGGAGCCAGAGATTGCTCAGTTTCTGCCACTGTGACGGTTTTTATTTAATATAGGGATGGGATGGATTTCTGGCGTATAGCTCTAAGTTATTAATACAAGCCCTGGTTTTGGTGTGCTTCCCTTCGCAGCAGAACACATGCCATCCCGCTAGCGCCACCCCGTTCCCCGACACCATGTGGGATTCGAAATGGACACTCTCCCCTCTCCCCCTGCTCCCCAAACAGAGGAAGACAGTTAAACTAGCAGTGATCATGACATTTTTACTAGTATCTCATTGCTTGCTATAGGACTGGGCTGGGGTGCCACAACTGATAGTGTCCTGTACCATCCCTGTCTAACGCAGCCCACCTTATTAATCAGCCGCTCCTAGACTCACCCAGCCCACCTGCAAACTGAGTCCCCCAAAACCTGGCTGCAATGAGTCCAATCAACACTGGAGTCTGTAGTTGGTCCATAGCTAGCTTAACACCGATTACAGTGAAGGGTGTCAGTCTGTCTGTGTTTGGCGTTCCCATGGCTGGCAGTCAGGCAGGTCCGTGCATGGACACAGGGTGCTTTGTAAGGAGGCTGCATGTGGCTCTAGGCTAAATCAACATCTTGTTGATTTTTTGCCATGAATTTTCATCTGTTGCTGACAGGTGATAAAAGCAAACATCTCATGAAGGAGGAACTCCAGATGGCTGGTGACATCCCTGGGGAGGCCACACTTATTACGGTCACCTCTGTAACTCAAGGGCCCCTGCATTCCCTGATATGCTGGTTGGCCACTGGATCCCGAAATATCTCCTTAGCATAGATGGATGGCTGTCCTCCATTGGCCTGGAACAAAAGTTAACACTTACACTCGGGGACCTCCAGAGTCTCAGAGTTTTCCTGCCTGACCTGATTGAAAAAACATAGCTGATAATGAGACCACTCATCATCTCCACCCTCCTGGAGAAAATGAAGGGGATCCGGAAATCATTTCAGTTGCATTTTGTATGTGTATCACACCATGATGTGGGATGGCTTTCAGGACTGCTCCAAAGGATATCAGAAGTAACCAGTGTTTTTTTGATGTGAACAAAATAATGTCCATTGATAAAAAGCATCCTCTTTTGACCTTGAATTACAGCAGCCCTTTTGACAGTGGAAAATGTATTTTTTTATTGTGATCAGACAACAATGTACTCTTCCTTTTTAACTTTCAAAGCCCTTCCACCTCCATAAGGCAAACACGCAGCCCCAGGAGCTTGGGGGAGCGGCACTACCTACTGCGGGCAAGAAGAAATAGTCAGAGATGAGCTGAGGGAGCGACTCTAGATAAAATGAATCAACAGAGAGAGTTCCAAAAAGGCCAAATGGGATATCAAAAGGCTAAAGATGTAAGAAGGGTGGAAAGAGACACAAAGGCTGCATAGCACGAGGAGACAGTGGTGGACAGATCCATGGCGCAGGCCTGCAGGTTGAGGGAGGATGCCGGAGAGCAAGAGGAGGATCTGTATGAGTGACAACTTGTGCTCATGGCTACCAGACTGCAGGCTCCATTGCTGTCTTCAGCTCCTGCTCCAGCCCCATGCCCTGAGTACCCTCCATGCTTTTATGTCCGGAAGACTGTGCCGTCTTTGGACCATTCAGGGGGTGGCTGGATCATGTCATAGACCAGCAATGGTAGCACACAGACTGGACAAATGTATCCTGTGCATTCAGCCATTCCAGTCCGGCATAGCCTGTGGGTTCAAAATCATAGAATCGTAGAATCATAGAATGTCAGGGTTGGAAGGGACCTCAGGAGGTCATCTAGTCCAACCCCCTGCTCAAAGCAGGACCAATCCCCAACTAAATCATCCCAGCCAGGGCTTTGTCAAGCCTGACCTTAAAAACTTCTAAGGAAGGAGATTCCACCACCTCCCTGGGTAACGCATTCCAGTGTTTCACCACCTTCCTAGTGAAAAAGTTTTTCCTAACATCCAACCTAAACCTCCCCCACTGCAACTTGAGACCATTACTCCTTGTTCTGTCATCTGCTACCACTGAGAACAGTCTAGAGCCATCCTCTTTGGAACCCCCTTTCAGGTAGTTGAAAGCACCTATCAAATCCCCCCTCATTCTTCTCTTCCACAGACTAAACAATCCCAGTTCCCTCAGCCTCTCCTCAGAAGTCATGTGTTCCAGTCCCCTAATCATTTTTGTTGCCCTCCGCTGGACGTTTTCCAATTTTTCCACATCCTTCTTGTAGTGTGGGGCCCAAAACTGGACACAGTACTCCAGATGAGGCCTCACCAATGTTGAATAGAGGGGAATGATCACATCCCTCGATCTGCTGGCAATGCCCCTACGTATACATCCCAAAATGCCATTGGCCTTTTTGGCAACAAGGGCACACTGTTGGCTCATATCCAGCTTCTCGTCCACTGTAACCCCTAGGTCCTTTTCTGCAGAACTGCTGCCTAGCCACTCGGTCCCTAGTCCGTAGCGGCGCATGGGATTCTTCCGTCCTGCATTTGTCTTTGTTTAACCTCATCCGATGTCTTTTGGCCCAATCCTCCTATTTGTCTATGCCCCTCTGTATCCTATCCCTACCCTCCAGTGTATCTACCTCTCCTCCCAGTTTAGTGTCATCTGCAAACTTGCTGAGGATGCAATCCACGCCATCCTCCAGATCATCAATGAAGATATTGAACAAAACCAGCCCCAGGATCGACCCTTGGGGCACTCCACTTGATACCGGCTGCCAACTAGACATGGAGCCATTGATCACTACCCGTTGAGCCCGACAATCTAGCCAGCTTTCTATCCATCTTATAGTCCATTCATCCAGCCCATACTTCTTTAACTTGCTGGCAAGAATACTGTGCGAGACCGTGTCAAAAGCTTTGCTAAAGTCAAGGAACAACATGTCCACTGCTTTCCCCTCACCCACAGAGCCAGTTATCTCATCATAGAAGGCAATTAGATTAGTCAGGCATGAAAATGTACCAGAATGGCCAAGGATAACCAAGGGACAGGGCACATCCAGGAATAGCTGGACGTGACATTTGGAAACAAGCCCTTTTCACTGTTTTTGCACTTAGTGTGTTTATTGTGCTGTACATTTTGATGACAGCCAGTCTACCTTTCTGCTTCATCTACTGGTATGTAAATAACTGGATAAAATAAAGTGTTTGAATTTGCATACAGGGATACAATAGCAAGTTTTATTATATGTCCTGGTAAAAGTGGCACAAACTAATGAGGAATCCAGCAGTGTCTTGAGTCTACTCATGGCCAAAAAGCCCCCTTTTCCTCTCAGACATTGTGTAGAACACAGCAGGCCACAATAAAGTCGACTGCACTGATGACAACGGGGTTGTACTTTGGATGGCCAACCCATCCCACCATCCAAGCAATGTATTTTTGGCGTGCTAGCTTGATGAAAGTTAGCATACATATGTCTGCTTGAGCTGGGAATTATACTCCCAGATCCAGTGTAGATGTACCCTGAGTCTGGTTCATCATGGGTGATGGAAGCTGCTTATACACTCAAACAAGGACACTGCATGAGTCTAAGAGCACTCTCGGGTCCACCAGTATGGTCTCTACAGGGCACTGAGCGTCTCTAAATGAGATTCAGGTATCTGATGCAGATTAGCAGTACGTTACGGGATGTTGCTGATCTGTTCTGTGCTTTATAGAATAATCCTGAGACATGGATTTGTTGTGAAGTTGGCTGTGGCCTGGTGCTCATGCCATCCAAAAAATGGAATGGAGGAGAAGAGAGACCCAGTGGATAGGCTGTTAGCCTCCAACCGAGCAACCTGGGTTCAGTTCCTGCCTCTATGTGACTGTGGTCAACTCATTTTCTATCTCTGTGCATCAGTTGCCATGTGTAACCTCCCTGCCTCACCCTGAGGTGTTGGAAGGTGCTGAAATACTACCATAGTGGGGCCATCTGAGTCCCTGAGATAGATAGGTGGATTGATAGAAAACCCAGCCAAGGGAAATGATATTGCCCATGTCAGAAAAGTCAAAGCCAATTACACGTGAGCTTTGGTCCATCTCTTGCTGGCATCACTGAGAAGAAGCAGCTCCCAAAGAGTGTCACAGATAAAATGACCAGAGCAAAGTTCTTGTTTGTTACCTTTGGTTGCAGATGACAGGGAACCGGTGACATTTATCCCTATAAACCAGCAAGAACAGAGCCTGATTTCCTTCAATAACTAGGAGGAGGGGAACAGATAGTTCCTCTTTCACATTGACAAATTTGACATACTGCGTCACTCTGCCCCTGGTTTACACAAACATTATAAACATAAATCAGTTTCAAAAAGTAACCATGAGACCAAACAACAAATATTCAAAAATAATTATCTTGAAGGCTGACATGTCCCCAAAATGCCACGCTAGACACTACCTCAGTTTTCCAGGAAAAAAAACCCAGAGCCAAACAAGAAGTAAAAAATCCAAACAAAAGGATTAGCAAGTAGTTTTGTGCATAAAAGTACTTACATGGGGTCTCTATGATTTGTGGGGACATATTTTTTGTTATTCATGAACACTCAGACAACTACTGGGTATTACTGAAAACATCCCTGAATCCTGAACACTCACCAGTTTTTCCACTAACGATTATTTCTCCAAAAATTCACAACGAAGAGTGCATTATTCATCATTCCTATGCTTTGCCCTCCTGTTTAAAATATGTCCATCCTATAGTCATGCAGCAGAAACAATGCAATGGGACGGAAACAACACAGTCACAAAGAAATGTAATGTAACAGTGCAAGGTCATGCACTTAGAGACTAACAACAAGAATTGTGCCAAAAGATGGTGATTTATCAGTTGGAAGTGACAGAGGAGGAGAAAGACCTGAGCGTATTGGTTGATCAAAGGATGACTATGAGCTGCCAATGTGATGCAGCTGTGAGAAAGGCTAATGCAGTCCTAGAAAGCATCAGGCGAGGTATTTCTAGTAGAGGCCGGGAAGTGTTAGCACCAGTGAGACCTCATCTGGAATGCTGTGTGCAATTCTGGTCTTCTGTGTTTAAGAAAGATGAATTCAAACCGGAACAGGTGCAGAGAAGGGCTCCTAGGATGACCTGAGGAATGGAGAAACCTACCTAATAAGAGGAGATTTCAAGAGCTTGGCTTGTTTAGCCTAACCAAACGAAGGCTATGGGGAGCAATGATTGCTCTCTATAAATACATCAGAGAAATAAATACCAGGGAATGAGAGGAGTTATTTAAGTTAAGCGCCAATGTTGACACAAGAAGAAATGGATTTAAACTAGCCATCAACAAGTTTAGGTTTGAAATTAGATGAAGGTTTCTAACCATCAGAGGAGTGAAGTTCTGGAACAGCCTTTCAAGGGGAGCAGTAAGGTCACAAAAACCTAACTGGCTTCAAGACTGAGCTCGATAATTTTATGGAGGGGATGGTATAATCAGACTGCCTACAATGGCATGTAGCCAATCTGCAACAGCTGGTAGCAAATATCTCCAATGGCCGGTGATTGGACACTAGATGGGGAGGGCTCTGAGTTACTACAGAGAATTCTTTCCCAGGTATCTGGCTGTTGGTCTTGCCCACATACTCAAGGTCTAACTGGTGCCCTATTTGGGGTCAGGAAGGAATTTTCTTCCAGGTCAGATTGGCAGAGATTGTGCGGGGGTTTCACTTTCCTCTGCAGCATGGTGCACGGGTCACTTGCAGGTTTAAACTGGAGTAAATGGTGCATTCGCTGTAACTTGGAGTCTTTAAATCGTGATTTGAGGGCTTCAGTAACTCAACCAGGGGCTAGGGATCTATTACAGAAGTGGGTGGGTGAGGTCCTGTGACCTGCGATATGCAGGAGGTCAGACTAGATGATCATGATGGTCCCTTCTGGCCTTAAAGTCTGAGTAAGCAATACAACAGTACAGAAACAATACAATCACAGAGAAAAAATGCAGTCTGACTCTATGATCAACCACACAGCGTGGATGAGATTCACTCTGTGCAGAGGGCCAACCTAACATTTACATACCATTCAAAATCCCACCATGCCCAGCAAATCAAAGCAAACAGTGTATGAACAAACCGAAGGTGAAAATGGTTATTCCAAACTATTCTGTGATTGGAGAATATGTACTAAGCGCTTTGAGGTCAGGCCAGAGTTTTTATATATGCATGTCTAGTGCTATGGGGCCCAAGTTTTGCACTGGGACCCTGGGAGATACTGTAATGTTAATATTCAAGATGAAAGAAAGTGGTTCTAGCCACTGCTGCTATCTGAACCTTGAGAGGCTAGGTCAGGTCAGTTGTACCCCAGCACTGTGCACTACATTGGCAGGAAGAATGATGTCCATCAGCATCACCAGCGCTTTCTCTGTGCCAGATCTGGGGCTGATGTAAGCGACTGTTGGAAGTCAGGGCTGTAGGAAGCAGCCATGTGTGTAAACTGCTTTGAGATCCCTGAGTGGGCAGTGCTATGGATCCATAATTATCATCACTGCTGGAGGTAGGATACCAGCCTGGACCAGCCAATAGCCCTGTGTGGCATCAAGTATCGGGGAGGGGGGCATACTAGTCTGTATCCACAAAAACAGCAAGGAGTCTGGTGGCACCTTAAAGACTAACAGATATATTTGGGCATAAGCATCTGAAGAAGTGGGTTTTTTACCCACGAAAGTTTATGCCCAAATAAATCTGTTAGTCTTTAAAGTGCCACCGGACTCCTCATTGTTCCTGTATGACATGGTCAATCCTATTCTTTGGAATCCATTCCCAAACCTCCCCTGTTTAACTCTCCGGTCAATGTATAACCCTGCTTCTCTTTTGCCAGGGTAGTGGAGAAGCTAATATATATTATACTATTATTTGATTTCCCTATGTAATATATTGTTACATCTGGCTTAAGAAGATTTTACAAAAGACCCTTTTCTCCCTCCCTGCTGCCTCTGGCTGTGGCCCTTTTGTGTTCCTGGCAAGTGAGCAAGAGGCCTCTGGTTAGGCAGAGTCGATGGCCAAAGAGTTTGACCTTGAAGCTAAACCCCTTTGTTTACTCCCACTGGCTCACTGATTCCCTAGATTAGAACCAGTCATAATCCCACAATCATTAACCAGCAGACTCTTCCCTTCCAGGAGCAATTCTCTCCACAGGACTGGGAGAAGACAGTGAAACACAAGACATGAAGTACTTGTGGCACCTTAGAGACTACCCAATTTATTTGAGCGTAAGCTTTTGTGAGCTACAGCTCACTTCATCGGATGCATATTGTGGAAAGTGTAGAAGATCTTTTTATATACACACAAAGCATGAAAAAATACCTCCACCCACCCCACTCTCCTGCTGCTAATAGCTTATCTAAAGTGATCACTCTCCTTACAATGTGTATGATAATCAAGGTGGGCCATTTCCAGCACAAATCCAGGGTTTAACAAGAACGTCTGGGGGGGGGGGGTAGGTAAAAACAAGGGGAAATAGGTTACCTTGCATAATGACTTAGCCACTCCCAGTCTCTATTCAAGCCTAAATTAATTGTATCCAATTTGCAAATGAATTCCAATTCAACAGTTTCTCGCTGGAGTCTGGATCTGAAGTTTTTTTGTTGTAATATCACAACTTTCATGTCTGTAATCGCATGACCAGAGAGATTGAAGTGTTCTCCGACTGGTTTATGAATGTTATAATTCTTGACATCTGATTTGTGTCCATTTATTCTTTTACGTCGAGACTGTCCAGTTTGACCAATGTCACATGATGGCATATATCACATTGGTGGATGTGCAGGTGAACGAGCCTCTGATAGTATGGCTGATGTTATTAGGCCCTGTGATGGTGTCCCCTGAATAGATATGTGGGCACAGTTGGCAATGGGCTTTGTTGCAAGGATAGGTTCCTGGGTTAGTGGTTCTGTTGTGTGGTATGTGGTTGCTGGTGAGTATTTGCTTCAGGTTGGGGGGGTGTCTGCAGGCAAGGACTGGCCTGTCTCCCAAGGTTTGTGAGAGTGTTGGGACATCCTTCTGGGAGACAAGCCAGTCCTTGCCTACAGACAGCCCCCCAACCTGAAGCAAATACTCACCAGCAACCACATACCACACAACAGAACCACTAACCCAGGAACCTATCCTTGCAACAAAGCCCATTGCCAACTGTGCCCACATATCTATTCAGGGGACACCATCACAGGGCCTAATAACATCAGCCACACTATCAGAGGCTCGTTCACCTGCACATCCACCAATGGGATATATGCCATCATGTGCCAGCAATGCCCCTCTGCCATGTACATTGGTCAAACTGGACAGTCTCGACGTAAAAGAATAAATGGACACAAATCAGATGTCAAGAATTATAACATTCATAAACCAGTCAGAGAACACTTCAATCTCTCTGGTCACGCGATTACAGACATGAAAGTTGTGATATTACAACAAAAAAACTTCAAATCCAGACTCCAGCGAGAAACTGTTGAATTGGAATTCATTTGCAAATTTGATACAATTAACTTAGGCTTGAATAGAGACTGGGAGTGGCTAAGTCATTATGCAAGGTAACCTATTTCCCCTTGTTTTTTCCTACCCCCCGCCCCCAGACGTTCTTGTTAAACCCTGGATTTGTGCTGGAAATGGCCCACCTTGATTATCATACACATTGTAAGGAGAGTGATCACTTTAGATAAGCTATTAGCAGCAGGAGAGTGGGGTGGGAGGAGGTATTTTTTCATGCTTTGTATGTATATAAAAAGATCTTCTACACTTTCCACAATATGCATCCGATGAAGTGAGCTGTAGCTCACGAAAGCTTATGCTCAAATAAATTGGTTAGTCTCTAAGGTGCCACAAGTACTCCTTTTCTTTTTGCGAATACAGACTAACACGGCTGTTACTCTGAAACAAGACATGAGAAGACTTGCAACAGAAACTCAGTTCTGCCCTCCCAATACCTGCGGCAGTGGGCAGTGTTCTATAGTGGGGCGTCCGGCTCCTTTTGTGCCAGTCACAAGGGTGAATATAACTGTGTGTGCCAGTGTGCAATAATTCCAACACCATGCAAACACCGTTGTCATTTACCCTGCACATAAACATGGGGTGATAAGTAGCTGCCAAACCCATGGGCGACCCATGCATACAGCGATATCTTCCCCATAGATTTTGTGTTCTGCTCTTTTCTGAGCTCATTCGGTAAGAAGTCTTTTTACAGCCATTTGATTACTCTGTGTGGGAATCCTCTCTGCACTTAACAGCAGCTCGGCCATTATCCTCATGTCTTCCTGGGAAAGAGGGAGGATGCCAGCAACATGAAGACTAGAGTCAGTTGAATCCCAGGACTTGCCAAATAAAATTGTCCAGTGACTATCCCCCCTATTTACTGAATAATTCACTGAACTAGTTTTTGCCCAGCAATAAATTAGATTGACTATCACTCACTCGATCATAGACTACATGATTGGAAGAAAGCTGCTGACATTCTCAGATAATGCATTGGCTGGACAGTCTGCGATCAAATATCATAAAGTGATGTCCTTGGAGAGCCTGCAGAGATTTCAGTTGAGGAAAAGCTGTGGTCACCTGCTTGCTCCATGGTGGTTCTTACAAGGGGATGGTATTTCCCCACTGTGCAGAAAGACAGCACATGGCCCAGGTCCATTGAGCTTAAGTGGTATAAGTTGGCTCTCTCTGGCTCTCTCTCTCTCTCTCACCATACTCACCTGTCTGTCAATCTATTGTGTCCACCCCTATTTTAGCCCTCCTCACCCTTCAGTCCTCAGGCTGTTATTTAGACTGTCAGCAAGACCCTTCTGTCCAGTGTTCCAAATAGGAAGGAGTCGGAGAGAGAGATTTCCTCATTCTATCTGAATCCAAAAGTGAAGAGGAAAACTCATGCCTGACCCTGGCAATAGAGACAACATCATGCTATGGGGTCACCTGGTCAGGAACAGACAGTAAAGGTAAATGGGGTGCAGTGTGTCCAGACACTGTGTCTGACCCCCTCCTGAGTGTGTCGCACCCTCCTCTAGCAGAGACTGAAGGGTCTGGCTGCCCTGGCTCAGCTTGTCATGCCCACCAAGTCTCATTGAGCTGTATTGAACTGAATGGCGTAGCTCTGGGTCAGCAGAGGGTTCAGATAAGTGCTGGAAACAGAGTGGAATGAGAAGGATCCATGACTCGCTATCCTAAATTGGTTCCCTTTTGGAACAAATCAAAAAGGACCTGTATTCTCTGGCCTGTGTTACCCAGGAAAGAAGAGCAGATAACGACAATGGTCCCATCTGGTCTTAAAAGCCATTAATCTGTTTGCATTAGGAATTGATATTCCTTACATTCCTTACATGGAGTCACCCAAGATAAGCAGATTTACATCTGCTGCCCTCTCCCCAACCTCCAGCCCAGAGAGGAGGCCAGTACCTTTGGATAGTGGGGGGGCCAGGGGGAGGGCAGCAGCTTCAGCAGATGTTACTGAGCACGCTCAGTACAAGCCAAGCAGCAACTCTGTGGGAACAGAGCATGTGACCTCCCCCCCACATGCATCCGTCTCTGCTCCAGTCTGATACACCTCTTCCTAGCAACAAAAATCTTGATTGCATAGGGTGACCAGAAAGCAAGTGTGAAAAATTGGGATGGGGGGGTGGGGGGTAATAGACACCTAGATAAGAAAAAGCCCCAAATATCAGGACTCTCCCTATAAAATCAGGACATCTGGTCACCCTATGATTGCAAGAGAACTGGAGTTGTGAGCACCCCTCAGTAATGTTCACATTCAGCTCAGCAGTGTGAACAGCAACCTTTCCAGAGCACCGTCAGCAAGCATTTTGGAATACTCTTAAACAGAATTTGGTTTCAACCATGTTTTCAGCCCTTCAGATTCACTTTCTGAAAGCTTTTTTGCAAGAAGAATTACGCTCTGAGAGAGTGCGTGCTGGGGTGTAGCTGAGATTTATTGAAATGAAACAGAACTCATTTGGGAGAAGTGTGCAGTGGTGACGGCATCCAATTGGGGAACAGAACCAACACCGTGTGACCTAGTATCCAATAACACATCTCTAATAACAAATTATCAATTATCAGAGGCGTAGCTGTGTTAGTCTGTACCCACAAAAACAACGAGGAGTCCGGTGGCACATTAAAAACTAACAGATTTATTTGGGCATAAGCTTTCGTGAGTAAAAAACTACAGATGCAGGCATAAATATACTGGCACATGAAGAGAAGGGAGTTACCTTACAAGTGGACAACCAGGGTTGACAAGGCCAATTCAGTCAGGGTGGATGTGATCCACTCCCAATAATTGATGAGGAGGTGTCAAGACCAAGAGAGGGAAAATTGCTTTTGTAGTGAGCCAGCCACTCCCAGTCCCTATTCGAGCCCAAATTAATGGTGTTGCATTTGCAAATGAATTGTAGCTCTGCAGTTTCTCTTTGAAGTCTGTTTTTGAAGTTTTTTGTTGAAGGATGGCTACTTTTAAATCAGTTATTGAATGTCCAGGGAGATTGAATTGTTCTCCTACTGGCTTTGGTATGTTACCATTCCTGATGTCTGATTTGTGTCCATTTATTCTTTTACATAGGGACTGTCCGGTTTGGACAATGTACATGGCAGAGGGGCATTGTGTTATGAAAAGCCTCCAAAATCTGAGATTGAAGTGATTTAGGAATGATCACTTGCATTCCCCATAAGACGCAACCATCATTCACAGATGATTCACACTGATGTGACATGAGTTGTGTAAACTGGGGATTCTTTTGCTCAAGCACTGTACCCAGTAGTACCATCCCTTTCACAAGAGGAGCACATCATCTTTCGTGGTTTCTTTGTTGATGTCTGAACTAGTGCTGGTTAAACTATCCATCCCATTGAGATAGAAAACTTTGCCTGAAGTTTCTTTGGGTTGATGAAAACTTAGGCATGGCAGCCGCAACAGCCCATCTGCATTGCCATGCTGAGCCCGTTAATGGAACTGAATAGTATAGGAATGAGCTGAAAGTAGCAATGCCCATAGTTGCATACAAGCAGCAGCAAATAGTTTCGGTCCCAAAATTGAAAGTAAAATGTGACGATCCATCAGCTCAGTAAACATGTCTACCAGGCAGGTAAGTATGGAACTTTCCAATTCTGAAGACAATTCTGAGAGCTTCTCTCTCTATCTGTGCATAGTTCTTCTCAGGAGTAGTGAGTGTTCAGGATGCAAAAGCAGTTGGTTTCTCCAGGCCATTAGGAAATACCTGGGAGGGAACTGCACCTACTCCATATGGTGAAGCATCACAAGCCAATTGCAATGATAGCGAAGCATTGAAATGTATAAGAACTTAGTCTGATGTCAACAGTTTTACTTGCATAATGGCAGGTTTCAGAGTAGCAGCCATGTTAGTCTGTATCCGTAAAAAGAACAGGAGGACTTATGGCACCTTAGAGACTAACCAATTTATTTGAGCATAAGCTTTCTTGAGCTACGGCACTGAATGCATCCTATGAAGTGAGCTGTAGCTCACGAAAGCTTATGCTCAAATAAATTTGTTAGTCTCTAAGGTGCCACAAGTCCTCCATTTCTTTTTAACAGTTTTTCTGTTACCTTAAATGCATGCACCCACACTCGCCAGTCCATTTCCATTTCTGATTTGCCTGTAATAGTCCAAGTAAAGGAGCCAATACTGTCTCCAGGTTAGGCAGACATTTTCCATAGTAGTTAAGCATTCCTAAGAATGAATGCAACTGTGACACGTTCTCTGGCTTGAAGAACCACCTTCTCTTTCTCTGGCAATTTCCTTAAGCATATGGCATCAATTATATGCCCAAGGTATTCAATTAAAGGTTTGAAAAACTCGGATTTGTCTTGATGTATTCGCAGTCCACAGTCTTCTAAACACCTCAAGACAGCATCCAAATTTTGAAGATGATCCTTTCCTGTAACAAGGATGTCATCAAAATAGCACTGACTCAAGAGGCAACCTGTAGTAACAAAACAAGACTTTGTGTGTGTTGATTGGGAGATATGTGTTAGATACTGGCTCAATCTCCATTTGTAGGTATGCACTAAACAAATGTAATTTCCTGAAACATTGTCCATCACTAAGAGTAGCAAACAATTTTTCAATATGAGGTAGTGAATACTGGTCTGCAGATAAAACTGGTTTCAATGTCATGTTGAAAGCTCCACACATTCAGACAGAGACATCCTTCTTGATCACTGGCTTGATGCGTGTAGCCCACTCCCTCTGCGAAACTGGTGACAAGACTCCAATGTTCACTAGATGGTCCAAATCAGCTTCCACCAGAGGCTTCAGAACATAAGGCAGAACTTTGGGCTTGCAATATTTCATCTGGCTGTCAGAGTTAACACTGAGCTTCACTGGCACATTGCTCATTGTTCTTTTTCAAAAACTTTGGCGGATCTGTCCAATATCTCTTGAAGATGTCTAGGTATTTTCATCATTGCCTTGATTTCAGTCCAATTCACCCTCAGCTTCTCAAGCCAAGCTATGCCAAATCATTGTGGATACTTTCCTTCAATCACATACAGTGGTAAATTGTCCATCTAGCTGAACTTTCACCTTTTTGGACTAACTTTTTTCTAGTATAAATATTCAAAGCTGGAGCTTTCTTCCAGGGAACTCATGTCAAAGTCTGGTGATACGTAGATGCAGAAATCAGTGAAACAGCAGCTCCAGTATCCAAGCTCCATTCTTGTAGGAACTCTTTCAATCAAGGGTGTAACCCAGATGTGATCTTTGACTCCAGCTTCTGATAATACATGTGGTACTAGGTCTTGGTCAGTGTCACTAGAGCTTTTATCTTTTTCCACATCATGTGTTCCTGACTTCCATCCTTTCTTAGGTTCAGAGTTCATCGATATCTTCTTGGATGTACAGTTACTCTGCATAGCTGGTCGTTAAACTGTGCGACAGGGCATGGCAATGTGTCCTTTCTTCTGGCACTTTCTGAAAATAACCTGATGTACCCAGCAACCCTCAGTGTGCTTAGTTTGAGCACAATGGCCACATGGAAATTCCTTACTTTCCCATGGTCTCCCGTCTCACCGATGCAGCAGGGGAACATCTCAGTCAGGGTGGGCAAACTTTTTGGCCTGAGGGCCACATCAGGTTTCCAAAATTGTATGGAGGGCCAATTAGGGAAGACTGTGCCTCCCCAAACAGCCAGGCATGGCCCGGGCCCCACCCCCTATCCGGGCTTCTCACCCCCGACGTCCTCCCCAAGACTCCTGTCCCATCCAACCCCTCCATTCCCTATCCCCTGACTCCTCCCCACCCCCCGGGACCTCTGGCCCATCCACACACACCCCACTCCCTGTCCCCTGACCGCCCCCGGACCCCCGCCCCTACTACTTCCTGCAGCCCCATCCAACCCCTCCTCTCATTCCTGACTGCCCCTCCCCCGGGTCCTCTGCCCATCCCCATTCCCTGTCCCCTGAGGGCCCCTCTGGGACCCCTGCCCCATCCAGCCCTCCCTGTCCCCTGACCGCCCTCAGAACCCCCACCCCTGGCTGCCCCCCATGATTTCAGAGGGGTAGCCATGTTAGTCTGTATCAGCAAAAAAAGCAAGGAGTCCTTGTGGCACCTTAGAGACTAACAAATTTATTTGGGCATAAGCTTTTGTAGGCTAAAACCCACTTCATCAGATGCATGCAGTGGAAAATACAGTAGGAAGCTATATATACACAGAGAACATGAAACAATGGGTGTTGCCATACAGACTGTAACAAAACCAATCAGTTAAGGTGGTAAAAACTATTTCCCCATTATAATTTTTTCCCCTACTGTTACTCACACCTTCTTGTCAGCTGTTTGAAATGGGCCATCCTGATTATCACTACAAAAGTTTTTTTTTCTCCTGCTGATAATAGCCCACCTTAATTGATTCGTCTCATTACAGACTCATGACCCTCTCCTGGCTGTGTGCTTATATGCACCTTTGGATGCTCTTGGGATCCCTCTGCTAGCTATAGACCCTCAGTGCAACCTAAGCTGCTTACCTGCCTGCTTGTCTGCTAGCCCATGGCCAGTCAATATGGCTGCATGCCTGTACTCATGGCTTCTTTGTTTGCACAAGCTCTGGGCAGGCAGCGGCCTATTCCTTTATTCTGCTTCCATTTGCCTCCTTCCCTCTCTCTAGCTAACTGGTTCACACTGTCCCAGGGGCAAAGAGCTGCCTGTCACCATGTACCTCTGGGGGAACTTAACCTCTTTTTTCAATAGTATTATTTGATTACTTTTCCTTCATCTTGGGCAGGCAATGGGAGCACTGAATACTGGAGGGATATAAAAGCCTCGATGCCAAATGTATTTCTAGGGCCTGCATTGTAGGAGACAGACAGACGCAGAGGGAGATGATGCTGTGGTGGCTTTATTGTTCTGGCTGCAAAACTGAAACTAACATGAAGGCGAGGCTTTGCACTGGAGATGGTGTAACGAGGCTGGTTCTGGTGGGACCCAACCAAGAGTGCCAGTTCAGGACAAATTGCTACAAGCAGGGCTGTTACAGCCCAAGGCTGGGGTTTCTGTGCACACCAAAGCAAACCAAACCAGCCAAACAGAGAAGACTTTGGTTTTACCCCACTGGCTAACCACAAGTCACACAAGCAATTCCCTCAGACACTCCAGTTTCCCAGTATCCCCACCAGTGCCCCTCGTCATGGGGACAAATGGTTATGAAAACTGATACCCCAGTAAAAGAAAAAAGGTTCTCTCGATCCCAAAGGACCAAGCCCCAGACCCAGGTCAATATACAAATCAGATCTTACCCACAAATCACGCTGTTGCCAATCCTTTAGAATCGAAAATCTAAAGGTTTATTCATAAAAGGAAAGAAATACAGATGAGAGTTAGAATTGGTTAAATGGAATCAATGACATACAGCAATGGCAAAGTTCTTGGTTCAGGCTTGCAGCAGTGATAGAATAAACTGCAGGTTCAAATCCAGTCTCTGGAGAACACCCACAGCTGGGATGGGTCTTTCAGTCCTTGGTTCAAAGCTTCAGTGTAGCAAAGTCCCTCCAGAGGTAGGAAGCAGGATTGAAGACAAGATGGAGGAGCTGCAGCAGCTTTCTATAGTCTCTTGCCATGTGGTCTCTGCTTTCTTTGTTCCAAGGACAAGCTGCCCATCCCATGGCCTGGAAACACCTTAGAGTTCTGTCCATAGGCAGGTCCCTGCCTACCTGGCTGAGTCCCAAGGCGTGTCTGCCTTCTCTCAATGGGTCACTTGTATAGCTGATGGTCCTTAATGGGCCATCAAGCAGGCTAGGCAGAGCTGGCACCAACTTGTCTGGGGTGCCACCCAGAAGCACAGCATAAGTTTGAAATACAAACAGTATAGAGCCAATACCTATATCTTTAAATACAAAAACGATACATGCAAACAGATAGCATAATCCTAACCAGCAAACCATAACCTCATCTTAGACACCTTATTTGACCCCCTTTATACACAATTTGGTGCCACTACAGGATCTTGGTTGCAACAATGATCTATATGGTCCCAATTCAAGTCAATAACATCACAGATGGACGGGGGGAATATAGAGTGCCTGGAACATCGAAAGGGCCAGGACATCACAGAAACCATAGTGTTATGCCAAGAGGTTCTGGTGACTGCTTGAATCACAAACCTCATGGAGAGTGGTGTGAATGTACCCTTCAGTTCCCATAAGTCTCAGGATGAGTTCATCAGAAACCCCCACCTAAGACAAAAGGAGGGCTTGAGCCCAGCTACAAGTGTGGACTGAGTGGGCAGAGGCCTTTGCTGAGTAGTGTGGTGGGGGCTAAGGCAGGACACACAGAAATTGAGAACAGACAAAACAGAGGGAGGGGGTTGAGGCAAAAAGCAAGAAAGCCAAGCAGTAGCCTGTGCACACTGTGGACCCTGGAAAAGCTAGAGAGAGAGATTTTGAGTCTGGTGTTGGATAAAGAGGCCTGGGACTGTAATCCAGGGAATTGCTCCTTTGTTCTTGATTTCTTCTGTGTTCAGGACTTCGTACACTCTTTGTAAATAAACAAGCTTGCATCAAAGAAAATACCAGACTCCATCAAATTTCTGATTCCAATTGGAACATCCTCAGCAGGCAAGCAGCTCATCCAGTATTAAACTGGACAGTCCTGCTTTTGTCCCCCATCCAGTATTCAGACAAAACCAGATGTCTGGTATCAGAAGGGGGACACCATTTTGAGGAACATGCCACTCCATTGCTGCCACTGCGACCTCACACGCAAGCTGCCTGCTTTTAAAAATGGCGCCTCCCAAATGCATCATGACGTAGCATGAACCATTCGTCCAAGGTCACGCTGGTGGGGGCAGGGTCAGATGGCAAGAGGAGGCCCACACTGTTCCTGGAAGTACCAGAATGTCCATTATTCCAGGAATGCATGAGTGGCCACCCTAATGGGTCCCCGAGGTAGCCACTCTCATCAAGCTAGCGGGTGTATAACGACAGTGTAGCTGCTGGTCACACAGGCAGTGGTACAAATGCACCTGAAACCTGTGGGTACATACTCAACATGACAGCTATCAGCTGCTACACTACTATTTATACTCAGGCTAGCTTTCATCAAGCTAGTCCAAATACGTCTACATGAGCTGGGGATCGTGCCTCTAGCTCATAGTGTAGACATTGTCGATAAGACCATGTCAAGGTTCCTTCCTCACTCTGAACTCTAGGGTACAGATGTGGGGACATGCATGAAAACCTCCTAAGCTTACTTTTACCAGCTTAGGTTAAAACTTCCCCAAGGTACAAACTATTTTACCTTTTGTCCTTGGACTTTCGCTTTCACCACCAAACATCTAACACCGGTTACTGGGAACGAGTCCGTTTGGAAACGTCTTTCCCCCCAAAACCCTCCCAAGTCTTACACCCCTTTTCCTGGGGACGGTTTGATAAAAATCCTCACCAATTTGCATAGGTGAACACAGACCCAAACCCTTTGATCTCAAGAACATGGAAAAAGCAATCAGTTTCTTAAAAGAAGAATTTTAATAGAAGAAAAAGTAAAAGAATCACCTCTGTAAAATCAGGATGGTAAATACCTTACAGGGTAATTAGATTCAAAACATAGAGAATCCCTCTAGGCAAAACCTTAAGTTACAGAAAGATACAAAAACAGGAATATCCATTCCATTCAGCACAGCTTATTTTACCAGCCATTTAAAGAAATCAGAATCTAACGCATATCTAGCTAGATTACTTACTAAGTTCTAAGACTCCATTCCTGTTTTGTCCCCGGCAAAAGCATCACACAGACAGAGAGAGAGGCTTTGTTTTTCCCTCCCCCCAGCTTTTGAAAGTATCTTGTCTCCTCATTGGTCATTTTGGTCAGGTGCCAGCGAGGTTATCCTAGCTTCTTAACCCTTTACGGGTGAAAGGGTTTTTTCCCCTGGCCAGGAGGGATTTTAAAGGTGTTTACCCTTCCCTTTATATTTATGACAGACCAGCTAAGCTCCAGGATGGAAACCATGGCCAACAAGCCCTCCACTCCTCTGGCCCCATGGGACTCTACAATAAGGGTAAAGCTCATCTGTGCAGGATGCAATACTTTCTCAGGAGCCAGTCCAAGACTGTGCAATGAGCTCCCCAAGAACCAAGGACCATCCCAAACCTCTCCACCTTCTGCTTCTAGGGAAAGGCAGGTTTCGTTGGTCTTGCCTTCTCTAACAAAGCCCTGGTCTACACTACGAGTTTAGGTTGAATTTAGCAGTGTTAGATCAGTTTGACCCTGCACCCGTCCACACGACGAGGCCATTTACTTCGACTTAAAGGGATCTTAAAATAGATTTCTGTACTCCTCCCCTGACGAGGGGATTAGCGCTGAAATCGACCTTGCCAGGTTGAATTTGGGGTAGTGTGGTTGCAATTCGACGGTTTTGGCCTCCAGGCGCTATCCCAGAGTGCTCCATTGTGACCACTCTGGACAGTGCTCTCAACTCAGATGCACTGGCCAGGTAGACAGGAAAAGGCCCACGAACTTTTGAACCTCATTTCCTGTTTGGCCTGCGTGGCAAGCTGCAGGTGAGTGCTGATCTCTTCAGCAGAGGTGACCATGATGGAGACCCAGAATCGCAAAAGAGCTCCAGCATGGACTGAAAGGAAGGTATGAGATCTGATCACTGTATGGGGAGACGAATCCATGCTATCAGAATTCTGCTCCAAAAGATGAAATGCCCAAACATTTCAAAAAAATCTCCAAGGGCATGAGGACAGAGGCTATAACAGGGACACACAGCAGTGCCACATGAAACGTAAGGAGCTCAGGCAAGCATACCAAAAAACCAGAGAGGCAAATGGCCGCTCGAGGTCAGAGCCCCAGACATGCCGCTTCTATGATGAGCTGCATGCCATTCTAGGGGATGCAGCCACCACTACCCCATCCCTGTGCTTTGACTCCATCAGTGACTTATCACGCAACAGGGATGCGCATTTTGGGGATGAGGCAGATGAGGAGGAGGTTAAAGATAGCACACAGCAAGCAAGAGGAGAAACCGTTTTCCCCAAGAGCCAGGAACTGTTTCTCACCCTGGATCTGGAGCCAGTACCCCCCAAACCCACCCAAGGAGGGCTCCCGGGCCCGCCAGGTGGAGAAGGGACCTCTAGTGAGTGTTCCTTTGTAAATATAATACATGGTTTAAAAGCAAGCGTGTTTAATGATTAATTTGCCCTTGCATTCGCGGCCAGTACAGCTACTGGAAAAGTCTGTTAATGTGTCTGGGGATAGAGTGGAAATCCTCCAGTAACATCTCCATAAAGCTCTCCTGGATGTACTCCCAAAGCCTTTGCAAAAGGCTTCTCGGGAGGGCAGCCTTATTCCGCCCTCCATGGTAGGACACTTTACCATGCCAGGTCTGTAGCACATAGTCTGGAGTCATTGCATAACAAAGCATGGTAGTGTATGGTCCCAGTGTTTGCTGGCATTCAAGCAACACCCGTTCTTTATTGTTATCCTCAGGAGAGTAATGTCATTCATGGTCACCTGGTTGAAATCAGGGAATTTTATGAAGGAGACATTCAGAGGTGGCCGTTCCTGCTGGGCTGTGTGCCTATGGCTGCACAGAAATCTTCCCTGCTGTTACCCACGCGGTAGTGGGAGGGGTGAAGCAATCATCCCAGAGAATTGGGTGTGTGGGGGGTTAGTTGGGTTTGTGCTGCACGTTAACCTGAAAACCGCAGCCCCTCCTTTTAAATGGCCAACCCAACGGCTGCTTGGTATGGGAAAGGAGGGCGCTGCTGTTTGAAACCATTTCCACGTTATGAAGGTTAAAGAAGCCAAACGACTGTGGCTTACCATGGCTGCCTGCAAGCCAAATTCTGTTGCCTGCCGGCCCTGCATGTGCGATCTCTCACACCGTACTGGCAGACCCTCAATAGAAGAGGCAAAATGCGACCTTGTCCCGAATGCACAGGTGCTATGTAATGTTAACAGCAAGGTTCACCCTGGAAGAGTCAACCCATTGTTCTCTAAAATGTGTCTTTTTAACTACTACTCTCTCTTTTTTTTCCTCCCGCAGCTGCAAATGTTTCAACGCTCACACTGTCATCTCCGTCCCCGAGGCTAGCGAAGATTGGAAGGTGAAAAAAACGCACTCACGATGAAATGTTCTCTGAGCTCATGCAGTCCTCCCGCACTGAAAGAGCCCAGCAGAAAGCGTAGAGGCAGACAATGTCAGAGTCCAGGAAAGCACAATATGAACGTGAGGACAGGTGGCGGGCTGAAGATAATAAGTGGCGGGTTGAAGATGATAGCAGGGGAGGCTCTACCAATTTTGCCGCCCCAAGCAGTCACTGCCGAATTGCCACTGCCCCACCAGCGGCAGAGCTGCTGCCACATTGCCGCCATGCCTGGAAGAGCAGAGGAGCTGCCGCCCAAAAGCCACCACGGGACAAGGACTGCTGCCCCATTCTGAATGCCGCCCCAAGCACTGGCTTGGAAAGCTGATGCCTGGAGCCGGCCCTGGATGATAGGTGGCATCAGCTTGCTGACAGAAGGCAGGAGTCAATGCTGAGGCTGCTGGAGGATCAAACTGATATGTTCCGGGATATATTTGAGGTGCAGAAAAGGCAGCATGAGCACAGACCCCCGCTACAGCCCCTGTGTAACCAACCACCCTCCTCCCCAAGTTCCATAGCCTCCTCACCCAGATGCCCAAGAACGTGGTGGGGGGCCTCCGGGCACCCAACCACTCCAGAGGACTGCCCAAGTAACAGAAGGTTGGCATTCAATAAGTTTTAAAGTGCAGTGTGGCTTTGTCCTTCCCTCCTCCCCGACCCCTCCTGGCCTACTTTGGCAGTTATCCCCCTATTTGTGTGATGAATTAATAAAGAATGCATTAATTTGAAGCAACAATGACTTTGTTGCCTCTGCAAGCGGTGATTGAAGGCGGGAGGGGAGGGTGGTTAGCTTAAGAACCTGAAGAGAAGAGAAGAGAAGAGAAGAGAAGAGAAGAGAAGAGAAGAGAAGAGAAGAGAAGCATCATTGGCTATGGAGCAAGACTTTTGTTCCCTCCCCAGACTTTTGTTTCCCTGACTTTTCAGAGGTCTATATACTCCATTATGTCTTCCACTTTTTGTGCACCCCCACCCCCCCAGCTGCCCCTGAGTTCACAGGATATAATATAATCACAAATAATAGTTCTATATGCTGACACAACTTAGCCCATCCCCAGTGTTTCTGAAATTAAACCCCTAGCATAAAATCGAATCGAATAGGGATGGGAGGGCTCAGGTATGTAAAGTTAAGGGTGTGCTGAAATGCTTTGCTATACTGGAGCATGAGTTTAGTGCTACAAGCTATATTGCAATTAGGGGTGGCTCCAATTAGGCAGGAAAACAATAGACAGCAATAAAACAATGAAATCCAGCATCTGTGTTCTGTTTAAGTGGTACACTAATTACCAGCTTCTGTGTATGAACACGTGGCATTAACTATAAGTATCACAGTGTCTTCTCATCACCATTTGGTTAAGTGGCAGAACTAGTTTGGGACTATTCAAAGCAGAATCTAAGGTCCTGCATTCAAAACAAGCAAACAAACAACTTTTCTTGTTTGAATTTAAAATTGAGCTGCCAAATTTTCAAATGGGAGTGCTGGTGCCTTAATGTAGGCACCTAAATCCATATTCAGACAGCCTGAATTTTAGAGGCGCCCTGAACACTTGCCTTTCTCAGTGCTTTCAGCACCCTGCTGGGCTGGCCCTGGAATCCACATTTCCCTAACACAGACTTTCCCCTTCCAATCATCCCACTCATCTTCCTCAGCAGCTGAGTGACCCTGGTCACTGCACATTGTCCCTTAGGGGAACTGCAAGTGATTTCACACTCAGGGTGACTGTCACGCAGTACGTAGAGCCAGCACAAGGCCTAGGCATCGCTGAAGTGCCATCTAGACCCTATTGTGAAGGACTAAGTAGGACTTCAGAGATGTCTCGGTCCTGTGCTGGCCCTTTGCATGGGGGTGAAGTGCATCCTCAGCACATCTTGGACCTGGTTATTCCATGTACTGAATCCAGTGAAGGCACTAGTAGCTGACAGTGTTCTGCACCTCCTAGGAGGCACTGAGCAGCTCGCAGTATTGGGCCATTGGTTGCCTTTGATCTCCATCACAGCTGGGCTACAGAGGCTTACAGTGATGAATTCAAGCATAAACACCAAGCAACAGACATAAAACTTCAAACAGGATGATCAAGGCTTATTGTTATCTTTTATTTGGCCTCATTTCCATGCAGGCAGTTCAGCTGGCTCTTTGCCAAGGAGATTATAATTGACCCTAGCCAGTGACAGTGGTGTCTTAGTTACACAGTAACCACAGGGGAACCCTTTAAAAATCACACCTTGTTGTCTTCAGGTTAAAGGAAACCAGGTCCAAAGAACTTCTAGGCAAGGTGAGAGCTCAGAGGCACTTCCCGAGACTTCTGGTCACCATGAACGCTCTCCTAAGTGCAGTTCTGTGTCTGTGCACCCTGGCAGCTTTCTCTGACTGTGTCACAGTCCAGGTAAGAGTTTTTTAATTCCTCCTGCAGCCCCAGGTGCATCACATAGGGCTAAGCAGGATTAGCCTGTGGCAACAAACTGGAAAATACCCGCGCTTCTGACAGTCTATCATTAGTTTAATCTTTAATAATACCCCAAAAGGGCAGGAAGCGATGAGCGTGCAATATGGCTGGTCATGCAGGAGGTAGCTACTGATTCGCTAACTTTGACCAAATTGTGTAAGGAATAAATTCCAATGTGAGCGGGCCCAGTTGTGTAGCGCGTGCCAATTCAGGAACAAAACCCCGCCCAATGTTTATTTTAAAAAACCCAAATCAACGAACCAAAAAATAAACAAACAAAAGACGTGACATTGGCAAGCCACCACCTCGTTCGCTTTGCCTGTGTTTATATCCCTTCCCCACTCCCTGTCACCCTGCTCATGTGTTAAAGCCCTTCTCCACATTCTGCGCCAGTCCTTTGCATTTAGGTTGTAAGGTCTTTGAGGCAGGGTGTTTCTCTTACTCTGTTTGTTCAGCAAAATGGAGCTTTGATCTTGATGGACCCTCTTGGTGCTGCAATCAATAATACAAATAACACTTATAACCATGATCATAATCAGTTTCTTCCTCTGCTAGGCAGGTGGCTATTGGCTTGTCCCCCTCTGTCCCCTATAACTGCAGTAACCATGATGCCCCAGGTATTTCAGTACATAAATTTGGGTTTAACAGGTCCCTGGGTTTGATTTTAAACTAGTGCCTGAATTTTTTCAGAAATAACTGAGAATGTAGAAAGGTGCAGTGAGATAAAACTCAGCAGGCAGCCTATGTGTCAGACAAGGGGCAAATCTATTTAGGAAAGAGGTGGGGAGGATAAATAATTTGGGATTAGAAAAAAAACCCATATACAACACACTAACTTAATGACCAGTATCACAAAGCCTAGTCAAAAATATCTAATAAAGCATAAGGTTTCCTCAAAATCAACACTTTCCTTCAGGAAAAGAGGGATTTTGGCTGAATTTTCCATTAGGAAAATCTAAACAAGTGTTTTATTCAGGTCAATATTAATGTATGTGTCCTCCTGAGCTGCCGCAGTGCCTCATGGGAGTTGTCGTTTGGGTGCCTCATGCTCCCATTCTACCCTATAGGCCATGGACAGAGTACATTTCCCTTGATGCATCATGATGTCTTCCTGTGGCACATTGTGGTGCATCGTGGAACCGCCATGGTTCGGTAGGCCTGGTTACATCAGGGTATGTCAGCACTTGCTCACACAAGTGATCTGTAAGGCCTGCTCAGGCTTATGTGGCCATGGTGTGACTCCTCTGCTCAGATACATGTCAGCATCCTATCTCACCCTCCTCAGATGGACAGTAGAAGTGCAGAGGGTGGCTCTCATCCGCCTCCTGATCCTACTCCTTCCTGCTGGGGGTTGTTTGGCAAAGAGAAGCAGGTCCCACGAGGGATACTCCATAGGACTCTCCTCTCCTCTCCCTTATCTCCTCAGGCACCTTCTAGAGGCTGGGATTATATAAATGTTTACTGTCCCGAGTATAACTAATCTTACACTGGTATATCGCACCTTTCTATCCAAATGATCACAAAGCCACACAAACACTATGGGTGACATTCAGCCATCTGCACAGGGCAGCATATGCCTTATCCACCACTGTCATCCCTTAGTTTGAAAGCTTGCTTTCCCTCTGGTCAGGATAAATGTCACCACAGAGACATAGGCATCACCTCACTTTACACTGAAATGCAACCATCTCTAGGGTGAATTAAAACACGCCACGATTTCAGGACCAGAAGGGACTATTGTGATCATCTAGTCTGACCTCCTGTAGAACACAGGACACAGAACTGACCTGAAATAATTCCTGTCCGAAGTAGAGCAGATCTTTAAATAAAAAACATCCAATCTCGACATTAAAATGATCAGTGATGGAGAATCCACAACGACCCTTGGTAAATTGTTCCAATGGCTAATTACCCTCACTGTTAAAAAGGTATGTCTTATTTCCAGTCTGAATTTGTCTAGCTTCAACTTCCAGCCATTGGATTGTGTCAGACCTTTCTCGGACAGATTGAAGAGCCCATTCTTAAATATTTGTTCCCCATATAGATATGGATAAACTAGGGTCAAGTTGCCCCTTAACCTTCTCTATGTTAAAACTAGACAAATTGAGCCCCTTGAGTCTATTACAAAAGCCAGGTTTTCCAACCCTTTAATCATTCTCATGGCCCTTCTCTGAACCCTCTCCAGTGTATCAACAGCCCTTTTATAGAGCTCCACAATAAGAGTAGAGCAGTATCAGTAATAAGTTGACATAACTCTGCACCGTTTTTAATGCTTTGCAAACAGCAGTCAGGAAGTGAAGGGAAACTATTGTAAATAAATGGCAGAAGGTGGCAATCCTGAACCTGGCTTCTCCTAACACAACGGTTATAACCTGTAAAGGTCAGACTGCCATGCTACATCAGGGGAGAACATAGGTCAGTTCATTAGAAAAAGGAGTCTGAAGGCCAGGAGATGACAATGCCAGCTGCTTTGCTGACTCACTCTGCAATCACTGGACCTCCCTTGTGCTTCATTCAGCCAAGCTGAGATAGCCGAGTGAAGAGCCCGAGATTCTCTGGAAGCTGAAAGTGCTGGGGATGTGGGTGAGACAGGTGGGGGATCCTGGGACAGTGGCCAAGGTAAGTGGAGGAGAAGGCTGGAAAGGTGTGTGCAGCAGTGGAGGAACTTTGGGAAGTTGACTAATGCATTCAATGGGAGAATATCACCATGTTTTGTGTCCCACATCATCTGAGCAAATACCCTGTGTTGTCATGGATGCCTCCTCCTTCTGTGCACAAAGGAATTTCCATAACAGAACAACGCAAGGCTCCATCTAATCTAGTAGCCTGAATTTAGCAGTGTCCAGTGCCAGATGGTTCAAAGACACGTATAAAGTTGAGTTCTCCTGCATGCACCAGTCTTTATCCAACTGCCCTGGAACAGTCAAGGATTTCTGTAGCTTGGGGTATAAAATCCAGGGAATGGACCAAATTGTGGCGTTACTTTTGATTTACACCAGTGTAACAAAGAGTAATTTGGCCCCATCAGGGACTAGATTCTGCCACCATTGCTCCTGCTGAGTAATGTCACACTTCATGAGTATCCCACTGAAAATAAAGGGTCTATTTGTGTATTAAGGTTCTGCTCAAAGGGGGTAAAGATGGCTGTATGGAGACTTATGCTGGGATATCTGGGCTAATGTGTGGGCTTCTACTAAGGTAGCCTTCTTAGAAGAAAGACTTAATCCATATACAGGGCTCTAGGACTCTCAAACTGCTGTAGACTGAAGAGGGACAGAGTGAGTTTCAGTGTGTGTCTCTCTTTGGCAGGTGGGAAAGTTCTCATTCTCCCTGGAGTCTGTGAAGAAGCTGAAAGACCTCATGGACAGTTCTGTGACCAGGAATCCTCAGCTGCTTAGTGCCAGATCCGCCCCTCTGTGTGCCAGCCCTGACCTTCCCACGGAGTTCCTGAGTCTCTGTGACACAACAGACGCTGACCAGATATTTCAGGATTTACGTAGGTGTTTACTGTTGGTACCCTAGAAGCCAGCCATGTTCAGTAGGGAAAAATCCTGCCCTAAGCATCCCACAATGCTGCTTTGCCTTTCCACTCTCAGCACACTCTACTCCCCACATGCCCCAACGCTCTAGTACCCTGTGAGTCTCCAGGCTGAACATTGTGAGGCCATCGGATTCCCACTACAGTGTGGGGTTTGATTTCCCATTTCTCTCTCTGTCTTGGGGAGGATTTTCTCCCAGGAGAAATTCAGTGTTGATCAGCTGCGTGCAGCTCTTTCACTTCCTTCCCCTTGTGGTTCATGTACATTCCCTCAGAGACTCTGTCACCCTCCAGGAGGCCTGTGTCCCACCCCTCAGAGCAAAGGGGCTCTCTGTTTGGCTGTGAAGTGTGACAGGTATGTACTGACCAGGCACCATGGCTTGGAAGGGTCTGTGGTACTGTCAGCAGTTGGAGTGCCCCTGGCATTAGAGGAAAGGGAGAAGCCAGCCCTAACCTTATCTGTTGTCTTTGATTTTAGAACCCATTGCAAGTTCCCCCGAGCTTTGTGAGATTTGTGCTTTTGCTGCATGTGCCGGCTGTTGAAGAGAGTCTTCCTCAGCCTCCAGCCCTGGGAGGTATTACAGCAGCACTGCTCCAGCGCCCTCCATTGCCCTTCAACCTCCGCTTTCTGCTGACCCGAGAAGACAAGACAGTGACACTATGACTCCTTCCATCTTCTCAACACCTCTCCCTCATGGCAGCTTCAGTATTGCCAGCACTGAACATTGAAAATCATTAGCCAGACCCCACCTCACAAATAAAAAATGATAAATCTGGAGGGGTTTTTTATTTGTCTTCTAGTTTCTGAGCCTTAGGGAACACTCCGGCCATGTTTTAGACATTTTCTCCTCTACTATGAGGGACGGAAACTTAAGTTTGTGTTTTAAATGATAGACTCTCACATAATCACTTGACTCCAGGAGCTGGTGCTTTACAATACACCAAATATCACAAAATGCACAATAAATTCAGAAGAGTTGGCAACACTGCTAAACCACAGAAGAGCCAGCAACATGGTGTTCATTCTTATCTGTCCACCAGGCCTGCTCCCCACTCCATAAACCCATCATTTATTTATTAGGGAACAGGCAAAGCACTAATTTTCTTCAAACATACACTTCAAACCTTCATCTATTTTGAGATTTTAGCTAGAAATTAAACCTTCATTGAGCACTGAAAAATCTTTGGATGAGGATTTTTTAATTCCAATTTTAGGCCAAGACCGGGAATAGAACCATAAGGGCCAAAATTAAGCGTGTCAATAAAAGCTGTCCTCACGAACGCCCCAGTCCAGAAATCTCATTGGAACCTGATTCTGCAAGATTCTCAGGGTCAGGGCCTGATCCTGCAGGCTAGCTGCCCATACTTGATCACAAATAATTTCCCACGTCAATGTTTCCTTCGGAGCACAGGTGAGCAAATAACTGAGGTTTTGGTTTAGTGGCTGAACCAAACAATCTGGTAGGGGTTGACCTGAAACATATTTTTCATGTTTGTTTTGTTTTTTCTCACTGAAAGGAAAAAAAACAAAAAAGAAAATGTTGTTGCCCATCAAACTAAATATTTTGTTCAAGCCAAAACAATTTTTTTCTATGTTTTCATTTAGTTTGCAAGTGATTTTTACGTTTCCTTTTTAAACACAAATCTAACTCCACTTGGAAATAAAACATTGTTTCAGAATAAAAAGAATGTTTCCTTTAAAACCTGTTGAGATGAAACATTTTGACTTTGGGGAATTCCACCCCCCACCCCCAGCTGAAACTGTCGCCTGAGTTTGACCCAAATTCACAAATAGGTTTGGTGGACTGCATTTTTCGGTGAATAAAATATTCATCTGAAAAATTTCAAGCCAGCTCAACTCCTGCGTCAGGACCAGCCAGTCAGAACAAAATAGAACAGCACCATGGCAGCAACTGCTCCTCCATGCTGCAGACAGACCCACACATCAGGAGTTAGGCAGAATGGATAGGAAAAGCATTACACATTTTTCAATTAACTACCCCAATGGGCAGGTGCCTACATCATCTTTAGCCCCCTAGGGGGCTGCGTCAGTAGAGAGCATGAAGACTGATGAAGCCTGGAGAGGGAACGGCTCTCTCCCTGCAGAAGTGGTCCCCCCAGCTCAGGCTTTGTGGAAAATTAGCAGAGCAGTGTGTGGGGCAAGTGTCGACTGACACTGCCCAGGCTAGGCATGTCTCGTGGAGAGATGATTTCAGCCTTCTATCTAGGTCTCTTTGTCCAGCAACTTCACCAGCACCAAAAAAATACAATTAAATGAATTGACAAGGGGCTGAGGGTCAGGACTGTCCACTTGTGGAGAAACATGGCCTATGGCCAGCATAAGTAACATGCTGTATTTCTTTTCTCTGCCTCTGCATTGTGTGGGAACTATGCCAATAATGTGAGTTGTCTTTCTTCAGCTGACTGGCCAGTTCCACCCTCCCCTCTGAGTGGTCCCCAAGGGGAGTTCTTTCACCTTTCTTTCTAGTGAAGATTCACCCTCACTATTTACTCTCAGAATTTGAGAACATGGAGCAGAGAGAGCAATAAATGATTGTGTAAAGCACGCTCATGCAAACTTGAATTTCATGCATAGCAGCTTATAAACATAGTCAGAAGCCTTCCCACACACACTTTCCACAAATAAACAACACCACGTCCTCTCCCTTTAAAACTATTGTAACATTGCAGTCTGCCCTTCTGGCCTCCAGCCATCCACAGGCTCTTTTGTCTTCCAACAAAACAATCCAACCTGTGGCCTAAATTCTATTTTTGTGCAGAGACCTAAATTCTATTTTACATCTCTGTCTTGGACCTCTCTCCAAACCAACGTTCAACCCCTGACTCAGATAGGAATGACAAAAAATATCATTTTGTGTTTATTCAGGAAACCAGAGATGTCTTTTCCACATGCATTCATAGAATATCAGGGTTGGAATGGACCTCAGGAGGTCATCTAGTCCAACCCCCTGCTCAAAGCAGGACTAATCCCCACTTTTTTTTTGGCCCCAGATCCATAAATGGCCCCCTCAAGGATTGAACTCACAACCCTGGGTTTAGCAGACCAATGCTCAAAACTACTGAGCTATCCCTCCCCCCTAAAAATAGCGGGGGGGCTTTGAGGCTCCCAGCCGGTCTTGCGGAACAAGGGGCTACTACCGTTTACATCATTATTTACAACATTTCAAGCAATCATCTTGAATTCATTCAGCTGCACACCTTCTCAAACCTAAAGCTTAGTTACCTTTTCTCCCCCAGAACCTCAACATACCCTGGTTTCAGGCTGACCTTGTGTTATTCTAATCTGATCAAAGCCAGCAAGTATTGGAAATCTGATAGGAAAGCAAAGATTTGACAGATTTCCCTTCTAAATTCCAGACCAAAATAAGCTTCTAAATTTCCTATTTATCCAAATTACAACTACGCATGGTTCCAGACCACCCACATGTTACCCATTGCTAACCAGGATAGGTGTGAATGACCAGTAGCATAGAGATGTCACAGAAGGAAATTCATATTTGGACGCACACATCTGGAGGCAAAGCCAGAGTCATGAAAGATTTAGTAAAGGAGGAAACTGAAACCTAACGTGGATACCTGTGAATACAGGAAGCGCTTGGATCAACCTTCAACTGAGACTCAGCAAATAATAATGTGTGCAAGTCAGCAAGACATAAATATCAAAGGAAAGTTGGGTTTTATTTTCCATGCAAACAAATGAGGGTACCTTGATTTGCCTAATTCCAAACATTGTGAGATAGACACTTAACTAGAGTATCTGTGCTTTGCAGGGTGGGTACACTATAGCCAGACTTTGATACTTAGACCTGCCACAAAAAGCCAGCTGTTAATGATAATGTTAATTACAAAAGAAACATTAGTTATTGTGTGCATGAATGAGTGTCAATTTTCTAGTATGAATTTGTGACCAAAGTACCACTTAACCAGAAAAAATATCCACTGACAAGTAAGAATGTCCGGACTATTGTTTATTTATTTACTTATTTTTAACTATAATGCTTCTTTACATCTTTTTCTGTAAGTGGGAAATAACTTGCTGATATACAGAATATGGTAAGTGAACAAGACTTTATTTTTAGCCACACAAACCTTAACAAAATACAGCGATTTGTTTTACAATTAAAAAATGCACCTATTAATATATACAGAAGAACAGCATAACAATGTACAGGAGCTGTTATCTCAAAACTATTGAGATTAAAAATTACGGTGATAAAAACCAAACCGGGTGACACCTGACAAGGATGTGTATTGTACTCTGTAAATGTAGAAAAATTGTGTTTTCCTCATGTATATTTCAACTGCAATTACACCACAAGACCTGGATTGTGTGAAATATTAAAGTGTACCTGCTTGTTGCAGTATTGAGAGGTAAATGCACAAGTTATCACTACAGTCTTATTACTAAGAAGTCAGTGAAGGTGCAGCAGAAGAGCAGCAAACGCAAACGAAAAAAACTAAGGCTCACAGATCTCAAATGGCAGAAAATACACCTATCCCTAGATGAAATTATATAGCTTTATTATAAACACATCCACATCATAGGGGTGCACATACATGTAACACCCAGGAAGACATATGCACACAGCCAGCACAATCTCATGCACAAATCCTTTACTATACGTACATAACTTAAGCAGTAAAGAAAAGATAGGAGTGGTGTGAGGAGCCTAGCAACTAACCATCAACTTGCCAGAACCCCACCAGGCTATAGAAAGGTCTCCCTTGAGTAGCCTCTTGCATCTTAGAAAAACAGATACCACAAAGAAAGGGAAATGTCCTGGAACCCTGGATACCCATAGACCAAACCCAGGAACAATGAGAGTGGCTTGCTTCTAAGCTCAGGGGCCAAGCACTGCCAAGCAGAGAAAGAAACTGCTGATGCTGCCCTGGGCAGGAGGAGAAAGCCCCCTTGCCGGTGGTAGATCGTCAGTGTTCTGCAGCTCAGCATCTATGCTAAGGAATTTATTATTGCTGGGGTCAGGTCACAGGTCCTCCTGGGAAAAATTCTTGGGGGGGGAATATTGGATGGGGGGGTTGCAGAGGGCGGCAGGGCAGGTGGTTGGTTCAGGCTGATCAGCAACATTAAGACAACTAAATGGACACTGAACCAGTCCTGTCTTTAACCCCACGAGTGCAGGTGAAGACAATCACACGCAGCGTTAGACCTCACAAGGTTTTTACAGGAGATGATATGATTCCCCAAGCCTCCCACCCATCCTAACAAAGCTTTGAGGAAAGTGAAGCCGTGACCCTGGCGTGGATGTTGGGAGGGGATCTTCTTCGTGTTTCTCAGGGCTAGTCTACGCTAGACGCACTACATTGGCACAGCTGCACCGCATCTGGTGAACAGCTCTCTCATCAGCATAATAAATCCACCTCTGCAAGAGGAAGTCACTGTGTCGGCGGGAGAAGCTCTCCCACCGCTTAGGTCGGTGTAACTCACGTTGCTCAGGGGGTGGCTTATTCACACCCCCGAGCCACATAAGTCATACCAAAGTGGGTGGTAGTGGAGACCTGGCCTAAAAGAGAATAGCTTTGCCAGTGCAAATGATGCTGCAGGATAAATGCAGAGATTGCAGGGCTTGGCTGGCCCCCTATACGTGGTTTCATCCTTCCTCAGCGACAACCAGCGCAGGCTGCATTGGCGCAGATTTCGCATATATCCATGTCTTGGACAGCCACGTCTGTTCAAAAAGAAAAGAGAATATTTCAGTGATACTGTCAGGGCATTTCTGGAGGGGAATTGAGCAAGCACATCAGGGGACATAGAGACTCCTTCTCACTGCTGCTTTGGGAGCTTTAATAGTCACCCAAACGAAACAACAAGGGAAACTGCACCTTGTAAAGTCTGAGCTGAAGAGCGAAATCTTTTACCAATACACTGGGGAAATAGTTATTCAGGGACTGAACCAGGAACACTCGGTAGCCCAAACCTGTGCTGTACAGAACCAAGATTTATCAAGTTTAAAGCCAGAAGGGACTATTAGATCATGTAGCCTGACTTCCTGGATATCCCAGGCCGTTGAATTTCACCCATTTATCCGTGTATTGAGCCGATTAATTTGTGTTTCACTAAAACATCTCCAGAAAAACATCCAGACTCAACCTGAAGCCATCAAGAGATGGAGAATCGATCACCTCCCTTGGTACATAGTTCCCGTGGTTAATCACCCCTGCTGTTAAACATTTTGCCTTATTTCTGATTTGAACATGTCTGATTTTAGCTTCCAGCCCTCAGTTCTCATTCTTTCTCTGCTAGATGAAAGAGCCCTTTAGTACCTGGCGCTTGAGCTAACAGCTAGATTGTTCTCACATGTTGGAGTCTGGATTTGGTGACATTCAGGATACACATCTTTCCTTTGGACTGAGAGAGTCTAGTCCGGATGGTGCTTATCTGGGAAGGGCCACTTATAGCAGTCTTGATCTAGTGAGTTGTAGTGTTAGAATTTTTTTTCTGCAGTGCTCAGAGAGCAAATAAAATTCAATGACAAACATTATAGGGTTTCATGCAGGAATCACTGGGAGAATTTTCTGGCCTGGGCTATGCAGGAGGTCCGACTAGATCAGGGGTGCCCAACCTACAGGCTGTCTACGGCCCACCAGAGGATTTCATAAGGCCTGCAGTCTGTGTCAACACAATACACTAACGGCCGATTCATTGGCGTTTTGTCGTCATGTTTACAACGTTTTAGTTTACACAAATGTGTAAACAGGTTGGTTCTAATTGTACAGTATTGTATCTAAATACATACACAACAAGATGAACGTAAAATAGAAATCAGTACAGGTGACTGTAAAGCTTATTAAAAATCTATAGAATCTGCATGGCACACACAAGGGTGTGCTTAGGGTTACATGGCCCTCCAGTGTAAGAAGGTTCGGCACCACTGGACTAAATCATCACAATGGTCCCTTCTGGCTTTAAACTCAGCTAAGTTGTAGCAAGAACAATTCCCCTGGGGGAGCTATCCCCTGGTCGCTTCAGCTTGACTCAGGTAACTCCTGCATCAGCAGGTGTCACTACAGAAATCTCTGTGCTAGCTAGTGTCAACCTCAACACTGCCGCAGTCTCTACAGGGACTGCCTGCTGCAGAAAGCTCATGGGTACGCTATTATCAGCTGCTCTAGCAGCAGGCCGAGAGCCTAGGGGGAACAGTGCAGTTCTGTTTCTTCTGGCTGCCGCTCTCAAACGTTTGCGATTGAGCTACAGGGGCAACACGGGAAGCTTGAGAGCAGGCATTACGTACTCAGCCTGTTAAAAATGGCAGGTGCATCGTCCCTTTGACATACGGGCTGAAATTCTTCGGGCAGCTCCGGGTTTGCACACACAGAAATGAAATTTGTCCTAGCCATCATACGGGGACTGGCTGTGGTGTTCACAGCCAAGAGTTCCTTCAGCTTCTTCACAGTCTCTAGCGGGAACGAGAATTCCCCCTCCTATTTAGAGAGAACCAAAGCAATATGTCAAGCAAAGAGTCATTACACAGATCCCTCTCGCGTCACCAGAAGCCAGTGATGCCAAAACACGTGCACAACGTTACATTCCAGTGGGAAAGGATGGTGCTCGCTGTTGAGTTATTTTGGAACCGCAGGAGGGGGCCTGTTAGATTAGCACTCACTGTGGCCCAATTGGCAGTTCTTCAGTACAGAGACCTTTGAGATCACCTCACCATGTGACCAAGCTGGCCAATCAGCTAGCCAGAGGCTTTCTACCCATCGTACTGAACAGCAGCAGCTGCATGCAATATTGCACTTATCCCTGCCAGACCCTTCAGCTAAAAGTCTCATCTGCTCTGGAGTGTGGACAGAGAATGAAGAATGTACCCACTCCATGAGGAGGAACCCTGTCCTTTGCTGTGGTCCAAAAAGAGTCCTGTATTTTTATGTAAAAGCTGGCCCAGCCCTGTGGTGGTGACTACTGTTTCTACTCAGCTTGGTACCAGCATCAGACGATGCTTAACAGATAGGCAACACTACGCATTTGCAGTCCAGTGGGAGAGGGATGGGTAGGTAGGAGGAAACAGACTAGGTGGAGTAGCAGGGCTTGGAGGAGCAGAGCTTGACTCATCGCCCCCTTCCTTTCCCACCAGACAGAATGTCTGTTCCTGGGCTGCAGAGCGGCCAGATTTTAGAATGGAAGTTGAAACATTTATTTGAAAATTATTTCTGTTTACACTCCACAGACGCCACATGCCTCACAAAGCATCTTTTATGCATCTCTGCAATGTGCCATCAAGATCTGTGCCATATGTCAGGTACTTTGTTTACCCTACACAGCCCTTGAAAGCACATTGCAAAGTCACATGGATGTCAGTCACCATCTTGCCGAAGATGCTTTGTTGGTCATGTGGCTTCAAGGACATATGGAATGAAAGCAGGCAGAGGGATTTCACAAATGAACAGTGTCAGTGGGGTTTTTGCCTTGAGAAATCAGTTTGAACCTGGGGAAGCTGATCTGGCCCAAGCGAAAGGGCTAGAATCCTTTTCGCAACTGAATTGCACAAGCATTCAGGTCTCATGAGTGACAGGGTGAAGCCAAGATCAGTGAATATCAACACAGGGTTTAAAAAATACAAATGAACTTAACATTCTGTACAGTCACAGGTAATAGCCCTGCCCACGGGGCTGGGCTCAAAGTGCAAGGAGCTGGATGTTTAGAGCTGAGCTTCTTACACTCCTGCGTGAGTGTGTGCACGTGGCCACTCTTGGCAAGACATTTGGTTTGTTACTGGCAGTAGAATAAGAAAAGAGAACCAGGGGCAAACAGCACATTAAAGATATGAGAAAAGGCAAAAACAGGTTTTCAATTAAATGTGGCTTCATCGTGTATAAAAATAGCCATTGCTGCAGCCACAAGGCAGACAGGAAGTTGGAGATTTTTTTCCTTTCACAGAAAACCATCTGTTCCCACCCACAGTCCTTGAGCTCAGGATCAGCTTGGGAGAAAAGGAAGAGGTGACCTCACAATCAGCAGCACCCTGCCCCAGAAGGGGAAAAGAAGAGTAAAGCAAAGCGGAGCTACTGTATAACAGTTCCTGGCAGACCTGCCCTACACGCAGAGGCTTGATGAACAGCTGATGATATTATACACCTTGGCATTCCAATGAAGTTAGTGAAATGGCAATGGAATTCAGTGATCATGGGCTCCTGCTGGGGTCTGAGCACAGACAGAATTCTCTCTCTCTTGTTCTCTGTCTCTCTCGCACACACTCACCCGCCCCCTTTGGGTCACATTTGCAAAATAACACAGCACCCAACCGCTTCCCGTTGTTCCCAAAGGCCCCAAGAGTGCGTGCTGAGTACTTTTGATAATCTGGCCTTATTTACCACACCCCTTTTGATTTAATAGCCTTTAGGTCCATTTTTTATTCCCTATGTGACATTTGTGCAGGCTCTGTCACATAAATTAGCTGATTATTTGCAGGAGGAACTTCTGCCCAGAAGCAGATTAGCCAGGTGGGCCAGAAATAACTTAGCCCCTTCTGTGAAATAGGAGATGTCCCTAATCACTATGTCTGGAGGTGCCTGGCAGCAGGCACATGCCAGGCCACCATCAGGCATACACTTAGCACTTATAGTCCAGAACATCTCTCATTGGAGGAGTCCAAAGCATTTGTGCAAACGATCAAGTCTCACAAACCTAAATAAATACAAACCCCGTTATAAATAAAAACCCCATTATACAGATAAATGGAAGCACGGAGAAATGAAACCTGTGCATCCTGCTGAAGCTGTGGCATGGTGAGGATTAGAACCTATGAGTCTACTTTATAATCTCCTCTTCTAACCATGCTCCCTTGCATCACAGTTGATGAATCTGTAATAATTAAAGAACAGAGGCCTGAGAGCCCATGATCTCACCTGGACATAGACAGGCTGGGAGCTGGGCACCAGTATCAGAAGCATAACAGTTACTGGGAAAACAATGCCTTTCATGGCACCCGCAGGTTCTACTCCCTTTTCTTCTCAAGCTACGGCTTTTTTCTTGATTTGAGTGCTTCGCTCTCCTTTTCCAGTGTCTCTCTGGCTCCTTTTCTCTCTTCTCTCTGCTCCTTTGGATTCTAAATACTCAGTTCCTCTAGCAGGCAGGCCTGTTTCTTCCCAAATGGAAGGGAAGCTTTATAAGGCCTTCACACACCATTGACTTGGTCATTCATTAATCCAACCACTGATTGAGCAAATTTATTGCCAGGTAATTAACACTGAAAAGACTAATGGTTAACTACTTATCAACAGAGCAGGCCAGCCCCACCCATACAGGTCCCAATGTTTATGAGTCTCTTCAGGCCTGGGAAAGTGGCTATAGCACAAGGAACCACAAAATTCCAGCTCTTACGTGCCTAATCCCAAGGTACTGTCTGAACCATGTCCCCCCATGTGGTGTGTCCTTAATTTCCCGGCCAGCTCATGTGTCCGCAGCGTTCTGAGAACGAAAGAGGATTGGAAAGAGATAAGAGGCATTTGGCCACTTGAAGCAACTGCTGGTCACTTGGCTCACTCCTGGAACTCCAATGAGTAAGGAATGCAGTGAGGGATCTGGGGGATTTGAATGTGCTCAGGACCCGAGGTAACTGCAGTGGATGGATCAGTGAGTTTCTCTCCCTGCTGCTCTTTGAAGCACCTTACTAGAGTGCTCCCATATGCATGGTACAGCCTAGCCCCAGAGCAGCTCCCAGCCAGTGCAAAAGAAACAGTACGCAAGGAATGCAAAGGGATTGTGCAAGAATTTCTCATGGTCCTTAACAATGATACAGTCCTGGCAAGACTCTTTCCACCCTGTAGCCAGCCAGCAGGCTCTCCAGCTGCAGACCGACAAACCACACAATCCCCACAAAGTGAGCATCCCCATCAGGGACCTGCACCCGGTTCCTGTTGGGAGTGAAATCACCATGGGCCCTTCCTGAAATGAAAGGTAAAGTCCCCTGAATGGCTACATCAAGATGGCCAGCCCACATCAATCACACAGTATTGCTATGGCCCCAGACCCCCATGGGCGCTGTGCAAGCACAGCCCAAAGGGAAGACCCTGCCCCAAGGAGCCAACCATCTGAGTATAAGACAAGAGACAACAGGTGGACACAGCCAGATTGATGGGGGAAGGACAAGGAGACAGTGCTGGTCGGCATGGTGGCCAGGGGTCCCAGCACATTAGCAGCCTAGACACTGCTGAGCTTTTGTGTAGGCTTCAGGGAACAGGAGTATTTTGTGGAGGGCTCTGAAGGAAGCTAATGAGCTCATTTGGTGGGTACTCGTGGGGAGCAACCACCACACATGAGGGGCAGCCTGGGAGAAGGCAAAAGAAGTTTGTTTGAAGATGTAACAAATGGGCGATGCAGGCTGGTATCATGGGCCAGTCATAGGCAGGAGGTGGCCTTGTGACACTGAAAGAGAGATGACAAGTAGGGCGGAAATTGGCAGGGAAGCTGGCTCAGAATTAGGTCTTATTCCCCACCCCCCAAGCCTCAGCCCTTCCCAAATCTAATCGACCCCACACCTCAGCCCCAACCCACACCACACCACTGCCTACGTCCATAAAGTGTGGGCAAGGGGCCTCTTTCCTTCTCTGAGCTCCTGAAACTATCTCCCTTACCATAAAATAACCCCTTTGTCCTCTCCTACCAGCAACCTTCCCTCAATACTCCCTGCCCCACTCCCCCAGACCCTCTTTCCCCTTCCCAGGGCTACCTGTCCCACTCCCCCCGACCCCCTACTCTGCCCCCAGCAGTCCCTGCTTTGGAATATTCTGAAGGGGTCCAACAAGTTGTCGGGGTATGTGCTGAGCCCCTGGACTGACTCCTGGACGCCCCACAGCCCCTCATTCTCAGGTCTCTCCTGAACTTCAGGGCGCAGCTGAACACACCCACAGTCCAGTCTCACTTGCCTTTGGGAATCACCAGCATCTCTGCAAGGTGCCACAGGGCTTGGCAAAGAACAGAGACGGGTGTTTCTTTCTGGCTGTCCTTCTCCTTAGCCAGCTGCAAGTGTAAACAGAGTCAGGATGAGCTCCACCCTGCCATCTGGTGGTGAGGTGTGGCAAGTTGTGGAAAAGAACTTCAGGGGCTGATCTCATTTGCATAGGCACACCCACCCCACCTAGAATGAGGCTATAGCTGCCCAAATGGTCACTTTGGCTGCTGTGGGATCCCCAGTGTCTCTGTTATTGGGGCAGGAAGAATAAATTGTTATTACCCTGATTGTGGGAGTCAAGGACAGTGGAACTGCACTTGGCCTTTTGTTATGATGGAGGGACTCGCCATCAACTTAATAGCACTCGCTAGGCAAGGGACATGGTTTCCAAAACTCTGTGATTTGAGAGAGACTGGGAACAGGTGTTAATACTTGGTAGTATGGACCTTACATGCTAATTGCACTTCCTCCTCTCTCCACTGTGGAATATCAGAGCTAATTTTGATTCTATTAGGAGTCTAGTTACAGGCTGCTGAGCTGAATTCACTTTGGGCTAATGGTGTACCAGCACTGAGGCTCCCCTACTACATGCTGAAATCACAAAAGAGCTAGACTTACTAAGAGCTGAAATCACTGAGTGTTGTGTTAAGTAGTGGGGGAGCCTGAAAATATTTGGTGGAGCAGTTTGCGGGACAGCAACCGGTGTGGAGTGGAGCCGTTTGTGAGAGAGCAGAGCGGAGGCATTTGTGAGACGGTGAGTGGAGCGCTGTGGGGTAGTCAGCTTCAGGTCATGTAAGGTGTCCCTTACCTCTTTCCCCCCCGCCACAGGCACATTTTTACCCAGACCGGGGAGTAAAACCCTGCAGATAAAATTTTGGACTCTGGGGCTGCCCTTACCAGGGACAGAGACTTTTGGGTCGTTGGACTTTTGGGACTTTGGGTGATTTTGGGTTGCTGGACTCAAGAACTAAAGGGAAAGGACATCGCCCAATTTGCTTGGGGTGGGTTTTTTGCTCATGGGTTGTGTTATGAATCCTGTTCATGGTGTTTCCCCAACATAATGCCACATGGTTTCTCTCTGTCATTAAAAGGCTTTTTGTTCCACTCAGACTATGTGCTTGTGAGAGGAGAAGTATTGCCTCTTGGAGGCGCCCAGCGGGGGTGGTATATATTTGTCCCAGGTCACTGGGTGGGGGCTTGAGCCGGTTTTGCACTGTGTTATTGGAATGGAACCCCTAGATACTGAACCCGGCCCTTGTTGCTGCCAACTCGGACAGGCAGAAGGGTTACAAAAGGAGGAAGGGATGCTAATGCTATCACCTTGCCCCATGAACAGACCATGCCAGCTGCCCTTTGCTGCTGGTTTTTACAAGGCTGCCATGAGAAGTGAGGAGCGAGGTGGGGCACAGACACAAGGGAAAGGGGAGGATTGCTTGGAAAGGGCCCAGTCTGTATCCAGGTAGCCCACAAATACCCAGGGTAACACTGCAGTGGTGCCCAAGTGATTTAGGAGCATGTTTCATTTTCAGAAGTGACTTAGGCACTTCAGGAGGCAGAGTTTCAAACGTATTTAGGTGCCTAAAGATGCAGAAGACACATGAAGTGTGGATCCAAAATGCGAGCTGAGCAAACAAGGGGAACCTTTTTCCTCACCCCCATTCATTTCAATTCAGAAGGAATCTGACATTGCAGCTCAAGATTCAGACAACTGCTTGACCAAAAATGAAACAAAGGGTAATCGTCTCAGAGGCTGGGTCAACTGACTGACTCGAGTCATTCCCAGTGTGTCCTGGCTCTCATCTCCCCCTTGTGCTGTGTCCCCTAGATCAGCTGCACTGCAGCACTAGAGAACCACCTCCGCTTTCCAGCCCCCCTTCTCTGCTTCCTAGCCCACATCAGCGCCAAATTTGCTCAAGGCGTACTTCTGTTCTCCAGCTGACCCGCTGACTGCCACACTGGAGAAGTTCCCACTCTTGCTTCTCTCCCCCTGCACATTGCTCTGCAGCTAAGACCCAGACTTACAGGCCGCACCCATCTTTCCTCTCTTTGTCCCTCTCACGCGCATCTCCAAAGCTCAGATCAAGACGTCAGCATTACATGACATGGAGATATAGCAAGAGATGGAGCATTTTCTTGAGGCCTTCCCTTCAGGGGCTTCATGAGAGTCACAAGCTCTGACCAACAACGACAGACAGTAACAACATCAATGGTAATTAACGCTTAGTACTTCTCTAGTGCATGTGCAGCTGCCTGTGATGTGAGAAGGAATATCAGGCACTTTTCAGGCCTCTTGTCCCAACTTCCCTTTGTAAGGAGCTGGGAGAGAGATGCTCGCAGGTCCCAGAAACAGCAGGTGGGGCCGGGAATCTGGATTCTCCTTGCAGCTTTCTGTTGAGAAGCCTGGGATGGCTGCGTGCCCTAGAGCCCAATTCAGAGCTGCTCTAGGAGATGGTGAGTCAGATGGGCTCTCTGCATTGAATTGACCATGCAATGGTTTGCTGCACCAGCGCACGCCCTGCAGATTTAATTGCTCTGAAACATCCCATCAAACTGACTGTGCCCTGGTCTACACTAGGACTTTAGGTCAAATTTAGCAGCATTAAATCAATGTAAACCTGCACCCGTCTACACGATGAAGCCCTTTATTTTGACTTAAAGGGCTCTTAAAATCGATTTCCTTACTCCACCCCTGACAAGTGGATTAGCGCTTAAATCGACCTTGCCGGCTCGAATTTGGGGTACTGTGGACACAATTTGACGGTATTGGCCTCCGGGAGCTATTCCAGAGTGCTCCATTGTGACCGCTCTGGACAGCACTCTCAACTCAGATGCACTGGCCAGGTAGACAGGAAAAGAACCGCGAACTTTTGAATCTCATTTCCTGTTTGGCCAGCGTGGCAAGCTGCAGGTGACCATGCAGAGCTCATCAGCAGAGGTGACCATGATGGAGTCCCAGAATCGCAAAAGAGCTCCAGCATGGACCGAACGGGAGGTACGGGATCTGATCGCTGTTTGGGGAGAGGAATCCGTGCTATCAGAACTCCGTTCCAGTTTTCGAAATGCCAAAACCTTTGTCAAAATCTCCCAGGGCATGAAGGACAGAGGCCATAACAGGGACCCAAAGCAGTGCCGCGTGAAACTGAAGGAGCTGAGGCAAGCCTACCAGAAAACCAGAGAGGCGAACGGCCGCTCCAGGTCAGAGCCCCAAACATGCCGCTTCTATGATGAGCTGCATGCCATTTTAGGGGGTTCAGCCACCACTACCCCAGCCGTGTTGTTTGACTCCTTCAATGGAGATGGAGGCAATACGGAAGCAGGTTTTGGGGACGAAGAAGATGATGATGAGGAGGAGGTTGTAGATAGCTCACAGCAAGCAAGCGGAGAAACCGGTTTTCCCGACAGCCAGGAACTGTTTCTCACCCTGGACCTGGAGCCAGTACCCCCCGAACCCACCCAAGGCTGCCTCCTGGACCCAGCAGGTGGAGAAGGGACCTCTGGTGAGTGTACCTTTTAAAATACTATACATGGTTTAAAAGCAAGCATGTGAAAGGATTACTTTGCCCTGGCATTCGCGGTTCGCGTGGATGTACTCCCAAAGCCTTTGCAAAAGGTTTCTGGGGAGGGCAGCCTTATTGCGTCCTTCATGGTAGGACACTTTACCACTCCAGGCCAGTAACACGTACTCGGGAATCATTGTAGAACAAAGCATTGCAGTGTATGTTTGCTGGCATTCAAACAACATCCGTTTTTTATCTCTCTGTGTTATCCTCAGGAGAGTGAGATATAATTCATGGTCACCTGGTTGAAATAGAGTGCTTTTCTTCAGGGGACACTCAGAGGAGCCCATTCCTGCTGGGCTATTTGCCTGTGGCTAAACAGAAATGTTCCCCGCTGTTAGCCACAGGGAGGGGGGAAGGTTGAGGGGATAGCCATGCGGTGGGGAGAGGCAAAATGTGACCTTGTAATGAAAGCACATGTGCTATGTATGTACTGTTATAGCCATGCGGTGGGGAGAGGCAAAATGTGACCTTGTTATGAAAGCACACGTGCTATGTATGTAATGTTAACAGCAAGGTTTACCCTGAAAGAATGTAGCCACTGTTTTACAAAATGTGTCTTTTTAAATACCGCTGTCCCTTTTTTTTTCTCCACCAGCTGCATGTGTTTCAGTGATCACAGGATCTTCTCCTTGCCAGAGGCTAGTGAAAGAAAGAAAAAAAAATGCACTCACGATGAAATGTTCTCCGAGCTCATGCTGTCCTCACACACTGACAGAGCACAGACGAATGCGTGGAGGCAAATAATGTCAGAGTGCAGGAAAGCACAAAATGACCGGGCGGAGAGGTGGCGGGCTGAAGAGAGTAAGTGGCGGGCTGAAGAGAGTAAGTGGCGGGCTGAAGACAGGGCTGAATCTCAAATGTGGCGGCAGCGTGATGAGAGGAGTCAGGATTCAATGCTGAGGCTGCTGGAGGACCAAACCAGTATGCTCCAGTGTATGGTTGAGCTGCAGCAAAGGCAGCTGGAGCACAGACTGCCACTGCAGCCCCTGTGTAACCTACCGCCCTCCTCCTCAAGTTCCATAGCCTCCACACCCAGACGCCCAAGAACGCGGTGGGGGGGCCTCCGGCCAACCAGCCACTCCACCACAGAGGATTGCCCAAAAAAAAGAAGGCTGTCATTCAATAAATTTTAAAGCTGTAAACTTTTAAAGTGCTGTGCTTAAAGTGCTGTGTGGCATTTTCCTTCCCTCCTCCACCACTCCTCCTGGGTTACCTTGGTAGTCATCCCCCTATTTGTGTGATGAATAAATAAAGAATGCATGAATGTGAAGCAACAATGACTTTATTGCCTCTGCAAGCGGTGATTGAAGGGAGGAGGGGCGGGTGGTTGGCTTACAGGGAAGTAGAGTGAACCAAGGGGCGGGGGGTTTCATCAAGGAGAAACAAACAGAACTTTCACACCGTAGCCTGGCCAGTCATGAAACTGGTTTTCAAAGCTTCTCTGATGCGTACCGCGCCCTCCTGTGCTCTTCTAACCGCCCTGGTGTCTGGCTGCGCGTAAACAGCAGCCAGGCGATTTGCCTCAACCTCCCACCCCGCCATAAATGTCTCCACCTTACTCTCACAGATATTGTGGAGCACACAGCCAGCAGTAATAACAGTGGGAATATTGGTTTCGCTGAGGTCTAAGCGAGTCAGCAAACTGCGCCAGCGTGCCTTTAAACATCCAAATGCACATTCTACCACCATTCTGCACTTTCTCAGCCTGTAGTTGAACAGCTCCTGACTACTGTCCAGGCTGCCTGTGTACGGCTTCATGAGCCATGGCATTAAGGGGTAGGCTGGGTCCCCAAGGATACATATAGGCATTTCAACATCCCCAACAGTTATTTTCTGGTCTGGGAATAAAGTCCCTTCCTGCAGCTTTTGAAACAGACCAGAGTTCCTGAAGATGCGAGCGTCATGTACCTTTCCCGGCCATCCCACGTTGATGTTGGTGAAACGTCCCTTGTGATCCACCAGAGCTTGCAGCACTATCGAAAAGTACCCCTTGTGGTCTATGTACTCGGCGGCTTGGTGCTCCAGTGCCAAGATAGGGATATGGGTTCCGTCTATGGCCCCACCACAGTTAGGGAATCCCATTGCAGCAAAGCCATCCACTATGACCTGCACATTTCCCAGGGTCACTACCCTTGATATCAGCAGATCTTTGATTGCGTGGGCTACTTGCATCACAGCAGCCCCCACAGTAGATTTGCCCACTCCAAATTGATTCCCGACTGACCGGTAGCTGTCTGGCGTTGCAAGCTTCCACAGGGCTATCGCCACTCGCTTCTCAACTGTGAGGGCTGCTCTCGTCTTGGTATTCATGCGCCTCAGGGCAGGAGAAAGCAAGTCACAAAGTTCCATGAAAGTGCCCTTACGCATTCGAAAGTTTCGCAGCCACTGGGAATTGTCCCAGACCTGCAACACTATGCGGTCCCACCAGTCTGTGTTTGTTTCCCGAGCCCAGAATCGGCGTTCCACAGCATGAACCTGCCCCATTAGCACCACGATGCATGCATTGGCAGGGCCCATGCTTTCAGAGAAATCTGTGTCCATGTCCTGATCACTCACGTGACCACGCTGACGTCGCCTCCTCGCCCGGTATCACCTTGCCCAGTTCTGGTGCTGCATATACTGCTGGATAATGCGTGTGGTGTTTAATGTGGTCCTAATTGCCAAAGTGAGCTGAGCGGCCTCCATGCTTGCCTTGGTATGGCATCCGCACAGAAAAAAGGCGCGGAACGATTGTCTGCCGTTGCTCTGACGGAGGGAGGGGCGACTGACGACACGGCTTACAGGGTTGGCTTCAGGGAGCTAAAATCAACAAAGGGGGTGTCTTTATATCAAGGAGTATTTCAGGCAGGACTTCACGGAGGGTTCCAATAAGAAATGGTGCACCTAAGTTATTGTTCTTATTGGAACGAGGAGGTTAGCCTGGCCTCTGATTGATACATGGCTAGATTTACCTCGCTGCACCTTCTCTGTGAGTGACTGCAGTGTGACCTAGAGGAATGAGTCCACTAGACAGGGGAGGAGGCAAATGAGTATAAAACAAATCTGGTCTATTTCTTGTTTTGATCCACTCCATCTATCTTTTACATCTTTGGCTGGCAGCAGACGGTGCAGAAGGACTGCATGCCATATACATCTCATGGCTGCTCGGCAGAAGATGGTACAGTACGACTGCTAGCCATCCTCATCTCTTGCCTGCCCGACGGAAGATGGTACAGTACGACTGCTAGCAATCCGTATCGCCTGCCTGCTCACCATAAGACGGTTCAATAGGACTGACTGCAGGACTAGAGAGAATGACCTGGTCAAGTCACTCCAAATTTAGTCCCTGCGCCCATGTCTGCCCAGGCGCTCCCAGCCGACATGGCCAGGAGCACCTCAGACACGACGAGGACGGCTACCAGTCGTACTGCACCATCTGCTGCCAGAAGGCAATGGGTTGCTGCTACTGTGTAGCAAAGCCGTACCGCGTCTGCCAGCACCCAGGAGACGGTTACCTGAGCGGGCTCCATGCTTGCCGTGGTATGGCGTCTGCACAGGTAACTCGGGAAAAAAGGCGCGAAACGATTGTCTGCCCTTGCTTTCACGGAGGGAGGGAGGGAACGGGGGCCTGACAATATGTACCCAGAACCACCCGCGACAAGTTTTAGCCACATCAGGCATTGGGATCTCAACCCAGAATTCCAATGGGCAGCGGAGACTGCAGGAACTGTGGGATAGCTATCCACAGTGCAATGCTCCAGAAGTCGACTCTAGCCTCAGTACTGTGGAAGCACTCCACCGAGTTAATGCACTTAGAGCATTTTCTGTGGGGACACACACACTTGAATATATAAAACCGATTTCTAAAAAACCGACTTCTATAAATTCGACCTTATTCTGTAGTGTAGACATACCCTTAGGCTTAGTTTTGGACCCAGTATTCTGTGCAAGACAGAGCCAGTTTGCTCAGACTATATTGGTCTGAACTAGACCCTGCTTTGCCTACCATGGCTATATCTGGATCCAGTCTTCACCACTTTGGCCCATCACTAATAATGGTTAAAGGGGAATCCTCAAGTGCTGCCCAGTCATTGGGCTGAACGCTGCTCTCACTTACACACCAGCAACCACTTCTGACATCATTTGGAGCCACATCACCCACTCCTGCCATCTCTGGGGTGGAGCACTGTCGAACAAAGCACTGCCACAGCATACAGCATGATTTGGGAGGAGAAGCGAAGGGTTAATTCTGGCACTTCCCGGGGAAGGTGAAGGCAGAGTAATGTGCACTGAGAATGACAGTGAGGTCCACTGAGGATAGCTTTCAAGCTTCCACAGAGCTGAAGACCTGAAGAAGAGCTCTGTGCAGCTGGAAAGTTTGTCTCTCTCACCAGCAGAAGTTAGTCTAATAAAAGAGACTATCTCACCCACCTTGTGCTTTTTAAAGCAGGATGGGTAAGACTGGCTCAAGTTTTTTCAAAGCTGCAAGGCTGCTCCCTGCTGGACAGAGGAAAGTCCTGCAAGGTACCAGAGCCCGGTTAGTTCTGACTGACTCATGATGGTGAGTGTGAGGAAATGCCTAACTCACGAGCAGGTCCTTTAAAGGGGGAATCTATACAACGTGGACTCCGTCTGACGTGACTTGCTGTGAAGCAGCTGTCTTCAGAACAGACCTTCAAACTGAATTCCCTTTTTTTTACTGAGCGAGGGGTGGAGAAGCTCTTTAGAGCCATCCTGTGTTCTCCAACACACAATACAGGTCTGCACAAGAGACTATCGTATCGCAATGCTCACTGATCACTTCGCCCTAGAGATAGAGTGAGAAGGATCCATGCATGTCATGATATCCACTGAAGCCCCCACCTTCCCATAATCTGCAGCACTAGCTGGTGATTCTGGGGATTTACTCATATTGATTATTTATACTGATTATTTAAGGGAGACAGATTCCATTACACTCCACCGCACATTTCAACATTGGGGAGTCCTGCTTATAGCTCTGCTCACCCAAGCCAAGAACAAGAAGTGCTCTCAGTTCTGCCCTGAAGGTGGGCTAGGTCACCACTCCCTGGGGGTGCCTTTCACCTTTGCTGGAGTTCAGGCATTTCCCCCAACTGCAAGGTGCTGGTTGAGATAAGGAAAGACAAGGCCAGGGTTATTCTAGTAGTTCTGACATGGCCAAGAAAAACATGGTTCCCTTACCTCACCCAGCTCACTGTTTGTCAACCAATCACCCTCCAGACCATCCCCATCTTCTCTCTCAGGATGCTGGTCAAATCCTCCATCCCATCCTTGAGGCTCTTCAACTCACGGCACGGCTGATAGATGATTCACAGGGTTAGAAACAACCTGTTTTGAGGACGTAAAGAGAGTGCTGTTACATAGTAGGAAGCAATCCACTTGTAATACCTATGTGCAAAAGTGGACAAGATTCTCTAACCAGTGGGCGAGTTCTCTAACCAGTGCACTCTGGGATATTCTAGGGTGGGCGTTTCTCAGTCACTCCTGTTGAAGCTGTGCCCCTGTTGCTAAATAAGGAAAGACTCGATGGACAGCAAGAGAGCGCGCAAGTAAGGGAGCAGGAGAATGACTTTGTAGCTTGGTAGGGAGCACGCCAGCCTGGGAGGTGAGATCTAGGCTCCAATCTCCCCACTCCAATGACTTTTTTAAATTAGGAAGGAAGTTGTCATTCTTGCCTCCCTCGTCATTTTGTGTAAGCTTGTCTGTAGGGGCCCCATCTGATGGGCAAGCTCTGACCACGCTGCCTGGATGAGGACCTGCAGGCAAGTTGAGCTGACAAATGCCTAAGTTCCCCCAGTTCATGCATCGCTCTGGGGCTTAGGCATCTGGATGCCTGGTGTGGAGCTGCAGTGTGCTTGGGTGATACAGTCTGGAAGCCCATGAAGATAGATAACATGCACCAGCAGGAGCTGAGCCATTGTTTCAACAGAGGGCAGATGGTCACTGGGGCTGAAGTGCACTATATTAGTTGTTGGTCTACAGGGTGGGCTGTGCTATCAGGCTATGCCCAGCAAAGTAAGTGGAGCCTTGGGCTGTCAGTCAAGGTGTCTGTTGTGTGACCTTTGTAGGTCTGCACATGCACAGAAGGGGATTCCTGGCCAGAGGTACGCAGGCCTCCGAATCTTGCTTATGCTGATGCTTCATGTGAAAGGCACCTGTTTACCCAACAACAGCTCAGGCTCTGTGTTTACCTAACAAGGTGGGACTTTGCATTGATTGGCTGGTTTGTTAATATATATCCTGTATGTTATGACCAGTTCTTTGGCACTATCTGCGGGACAGGTTACCCCAACCATGACTCTGCCTGGTCAGCCGAGCTCCAGTATCTGTTGCCTCACATCTTTAATAAAGAATGTGTTAAATACTTACTTAAGTTCCAGGTAGTCAGTACCTGGACGGACCAGGTGGGTAGCAAGCAGAACCCGAGTGCAATACCACCACCCAGAGGAAGGATAGGGAGGGGCTAGCCCCCCCACCCCCAGCACACAACTGTCGAGACCACAGTGTGGTCTTCAGAGTCAGAGGGCTGAAGATATCCCTGGTGATTGAGGCCCAGGGTCTAGGTGGGGTCTCCAGGAGTACTAGAGTGCCAAGGGGCTTAGTGCAGGACATTTTGGTGTGTGAACATAGTAGGTCACAAGCTTTAATGTAGTCCTGGACTTTGGCTCATGTACAGGCCACCAGATGCACCAGGAAGCCAGGCAGAAAATCTTCAGGTGGTCAGAATGGCCCACCAACAGAGTGTCATGGCAGAGGTGAAGTACTTCTAGCTGGGGGCACCCTGGTGGGATGTATATGTGCCAATCGAGGTAAGTGATTCCCACCCTGTGTGGAGCATTGCACCCTGGTTCTGGCTCTCATTTGATCAGGTTGTTCCAACACCTCCTGAGCTAAGCTCACCTGCAGTTACTGTAGCAACTGGGAGCATCCCTGGGTGGGGGGTCCAGAAGGGTAGTAATAGAAGCCCAGGCATAGGCCCGAGTGTGGAAGATAGTCAGGTGTGGAGACCTCTTGCCAGCGAATGGGAATCCTTAATTGGGGGTGGGGTGGGGATTTCTGAGCACCTTTCAAGTCACCCATTGACAGGGACCATAAATTCACAGGACCGAATTGCTGCCCAGGAGTAGCTGCTGGGCACCCAGGCACTGAAGGTGCCCCACCAGTCAGTCTGGAGTATCATTATGCTGGGGTAGACAAACCAATGGAAGTTCACCTCAGTACTACTCGGGATAAAATCTTGGAAGGTGAATACGTAGACGTATTATCACTGCTGCACAGGGAGATGCTGACACACAGTGAGCCAAGTCCGAGCAAGCAGGGCAATGACATGCCCAACCGGCCCAGGATAGCTAGAGCATGGGGAAATTTGGAGGCTGTTTCTTGATCCAGGCGGGCGTTATTGCCAAGCCTTACCCAGACACAGTAATAATCAGGGTATAACCGGGTGGGCAGAGAATACATTTGGAGGCTTGCTTTGTTTATTTGTGATGAACAGTTTAGATCGAGGGCAGCAACACAAATTGGGATCCGGTAGGAGATACTGCATCATACGCTGTGGTCGGATTGGATGACATCACAGGGACCCGGAGTACACAGAGACGTTGGCCGGTTAATTCTGCTGCAAGCCCAGCAGAGGTCTGACGTGCGTAACGCTGTTTGCTGGGGATTCAATGAACGTGGTTGTTTTCATAGCATCTGCAAATTCAGGCATGCTCGCAAAATGTGCCTTGGGGTCCATACAGCCCATTCTTGCAAGCGCGGTAGGGGAAGGTTGCAGTAGGAGAACAGGATGGGGACAGGTCAGGTGCCGCCCATAGGGGCAGGAGCAGGGCATGGGGGACAAAACACAGGAGGGGTGGGAAGCGAGCTGAATGCAAAGGGCTGGTTCAGGGCACCATCCCCAGTTAAGATGGAGGTATTAAGGGTGCTTCTTTGGGTTACTCTAATAAAGTAGATGGGGCATATTTGTGGGATGGATTTACTGCAAGTTTAGGATCCTCTGTGCGGGAAAAAGGAGTCATGTCTAAAAATTTGAAGTCCTTGGTGGGAATGAATCATAGTGTAAAGAAACAGATTAACCAGGACTGTAATGAGGATAGAGCAGCAGGACAATTCAATCAATTACCTATTCAGAACTTGCAGTTTCCCCCAGGGCTCGGTCCCTAAGAAGGCTCCGGGTGAATATTGATTAACTCATCACATGTCATTCCCACAGGGTAGCACAGTGAACAATGAAATAGACCCAGCATTAAATCCCTCCTCCCCCTGCTGTGGCATAGACATAAAGTTGGTTCTCTCACCACCCACCTGTGTGCCCTGACTAAGCTAGCCAACACTTTGCTGTGACCAGAGTACCCAACTAAAAGCTATGCTAGGTGCTATATCTGTCTTCAGGTAACTGAACTAGCACCAGAGACCTGGGTTACTTTTTAACACAATGCAGTTAGCCTATGGAACTCATTGCCACAAGATATGAGGACAAGTGTATGATGGATTCAGAAAAGGATTGGATGCATAGAAGAACATCCAGTTACAGTGATGGAAACTAAGAAAATATGAAAAGTTTGGAGGGGATACAAAGATATTCTATAGCAAGTCTCTCTCAGTCTCTCTTGTTGATGTGATTTAACTATGCATAAATAATTAAATATAAGCTGGAACAGAACCTGGGTGTCCTATTTCCCCAGGAAGTATCATAACCACTAGACTACAGCATAAGTCTCTACTAGTGGCCCACTGAATATTTATTTATGTGTACAGTGGATCCACTTCAATAGGAGAGACGGAGAAAACCCTGGCCAGAGTATCCATAACCCAGTAATTAGAGTGCTTCCTGGCTAACGTAAGAAATATGTGTTCAAGAACATGCACCACATCAGACAGAGGCAGGATTTGAACCCAGGTCTCCTGCATCCTGAGGAACTGCTCTAACCATTAGCATAAAAGTTACAAGGAGGGCACCATCTTCCCCACCCCTGACTGTTTGGTGAATCTAGGTCTCCTTTGCTTGTGTTAAAATGCCCAAAATAGAAACACAAGTTTTGTTTCGGGTTGAATGAAATGTTTTGTTCAGCTAAATCCATGATCTGCCCAGAGCTACTCATCAAGAGCCACCTTTAAACTAGTGGGTTTCGTCCCCACTGTTCCTATTGTGAAGCTGTTCCAGAACTTCCCTCCTCTAATTCTTCTAGTTCCCAGAATAAATGTATCCAGGGCCAGTTTATCCCCATTTCCTCACATGCTGACATTATCCTTTAGCTTCTCCCTCCTTGGTGTACACCCGCCTTATTTAAGGGGGTTCTCTGCGGTCAGACAAGGGCCTAAACACACAGGGTGGATGTGGGTTTTACTCAGTTCCGTTGGAGTACAGAAAGGCTCACGGCTCCCTCCTCACTGTTCCCTCTTTCTCAACTCAGGGACCTCCCATCCCCTCCTGGAATCTCCCCTCAATAGCCGACTACTTTTCATTCGCCCGGTGACTCCTTTTTTTCCCGGGGGCTTTTGCCACTGCCCTCCCCATCCACTCAGGCCCCTGTTCCCAACTCTCTGAGGGCTGACACGCCTGCTGCCTGGAGATGGACCTAGGCTGAGAGCTGCAAACTCTGGGGCTGCAGTTCCAGGCAGCAGCATTCCGTGCTTCCAACCAAGATGCCTCTTCCCGGCCAGTCAGAACTCGGAAGGCAAAGCATTGTGAGCGCAGCTAGCGTAGCCCTTGTGAGGTCTGCTGCAGCGGTGGAGCTGTCAGCAGGCGCACAATTCTGACTGGCTTCTGCAGAGGGAGGGGCAGGGCCTAGCCTTATATGTACAGAACATGGGCTACACCTGCATAGCTCCTGAGAAGCTGTGATGATTAGTGGCTGCTGGTGGCCCAGGTAGGCGATTGGTGATGAGGCCTGGAGGGGGGGGGGGGGTGTGTGTGTGTGTGTGTGTGTGTGTGTGTGTGTGTGTGTGTGTGTGTGTGTGTGTGTGTGTGTGTGTGTGTGTGTGTGTGTGTGTGTGTGTGTGTGTGTGTGTATATTAACCACATGAAACAGTTCTGTAGTTGGCCTCCTTTGCTTGAATCTACAGTATGGGGAAAGTTAGACCTGTGGGCAGGGCAGAGGGAAGTTCTTCCTTGGCCTCTGTCTTGCATGCACACAAGTCTGGAGAAGTGTGTCCTCAGTGCAGTGGTAGCTTTATTTCCCTGCCTAGCTGTCCTCTGACTCCTGTCCATGTGGCTAGAGAGCAGGTCAGTATGGTGTGTTAACAGAGGGGGTCTCTGAAGAGAGAGACTGGATGCTAGGGAGCTCCCCTGAGTCTCCTAGGATGGGGGTTGCCAACTCCACACCCAGCTGGCCAAGGAAGGGCGAAAGCCTGAGAAAAGAAAGAGGCATTTTGCTGATTGAAAATACCAGTGCTGCTAATCCTGGAGGGAGGACCTGCCAGCTGGGGCTTGTTAGGGAGAAGGAATTTTAAAAGGAGGCAGCAAACTCTAGCTGGCTTTCCTATGGGAGGAGACCTGGGTCCTTGCTCTATGCTTTACACAACTCACTGAGTTGTAAGGAGATAGAGACTGTGCAGGAGCAATAGCTCTTGCTGGCCCCTGAAGAAAAGGGTTAGGATCTGCTTGAGCCCAGCTTGCAAAGGGGGTTGTGCTGGGGCCTCTACTTTACCTTCCCTCCTGTCAAGGTGCTGATACTGTAGAAGAGTATGCCCCTTTTCCTTGCTTGAAGGGGCCATGCTATCTTGAATGGTGAGGAAGGATGGGTGGCTTCAGGTAGAGCCACAGCTTTAGGAAGTGAGCCAGTCCGATGCTTTGGGGTATTGGGAGAAAAATAGCTGCTCTCTGTAATACCCTGAGACTAAAAACCTTCTCTCCTCTCACTGCAGGATGGTATAGTGGGGAGGGTATTAGCCTGGGTCTTCCAAAATATGGGTTTGATTCTTGCCTCTGCCACATATGTCCTGTGTGGTATTAGGCAAATCACTTCCATTCTCAGTGTCTCCTTTCTCCTTCTGTAGGATGGGGATAATGCCCCCGACGGTTGCTGTGAGAATAAAAACCATTAAGGATTGAAGTGCTCATACAGTGCAGTAAGGAGCTAATTAGATAGAGCTGAGCAAACCATGCTGCTGCTGGATGAGCACACTTCATCCCCAGCCAACCAGGAAATTCCTTGTCCCAGTTACAGAAAATACCTCTGTGTGCAGTGGCACAAACCCTTCTGGTGTTGCTGGTATTTGTGGTTGTATGCAAGGCTGCAGTTATCTGTTACTGATCCAGTTACAGACAAGCCTCTGTAGCAGTGTGTTGGGCTCTGACATGTTCGTTTTGGCAGGGGAGCTTGCTCTGGGTTTTTGTTACTGTCCTAGCATTGTAATTGGTGTAGAAACCAAGGCCAAAACAACCGCTGGTCGTGACTGCTTTGACTCGTGTATATTTTTGACATGCCAGTGCTGAACCAGCTTAGGCTTGACTTCCAGAACTGCTATGCCCTGGAGTTTCCATTGACTGCACTTGGTGCTGGGGAACTCTGCACTTCTGGAGATGTCCTTTTTGGCCTTGGAATCTCTGAATCCAAGATTGGACAAAACCAGGGGGTCCTACTGAGAATGTTGGCTGAGGTCAGCTCCTCAGTGTGGAAAATTTCACTTCCAAGGGAGACCCAGAAAAGGCTATGAAATCAATTTTTCTCTGGCAATTAGTTACCAACATCTTATCCTTTCTTAAATGGCAAGACTGGCTAGTGACACCAAGGATCCTGAAAGCCACTCTGATTACTGATTCTGGTTTTTAGTGGCTTGGAACATGGATTGTGCACCAGCATGGGAAGGCAGGGAGGAAAACATGGTAAATGCACCTAAACTACTGGAATACTTCATGAGAGAGGGAAAGTTTATGGCTTTCCAATCTGACCCAATGTAGAACAGGTCCTGGCTGACATCTGGGCAACGTTCCGTGGGATGCTCCATGAAAGATGAACTGTCAGGCCTGTAAACATCCCCCATCAACTGCCGTGAAGGCAAATACCTCTTTAAGTGCTGGCAAAAGATGATAACTTGAGAGCCCCGGAGACCGAAGGCCTCTGTGCCCATCTAGAGCAGGAACAGCAGAGGTGACAGCTAGGCAAGGTCCCTACACCCCAGTGCCTCATGACCTAGTGCACCGGCAGCCCACTCTCCATTGCCAAGTCAGCCACTGTCACTCTGAGTCGGACAACCAGGGAGAGAGAGTTGATGCCAGTGACGGTGGGTTGGTTGTGGTGGACCCCAGGCCGGTAGGTTCTGTCTTTAGTCATCTGAACTACTTCACAAAATCCACTAACCAGCTGAGAGGGGCAGCCATGAAGCAGGCTCTTTCCACCCGTCTGTGTAGCTACCACAAGGTGTTACAGCAGGTGTTCAGGCCCTTCAGACAGAACTCTCTCCCCTGGATGGTTCTGTGCAGTGTCTAACAGCAGCCTTGTCTTGGCTTCCCCATTCCTACAGGCTTAAAGCAGCTATACCAGGACCATCTGCTCTGTGATGCCACCACAGTTGCAGAAGGAAAGAGGTTCCCATGTCACAGGTAAAGATTTCAGTATTTTTTTATTAAATTAAAAGTTTGGTTGATAAAGGTAATATACTTATATTCTGTAGGTCGTTTGACTCAGTATTGCATGATGTCTTTTTTTTTAAATATAAAATTTAACACTGCACACATTAAATGGATTAAAAATGGCAAATGATCAGGTCTAACTGTAAATGGGGAATCCTCACTTAGGTGTATTTCTGGTGGGGTCCTGCACAGGTTGGTTCTTGGCCCTATGCTACCTAACACTTGTAACTCTTCTGCCAGGCGAAGTCTGCAGCAATGAGGGCCAGGTTCAATATCTAGGGATTCGTCTTACATTACAACATGGAAATGGCTTGAGCTCCCCACCCAGTAATCTGGGAAAACTGGGCCCCACTATGAGGTAGTATTTCTCCACTGGCAAGCACTGAGTCTGTGTGTAACAAAAGAACTTTTATCAAAAAGGGACTCAAGCAATAGCACATCATTCTCCCTCCCTCCACACCATCACAGGGCCTAATAACATCAGCCGCACTATCAGAGGCTCGTTCACCTGCACATCCACCAATGTGATATATGCCATCATGTGCCAGCAATGCCCCTCTGCCACGTACATTGGTCAAACTGGACAGTCTCTACGTAAAAGAATAAATGGACACAAATCAGATGTCAAGAATTATAATATTCATAAACCAGTCGGAGAACACTTCAGTCTGTCTGGTCATGCGATTACAGACATGAAAGTTGCGACATTACAACAGAAAAACTTCAAATCCAGACTCCAGTGAGAGACTGCTGAATTGGAATTCATTTGCAAATTGGATACAATTAACTTAGGCTTGAATAGAGACTGGGAGTGGCTAAGTCATTATGCAAGGTAACCTATTTCCCCTTGTTTTTTCCTACCCCCCTCCCCAACGTTCTTGTTAAACCCTGGATTTGTGCTGGAAATGGCCCACCTTGATTATCATACACATTGTAAGGAGAGTGATCACTTTAGATAAGCGATTACCAACAGGAGAGTGGGGTGGGGGGAGAGAAAGCCTTTTGTAGTGATAATCACCCATTTTTTCATGGTTTGTGTGTATAAAAACGTCTTCTACACTTTCCATAGTATGCATCCGATGAAGTGAGCTGTAGCTCACGAAAGCTTATGCTCAAATAAATTGGTTAGTCTCTAAGATGCCACAAGTACTCCTTTTCTTTTTGCAAATACAGACTAACACAGCTGTTACTCTGAATCTCCCTCCACTGCATCCCACTCACAGTTGGCTGTCCTTGGTCAGCAAAGACCTTAATTCTACATTTCCTGAGCTGAGTTCAATTTACCAACCCTCTCCACTGACATAGCTACAACAACACTGCATACAACTCTCACCGAGGCATACTTCTAGACAATCATGGAATACAGGAATTACATTGCCCACCAATGCAATGCAGACTCTGATGCAGATCACTGTGCCTGTCCTTAGCACAGGCAGAGGAGGACAACCTGCTGTAACAGAACTATGAGGGCAGCATATAACAGCAGAACTTTAAACTTTGCCAGTGCAGCTGGGTTAACGTAGGAATTGTCAGGCTGGATCAGACCAGTGGTCAGTGTAGTAGTCCAGTCCCCTGTTCTTGCAGTTGCCAACAGTGGATACTTCAGAGGAAAATATATATGTGGTTTTGCTTTGTTTTTGTCTTGGAATAATCTATTGATGGGGTAACTTTTTCCCTCCGAGGTTAGCATCTGACCCAGCAGCCTTTATATACCTTCCAATGGGTATTACCTTGCATTTATCAACACTGAAGAATCTGCTATTGTGTTGCCCATTCATGTAATTTTGTTAGGTCCCTCTAAAGTTCCTCATTCATCTTCAGCTTTGACTAATGTAAATTGTTACCTTTGCTGTTCATCATTTCTTCTAGATTGCTAATACATTAAACAACCCAGTCCTAGTATCTTAGTTTATTTTGGGAACCCAATGTGAAAATGTTTGATCTATATTACTTGCTCTCGCCTCATGTGAAGGACTCTATTAGGTAATCAAAGTGTTATCATTATCTCAATGTTTGTCTCCACCTTCAGCAACAGTTAAAAGTACCCTTTAACACCATGTTGCAAAACTAGCTCGAAGGAGAGGGTGCCTCTTACTGAGCCAATAATACTACTTCCTGCAGCCTGCTGGCCTTTCCTTCAATGTCTCCTTTCCAAAATCTAATCAGGTCTTGTTCTGTTCTGCCAGAGTGCTAAGGAGGTCAGAGGCCCCTGAGGGAGGCAGAACTGTAGCTGGTGTGTGCTCCATTAATCCTATTCCCCTATCCCCATAGGTTGCTGGTGGCAGCTGTCAGCCCTTACTTCAAGGGCATCTTTACCAGCTCCTTCAAGGAATCCCAAGATGGAGAAGTTGTGCTTCAGGACATGGCCTCTTCCATTGTGCAAACCATACTGAACTACTTGTACATGGGAGAGATCTCTCTTACTAAAGAGTCCGCCCAGGGGCTTTTTGTAGCAGCCAGCAGGCTTCAGATTCTACCCCTGCTGGAGATCTGCACAACAGAATACAACAGGTAATACAACAAACCTGAGGCTAGCTGGTTCTGCTCTTGGGGGCAGAGGGAGGCTAATGCATGTGTAAAAATGTCTCTCTCTCTTACAATCTACCCAATAACATTACAATCTCTGGTTATTCCGACCAGGTTCCTTGTGGAGAATGTCTCCATTGAGAACTGCCTTGTATATTATGCACTGGCTTATGCACACAACAATGAAGCTCTGCTTGGTGTCGCCATGAACCTCATTACCACAAACTTTGGACACCTCTCCAAAGAGGAGGATGACTTCTTACATCTGGACCTCAGCACTCTGGTCAGCATAATCTCTCTGGATGGCCTCATGGTCACCTCTGAGCTGGTTATCTACCAGGCTGTGAAACACTGGATGAGGTTTCAAACAACTGAGCGTAGCCTTCTCATTGGTGAGCTGATGAAGCACATCCGCTTCCTGCTCCTTAGCCAGGATGAGGTCCGGGAGGTCCAGTCAGACTGGGAGCGCTGTCTGGATGTTCAGATGTGGCAGAAGAAGCTGGACAGTAAAGATGGACCATTTGATTCTAGGGCACTCAGGCAGGGAATGTATAATGAGTGTATTGTGTGTGTGTGTGGGTCTGTCCAGGTGGGTAAGCAAATGGATGGAAAATGAGGAGCCCCCCGGACCAGGGGGATGAGGTAGATGAGGCTTTCTTCCGGCAGCTCACGGAAGCTACTAGATCGCATGCCCTGATCTCATGGGTGACTTTAATTTTCCTGATATCTGCTGGGAGAGCAATACTGCGGTGCATAGACAATCCAGGAAGTTTTTGGAAAGCGTAGGGGACAATTTCCTGGCGCAAGTGCTAGAGGAGCCAACTAGGGGGGGAGCTTTTCTTGACCTGCTGCTCACAAACCGGGTAGAATTAGTGGGGGAAGCAAAAGTGGATGGGAATCTGGGAGGCAGTGACCATCAGTTGGTTGAGTTCAGGATCCTGACGCAGGGAAGAAAGGTAAGCAGCAGGATACGGACCCTGGACTTCAGGAAAGCAGACTTCGACTCCCTCAGGGAACGGATGGCCAGGATCCCCTGGGGGACTAACTTGAAGGGGAAAGGAGTCCAGGAGAGCTGGCTGTATTTCAAGGAATCCCTGTTGAGGTTACAGGGACAAACCATCCCGATGAGTCGAAAGAATAGTAAATATGGCAGGCGACCGGCTTGGCTTAACGGTGAAATCCTAGCGGATCTTAAACATAAAAAAGAAGCTTACAAGAAGTGGAAGGTTGGGCATATGACCAGGGAAGAGTATAAGAATATTGCTCGGGCATGTAGGAATGAAATCAGGAGGGCCAAATCGCACCTGGAGCTGCAGCTAGCGAGAGATGTCAAGAGTAACAAGAAGGGTTTCTTCAGGTATGTTGGCAACAAGAAGAAAGCCAAGGAAAGTGTGGGCCCCTTACTGAATGAGGGAGGCAACCTAGTGACAGAGGATGTGGAAAAAGCTAATGTACTCAATGCTTTTTTTGCCTCTGTTTTCACTAACAAGGTCAGCTCCCAGACTGCTGCGCTGGGCATCACAAAATGGGGAAGAGATGGCCAGCCCTCTGTGGAGATAGAGGTGGTTAGGGACTATTTAGAAAAGCTGGACGTGCACAAGTCCATGGGGCCGGACGAGTTGCATCCGAGAGTGCTGAAGGAATTGGCGGCTGTGATTGCAGAGCCATTGGCCATTATCTTTGAAAACTCATGGCGACCCGGGGAAGTCCCGGATGACTAGAAAAAGGCTAATGTAGTGCCAATCTTTAAAAAAGGGAAGAAGGAGGATCCTGGGAACTACAGGCCAGTCAGCCTCACCTCAGTCCCTGGAAAAATCATGGAGCAGGTCCTCAAAGAATCAATCTTGAAGTACTTGCATGAGAGGAAAGTGATCAGGAACAGCCAGCATGGATTCACCAAGGGAAGGTCATGCCTGACTAATCTAATCGCCTTTTATCATGAGATTACTGGTTCTGTGGATGAAGGGAAAGTAGTGGATGTATTGTTTCTTGACTTTAGCAAAGCTTTTGACACGGTCTCCCACAGTATTCTTGTCAGCAAGTTAAGGAAGTATGGGCTGGATGAATGCACTATAAGGTGGGTAGAAAGCTGGCTAGATTGTCGGGCTCAACGGGTAGTGATCAATGGCTCCATGTCTAGTTGGCAGCCGGTGTCAAGTGGAGTGCCCCAGGGGTCGGTCCTGGGGCCGGTTTTGTTCAATATCTTCATAAATGATCTGGAGGATGGTGTGGATTGCACTCTCAGCAAATTTGCGGACGATACTAAACTGGGAGGAGGAGTAGATATGCTGGAGGGGAGGGATAGGATACAGAAGGACCTAGACAAATTGGAGGATTGGGCCAAAAGAAATCTGATGAGGTTCAATAAGGATAAGTGCGGGGTCCTGCACTTAGAACGGAAGAATCCAATGCACCACTACAGACTAGGGACCGAATGGCTAGGCAGCAGTTCTGCGGAAAAGGACCTAGGGGTGACAGTGGACGAGAAGCTGGATATGAGTCAGCAGTGTGCCCTTGTTGCCAAGAAGGCCAATGGCATTTTGGGATGTATAAGTAGGGGCATAGCGAGCAGATCGAGGGACGTGATCGTCCCCCTCTATTCGACATTGGTGAGGCCTCATCTGGAGTACTGTGTCCAGTTTTGGGCCCCACACTACAAGAAGGATGTGGATAAATTGGAGAGAGTCCAGCGAAGGGCAACAAAAATGATTAGGGGTCTAGAACACATGACTTATGAGGAGAGGCTGAGGGAACTGGGATTGTTTAGCCTGCAGAAGAGAAGAATGAGGGGGGATTTGATAGCTGCTTTCAACTACCTGAAAGGGGGTTCCAAAGAGGATGGCTCTAGACTGTTCTCAGTGGTAGCAGATGACAGAACGAGGAGTAATGGTCTCAAGTTGCAGTGGGGGAGGTTTAGATTGGATATTAGGAAAAACTTTTTCACTAAGAGGGTGGTGAAACACTGGAATGCGTTGCCTAGGGAGGTGGTGGAATCTCCTTCCTTGGAAGTTTTTAAGGTCAGGCTTGACAAAGCCCTGGCTGGGATGATTTAACTGGGAATTGGTCCTGCTTCGAGCAGGGGGTTGGACTAGATGACCTTCAGGGGTCCCTTCCAACCCTGATATTCTATGATTCTATGTGTGCTATTTTGACCCTCGAAAAGAGAACTGGGAAAAGCTGCCAGCTTTGAATTCCCTGTACTCTCCAGCCTGCGTGGCAGTGGGTGACAAGCTGTATGTATCCGGAGGCACCCTTAGGGACAAATCTCACTCAGATGCCCTTCACAAATATGACTTTCTTAAAGGCCAGTGGATACATCTGCCTCCCATGTCGGTACCTCGTACTTCACATGGGTTTTTAGCTTGTAACCAGAAGCTTTATGCTTTGGGAGGCTTGTTAGCCGATGGCCAAGGATGTTTGGTGAGGTGCCAGCTATGCCCGTTTATACCATCCGTGACTTTAACTGCTAGAGCTCAGAGCTCCTTTGCAGCGGGCAGTCAATACTGACTGACAGGTGCCCCAATGGCAGCACTAAGAGCCTCTCCACACCCGTGACTTTAACTGCTAGAGCTCACAGCTCCTTCGCAGCGGGCAGCCAGGATTGACTGACAGGTGCCCCAAGAGTTTGCCCCGTGGAGGCGGCACAACTCAACGCTAGGCTCTTAGTACTCTCACCTAATGGCCAGGCTTTAGAGCCAAAACGGCTGAGGTTCTTTAATTGTGTTGGCTGCTTTACAGTAAACCAGAGAAAACAAGTCAGGCTTATGCATAAATGGTTACCAAAATTTATTAAGCTAGATTCTAATCATGTGGTTACAAAATTGCTAGTGCCTACTTATTTAAATGTAGAGATGTTACACACACAAACAAGTTACAAAACTGAAGCCACAATCCCAAAGAAAGAAAACAAAGTATAGAGCTCTATTTCAAAATATGTGTACACTAAAGATAGGAGATCAGGTGTGGGTGCTTCTTACCCTCCTTGCATCTCTCGATTCCAGCGGTGCCAAGCCAGGATCGGTCACTCAATTCCGCGGAAAGACGAATAAGGGACAAGGCATAGGGACCCTCTTAGCTGCAGAAGCCTTGGGAGGCTGTCACTTATCTGACCAGCAGATAGATAGTGAAAAGCACTCAAAAATCATGGTGCTGTAGGTCCCCTACTTATACCTCTGTACTCCTTTATTCTCTTTCTCCTTTCTTATGCCAAATTGAGGCTGGTCTGTCTGGGTGACGCCAGCTTTCGCAAGAGTAGTTTACACTTGCAAGGGAGAGAAACAATAAGTGTTGACTACTGGACATTTCTTTTATCAGGGTAAATATTTTCCCAACTAGGATGTTGGTGTGTGTGCATCACGCTAGTTAGTAGGGGCTAAGAGCCATGTCTGTCACAGGGCCTCTGCCTGCTGTGAGCTTAATCGTTGTATCTGCCCCCAGAGGCACATTGTAGCAGCACACCTGTGCTTCTCACAGCTTCAAAGGCTGTGCTGGAATATATGTTAAGTGCCCTGTTCCGGCTTCCTCCTGTGTTTCCAGCAATGCTGGTCTGAGGGGGGGGGCTGGCTGTCTGGCTACAAGGCTGTTGCAGGTTTCAAAATTACCTTGGTTCTGCAGAGTGCTTTGACTTGATGGAGAAGACCTGGACTCCCATCTCTAGGCTGCCATTTGCTCTGAGCTGTTCTGCCTCTGCTGTGCTCAAGGACAAACTTTACTTAATAGGTGGAGAGAGAAAAAATAACTTGTTCCCAGAGATGTATAAGGGAGTTCTGATTTATGACGTTAACTCTGGCACATGGACACAGGTTCCTCTGACGGTGGAGTGCTGCTTTGCAGGTGCTGTCCCCATGAATAATGGGATCTGTCATTGGTGGCTATTCCAAAGAAAGAATGAGACAGTTTCCTGTTAGGTCCCCTTCTCCAAGGAATTATTTGTGGCTCTGCTCTGTGTTTCTTCATCGGCAAGGACGGCAGAATGGATGAGGATGTTTTTGTTCCACATTTGCCAAGAGGAATTGCTGGTGCTAGTGTGGTGCAGGGGGAGAAGAGAATCTATGTGTTGGGAGGGGAGAACTGCTGGGTATATACTAACCTCAATGTACTTAATGAAAGTCCAGACACATATTATGACACCATTTACTTTTGGGAACCCAGTGACCTCACCTGGACTGAATGCCCAGAAAACCTCCCTATTGTTGATGGGGTAAGTGGGTTTGGGTGTGTGACGATGAAGATACCAAAAAAACATATTCTCTCCCTCTTGTCCTAAAGGGGACAGGAGGAGTGTGGCTATTCAGCAGGTACATGTATAGCTGCTGTTAATGTTTTCTAAAACCTATACCTCTCAGGGTTGTCTGCAGGGGAAAAGTCACAAGAATATCTGCCCCCAGATGCCTTGTCTTAGCCTAACCATAGATTTTTTTTTTTTAACTGAAATCCAAGGGACAGCATTTGAAATTAAGACACTTGATTCATCCAACAGTATGTGAAATTGAAACCCAATAACTATCTTTATATGCCTTAACTTCATGCTTACCTATTTTAAGTCCCAAAAGTTGACCATCCTCCCTTTTCTCTGCTGTGGAGTCTTGGTAGCCGGGGATGGTCGCTGCTGGAGTATGAGGATGACTCCAACTACATGGAGCTAATATTTTAAGTATTGTGTGAAGGAAGATTCCCTTCCTTCCACACTTGCTACTTTAAATATGTTTTTAATTGCCTATTTATTGATGTCTGGATAAGTGGGTTTTTTTTGTGTTTGTTTATCTTTGACGCTCTGGGGTTCTTTGACACTCAAGGTGATGCTAGAATTTTCAGTTCATTTTTTCATTGAATTGTTACAGGGTCTTGTGGTACAGCTGTGGGGCATAGCCAGTCAATAGCCTTCTCCTTAGATGTGATGGTAACTTAACCATCTTTGCTTTTGGTACTTGTTTACTGTCCACACTGACTTAAAATACAAGTAAATGCACAGAAATGTTCAGACTTCTTTAGAGCTGTCAATTAACTCTTTAATCCCTGAAAGTCTCTCCAAACATGGGTTGGTTTTTTGTTTTTTGTTTTTGTTTCTAAATTTGGGTATGTAGTCACCTGGCACACGTGCGTCTCACTCCTAAAACTGGGGACCAGATGTCATTTATCTGGTGTCAGGTGTTAAAGGGACACTCCCCTGCTGCTACCTGGGCTGTACCTGTTCCATAGGCAAACTGAGCTCCCTGAAGCTCTAAACTGTCACCAGAACAGCTCTAGCAAGAAACTATTGAAATTCCTCTTCCATTTCAAGGAGTCAACACTAAAGATGCAATGCCTGACTAGCAGGTGTGATCTCAAAGGATGTTTTGTCCCCTACCTCAGCAAATACTTCTGTAATTCTGTTGCAGCCCTGGTGAGCAAGAAGTCAGTTATGGCCCATTTGTATTCACAATTCTAAGGGTGAGAGCAGGAGGATAAGGGAAGAAGCAGCCCTCTTTCCCTCCCCTCCCTCTCCCACCCCCAGAAAAAGCCTCCTATTTCAGGAGGGGCATGTGCATGTGTATTCATTGCTATAAGGTCCTGGCCTGTGCTAAATGGAGCCGCCGAGCCTGCCTAAATGAAGACTGGGCCTCAGTCTGTGAGGATGTGACGCAACAGGGAGAGGGGAGTGTTGACCTGGGAATGTGCCCTGGGGATGGGAGACCTGAGAGCCTGTAATCTGAGCCAGGAGGGGGAGGTAACACCTCTGCCCAGGAATGTGAACAGAAGCAGCAGGAGAAAGCCTGCTGGGGGGGGTTAGTTTTCAGTTTGGGGCTGGGTGGAGGAATGCAGGGAACCCCAGGGCTGGGGTCTAAGCTCCCTGCTCCCCCAGAAGGACTTGACTGAGGGGTCTTGGTTGTGCCCACAAGCTCTGTTTTGGACTGTGTTCCTGTTGTCCAATAAACCTTCTGTTTTACTGGCTGGATGAGAGTCTCAGTGAATCCCAGGAAGAGGGGTGTAGGGCTGGACTCCCCCACACTCCGTGACAAGTCAGAACTACATGAGTAGAAAGGTAACAATGTTCCAGAAGGATGAAGGTCAGACCTACCCTGCTATCTTCTTGACCCCTGGCCCTCCCCCTCTAAGGCTAAATTCAAATCTCTTCCTCCCAGCTGCCAGGTTTGGGAGTTGCCTCTATCTGGCAAATGAGAAATCCCACTCCAAATAATAAAGGGAGGAAAGCAAGGCCCTCTGTGTCCCTTGTCTTACTAGCAAACTGTGGGATGGCAGGAGGGGGGAAGCAGAATGCCCACCTCATGCATAAAACTAGCAATTCTCCATCTCTCCTAGGATCTCTGCAGAGCTCAATCCTCCCCTGCCTGCAGACTTTGGAGGCTGAGGAAAGGAAAGCAGAGTCTAGTTCCTGGCCAGCTGTCAGCTCGGAGTCATAAGGGGGAAGAGGAGGATCTGACTGCTTGACATCACTTCAGCCTTCTCCCTGGAAAACAGTCCTGCATACATGGAATCATGCATGCAGTAGCTTCTGTAGACATTTGATGGGGTTAGTTTCCACGAATGCAGTGATATGGAAAGAGAGGTTGTGTATCCCCTGGCCCACATAATATAGGACTCCTGATGTAGGATATATCTTTAGTATAAACAAAGAAAGGGGTGGGGAGGTTGGTAGGACAGCAAGTCCAAACCACTACAAAGCTCTCGGCATAGAACTCACCTTGATCAACTCACTCAAATTTTAAAGTTTTTTAACTTTGGGCCTGAACTGACTGCGGGTCTATGGAAAAAATAGCTTATGATCATCTAAATTAAATGCTGTCAGAATGCATGCACACAAGGAGGCAGTATTAAGCTTCCCTATGGCACCTTGCAAGTCCCAGCCCTGGAAATCTAAAAAAAAATATTCTAATGGTTTTGGTCTGTAAGTTAAATGTGCTGTTCATATCTACAGCTGGGCCTGTGTCAGGAAGAAGAAGGATAAAGATGACACAACATAACTACCAGTCTCAGGGCATTGGGAATGGAGAACAGACTTTTCAGTTCTAGCTTAGCAGCTAAAAACCCAACCCGAGTGCAAAGTTGACATCCCCAGACTCTCTTCAGTGGTTCATAGAATATCAGTGTTGGAAGGGACCTCAGGAGGTCATCTAGTCCAACCCCCTGCTCAAAGCAGGAAGAATCCCCAACTAAATCATCCCAGCCAGGGCTTTGTCAAGCCTGACCTTAAAAACTTCTAAGGAAGGAGATTCCACCATCTCCCTAGGCAACCCATTCCAGTGCTTCACCTCCCTCCTAGTGAAAAAGTTGTTCCTAACATCCAACCTAAACCTCCCCCACTGCAACTTGAGACCATTACTCCTTGTTCTGTCATCAGCTACCACTGAGAACAGTCTAGAGCCATCGTCTTTGGAACCCCCTTTCAGGTAGTTGAAAGCACCTATCAAATCCCCCCTCATTCTTCTCTTCTGCAGACTCAGCAATCCCAGTTCTCTCAGTCTCTCCTCATAAGTCAAGGAAAGTGAGGCTGGTGCACGTCACAGTGGCCATCACAAAGACTCCTTGGACACTGGGCTCTGTGGAAGGATTGCTACCAGGACTTTTGTGCATGTGTGATGGGTCTAATACAGCAGTTCTCAAACTGTGGGTCGTGACCCCATTTTAATGGAGTTGCCAAGGCTGGCTTAGACTTCCTGGGGCCCCAAGCCCCACCACCCAGGGCCAAAGCCTGAGCCCCACCGCCTGGGGTGGAAGCTAAAGCCTGAAGGCTTCAACCCTGGGCAGGGGCCTCACGTTACAGGCCCCCTGCTGGGGGCTGAAACCCTTAGGCTCCTCTACCTGGAGTGGCCGTGCTTGGGCAGGCTCAGGCTTCAGTCCACCCTCGTGGTGTTGTGTAGTAATTTTTGTTGTCAGAAGGGGGTCATGGTGCAATGAAGTTTGAGAACCCCTGCTCTAGCAGACTGAACTTCCCTCTTGCGCACACAGAAGCTCCCCGAAACAAATTATTTGCCCATTAATTCTGCCCCAGTCCCCAAACAGGCAAAGCAATTCACAAGCCAATCTAAGTGCAAAGGTGGACTTTTTAGAACAGTTTGGAAATTTATGTGTTAAATAGAAATCTCTGCTCAGCCTTAATACTGGTGCCATCACTGCTCCTTCATCACCTGTGCAAGAATCATCAATGATTTTTGGAAAGGGAAGACCTGGCTCTTCTTTCTTTAAAATGGGCTGTATAAAAGGAACTCAAATCAAAACTGGTTCTCCCGGCTGAAGTACGAGCAGCAGGTTCACAATGTAGCGTGTGCTCACTGGTAAACCTTGGCACACAGGGTGGTGTATTAGTCTGTGAAGCAGAAGGACCTGAGTTGGTGCGTCAGTGAGGCAACACCATTTCTTCCCTTTTAAGGCTTTTCTTGGCAGCAAAAAGGGATGCTCCAGGGCCTGGCCACTTCTAACTGACCAATAGGATTTTAGGGGATTTCTTGGCCTCCCACAAATAACCATTAGCAAAGAGGGCAAAATGAGCCCTGGGCTGAGACCCCCAGGACAAATATGAACCTAAAGGCCAATGTGTATCTCGAGTCTCCCCATGGGGCTCTGGGGAGCAGGGCAGGCATGTGTGATAAATTCCATCCAACATCCCCCTTATGTCCCAGCCCAGGGACGTCTCTGCCTACCTATTTGCCCTGTGCTCCCCTTGGCAGCAGCAAACAAGGTACATGTCCCACTGCCCAGGAGACCCCAGTCTGGGCTAAAGGCACCTCCAGGCTTTTCCTCTCTCCCTGCCTGGGAATTAAGGTCACATCTTTACAGAGAGTTGAAGAAGCTGGAACCCAGCAAGTCTGAGTTAATGTCATGGTTTCACAGTGTCTCCTTGGAAGAAACAAATATCTACTTAATCCCAACTGAGTGGAGTTCAATCAGTTCTCAGCCTGAGTGCAGGGCTTGGTCTTCACACTCATTCCTTAGGTTATCGTGCCCCCCAGTGGCCGTTTCATTTCCCTCCTGGAGTTTACACAGAAACACAATTTCCTTTGCACAGATCCATGAACTGTAACGTTTGTCTCTTGTCCAAGCTGGGGCATTAAACGCCATTGAAACTTTCTCTCTTTCAATGGAAATAACAGACAAAAAGAGGGGACGTGCCTACCTGCCACTCTGTCAGTGGGATAGTCACGCCCTTCTTCCTTTGTCTTATTGTTGTTACTTCATGGAAGGTCTGGGAGGGAATAAACAGCTGAGTTAAGTCCAGGCTGAGGAAAGAAAAGAGCCACCATCCTCCTGAAAATCCCAGTGCCCCAGGGAAAACCTGGCCCGGCTACTGGAATCACTGATGTGCAGGAGATTTGAGTGGCAAAGAGATTGTCTGACTAGGCGGGGCATGAACAACAATCTACAGTAATGGCATTAACCGCAAGCACATGCTAATCATGCTCTGAAGAGAAGGGCAATTGCCTCGCATGCTCTTCAGCCATGAATGCAGGTTAAATATTGGGCAATAATGAGTGTGCTGGGGGAAGCTGGTCCAAACATACAGGTGGAAATAATTCCTCAAAACACCTTTCCACGGAGAATACAACCATAGGTTAGAGACACACATGAGCTTGTCCTTGTGGAGTGATTAAACTGAGGGCTTTGGAATCCCTTGGCATCTGCCTGCACAGGTTTGAATATTTGCTAACTACAAAATCCCCATTTTGTTTTCAGCCCCACCCACAAAGTCATGGGGCCTCCTTGTCAACCACCTCCTGGCACTGGCCAAGCTGGCCATCTATAAATCAAGAAGGAGGGGTTTGGACAGGAGGATTCCCAGTAACCAAGGCTGTGGGGCTGAATTTTGTGCACTTGCCTCTTCAAATCTCCAGGCAGAGTTCCTCTGGTCAGCATCCACTTGCTCCTAGCACTCTTTTTGAGGAGCAGTGGGCGCCGTCCGGGGTTCTCTGCTTGGTATCCCCTTTGGGAAGCCTGATTCTAAACCTATGGCTTTCAATCCCACTCCTTTTTTTTCATTTGTTGGCCCTGGAATCAGCTGATCCCTGTGTTTTCACTGTTGCGCCCCTTCTAAAGACAGACAGGCCCTTTAGTATGCTAGATGGATCTCCATAGGGATTCTTCAGGTTCATGGGGACCAAATAGGCAATCCTAATTTATTTGCAACTAAGAATCTCCATGAATTGATCAGCCCTGAGTGCACAACAGTCATTCTTAATGGGTTTGTAACCCACAATCTCTGCAAACTGATCAGCCCTGAAAGGTCATCAGTCACTCCAAATTTCCCAGATACTGGCAGTCTCCAGGAACTGTAAGCCCTGAATGAAATGCAGGTATTCCCAACTTGTTTGGGAAGAAGAATCTGCACAAATTGATCAGCCCTGAAAGATTAGCAGTGACTCCTATCTTGTTTACCATGAACAAACTCATGAAACTGATAAACCCGTAATGATCAGCAGTGATTCCTAACTTATTGGCAATGAACAATAGTGGGAACCAATAAGCCCCAAATGGTCAACAAAAAGAAAAGGAGTACTAGTGGCACCTTAGAGACTAACCCATTTATTTGAGCATAAGCTTTCGTGAGCTACAGCTCACTTCATCGGATGCATTCAGTGGAAAAATGGTCAACAGTCACTCCTATCTCGTGGGACAGGAGCAATCTCTGGGATCTGTAAATCCTGAATGATCAGCAGTAACTCCTAACTAGCTCGCAATGATGAATCTCTGCTAACTGAGAAGCCAAGAATGATCAGAAGTGACTCCTCACTTGTTTGTCATGAAGAATCTCTGAAACTGATCACCCCTGCTGGTCAGCAGTCACACCTGATACACTTGACATCAGCAACCTGCAAGCGCGTTAAGCCCTCACTGAAAAGCAATCTAGCAATAAATTATTGCAATGATGAATTTGCGCAAACTGATCAACCCTGAATGATCAGCAGGGACTCCTATGTTGTTTGCCATGAACAATTTCTGCAAACCAATTAGCCCTGAATGGGCAAAGGTCATTCCTAACTTGGTTGCAATGAGGTATTTGCATGAGCTGACCAGCCCTGAAAGGTCAGCAGTAACTCCTAACTTTTTTTCAGTGAATAATATCCAGGAATTGACCCCTCTGAATGGTCCGCTGGGACTTCTAACTTCTTTGCTACGAAGCAGCTGGATGAGGTGATATCTTTTATTGGACCAATGTCTGTTGGTGAGAAAGACAAGCTTTTGAGCCTATCAGTCCCCATCCTCAAAGGAGACCTTTCAAAAGATGAGCCTGAGAGCTTAAAATCATAACTCTGCTAGACAGGAATCATCATGGTCTGAACAGAAGCACTATTTATGGCTTATTACCACAATCCTTACCCCTCTAATCCCCCCCCTTTTTTTGTCCTCTGACTGCAGAGGTGTTAATGGGACACCCTACCTTGAGTGGTCCCTTAGAATGGGTGCCAACTATTTATGCTAAATAATCTGTTACACTTTGCATTTTGCTGTGACATTTGGAGTACCTTTCCCAGGCCTGAAGAAGAGATCTGTGTGGCTCAACAGCTTGTCTCTCTCAACTTCAGAAGATGGTCCAATAAAAGACATTACCGCACCCACCTTCTCTCCTTTTTGTTCTTGGAAGCTAACCCTGGCGGGAAAAAACACTATCAAGGGAGTGTTAGAGGAGTGGAAACTGCCTTTAACAAAGACTGTAGCTTGTTAATTTAGGTCTTAGCCTTAGAAAGAGTATTTTTACTTTGCATGCAACCCTTTCATAGATTCATAGATATTTAGGTCAGAAGGGACCATTTTGATCATCTAGTCTGACCTCCTGCACAACGCAGGCCTCATTGTGGGGATGGGCTCTTCTTACTTTAAACCTGACCAGCAAATGCTGACCCATCATAAACTATCACATGACTTGACTTTGTACATGGAGCCTAGAGCATGGGATGGGCACAATTTTAGCAATAGAAATAAATGAATCAACTTTATAAAGTGCCACCACAATTGATAAATGAAATATAGGACCCAGTCTCCCAGAATCAAAGACTAATTAATTCATGATTCAAAACCCAGAACTCTTCAGAGCAAAAAATACCTTCAAAACACTACCATCATCCCATCATTCAGCATCTCATGAAAACCATCCAGAAAGGGCTGGGAACACAGCTGAGACTGTCAGCATGATATGAAGGTCAAAAAATCAGATCTCTCAAATGATGTGGGAAGCAACTTCCATAGTTAATACACCTCACAGAGAACAACCCATCCCTTCAGAAATAAACCTCGTGAGCAATGAGGTTGGTTGCATTAGCTGATCTTGGCTGCCATGGAATATACCAGGGCCATGGAGGTCAAGAAGTGGTTTCTGGAGTAACCAGAACCCAACCCCTATGAGGCTTTAAGAGTTAAAATTTCCAGGGGCATTTAACCAATAAATGGCTAAAATGGTTTCTAATAATGCAGTGCCTCCAAACAGTCTCCCATCTGCCCCTTGCCTACGGACATTCATGTGAAAGCTCAGAGGCTAGAGCTTTCCATGGATTTTTATCTCGGGCTCTTCAGCTATCTACCTTTATTCCTTTTACTTGGTGTCACTTAACCCAGTGGTTCTCAACCTGTGTATGCAGAGGTCTTCCAGGGAGCACTCAACCCTTCTAGATCAGTGCTTTTCAACCTGTGAGTTGTGACCTCCCAGGGGGGTCACAGAACAGGTTTAGGTGAGTTGCAAGTGCAGGGCCAGTGTTCGGGGGTGGCAAGCAGGGCCCCATGAAGCTAAGTTACATGCTTCAGCACTGGATGGCGGGGCTTGGGTTTCAGCCCTGCCACCCAGGGCTCCGGCTTCAGAAAAGGCTCACAAGTGAAAAACAGGCTCAAGTATCACACTGAAATGTAGGTACAATTTTATTTTCCAATTGATTTATTTTATAATTATATGGTAAAAATGAGAAAGGAAGCAATTTTTAGTTATAGTGCGCTGAGACATTTTGTGTCTGATCTGGACTTCGGAAAGGGGTACAGTAGTCTGGAAAGGTTGAGAACCATGACTTAACCTATTTTTTTTTAATAAACTTGTTTTATTTTTACAATAAACCAACCCAGTGCTGTCTTTGAAGGGAAGAATGTGTTTACCCCAGTAAATTAATAAGCTGTAAGATTCTGACTCCTTAAAAGAACAGTAGATTTAATATTTTCTGTGAATGTACAGTGGTAGGTGCTGTGCATTGCAAAGAAACATCTCAGAGGTGCTTGGGGGCTGGAGTTCACTCATTGTTACCTGCTAGGCAAGGTCTGGCCTGGGAGAGCCTTGAGGAGTTTGTTGGTGAGGAGGACAGACTGGTGTGGCAGGAAGCTGATGCACAGTCTAACCCCCAGCAAAGCTCAGTCTTGCTTAGGAAGAGGTAACACAGTGGCTCCCAGTTCTAGGCATCCCAGGAGCGTGTTACACTTGGTCTACTATATCAGTGGACTTCAGTGTAGAACTGCCATGTTCCCAGAACAATCAGTAATCCTGGTTGTAGTCAACCTCCTAACAAAGATGGCACACGTCCTACTGTTCCTGTACTGTACTGTTCCTACTGCGTGGGAGATGGCTCGACTCTTCCTGCAAAATGTCTTCCATTACCCCAGGTTAGTGGCGGGCATTGCATTGGACTGGGGACCACAGTTCATCTCCTGATTCTGATGGGAATTTCTCAGACACCTTCTTGGCATCGAGTCCCTCCCCTCATCTGTCTATCACCTGCAAACTAATAGGTGAACAGAGAGAGGCAATCAAATCTTGGAGCAGTATTTCACTGATTCCTGTGTTGCCACCAGGATGACTGGTTCCCCCTTTCCCCCGATGTTTCACATTGAAGTCAGGTATACCAATGTGATCCAAGTGTAGGATAAGTATAACATTCAAGAATTAGAGTTAGCTTAAGTTTGGTTAAGAAAATACAGATCTGCAGTAAAGAAAGGCCCTGACTAGCAAGTAGAAGGAAGGCCTTGAAAATAATGAGTTGTAAGGCCTAAAGAAATGAAGTGGGGAGGATGTCTTGTTCAAAGAATAACCAATGAAATTAGGGAAAATTTCTAAAAAGAAGGCCTCTGGCCAATAGGTGTGACCTGCATATAGTTTTCAATAAGACTAAAGAATCTCTCTGAAAAGAGTCAACATGGACCTTCCCACCGCACATACCAGTGTTATCTCCCATGTGAACCAAGGTGCAACTAAAACACAGTTGGTCAACAGGAAGGAGTGGAAGAGATAAGGAGGAAAGGCCTTGGGGACAAAGAAGGTTATAAATCTTATCTGGATTAAGACTAGAAATAAGGGTGAACTGTCTCAAATTGGCTTTTAGCTGAAGCCAGTAATTGACAATGACATCACTTGTTTGTTAAAGGGTATAAAAAGTGAACTCTTATAGGGTTCATTGCTAATCCTGCCTGACCACAGTGGAGCCAACATCCTAACAACAGGCTCTAAGCATTCCTGGGTTTGGCCTGCTTGTAAGTATCTTGATCAAATGCTTATAAATGTTTTATTACTGTTTGGATGTAGTAAATTGCTTATTAATTAGGCTTTTAGGCATGTTTAGAGCAATTGTATAAGTATCATTTGGCCTTTGGATTTAATAAAGGAATTTATGGTTCAATTAGTGTTTAGTGATTTCCCAGATCCATATTAATAATTTCAAATATTATTAATAATTCCAATCCCACATACCTGTTCTTTGAAAACTCTGGCTTTCCTCACTGCTTCCACCCAGACTTAGCCATAAGTTCCCTAGTACTGGCCACCACAGATTTAGCCTCCCACCTACACCAGGTGCACCAGGAGGGCCAGGAACAGTTGCAGTCCACCAAACAAGCCTATAAACACCGAGCAGACCAAGACCGGCCCCAAATCTTACCCTAGGGGGAAAAGCACGGCTCTTAGCCCAGAACCTTAAATTTAGCCACCCATCTGCCACACTAAACTACCAATACCTGGGCCCTTCAAGATTATAGAATGGGTGAACCCAGTGGCCTTGAGGTGAAAGATCCCCCCTGTCTTTCACATCTTGCTTTTAAAGCCATACACCAAGAACCCAAACCCAAACTTCTCCCATCTGCCACTGCCACTCATAACAGTCCATAGACAGGAGGAGCACTTGATCTACCAAATCCTCAACTCTCAGGGAGTTAGGTGAAGGCTCCAGCAGCTAGTGGACTGGGAAGGCTATGGGCCAGACTAGCAGTCTTGGGACCCGGTAGAGAACATCCATGCTCTAGACCCATTGCGAGAGTTCCATCAGAAGTATCCCAAGAAACCAGGCCCCAAAACTCCTAGGAGGCACCCTCAATGGTGGGGGGATTCCGTCAGGAATCAGGGTCTGCAGAAGAGCCAGTCCCCAGGCAACCTAACAAGTGCAGCTGGCCTGACTGATGTCACCTGATTGGTGAGAAGAGTCAGCAGACCAGTTCTTAAGCCCAGCAGCAGTAACAGTTAGGTGGCTGCTCAAATGTCCATTGCAGCAATAGCTCCTGCACCTCCTTGTTCCAGCCCTGCTCCTGCCTTGCCTCTGCCTTGCCTCACCTCCCTCCAGGTAACCTGAGGCTGACCCTTGACTCCGATTCCTGACTCTGGCTCTGACCTTCAGTTCTGGTATCTGGCCTCTGACTGCAGTTGAGAGCCTCAGCTCTGATTCCTGGCTTTAACCACTGGGACTGACTCCAGCACCAACCACTAGGCATGATTGCCCATGTCCCAGTCTCTGGAGATGGAGATGCAGAGGGGCAGCCCACGGGTAGGCGGAGGCAGCAGGTCCAAAACCCCCTTTCTGGTGATGAGTGGTGTATACACTGTAGTCTGCCCCTGATATAAGGGGCTAAGTGGGGACTGGCAGTAGCCCAGACTGAGGTGAGGTGGGGTTAGAGGGTGGGGCTTCCCCTGGGTGAGACCCAGAACCTGAGAATGTGGGGGTACTGCCAGGAGGCAGCACCCCAGAGAAAGGGGCACCGGGTCCTGGGAGGGACACGGGCCGGCGGTAAGGCAGCTCACCGGCCTGCAGCGGCCGCTCCAGTGGCTGGACGAGCTGATTCCTGACAACTACCAGCAGGAGGCGTCGCAGGGGTGAGTCCAAACCTTTACAAAGCCTAAGAAGGATTGGACCTGTTTTTTTGACTTTGGGACAGGCCACTTCTGGATAGTATCCAGTTTGGCCTGTAGGGGGTTGATAGTTGCTTGACCCACCTGGTGTTTAAGGTAAATTAGTTTGTTTAGGCCTATTTGACACTTTTTAGCCTTAACATTAGTTCTGCCTTTTTTATGTGCTTGAAGACTTTTCAGAGATGCTTCAGGTGTTTTGCCCATGAATTCAAAAATATGGCCACATGGTTGAGATAGGTGACTGCCGATTTTTTTTAAATTCCGCTAGGAGACTATTTACAAGTTTTTGGAAGGTGGTGGGTGCATTTTGCAGCCCCAAAGGGAGCACATTAAATTTATACAGCCCTACATGGGTGATGAAGGCTGACCTTTTCTTGGTGGATTTATTTAGCGGTACTTGCCAGTACAGCTTGGTTAAGTTTAAGGTAGAGATGACTGGGCACTTTCCAGTTTTTTTTAATAGCTTATTTGTCCGTGGCATTGGATAGTTGTTTGGGTGAGTTATAGCATTTAGCTTAAGGTTGTTTATGCAAAAGAATATTTTTCCATTTGGTTTAGAAACTAGAACCACCGGAGATGCCCACGCACTGTTAGAGGGGTGGATTACACCCATCTGTAGCATGTCCTGGATCTCCCGTTCTATAGCCGTTTTGGCTTGAGGACCCACCCAATAAGGTTGGGCTTTAATTGGGCGAGCATTACTTGTGTCAATGGAGTGGTATGCCCATTCGGTCCATCCTGGGGTGGCTGAGAACGTTGGGGCATAGCTAGCGCACAGCTCCTTGATCTGCTGTCGCTGCATACGTCCGAGGGGCATGGAGAGGTTCACCTCTTCCACGCCCCCAGCACTTTTTTTTTGTAGTAGTAGACACCTTCAGGCCACTTAGTGTTGTTTTCTTTCTGGGCTATAAACTGACAAACCTTTAATTTTTTTGGAATAAAAGGCCTTTAGAGATTTAATATGGTACACTTTAGGCTTTAGGTTTGAGGTGGGGGATGCTATGAGATAGTTAACAGCTTCCAGGCGCTCCTGGACCGTGAATGGCCCTTTTCACAACACTTTCATTTTATGGTCCTGGAGCGCCTTCAAGACCATGACCTGGTCCCCTACTTTGAAGGAACGCTCTCTGGCATGTTTATCATACCAGGCCTTTTGTTCTTCCTGAGCATCTTTTAGATTTTCTTTAGCAAGCGCTAAAGAGGTTCGGAGGGTGTTTTGTAAGTTGTTTACAAAATCCAGAATGTTAGGTCCTGGAGAAGGTGTAAACCCCTCACCAACTGTAATGGCCCCTTAACCTTGCAGCCATACACAAGTTTAAATGGTGAAAACCCTAAACTGGGATGTGGTACAGCCCTGTAGGCAAAGAGCAACTGCTGCAACATTAGGTTCCAATTATTGGAATGCATATTTACAAATTGGCCCCCAAAGTTTTATTAAACTTTTTCACCAGAGGAAAAATGGAGCTGCAACTCTCTGGAAATATGGAAAGCTGGCAGAGATTTAAACAGAGTTTCACCCTACTCCAGTGACACCGTCAGAGGACCCAATCACATCAGCCACACCATCAGGAGCTCATTCACCTGCACATCTACTGATGTGATATATGCCATCATGTGCCAGCAATGCCCCTCTGCCATGTACATTGGCCAAACCAGAAGTCTCTACGCAAAAGAATAAATGGATGCAAATCAGACATCAGGAACGGTAACATACAAAGCTCTGTAGGAGAACACTTCAATCTCCCTGGACATTCAATAACTGATCTAAAAGTAGCCATTCTTCAAAAAAAAAATCCTTCCAAAACAGACTTCAAAGAGAAACTGCAGAGCTACAATTCATTTGCAAACTTAACACCATTAATTTGGGCTTGAATAGGGACTGGGAGTGGCTGGCTCACTACAAAAGCAATTTTTCCTCTCTTGGTATTGACACCTCCTCATCAATTATTAGGAGTGGACCACATCCACCCTGACTAAATTGGCCTTGTCAACACTGGTAAGGTAACTCCCTTCTCTTTGTGTGCCAGTATATTTATGCCTGTATCTGTAATTTCACTCCATGCATCTGAAGAAGTGTTTTTTTTTTTACCCACGAAAGCTTATGCCCAAATAAATTTGTTAGTCTTTAAAGTGCCACCGGACTCCTCTGACATTACCCCTCTGATACTTAATGCTTATACATTTGTTGACCTTCTATCACAGGATGATTTGCCCCTTGAAGAGATCAGGGGTCCAATCTGCCCTGTGTGCACTCTGCTCGCCTTCCCAGGTGGGGAAAGTCCTCACAGCCACCCAACGGGTGGACTGTGTGGCTAATCAGACACCTGCCTAGGGATAACAGAGAAGCCTCCAGAGAGTCCAAGGAGGAGAGTGAGCAGAGACTGAGAGAGACCTGCTGGCAGGGAAAGGACAGATAGAAAAGGGACCAGTTCAGAGAAGCTGATCTAGGGCTGCAGCCAGCCTGAGTTACCAACACAGGCTGTGGGACTCATGACTGTCGTCAGTTGGCTCGCGTGTGCGTGTCCTTTCAGTGTGCTGTTGAGCTCTGCACAGATAGCTGGTTTAGCAGACCTCACTAGTACTACCCAGCGTTAAGTGCTGAAGGCTGGAATGTCGTTGCCTTACTAACGCTATTCAGGCTGCCCAGTGCTTCTGTCCTTGGTGCAGATGAGGCAGCCCACTCATTCAGCAGACCTCAATGTTACTCAAAGAAAGACCACAGGCATTCGGCCAGGTTTAGTGTCAACGGATCATGGTCCTAGTGTCCTGGCTCTGTGGTTACAGGTACACGAACACATGTGTGCCCATTACAATTGGCTCAGGTCGGTCAGCAGCAGCACTTTCTGCAGCCCCCTCGGCTAGATAAAGGGCTAAGGCGAAGTACCCTGACAGTTACAAGCTGAGGTAAACAACTGGAATACACAACTTATACACCACCTAGCGTATTTCATGACCTCCGTTTGTTACCTCCTCTTGTTCCCGATATCTTGAACAAAACATCCCTGTGACAAAGTGGGGGATTTTCTTAATGGTTTGTATGAATACTCTTTGTGTCTGTTTCCCTATGAGCTGCATGTTTAACAAGGTGGTGGGAGAGGGTGTTTTTTGTTGCAGGGGACCAGACATTGCATGGATGTGGACCACGGCCTGGACACTGTGTAACTTAGCAACTCATGACCCAGAGGCCCACCCCATCTTGAAAGCCAGCTGGTTTTGGCCAGCGTGAGAACAAAGGGCTGAGGAAACAGGGTCCCAGTGAGGTGGAAGGCAGCCGGTTCTGGCCAGTGGGGGAACAGAAGACAGAGGGCCCAGGTGATCTGTTTGCCCAGGAAAAAAGAAAATCTCTATTCATTATTTTGTCAAACTAGCTTATCTTGTACTAGATTGGGATGTATCTGTCCTTGCTGGAACATATTTATGTAAATATCTGTTGCCTAGTACACGAGCAACAACGTCACCAAGTTCATGTACTGGACAGTGAACTTGTGAGTATCTGCTTTAATACAGGGCCTGACTTTGGTTCACAGCCTCTCGTTCAGGCCTCAGATCTTGCACCAGGCCCAGTACCCCAGGCGCTCTCTCTCTGCTACAGTGACTTAAGGGGGAACAAGGTTTGGGACTGTAGGGGCCAAAGGGTCTGTAGTCTGATAAGACCAGGCATCCTGGCTCCCAGATCCACTCCACCCGCCCCAGGTGCCGCACAGGAGGTGTCTGTCTGAGCCTAGGATGAGGGAAAGGGGGTCCCACTGGCCCTGGGAAGGAGCAAGCTACTCTCCCATGCAGCAGAGCCCCCCAGAGACCTGCCGCAGTTCGGGACATTAAAGCTGAGGAGGCGCCGGGTGTCTCTGCATGAACTGTGCATGCCTGGAAAGCACCTTGTGGGGGAGGTCTGCTAGCTTGATGCATCTGTAGCTACAACCATTGTCCCTTGCCACAGCTGCAGGCTGCGCTATGTGCATGCCCAGAGCTGGGTAGAGAAGCAGCACCTAGAGCAGACGGGGCCAGTCAGGGTCTGTGTTTGTGCTCTGCATGGCCGGGAGCAGCCTGCCTTGCCCACAGGAGGGCTGGAGCCCTGCACCCCTGTGCTCGGGGCCAAGGAACACTTGGGGCTCAGAGCAATGGGGGCGTGGCCTCTCTGGGGTCTGGCAATATGTGCGCTGAAGCCTGGAGAGCCACGGGCTGCGGGGCTGGGATGCAGCCCTGGACTGATTTTTAAGCTAATTTCATGATTTTTGTGGGGTGAGGCGACGTGAAGTGATGAAGGTTTGGGATGGCAACACTGTTCTCTGAAACACAACAAAAGAAAGAGAAAAGGCTACACTTCGTCCATGCGGCTGTGTGCAGCTAGGAGACTCGCTGAGATAGAAGCCCAAATCAATTCTGCACATGGCTCAAAAAGCTCTCCTATTCAGTGATTAGCTCAAAGAGAGGAGAAATTAGCCCTCCGCGATTCTCTAGCACTTGCTTATGAGAGGATTTGTCACAGGAATCCTTAGAAATTGCTTAGAATTCTAGGGCCTCTCTCGCTCACCTCTTTGGATTTACAAAGAAGCAGCTTGTCCATTAAATAATTCTAAGTAAAACCCCAAATTCAGGCAGGGGGAACAGAGCCAGGGGGCAGGGGAGGGTCACCTGTGTGCCGCTCAGGCAGGAGGAACAGTGCCAGAGACAAAGGAGTTCACCCGCACACACCCGAAATGGAAGGGGAACAGAGCCAGGAGTGGGGGCCAGTGGGGACGCAGAGGGTCGCCTGTGCACCCTGAGGCAGGAGGAACAGAGCCGGGATTGGGGGGTCACCCACATGTCCCTCAGGCACAGGGAATGGGCTCGGGGCGGGGGGACACATGCTCCCGTCAGGCAGGAGGGGCAGGGCCGGGGGCGGGGTCACTTGCACTCCCTCAGGCAGGGGGAAAAGGGCCAGAGCGGGGGAGGGGGTCACCCTCGCCCCCCTCAGGCAGGGGGAACAGAGACAGGAGGGGGGTCGCCGCTTGTCAGGCAGGGGGAACAGAGCTGGGAACTGGGCAAGGGTCACTCACATGCATCTCAGGCGGGAGAACAGAGATGGAGGCAGGGCTGTCACCAGCACTCCCCTCAGGCTGGGGGAACCAAGACAGGGGGTCGCCCTCCTGCCCCCTAGGCAGGGCAAACAGACCCAGGGGGGTCACCCGCACTCCCCTCACGCTGGGGAAACCGAGACGGGGGTCGCCTGCGTGCCCCTCAGGCCGGGGCAACCGAGACAGAGAGGTCACCTGCGCTCCCCTCAGGCTGGGGGAACGGACCCAGGGGGGTCACCCGCACTCCCCTCAGGCAGGGGCAACCAAACCGGGGGGGGGTCACCCGTGCTCCCCTCAGGCAGGGGCAACCAAACCGGGGGAGGGGTCGCCCACGCTCCCCTCAGGCAGGGACAACCGAGCCAGCAGGTCACCCAAAGGGTCACCTGCACTCCCCTCAGGCAGGGGGAACCGAACCAGGGAGGTCACCTACGCACCCCTCAGGCAGTGGGGAACGAAGCTATCAGGGTCACCCGTGTGCCCCTCAGGCAGGGGAACTGAGTCAGGGGGGTTGCCCACCTGCTCCTCAGGCAGGGGCAACTGAGCGGGGGGGAGGGGGGAGTCATCCGTGTGCCCCTCAGGCAGTGGGAACGAAGCTATCAGGGTCACCCGTGTGCCCCTCAGGCAGGGGAACTGAGTCGGGGGGTTGCCCCCTGCTCCTCAGGTAGGGGCAACCGAGCCAGAGGGTTGCCCGTGCACCCCTCAGGCAGGGGTAATGGAGGCAGCGGGTTCACCAACATTCCCTTCAGGCAGGGGAAACCAAGCTGGCGAGTCACGCAGAGGGTCACCCGCACTCCCCTCGGGCCGGGGAAACAGAGCCAGGGAGGTCACCTGTGCTCCCCTCAGGCAGGGCCAACCGAGCCGAGAGGTCGCCAGCACTCCCTTCAGGCCAGGGGAACTGAGCCAGGGAGGTGGCCCGCGCACCCTTCAGGCAGTGGAAACAGAGCTATCGGGGACAACATGTGCCCCTCAGTTAAGGGGAACTGAGCCATCAGGAGTCACCCATGCATCCCTCAGGCAAGGGGAATGGAGCCAGGGGCATGGCTATCACCCTCATGCCCCTCAGGCAAGGGTAACGGAGCCAGCGGGGTCACCCACGCACCCCTCAGGCAGGGGGAACAGAGCCAGAGGGTTCACCATCGTGCCCCTCAGGCAGGGGGAACCGAGCCAGGTGCTTGTTATCAGTACAGCCTGTGAATTTGGCTCCATAGAGATAATCATGGGATTTCTTGGTCAGAGTCCACTTTAATGCTAAGAACTCTAGTTTGTGAACTGGCTAGTTCTTTTAATGATGCTAGACTCCTACTAGCATAGGCAACTGGTCTTCATCTAGCTGGATGTTCTCGGTAGAGGACTCCTCCAAGTCTTTCCATACTAGCATCAATGTGTAGTAGATATCTTTTTTTAGTATTGCCCAAACTAACGCACTGACGCACGCTACTGTATCTATTAACATCTGAAAAGCATTCTCACAATTCAGAGTCCACCAGTCACCAAAGGGTTCATTGACTTGATAGTAGTTGGCATCTGGATGTAGAGCCTGGCCTTTTCCTATGGGGGAATACCCCAGTGGTGAGTTCATTTAAGGGTCAACAAAGGTCAGAAATTCCTTCTACAAATTGCCTATAATAATTGCAGAATCCCAAGAAACTCTACAATTCTTTCAAGGTTTTGGGTCTTGGCCATGCCCTCAAGATTTCCAGCTTATCTGGATCTGCAGCAGCTCCATCTCGAGAGATTATATGCCTATGTACTTTATTTTTTCCTGACAGAACTGGCATTTGTCTAAAGATAGTTTCAATCCTTGTTCCTGCAGGCAGTCCAGCACTTTCAACAAGCATTCTTCATGCTCTTCCAAAGTGTGATTGAACATTATCAAGTCATCCAGATATACCAGGACTCCCAGAAGGTTCATGTCACCGTCAGTCTGCTCCATTCATCTCTGGAATGTGGCCAGGGCCCCAGATATTCTCTGGGGTATTCCCAGAAATTTGTAGAATCTAAATGGACAGATGATGCCTGTCTTTTCCCTATTAGCTGGTCCCATGGGTACCTGATAGTGTCCACTTCTCAGATCCAAAATGGAAAACCAACACCTTCCTGTTAGGCAGTCTAAGACATCATCCACTCTTGGGGTGGTCGGGGATTCTACAGATACTCAAAGTACAGTCATCTATGCACATGTGTACATCCCCATTATTTTTTCTGGTCACAACAATTGGGGAGGCATAACAACTTCTAGAGTTCCTGATGATTTCTGCAGACTTCCAAACATCTGCCACATCTTCAGGTGCTAGTGTTCTCAATCGTTCAGGGAAAGGCCTATCATCATTCAACCCAATGTGATGTTCAACTCCCTTGACACAACCCACATTCCACAAGTGGTGAACGCTTGGGGCCTTTGTGTTAGTTTCCATTTCAGTCTCTCTTTCCACGCTGGAGGAATTGGGGAGTTTCCAAAGTTCCACTTCTCTGGGTCAAATATGGGTATAATCTTTGAGCAGCATGGGCCACTGTGGCAGCCAAGTATATGTGAGCTACTGCAGTTCCCCGGGGGATAGTGATTGTGTGCTCAGTTTCGTTAGCCACTGGTAGCTTTTCTGGCACTTTTGTACAAGATGAGGTTTTAGCTATGCCTCTCTTCACCATCAATCTGCCTAGCAAAACATCTGTATCTGAAGCTTCACTCAGGCTTAACTGATTGGTGTCCATCTGATCCACTTGAGCAATTCCATCCGCTAGATGGGTTGTCCTAGCAGGAATAAGAAAAGGAGTACTTGTGGCACCTTAGAGACTAACCAATTTATTTGAGCATGAGCTTTCGTGAGCTCTGGTCACGCAATCACCGACATGAAGGTCACTATCTTACAACAAAAAAACTTCAAATCCAGACTCCAGCGAGAAACTGTTGAATTGGAATTCATTTGCAAATTGGATACAATTAACTTAGGCTTGAATAGAGACTGGGAGTGGCTAAGTCATTATGCAAGGTAGCCTATTTCCCCTTGGTTTTTCCTACCCTCCCCCCCCCCCAGACGTTCTGGTTAAACTTGGATTTAAACTTGGAGAGTGGTCAGTTTGGATGAGCTATTGCCAGCAGGAGAGGGAGTTTATGTGTGTGTGTGTGTGTGTTCCCGGGGGGCAGGGGGGGGTGAGAAAGCCTGGATCTGTGCTGGAAATGACCCACCTTGATTACCATGCACATTGTAGGGAGAGTGGTCACTTTGGATGAGCTATTACCAGCAGGAGAGTGAGTTTGTGTGTGTATGGGGGCAGAGGGTGAGAAAACCTGGATTTGTGCTGGAAATGGCCCAACTTAATGATCACTTTAGATAAGCTATTACCAGCAGGAGAGTGAGTTTGTATGGGGGTGGGGGGGGTGAGAAAACCTGGATTTGTGCTGGAAATGGCCCACCTTGATTATCATGCACATTGTAGGGAGAGTGGTCACTTTGGATAAGCTATTACCAGCAGGAGAGTGAGTTTGTGTGTGTGGTTTTTTGGAGGGGGGTGAGAGAGTGAGAGAACTTGGATTTGTGCTGGAAATGACCCACCTTGATTATCATACACATTGTGAAGAGAGTGGTCACTTTGGATGGGCTATTACCAGCAGGAGAGTGAGTTTGTGTGGGGGAGGGCGGAGGGTGAGAAAAACTGGATTTGTGCTGGAAATGGCCCAACTTGATGATCACTTTAGATAAGCTATTACCAGCAGGACAGTGGGGTGGGAGGGGGTATTGTTTCATGGTCTCTGTGTGTATATAATGTCTACTGCAGTTTCCACGGTATGCATCCGATGAAGTGAGCTGTAGCTCACGAAAGCTCATGCTCAAATAAATTGGTTAGTCTCTAAGCTGCCACAAGTACTCCTTTTCTTTTTGCAAAGACAGACTAACACGGCTGTTACTCTGAAACCTAGCAGGAATAGTAACTAGAGGCCCAGATCTTTAGTTTGACCATTCCCACAAGTCCTTGAAATCTACACTGAGCTCGCTCTCCTCCTTTAGCTTGATATGCTTCTAAACACAGTGCATGGATCTCCAGGCTTTGCGCGTACTTAGGTCCAGAAAACTCTTTGAATAGCTGAGCCATGGCTGCATGTGTTCCTACTATACAAGGCATCTGGTTTGGATATCCAGTGGACGGACAGATCAAAGCAAGAGCGTCTCTCTCTTTCTCAATTCCAACCACATCCTTTGGGAATTTTAATTTCACTAGCACATATCCTAGGTATTGCTACTCGTCAGCTAACCCCCAGACAGCCAACCTGGTTAGCGGTTGCAGGGGCAGATGGGTCAGATGTTGCCAGTAAAAGGATTTGAAGATGACAGTGACCTGAGAGCCACTATCTAGAACAGCTGTACACTCTATTCCCTCAATAGTAACCCCAACCTCAGACTTTGGTCCACACAGTTCTACAGGCAAGCCTGGCATAGTTGGAGGCAAAGACTCAGTCTTCGTGTCTTTGAGTTGGGGAGAAGCAAAGGTGGTTACAGGACCCATGGTGCTCCCTTACCTGGTCCCTCCAAAGTGTCCCGCTGTCTTACTGATGTAGAGGGCCTTAAATCATTCTTCAGCTCTCCCAGGGTTTACAGGATTTGGACATCCTCATACATAATGACCATCTTCTCCACTCCAATAACAGAAACGCATGGGCTCCAAGAGGTGGGCGGTCCACCAGGCCCTATCATTTTCTTGACCCTTGCCTATCTGGTATAGCTGTCCATCTTGCATTTGCCTCTGGGAGTCGAGACACTTTACCTCCGGTCATTTGTTGGAGAGACACTACAAAGTGCTGTTTCACTGTCAGGACAGCTACTTTCTCTTGCAACTCAGTGATCTGTCTCATCACAAGGTCACTTTCTGGAGTGGAGTTATACTGAGTGGCTTCCATAGTGCACACTCTCATTTCAGTCCTTCAGGAAGGGTTATCTTCACAATCCTGTTTCCCACTCCCTGACCTCTCTCATCTGTGTGGCAAAAGATGGGGGATTCCTCTTTCTGTCCTTTAATCGCAACGGGAACAACATCAATCCAGTATGGGTAGCACCCGTTAACCCTTGCTCCAGTCTGAGACAATCCAAATCACTCCCTGCCTATTCCTATCTTACAGTGGGCTCTCTGCAGGAGTCATTCCATCTGTGCCAGATATTGAGGTAGCTTCGCTCCAAGTTCCTGATGGGCAGTCTGGAATTTTAATATAGCATGCTCTCCATTTTCAGTGCTTTCAAAGCCCTCCAAAGGTGAGAGGTATTCAGCAGCAGTTGCCTCTGGATTACTGGCCCTGAGTACCCTGATAGATTCAGGAGCAGGTCTTTGCAGACTTTCCACTAGTCTCTTTCTTTTTTCCCTTTTGCAGCATGCCCATTCCTGTTCCACCTGAACAGCATGATCCAACCAGGCCTCATAGAATCATAGAATATCAGGGTTGGAAGGGACCTCAGGAGGTCATCTAGTCCAACCCCCTGCTCAAACCAGGACTAATCCCCAATTAAATCATCCCAGCCAGGGCTTTGTCAAGTCTGACCTTAAAAACTTCTAAGGAAGGAGATTCCACCACCTCCCTAGGTAACCCATCCCAGTGTTTCACCACCCTCCTAGTGAAAAAGTTTTTCCTAATATCCAACCTAAATCTCCCCCACTGCAACTTGAGACCATTACTCCTTGTTCTGTCATCTGCTACCACTGAGAACAGTCTAGAGCCATCCTCTTTGGAACCCCCTTTCAGGTAGTTGAAAGCAGCTATCAAATCCCCCCTCATTCTTCTCTTCCGTAGACTAAACATCCCCAGTTCCCTCAGCCTCTCCTCATAAGTCATGTGTTCCAGTCCCTTAATCATTTTTGTTGCCCTCCGCTGGACATTTTCCAATTTTTCCACATCCTTCTTGAAGTGTGGGGCCCAAAACTGGACACAGTACTCCGGATGAGCCCTCACCAATGTTGAATAGAGGGGAACGATCTATGCAATGCCCCTACTTATACATCCAAAATGCCATTGACCTTCTTAGCAACAAGGGCACACTGTTAACTCATATCCAGCTTCTCGTCCACTCTAAACCCTAGGTCCTTTTCTACAGAAAAATTCTTCCTCATGTGCAGCGATAGGTTTTATCCTTGAAAAGGTTCTTAGTCTCTACTAACTGCCTGATTTCCTTTGCAGTCTTCAACTCCGCCGTCAACTTGGGCTGAAGAACAGGCCTCCCTCCCTGCCCCAGAGGCTGTGCCTGGCAAGATGACACCAGGCTTACTGCAGTATCCACCCCCAAGCATTCATATCAGGAGCCACACACCCGTCATAACATTGGCTCAAAAGTCATATTTAACAAAAATAACTTTGGGGTCTTTGTCTTCTGGAGCTGTGCCCTTTGGGAATCACATTGGCATGTTTTTCACTGTCACTGCGAGGGCTAGAAACTTACTTGTTAAAATAAAGCTGAGAGTCCCAAGTAATCACATGACTCCAAGAGCTGAGGCTTAATGGAAAGCACCAAAAATTGCAATATTTTCGATAAAATCATGAGAGTAGGCAACACTGTTACTGTCCGAGCAGTGCTGCAAACTGTGCTCTATTGCCCACCACAGGGGGCTTATTTCCCACTGCCACTGCTCGTACCCACGCTGCAGCATGTGTCCCTTTCCTCTTCTCCAAGCTACGCCCTGCCATTTGGGTCACCTCTCACGGTCTAGGAGAGCTATGGTAGGCAGTGTCTTTTGCTGATCAACGGCAGAATATGAAGCAAAAGCTGATGGGCAAGGCACTCCCCACCCAGTGTTTTACAGCTAGAGGGATAGTGGCCAATGTATGCAACATCTGGCAAAAATGCAAAGGAACGTGAACTCTAAATATAACAGCAGTCAGATTGAGTTTGTCATTAAAAGGCAATGTATTGTGATCATTAACCAGATGTCCTGCACACAAGATAAATGACTAAAATATAAACAGTCAACATACAGTTTACAAAACTCTAACATCTTGAACACAAGGACAGGAGCGATCATTTCCACTGTCTCACTGAACTGCAGTTTCTGATCTGATCTAGAGGAGTCAGGGAATAAATGTGCAAACTGTATTTTCTTGGAGAACAGAGTCTGTGCCTCATAAATGATGTCAGTTTCAGACTCTTTCTCAAGAGAAGAGAAAGCAGAAATGGCTGTGATATGGTACTGCAATGAGGAATAAGAGTGGAGAAGTCTGTATGGGACATGAGCTCAAGTTGTGGCTGTGACATCCACAAGGAAATAAGTAAGTGCTGTCTAGGAAACCTGTATTGGGAAATACAGAAAGTGATTTTAAGGCTTTTTTTGAGGAATTTCCTCACATCACCTAAAGATTTTAGTCCAAATACAGAGGTTTGACTTCCCACCACCTGCTGGGGGCGGCAGTGACCTGAATGGAAGACTAAATGTGCAGCGCTTGCTGAACACATGTGGCAGGGAAGCAGGTCATGGAGGAATGTGCCAGCCCCAGCTTGAACCTGGAGTTGTCACTACAGACTTTAAAACCCCTGGAAGCAGCATTTGTCTCCACTGACCCTAAACTCAAAGGAAAGTCAAACTGTCCCTTCCAAAAGCCGCTGTGATAAGAGGATTGTGCCACCAAATGCTACATTGTTAAGAGGGTAACTGCCAAGGGAGGCCACTGCAATCTTTGCGGACACTGCCCATGAAGGCCCCCAGGGGGACTGGTGTCCATTAAAGAATCACCAGCGCCTCTGAGTGATACACAGACTAAGGGCGCTGCTTCTGCAGAACCTCTAGCCCATGGTGCTTTATTCCCTGAAAACCTGGGATCCGTGGCAATCCTACTGGGAGAACGTGACGGCCCTCGCTCCGGGTTGGGAGGGGAGCACCATCTACTGGTCAGGGCTCCAGCACCAACCACTAGGCATGACTGCCCATGTCCCAGTCTCTGACACTCAGTTAAATATGTCCCTTTGTAATTTTTTGATCACTTCTATATTTGATTTTCTTCCCAATAATGTTTTTCATGAGGTTCCCAGGAATACTGCTCATAACCCACGTGCTCTTCTTGCCGAGAGAGTCTGTGTTCCTACAGTGCCTGAAAAACTCCTCCAGAATGTAAACCATCCTTGAGTTTTCACTCACAAAATGCATGTAAGTGAGTGGATTTTTCACGTCTATTCTAGCCAATTGGTTCATTTTATCATTGTGTCATCTGTTGTTATGGTCATCTGTAATCAGTGGGTGATAAATAGATGTAAGATGGGTAGAAGTAAAATAGGAGTATAGAAGTATAAGATTGACGAGTATTTAGTGTGCATAGGTATATAAGTAAAGTGTGGCTGTAATGCAAGGCCTACAGGCTGAGGCCTGTAAGATTTCACCGTAGCCACTCTAGCCCTCAGGAAGAAGGACCGTTGACGTGAGGGGATGAGCTAAGAATAACCCGAGGCCAGTAAAGTTACAAAGGTACTGGAAAGAATCTGCCAATAAGTGATGTTCTGGAAAACAGACCACAATGTACTGTTCTAGACTGCAAGTCACCTGATTGGAACATCATAAATTCTGCTTTCCCCACAGATTACCCTGGGAACAGATGGATGTAAATGTTAATAAAATGCTAAGTATCACAGGGGTAGCTGTGTTCGTCTGGATCTGTAAAAGCAGCAAAAAGTCCTGTGGCACCTTATAGACTAACAGACGCATTGGAGCATGAGTTTTAGTGGGTGAAGACCCACTTCGTCGGATGCAACGAAATGCAAGCGAGAATAAGGGGAGCTAACAGAAAAACCTATGAAAAATGGGGCACCCCAACATTAAGAACAAAAGAATGGCCCTACTGGGTCAGACCAAGGGTCCATCCAGCCCAGTATCCTGTCTGCCAACAGTGGCCAGTGCCTGGTTCCCCAGAGGGAATGAACAGAACAGGTAATCATCGAATAATCTATCCCCTGTTGCTCATTCCGAGCTTCTGGCAAACAGAGGCTAGGAACACCATACCTCCCCATCCTGGCTAATAGCCATTGATGGACCTATCCTCCATGAATTTATCTAGTTCTTTTTTAAACCCTGTTATGGTCTTCGCCTTCACAACATCCTCTAGCAAGGAGTTCCACAGGTTGACTGTGCGTTGTGTGAAGCAATACTTCCTTTTATTTGTTTTAAACCTGCTGCCTCTTAATTTCATTTGGTGATCCCTAGTTCTTGTGTTATGAGAAGTAGTAAACAACACTTCCTTATCTACTTTGTCTATACCAGTCATGACTTTATAGACCTCAATTGTATCTCAACCTTAGCCGTCTCTTTTCCAAGCTGAAAAGTCCCAGTTTTTATTAATCTCTCCTCATAAGGAAGCCGTTCCATACCACTAATCATTTTTGTTGCCCTTTTCTGAACCTTTTCCAATTCCAATATATCTTTTTTCAGATGGGGTGACCATCTGCACACAGTATTCAAGATGTGGGCGTACCATGGATTTATATAGAGGCAACATGATATTTTCTGTCCTATTATCTATCCCTTTCTTAATGATCCCCAACATTCTGTTAGCTTTTTTGACTGCCGCTGCACATTGAGCGGATGTTTTCAGAGAACTATCCACAATGATGCCAAGATCTCTTTCTTGAGTGGTAACAGCTAGTTTAGACCCCATCATTTTGTATGTATAGTTGGGATTATGCTTTCCAGTGTGCATTACTTTGCATTTATCAACATTAAATTTCATCTGCCATTTTGTTCCCAGTCACCCAGTTTTGAGAGATCCTTTTGTAGCTCTTTGCAGTCTGCCTGGGTCTTAACTATCTTTAGTAATTTTGTATCATCTGCAAACTTTGCCACCTCACTGTTTATCCCTTTTTCCAGATCATTTATGAATATGTTGAATAGGACTTGTCCCAGAACAGACCCCTTGGGAACACCACTATTTACCTCTCCACTCTGAAAATTGACCATTAATAACTACCCTTTGTTTCCTATCTTTTAACCAGTTATCAATGCATGAAAGCACCTTCCCTCTTATCCTGTAAGAGCCTTTGGTGAGGGACCTTGTCAAAGGCTTTCTGAAAATCTAAATATGCTATATCCACTGGATCCCCTTGGTCCACAAGCTTATTGACCCCCTCAAAGAATTCTAGTAGATTGGTGAGGCATGATTTCTGTTTACTAAAACCATGTTGACTCTTCCTCAACAAATTGTATTCTATATGTCTGACAATATTGTTCTTTATTATAGTTTCAACCAGTTTGCCCTGTACTGAAGTCAGTCTTACAGGCCTGTAATTGCCGGGATCACCTCTGGAGCCCTTTTTAAAAATTGGCATCATATTAGCTATCCTCCAGTCATCTGGTACAGAAGCTGATTTAAATGATAGCTTACAGACTACAGTTAGTAGTTCTGCAACTTCACATTTGAGTTCCTTCAGAACTCTTGGGTGAATACTATCTGGTCCTGGTGACTTATTGCTGTTCAATTTATCAATTTGTTCCCAAACCTCCTCTAATGACACCTCAATCTGGGACAGTTCCTCAGATCTGTCACCTAAAAAGAATGGCTCAGGTTTGGGAATCTCCCTCACATTCTCAGTCGTGAAGACCAATGCAAAGAATTAATTTAGTTTCTCCGCAATGGCCTTATCATCCTTGAGTGCTCCTTTAGCACCTCGACATTGACGGGGTGTGGAAGCACAGATAAGGAAAAGGAGGTTGGAACCCTCATGCATATCCATAAAGTGTTAGGTGTGGTCAGAACAATAAGATAAAAGAGGTTCCCTGATTGGGCAACAGTAGGAAAACCTCACTGGGAAGACCCCAGCAGGAACCATCCCTCTGTCAATGACCACCTGTTGAGAGATCCCCAGATGCTACAATGTCTTTGGGTATGTGAATATGAATATGGAACTGGTTGTTGCTTGGGGTCTCTCAGGTTCCGTAGATGGGAATGGGAGTGTAACTTATGACTAAGGTCAAGATTTTGTCACAGTTATTTTTAGTAATAGCCATGGACAGGTTGTGGGCAATAAACACTAATTCACAGAAGCCCGAGCCCCACCACCAGGTCTGGGGTGGATGACAGCCCAAGCCCCACTGTTGGTGTGGTTGGGGGGCTGACAGCCCCAGGGCACCCGGTGAAGCTGAAGCCAAAGAAGTCATGGAGGTCTCTTAAATTCATGGAATCCGTGACCTCCATGATGGAATCGTACCCTTTACTTATGACAAAACAACCAATATTTTTATTTGTAATTGTGTTTGTGGTCACTGTATTCATTCTTCATGTGCTCCTAAGGATCTCCCAATTTAAGAGAATCATAAAGGGTAACTTTCACGCTACTGATCTGGAAATTATAGCACCATAGAAGCCAAGCTCACTCCTCAGGGTTAGGGACACTATAGTTTAACACAGAACCTCTCTGTAGTTGTTAGCCGACGGCCAAGGATGTTTGGTGAGGTGCCAGCTATGCCCGTTTATACCATCCATGACTTTAACCGCTAGGACGCACTGTCCCTTCGCGGCGGGCAGCCCGGGCTAGGCTGACGGATGCCCCAAGGTCCTAACCACCCGTGACTTTAACTGCTAGAGCTCAGAGCTCCTTCGCAGCGGGCAGCCAGGATTGACTGACAGGTGCCCCAAGAGTTTGCCCCGTGGAGGCGGCACAACTCAACGCTAGGCTCTTAGTACTCTCACCTAATGGCCAGGCTCTAGAGCCAAAACGGCTGAGGTTCTTTAATTGTGTTGGCTGCTTTACAGTAAACCAGAGAAAACAAGTCAGGCTTATGCACAAATGGTTACCAAAATTTATTAAGCTAGATTCTAATCATGTGGTTACAAAATTGCTAGTGCCTACTTATTTAAATGTAGAGATGTTACACACACAAACAAGTTACAAAACTGAAGCCACAATCCCAAAGAAAGAAAACAAAGTATAGAGCTCTATTTCAAAATATGTGTACACTAAAGATAGGAGATCAGGTGTGGGTGCTTCTTACCCTCCTTGCATCTCTCAATTCCAGCGGTGCCAAGCCAGGATCGGTCACTCAATTCCGCGGAAAGACGAATAAGGGACAAGGCTTAGGGACCCTCTTAGCTGCAGAAGCCTTGGGAGGCTGTCACTTATCTGACCAGCAGATAGATAGCGAAAAGCACCCAAAAATCATGGTGCTGTAGGTCCCCTACTTATACCTCTGTACTCCTTTATTCTCTTTCTCCTTTCTTATGCCAAATTGAGGCTGGTCTGTCTGGGTGATGCCAGCTTTCGCAAGAGTAGTTTACACTTGCAAGGGAGAGAAACAATAAGTTTCGACTACTGGACATTTCTTTTATCAGGGTAAATATTTTCCCACCTAGGATGTTGGTGTGTGTGCATCACGCTATTTAGTAGGGGCTAAGAGCCATGTCTGTCACAGGGCCTCTGCCTGCTGTGAGCTTAATCGTTGTATCTGTTCCCAGAGGCACATTGTAGCAGCACACCTGTGCTTTTCACAGCTTCAAAGGCTGTGCTGGAATATATGTTAAGTGCCCTGTTCCGGCTTCCTCCTGTGTTTCCAGCAATGCTGGTCTGAGGGGAGGGGGGGGGGGCTGGCTGTCTGGCTACAGTAGTGTGTGCTTTTGCATTGGAAGTTGGTGAATTCACAAGTGTATTCAAAAACTGTACCTATAACATGTCCTTTGGATGGATAAAGCTGAAGGGACAGAGTTAAGGAGCTTTTTAGCATCTTAAACTACGAAGTTCTTCACTTTCAAATGTTATTTTTATACCTCAGTACTCCACTAATACTTTGAAGTCATGGCTATTTGTGTCTAATCTTTGCTGTCTTAAAGAATTTTCTTGTGGCTTGTCTATACAGTATGTTACTGTACAGCAAGCTCGGGTGTGAATCTACAGTGCACTGGCTTAACGTGCAGTAACATCCCAGGTGGCCAGTGCACTGAGTGTACACACTGTACACACTGCAGCTGAGAGGGAGCCTGACTAGAAATAGCAGTGTGGACGTTGCAGCTCTGGCGGAGGCTCGGGCTAGCCACCCGATCTCAGACCCAGGTGGGCTTGAGAGCCTGAGATGCCACTTAAGCCGCAGCTTTCACAATGCTATTTTTAGCTTGCTAGCTCCAGCCCAGCAAATCTGTCTACCCGGACTAGGAGGGTCAGTCTCAGCTGGAGTGTAGACATACCCTAAATGTTTTGACACCCTGGCATGCGGTGCATTAACATGCTGTGTAAAAAAGCCCTTAGTTTCCTTATACAGGCCTTTTGCGAGTCAAATGCTTTTTGCCTGTATTGGTGACACTGGCTTCTTTCCAGTGCTGGAGCACAGACATTGGCCTGCTAAACCCAGGGTTGTGAGTTCAATCCTTGAGGGGGCCATTTAGAGATCTGGGGCAAAAACTGGGGATTGGTCCTGCTTTGAGCAGGGAGTTGGACTAGATGACCTTGAGGTCCCTTCCAACCCTCATATTCTATGATTATCTTTCCGCTGCTTATGCCAGTGGATGTTATAGCTGCCGCAAAAGGCCCTGCTCTGCCACGGGAGATTATAAGAGGGGGGTTTGCAATGTTTCATTGACAGGGCTCAGAACTGGAACATGTTGTAAAGTTGATGGTTTGGGGTTTTGCTACAGATTTGTAACGCATTAAGGTTCACCACACTCAGGCTGACATTTTGCACCAGCTGGTGCCTGGCCATCTGTTCCAGTGCACAGCCCACTCCTGAGGACTCTCTTGTGCTTAGTGTCTGAGCTAAACACCTGGGTGAATTGCAAAAGAGGTTTCAACCTCTCAGGAGAAGTCTTGAGTACACGTCTCTGAAGCAAGATAGGAGGATTCAGACCGTTTCCAGCAAGCAGGGCCATCTAACTGGGTACTGAACTGGACTGAAGAGATTTAGGCAGGACATTGCAAGCCTGAATCCCAGCCAGGACTGATTTTCAAGGACCTCCAGGAAAGTCCAAATGGACGGGCAGCCCTTGCACTTCCTAAGTGTGGAGGGGAAAGAAACCAAACCTTTCACAGGTGGAGTTCTCTTTTCAGCTGCCCTCTCTTCCCAGTCATAAAGCTCCTTTGCATCCCTCTCACCTGCCTGCAGATACTAGGCAGTATCACAACACGGTATGCAAAATAGACTGTGACTCATCTCCCAGTCTGACCAATTGGGAAACAGAATGCAGATCCAGTGGAAATAGCAACATCGTCACCCCTTGGCTGTTGTAGCCGGAGAGTTCCCATTGTTGCAGATTGTAAAGGCTGCAAAACCACACAGGCAATAGCAGCAGGAGGAGCAGGTAGGTGAGACCACACAGAATGTGGGTGAGAGAATGAGGTATGATTGTACATAAGGGACTGGGTTAGGAATGGGGGGAAAGTGTTTCCCAGGATGATCTGGATTGATGAGTCCACTTTGCAACAATCCTCATTTCTCCATGAATGACTGTCCATCGATATCTTTGAGAAGGACCTTTTGACAGCAAGCTTTTGAGCAATCCTTTCAGAGCACTTGTAAATGGAGGAGATTTGACTCACTCTCAGTAGTGAACAGTCATGCGAGTACAAAATGTTGAGTTGTTAAAATAAATTTACTCACAAGTGCAGCACAAACTCACATCCCCCAAGAATACTTATGACATAGAGGACAGGCTCTTGGTAAACTAGGCTACAGATCCAGGGGTAGTTAACTGTAACCATCCCTAGTCACCGCATCCTCCCTACTCACCAAGACAGAAGGGTCTAGGAGAGTTTTGCAGGCAGCAGTAATAAGGGATGAAAATGGGGAAATCTCAGGAATTCATGAGTTCTTTCCCTCTTCCCCCCCCAAGAAATTCAGAGTCCCAGTTCTGACTCCATTTCTGAACTTCTCTGCTAAGCCTAGCTGAGTATGGCAGAGATGTCTGATCAGTGTGGGGGGCAATGAAAGAGGACAATGAGGTGGTCACTACCTCAGGACATAAGGGTATGTTTCCCACTCAGCTACCTCAGACAGGTGGCTGGAAAATAGTGATCTAAAGGATGCTCTTGATTGACTGGGAGATATTGAGGGTTGTCATGAGATATTTCTGCTGAGATAGGACTGCAGAGAAAGGACGTTAAAGGAGCTGCATCTCTTTGATGACGATCAGTGTGACCAGCTTCATTTCACGTTCCTCTAGCTGGGCCCACCTGTGATAGACCCTGAGGTCCAGCCGCACTTATCAGAGATTCCAGACACATCTCAGAACCGAGCTGATAAATTCCCAAATGGTTATGGAGGAGGATGACACAGAAGAGGCACCTAAACCACTGGGACACTATATTCGAGAGGGTAGGTGTGATGCTCTTCACATTTGGGTCACATCCCACAGAATGGCTCCCTTCTGTGTAACATTCTGGTGATGTTGCATGGGATCTACCATGGAAGATGAATGGTCTTGTGCACAGCCATCACCAAAGAACAATGCTGAGCTGCAAACTACTTGCAAGTGTTATTCATTCCTTTTATCTTTTCTAAGTAAATTTGGTGCAGGTGAGAGATGCTGATGTGGCAGCCCTGCAAATTGAAATTTGCTATTGATCCTCAGAATGACACAGCTTCAGGAGGCAGTGAAAAGTTCCCTCCCGCTGCCTGATCTGTGTTGCCCCAGTCCAGATTTGGAATAGGAGTATAGGACTCCCGTTCAGTCATAGAATCATAGAATCATAGAATATCAGGGTTGGAAGGGACCTCAGGAGGTCATCTAGTCCAACCCCCTGCTCAAACCAGGACCAATCCCCAACTAAATCATCCCAGCCAGGGCTTTGTCAAGCCTGACCTTAAAAATATCTAAGGAAGGAGATTCCACCACCTCCCTAGGTAACGCATTCCAGTGCTTCACCACCCTCCTAGTGAAATAGTGTTTCCTAATATCCAACCTAAACCTCCCCCACTGCAACTTGAGACCATTACTCCTTGTTCTGTCATCTGCTACCACTGAGAACAGTTTAGAGCCATCGTCTTTGGAACCCCCTTTCAGGTAGTTGAAAGCAGCTATCAAATCCCCCCTCATTCTTCTCTTCCGCAGACTAAACAATCCCAGGTCCCTCAGCCTCTCCTCATAACTCATGTGTTCCAGTCCCCTAATCATTTTTGTTGCCCTCCGCTAGACTCCAATTTTTCCACATCCTTCTTGTAGTGTGGGGCCCAAAACTGGACACAGTACTCCAGATGAGGCCTCACCAATGTCGAATAGAGGGGAATGATCACGTCCCTCGATCGCTGGCAATACCCCTACTTATACATCCCAAAATGCCATTGGCCTTCTTGGCAACAAGGGCACACTGCTGACTCATATCCAGCTTCTTGTCCACTGTAACCCCTAGGTCCTTTTCTGCTGAACTGCTGCCGAGTCATTCGGTTCCTAGTCTGTAGCTGTGCATGGGATTCTTCCGTCCTAAGTGCAGGATTCTGCACTTGTCCTTGTTGAACCTCATCAGATTTCTTTTGGCCCAATCCTCAAATTTGTCTAGGGCCCTCTGTATCCTATCCCTACCCTCCAGCGTATCTACCTCTCCTCCCAGTTTAGTGTCATCTGCAAACTTGCTGAGGGTGCAATCCACACCATCCTCCAGATCATTTATGAAGATATTGAACAAAACCGGCCCCAGGACCGACCCTTGGGGCACTCCACTTGATACTGGCTGCCAACTAGACATAGAGCCATTGATCACTACCTGTTGAGCCCGACAATCTAGCCAACTTTCTTTCCACCTTATAGTCCATTCATCCAGCCCATACTTCTTTAACTTGCTGGCCAAAATACTGTGGGAAACTGTGTTAAAAGCTTTGCTAAAGTCAAGGAACAACAGTCCCCATGGCATGTTCAGTCCTTAGCCTCTTGGCTGAGACTACCAACAAGCAGGGCCAGCTGTGAAAGTGGATCCCTCTCATGATATGAAATAGGTGCTAGTCTGAGACACACACACACCCCTCCCCCACTCATTTCACATAGGCCACCAAAGAGCCATCAGATGGGAACACCTTTTGCTTGCCTGGAACAGTCACTCCATCCTCAGTACAACTGACCTGAGATATGATGCCATTTAAAAATTTCTTTAGATCAAGTTATTTCTTCTCTTGTCCGCTGATGTTTCTGTTGCAGTGTCTGTTCTGACGCAGCCTTGGCTTTGTCTCCCCCTTCCTGCAGGTTTGAAGCAGCTGTACCAGGACCATCAACTGTGTGATGCCACCATAGTGGCTGAAGGAAAGAGGTTCCCATGTCACAGGTTAGAACGTTTCTACTTATGCACATCTTAATTTCTGGTTTTGTTTAAATGGAAGATCATCACATAAACATAACACGATAAACTGATTTTTCTTAATCACATAATTTAAAAATCTCATTTATCTCCAGTCAACCTTCTGGGTGGCTTTATTTGTCTCTGACTTCCTTGGAGATTTCCTTATAAAAGTGTCTTTTATGTGCCTTGGAGCAAAGAGGAATCTCTGACTATACATGCTGCAGCCATTCAGCGTCTAGACATTTCTGTTTTACTTCTAGTTGGTTTCAAAATTAGGCAGCCTCTTGAAATCAAATAAATGTTCTAGTTACTCTTCTCCACACTTCTTCTGCAGTCCCCATCCACCCTTCCCTTTGTGTTACTTGTCCTGGTACCAGTTTAAATATAGTAATTTCCTTATTCTGAACAGACTGTTTCACCCATACCATGCACCTATCTGAGTCTACTCTCATTCACACCGGTGCAAGTCAGGAGTAACTCCAATGAGGTCATTGGAGCTATACCAAAGTAAAGCTGATGTGAGAAGAGGACCAAGACCCAGGATGGCAGGGGGTGCAGGTGAATTGCAGTCGAAATCTAGTTAGAATGATTTCATTTCTTGATCTCTTTTTCTGACTCAGTCAGTGATGCTTAGATGATTTCTGGTAGGAGTATTCTCAGTGATCTGTTAACAGGGGTTTGCCTCACTTCCCCTGACCATAACTTTTCAGAAAAGCAAGGGCCATAGATAGCCATATACATTTTTTAATTGGGAATGGCATTTAGGGCCCCATTTATCCCTGCTCCTCCTAACTGAGTAATCCTTGAACCCAGATGAGGCTCTCAGAGAGAAAAACTAGTTTTTCTTCTTGCCAGCCAGAGGAGACAGATTGCTGAACAGCCAGGGGCATGGAGTAGTAGAACGGGTCCTCTTCAGCAAGCCTGGAGACTGGAGAGGGCAGCATCTAGCACCGCAAAATAACAAAGACCAACAGTAACTTGTGGAATGGAGGGGCAGGACTATCCAGTACGTAGGACATTACAGAAGGTGACGGGGATCTGGCTGCAGTGAAATTCTCTGTCCTTTATGAAGCAGGAAGTCAGACTAGATAGCCAAAGTGATCCCTTCCCTCCTTCAGATCTAGGGGTGAAATCCTGACCTCACTGAAGCCAGTGGCCATTGACTTCAGTAGGGTCAGGATTTTGACCTGTGTATCTGAGGTCCCAGCCCTCCAGGAGAGAACAAGGAAGGGGTGGAGGGATGGCTAATATACTTGTGTTCTGATACTCCCCTTTCCCGAAGGCAGGGCCTTTGCTCTCTCATTTCCAAGAGACACATTTGATCAGTCCCTCTGATCCATTCCTCCCCATCTCTATTCAGAGTGGGGGGACTCATCCATCCCAGGGCTAGTGGTAGGGGCGAGCGATCTGGCCAATCTCCACTCCTGGAGAAGGGGGAGCCATAACTCCTTCTGCCATTGGAGGACAAGCTACACTGAATAACCCTCGTAAGAGTTGCCTCTTCATCAGCCAAAATGTTGTTGTAAAGAAGGTCTCAAGGCCAGAGGCGGAACCAGGGATTTACTAAGGAGCAAGGACGCCCTGCATGCCCATCCCCGGTCTCTGTCCAGCTTCAGAGAATCCCAGAAGGAAGAAAATAGTCAAACAAGGGCACAAAACCACATTGGGAATACGGGTTATAACTGGCTTCTAGTTGGAAGGTTTGTCATAAAGCAAAGGGGCAGGTATGGAACAAGTCCTCGCTGGCCAGCTGGATCGGTACGGAAACAACGGAGCTCCTTTTCCAGAGCCGTGAATATGCTCCAGGGACCATGTTTCCTCTCTCTCTGCACAGGATGCTGCTGGCTGCAGTCAATCCCTACTTTCGAGCCATGTTTGTCAGCTCCTTCAAAGAATCCCAGGATGGAGAAGTTCTGATGCAGGACATGGCCCCCTCCACTGTGCAAACCATCCTACAGTATCTGTACACGGAGAAGATATCGGTTACTTCAGAGACAGCCCAGGCTGTGTTCATAGCAGCCAGCAGGCTTCAGATCCTCCCTCTGCTGGAGATCTGCTCCAGGTAAGGCTGACATGGAAACAACTGTGATTACGCTGTAAATGTGCACAGTGCTGGCTGTTTGAAGAATCCTGCCAAACAGGTCACAAGTTCCCTACCCACAGGGGCTTGGTGTTCTGTGGATCCTTCTGTTCTGTACAGGCTGGTGTAGTAGAAGAGCATGAAGGACAAAAACTGCCAAGTATTTTCATTAAAACTCACATGCACCTTGGGTAACTGGGGTCTAAGGGCTCTTTCTAAGGAGAAAGCTTTGTGTGTGCTGGCTGGGAAGCTCTTCCAGGTGTGATGGTGATTATGGATGTAGAGAGGAAGTTGGGAGCAGGCAGAAACAAAGGGAATAGCAGGGATAAAAGCCCAAGATGAGTACGGAAGTGGGAGGTGGTTATTATAGGAACCCATAGAACAAAAGGGAGATGAGGATACAGTCCAGCATTGGATGCAAAACAGAGAAGATCAGGGTTGAAGCAGATTCAAAAAGTGGGGAGATGAGAATTATTTTGGCTGCATTGCTTTGGGCAGATTTGAGTGGGGACTGATGGGAGGGTGGTAAGCTGCAGAGCAAGGAGCAGCATTGGTCACAGCAGGCGATAATGAGGAAATGAGCTAAAGTTTGGCATGAACCTTACAGAGACTGTGGAGGAAGAAACAGAGGATTCACTGGGAGTCTGGATGGGAGTAGAGAAGGAAAGAGAAGGACTGAAGATGGCTGTACGGTTAGAAGCCCAATGGCAAAGAAAGCTTGTGGTATTTCTAAAGAAAGCAGTGAAAGGGGGCAGAGGAGAGGAAAGATAAAAGGCTCTCCTCTGGACAGGTCCAATCTGAATTAGTGGCACCACATCCAGAAGGAAAGGTAGCCAAGCCAGGCAGAGAATATGACTGACAGATGTGAACACGTGGGTTAGAGAGGTAGGTTTGAGAGTCGTCAGTGCAGAACTGATAGTTGAATCCATAGAAATGAATGAGATCAGTCATAGGGAGGGGAGAATGAGAAGCAGTGGAGACCTAGAGTGAGTGTTCAGGGGTTCATGGGGCGGGAAAGAGGAACAACTGGAGTCTCTGAGAGAAAGGTTGAAAGAGCAGTCAAGTGAGTGCAGAACTGGGAGAGCAATGAGCTATGGGAGCTCCAAGTGAAATGTCTCTGTGCAAAGCACATGAGGAGGGCGAGTGAAGTGAAGAGGCCATTAGTCTCAGCTAGCAGGAGACTGACTGTGAGAATGATTCTGGTGGTGTGAAACTGGGAGACAGGAATTTGAAGGTGCTGGAATAAACCATTGCTCACGTTGTTTTTGAGGCCAAGGGGTGGACAGAAATGGACTAGCGAGAACAATGGAATAGAGAGGGGGGATGCTTAGGGGTGCACAAAGGTGTGTTTGAAAGAGAGAGGGAGAGAAGCCAGAGTTAGAGATCAGAGCTGGTCAGGAATTTTTCAGTGAAATGGGTTCTTTTTTTTTTTTTGGCTAACGGCAATTTGTTGACACTGCAACTTTTTGCAAGACCGTGGCAGGTTTGATGAAAGTTTCCTTGGGAAGGATTACTTGAGTCCACAGTGGAATTTCTGGTCAAAGCCACAGGGAGACCCACCAACACCTCAGAGTAGCCCAGTGGTTAGAGCACTCACCTGAGATGTGAGGGACCTGGGCTCCATGCCTGCTTTGGAGCAGGAATTTGAACCCTGGCCTCCAATCACTCAGGGAGCACCCTAACCTAAGGCAACTCTTCCCGGGTAGTCTGCTTTCGGTCTCTCCTATTGGAGCTGTTCTACTTTGTCTAAATAAATATTAATTGGACCAGGAACTTGAATGTGACACTCCTACATCCCAGCTGAGCATCCTGACCACTGGACTACAGAGTCAGCATTTCTTTTTCTCTGGTTTTTCCACTGACAAACTTTGGAAGCTCTCAGATTTGACCCAACGCAAAAGGAAAAAAAGAATCCCCAAACTCAAAAATAGTTGCAGGACAGGCAAACTGTTTCCCTCCCAGCTCTGTGAGAGGATGGTTAAAGTTAAGGGTCAGAGAGGGAGTAGAAGAGGGTGCAAGGGAGATGAAGAGCTGAGAGGTCCTGGCACAAATTGTGGGATTGGAGGAAGGCAAAAGGCTATACATTTCTGATCCAAAGAGGGGAAGAGGTCTGAGAAGGGATGGTTCTGGGAAGGGGATAAAGAACAGGAGGAGGAGAGTTTTTGATGGATGGTGCCAATGTTTCCTTAGCCGAAGCCAGTTATATATTGAGAGGAGGTGGGTGGAGGTAGTCAAAGGTTTAGAAAGGACAGTAAGGTTTGTATGCCTGGGAATCTGTGAGGAAGGAGAAATAAAGGCCTTTGGCAAAGATGAAAGCAGAACTGACAGGAAACAGAGCAAACCCAGGAAACCCAGGACAGGAAACAGCCACCCTTCACAGCTATCTGGATTTTTATGGTTGTACAGGGAAATCACATGTCCTTATGTGAACAGCAGAATTTTGCCTGGAATTTGTCTATATGGGTAAAATTTTCAAAAGCACATAAGTCCCTTAGGATCCTAAGTCCCATTGACTTTCAGTGAGATTTTGGCTCCTATGGCCGGGATGCACTTAAGGAGTTAGGCATCTGGAAAAATCACTGTGCTACACAAAGCCTTAGAGAGGTCCTCTACAATAAATGGGCAGAGATAGGTGCCTTAGACTGTGATTCACAAAGCAAGCATGCTAGGCATGTAGCTGTCTCAGCTAGCCAATCATAGAATCATAGAATCGTAGGACTAGAAGGGACCTTGAGAGGTCTTCTAGTCCCGTCCCCTGCACTCAAGGCAGGACAAAGCATTATCTAGACCATCCCTGAGAGGCGTCTGTCCAACCTACTTTTTAAAATCTCCAATGACGGAGTATCCACAACCTCCCTGGAAAATTTATTCCAGTGCTTAACCACCCTGACAGTTAGGAAGCTTTTCCTAACGTCCAACCTAAATCACCCTTGTTGCACTTTAAGCCCATTGCTTCTTGTCCTAGCCTCAGAGGTTAATGAGAACAATTTTTCTCCCTCCTCCTTGTAACAACCTTTTATGTGCTTGAAAACTGTTATCATGTCCCCTCTCCATCTTGTCTTCTCCAGACTAAACAAACCCAGTTTTTTCAATCTTCCCTCAGAGGTCATGTTTTCTAGACCTTTAATCATCTTCTTTGCTCCTCTCTGGACTTTCTCCAATTTGTCCACATCTTTCCTGAAATGTGGCACCCAGATCTGGAACAATACTCCATTAGTTAATGATTAGTTGAGTCCTAATCAGCGCGGAGTAAAGCGGAAGGACTACTTCTTGTGTCTTGCTTAGAGTACTCCTGCTAATACATCCCAGAATTATGTTGGCTTTTTTTTTGCAATAGTGTTACACTGTTGACTCATATTTACCTTGTGATCCATTATGATCCCCAGATCCCTTTCCGCAGTACTCCTTCCTAGACAGTCATTTCCCATTTTGTATGTGCGCAATTGATTGTTCTGTCCGAAGTGGAGTACTTTGCATTTGTCCTTATTGAAATTCATCCTATTTACTTCAAACCATTTCTCCAGATTGTCCAGATCATTTTGAATTTTAATCCTATCCTCCAAAGGACTTGCAACCCCTCCCAGCTTGGTATTGTCCACAAACTTTATAAGTGTACTCTCTATGCCATTATTTAAATCATTGATGAAGATATTGAACAGAACCAGACCCAGAACTGATCCCTGCAGGACCCCTTCATTATGCCCTTCCAGCTTGACTATGAACCACTAATAACTACTTCTGGGAAAGGTTTTCCAAGCAGTTATGCACCCACCTTATAGTAGTTCCATCTAGGTTATATTTCCCCAGTTTGTTTATGAGATGGTAATGTGGGACAGCATCGAAAGATGTACCACATCTACCACTTCCCCCCATCCACAAGGCTTGTTACCCTGTCAAAGAAAGCTATTAGGTTGGGTTCACACTATTTGATCTTGACAAATCCATGCTGACTGTTACTTAGCGCCTTATTATCTTCTAGGTGTTTGCAAGTTGTTTACTTAATTATTTGCTCCATTATCTTTCCGGATACTGAAGTTAAGGTGACTGGTCTGTAATTCCTTGGGTTGTCCTTATTTCCCCTTTTATAGATTGGCACTGTGTTTGCCCTTTTCCAGTCTTCTGGAATTTCTCCCATCTTCCATGACTTTTTGAAAATAATCGCTAATGGCTCAGATATCTCCTCAGTTGGCTCCTTCAGTATTCTAGGATGTATTTCATCAGGCCCTGGTGACTTGAAGACATCTAACTAGTCTAAGTAATTTTTAACTTGTTCTTTCCCTATTTTAGCCTCTGATCCTACCTTGTTTTCACTGACGTTCACTATGTTCGACGTCCAATCGCTACTAAACTTTTCGGTGAAAACTGAAACAAAAAAGTCATTTAGCACATCGGCCATTCCCACATTTTCTGTTATTGTTTTTCCACCCTCATTGAGTAATGGACCTACTCTGACCTAGTCTTCCCCTTGCTTTTAATGTATTTGTAGAATGTTTTTTTGTTGCCCTTTATGTCTCTAGCTAATTTAATCTCATTCTGTGCCTTGGCCTTTCTAATTTTGTCCCTACGTGCCTTTGTAATTTGGGCTATTCCATCCACCCACTTCCTTTTTGGGTCTTTAAAGAAAGATACTTTGGGGGGCAAATGAGAAAAACAGATGGCAACTACTGGAGCAAGCTTCACCAGCCTAGCTGCCACCCCCACTGTCCTCTGGGACTCCAGGCATTCATCATCCTACTCCTGAGAGATGTCCTGACTGGACTGGGCCAGAGAAAGTGACCCACATGACATCAGCACCTCTATTGGCTCGAGCTGAATCCAACTACCACCTGGGATGAAACAGGATCGGACTTGCCCCAGCTCATCTCAACTAACTTCTTCTCTTCTCCCCAAGGACAGTTATCCCCGTCTTTGAGACCATCTAAGAGACTGTCAAACAAGGGGGGTTTCCTTCTAAAAACCTTCTCCAGATAAAGGGAAAGGGAACAAGGGCTGTTGTTACAATGAAAGCATGGCTTACTACTTTACCTTTCCATCTAAATTAATACAACACCACCTACATTAGTTCAAAATCTTGAACCAGATTCCCAGCTGGCGTAAATCAGTGTAATTCCAGTAAGGTCAATGGTGCTCCTATGTAGAGTCTGAATCTCTCACAGGAACCCGGTCTGACCCATAAGCTGGGTGTTTGGCACCCTTGACTTCGTATTTATACAGCTCCTTTTATTTGAGGACCTCAATGCGCTTTACAAACTAGTTCTACCAAAAACTGGCTTCAAATAGATATAGGGTAAAATATTCAAAAATATCTCACTGAGTTAGGACTCTAAGTCTCATTTTCAAAAGAGACTTAGGCCTGGTCTACACAAGAAAATTAAGTTTGTTTAACTATATCGGCCAACGGTGTGACAATCCACACCCCTGAGCAGCACTGTTAAGCCAACTTAAGTCCATGTGTAGACAGCCCTAGGTCGATGAAAGAATTCATCCATCAGCCTAGTTACCATCTCTCGGGGAGGTGGGTTACCTACGCCACTGGGAGAATTCTTCCCATCAATGTAGGTAGTGTCTATGCTGACGCACTACAGCAGCGCAGCTGTACCGCTGTAATGTTTTAGGTGTAGACAAGCCCTTAGGCACTTAGACCTGAATGCACAAAAGGAATTAGGCACAGAAGTTTCTATTTAAGGTGTCTAAGTCCTGGTTTTGGTACCACTTGCAATGCACAACCCTTTCCACTCCCACTGAACCCTGCAGGTGCCTAAATTCACGTGGCGCCCAAATTTTTCCAGTAAAAGTTCCCTAGGCACCTAGGTTTCTGATTCTGGACATGCACACGGCTGCCTCGCTGTGGACATCCGGAGGCCCATCTCCCACCTAAGGCCCAGAGCAATTCACAAACCAGGGGAAGGTAGTTGTTAAGCTACCTAAGTCATGTAAGGGGCCCAATCTGGTCAGCATGTTCAGAGGCCCCACAGGTGAGTTCACACAAAGCAGCTCTGTGTGTGTGTGTGTGAGAGAGAGAGAGAGAGAGAGTGAGGGGGCAGTTAAGAGAGAGAGAAGACAAGAAAAACACCTTTATTCACATAAAATCACATTAAAAGTATTTAAAAATGTTATAAAATTACAATATATACACAAAAAGACATCAATCAAAACATGACTTAAGAGAACATTAAACATGGATCACTAAAGTATCGTCATCACTAAGTTCACTCAAAATATAGTTAACATACCAAGTCAACCGAACAGTATGCAGGTTGTAAGTCAGTTTCTAAAAAGTGTGAGCAATCTGCACAACTGTGCCCGGACCAGCCCTAGCACATCACACCGCTGTAACCTGGCCTTTCTGTTCTGGAGAGATTTCAAAATGGTTTTGCCTGACCCAGCAAAAAGTTAGCCAGGCAAGAAAACAGCTGAATGCAAGCACGATATCTTACTCAGGCATGGAAACAGGCCCAAACTGCTGAAAATCTGCTGCAAAAAAACAAAAAATAGAATCAAATGGGGGCAATGTAGGAAAAACTGAAAAGTTGTGGCTATGTTTACACTACAGAGCTTACACTGATGCAGCTGCCCCTCTCTACCGCTCCTAGTGCAGACGCTCTAAGCCAATGGGAAGAGTTCTCCTGTAGACTTAATGACACCAGCCCCTGCAAGCGCCGGTAGCTGTGTCGGTGGGAGAAGACACAGCACTGTCCATCCCGACGCTTAGGTTGGTGTAACTTATGTCGCTCATGGGTGGCTTATTCACACCCCAAGGGACATAACTTATCCTGACGTAAGTAGTCTGTGTCTGAAGACAAACAAAAGGGCATTGCACGGACATCTCATGGATAATATGGCGTGCAAAATGATTGGTTGCTACAATGCTATGCAGGAACCTTTAGGAAGAGGACATTTGTATAACATCCTCCAAGCCGAGGGCATAGACAAAGGCATCATCCAGGCTGCATCAGGGAGATTAGAAAGGGCAGCATAATGCTGCACCTTGACACAAGTATCACAGAGCTGCTTCTTGGTCATGGCTGCAAAAGGAACATTCAGCAAACTCTTCCAGGACAACAATCTGCTTGGTTGCACAAGGATCTCATGCACAGAAGGAGAGACAGCTAGTGAGGCAAACACAGGCTTCCCTCCTAGAAGAACAAGCCCAGCAAAAACCTCCTGCAGATACTGAGCAGCCAGCTGAGGGAGCACCTCCTGGAATTCAGAGAGGACCTTATCCAACAAATGCACAGACCAGATTCAGGTCTGAACAGCAAGACTTCCGGCTTGACCAACAAGGAACAATCAGGTGAGAGCTTCATCAACGCAGTCTAAGTAGAGTCAGAAAACAGGCTCATGGAAGAGAGAACTTCAGCAGGAAAAAGTGGGTTAATAAACAGTGGCTCTTCCAACAGCCATAAAATGGAAAACGCCTGGTCCGGTCGTGCACTTTGCAGAAGTCGCTAGGTATTAAAAAGACCATTAGAATGGAGGCAAATCTAGATTCTGTAATCGACCAGGTGCCAACAAAAATAGTCAAAGCCCATCCCACAGCAAGATGGAAGAGAGAGAAAACAAGGGACTTCAGGCCAGCTGGGAATCAGAGAACAGCAACTGCTGAACAGACTGGGGGCAAAAGGCTGCCACGTCGCTGACCAAATCAATGAGCTCCTGGCCCCCTGCATCTAATTGCAGGAACAGCAAAGCAGGGTGCAACCAGTGGTAGCTATTAAAAAAAAGTTAATATTCATCTGAATCCTGTCCAGAAGGCCCCAGCAAGAGTCCAGACACACTAGCCGGTGCCACAACATTGAGACCACAAGGTTGTTGGCAATCAAAACCCTTCCCAAAAAGAGAGTTCAAAAAGGAGCCAGCACCATTTCTGCAAGAGGCCTTGCACCTTCCCCTCAACCCCCTCCCAGTTCTTTAACACGTATTGTTCAGATCCAAAAAAGACCCCACATACCTTAGTGCCAGAGGTGCCTCACTGCAACTGTTGGGGCAGCAAAGAGGGATCACTAGTACATTTGAATTCGCTCTTAAGCCAGTTAATGCAGGCAGAAGAGGCTTGTTCATACACTTGTAAACAAGTGTGAGGTGCCTGCACCTCACTGTCAGATGTAATAGAAACTGAGCTATTCTCAGTGTAGGCTGACAGGTGAACCAGGAGGGCGTATGGCACCCTGGCACAGACAGGCCAGTCAGATGGCCTCTGAGGAGGAGCAAGAATGGCTCCAAACTAAGGGAGTACAGTGCCCAGACAGAGGACACCCCTGACTCATGCCTCTGCAAAAGGGGAAGCAGCAGGAAGACCCCTATTAATCTTCAGGACACTAAAAATGTTATGGTATGAAAAAAGTCCACCTATGTCTTTGTCTGTCACGTCACCTATCACAACGCTGTCCTCCTCCTCAGGGCACACAGCTCCATCCTCAGCAGCTGCCAGCAGCTCAGGGGCCTCCCAAGTCTTAGCTTGTTTAGAAATAGTCCTGCATAAACTGGTCCCATTGGGCTGTTCTTCACCCCCATCTCTAGAAGCACACTGTAGTTCCTCTGCAGGGAGCTGCCCCTCAGCCTCGAGGACTCACGTCTGTCTAGGTCCAAGTGATGGGGTCACAACAGAGGGTTCCTCTGGGGTGGACGTGGGGGGGCTGCTCCCTGGACAATGACAGACCACATACACTGTAGTGCGAGGTGTGGAGATAGAATCAGGCAGTGCAGATGCAGGTTCTGTGTCCCGCTGGTCCCTTCATGTCCCAGCCTACTCCTCACTATCCTGGGGTCCCACATTCTCACCAGGATCCCCTGACCCAGCAGTGTGGGGGCAGGGACCCCTTCAATGACCAGGGGGTCAATGTCAGCACACAGGAAACATTTCATATTTTTAGAGGTAACAAACACTGTATAATCTGCCCCATCTCTGTAGTGCTTTGAAAGCAGGTTCAAGGGCCGTTCAGCGTTATTTAGAACCACACAAACCCGGTACCGGAACAACACAACAAGCCTCCCACAGAAGCTATTCCATAGCCTTAATCATTTTTCTTGCCCTTTTCTGTACCTTTTCCAATTCTAAAATATCTTTTTTGAGATGGGGCGACCAGAACTGCACACAGTATTCAAGGTATGGGTGTACCATGGATTTATACAGTAGCATTATGATATTTTCTGTCTTATTATCTATCCTCTTCCTAATGGTTCCTAACATTGTTAGCTTTTTTGGCTGCTGCTGCACACTGAGTGGATATTTTCAGAGAACTAACCATCAGTGACCACAAGATCTCTTTCTTGAGTGGTAACAGCTAATTTAGAGTCCATCATTTTATATGTATAGTTGGGATGATGTTTTTCAATGTGCATTACTTTGCATTTATCAACACTGAATTTCATCTGCCATTTTGTCACTCAATCACCCATTCCTGTGAGATCCCTTTGTAAATCTTCACAGTCAGCTTTGGACTTAACTCTCTTGAGTAATTATGAATCATCTGCAAATTTTGCCACTTCACTGTTTACCCCTTTTCCCAGATCATTTATGAATATATTCGAACAGCACTTGGCCCTTAGGGTTAGTACAGACCCCTGGGAGACACCACTATTTACCTCTCTCCGTTTGGAAAACTGACCAGTTATTCCTATCCTTTGCTTTTGTGTTTTAACCTATTACTGATCCATGAGAGGACCTTCCTTCTTATCCCATGACTGTTTATTAACGCTACTTTATTTCTTAGAGTACAGAACGATAACACACAAGCACCCAAAAACAGAGAGGCACAGTTCACTCCACTTTAATCGAGGCTGGCTGTCAGCAGACTGACTGCTCCTATGCTCGAATTACATGCTTCCCCCTTGCCTGCAAGCTGGACCAGAAAATCCCCCTGAAATTTTAAGTGCCAGCCTACAATTTTGACCGTTTTCAATATACTACAATACATGATTGTTAGATCGATAAATCGATCGTATGGGATAGATAGACAGATGGGGTGTATGGAGATGGATAGATAGATCGATAGATAGATAGATAGATAGATAGATTAGACTGTATGGGGATAGATAGATTAGATTAGATGGATGGATGGATGTGCGCATGGCCAAACAAACTAATAGGCAAAATTAGCTATGGTCCGAAAAGTGCCCTGAACCATGTTTTGCCATTGAATAATGCTGAATGCAAAAGTAAGTTTCCTAACTTGAAGATAGTTACTATATAAGGGCCACATTCTAAGCCTGAGCTTTGCACAAACCTCACATTGTTACCAGTGGAAGAGCTGTGTGAATTGAAGGTGGTATCTAGCTTAGATACGTATATGGCCTACATCACCAAAGTTTCTGAGCACCTCACTTTAACGTATTTATCCGCACAACACACCTGTGAGGTAGGGCAGTGCTGTTCTCTGCATTGTACAGATGGGAAACTGAGGCACAGAGGCTAAGTGACATGAACAAGGCTTCGCAGGGAATCTGTGGACTGGGTTACAGATCTTCATTAAACATGTAATTTGATCCTCTCCCTTAGAATGACTGTATTAAGTGTTAGCGTTACTATTACCCCAATGTCTAAGGGAGAAGTGTCTGACACTTGTGACATCCGCAGTAACATTTATCCCTATTACTTTCCCAGCTTTCTTCTGGAACAAGTTTCCCTTGAGAATTGCCTTGTGCTTTATGAACTTGGTCATGCCCATGGCGTACAAGCTCTGCGCCAAGTAGCCATGAGACAGATCAACCTGAATTTTAGGCACCTCTCTCTGGAGGACAAAAGCTTCCTACATCTGAAACCCAGCACTCTGATTAGCATCATCTCCTCAGACAGCCTGGTTGTCTCTTCTGAAATAGTTGTCTACCGGGCCGTGCGACGCTGGATGAAGTTTCAAATCTCCAACCTCCGTCCAGTCCTGAGTAAGGTAATGAAGCATGTCCGCCTTCCACTCCTTACCCAGGAAGAGCTCCGGGAGGTCCAGTTAGAATCGGCACATTGCAGGGACATGCGGTTGCGGTGGAAGCGTCTCAACAGGCAAGAGAGGTTGCGGGAGTGTGGAGGTCTTAGACAGGGCATGTACAACACGAGTATTGTGTGCGTGGACCTGTTCAACATGGAGGGCCCAGAGCTGAAAACGAAGGATTTTCAGGTAGGCTGTTTTGACCCCCAGACAGAAAAGTGGGAAAAGCTGCCGCCTTTGAAATGCTTGTACTGTGCTCGCTGCCTGGCAGTGGCAGATAAGCTGTATGTAACCGGAGGTGTGCACACAGATGACTCTTATTCAGATTCTCTCCATGAGTACAGCTCTTTCAGAGGCCGGTGGACACAGCTCCCTTCCATGTCGATGCCCCGTGCTTCACATGGGTTTCTAAATTGCAACCAGAAGCTTTATGCTGTGGGGGGCTGGTGCAGGTATGAAGATTATCTCGATTCTGCAGAGTGCTTTGACTTGATAGAGAAGACCTGGACTCCCATCTCTCGGCTGCCATATACTCTGAGCCATTTTGCCGCCACAGTGCTTAAAAATAAATTGTACCTGATAGGTGGCTTGACAGGCAAAAAGGGGTCTTGGTATGTTTCCAGGAAGGTTTTGATCTACAAAGTTAGCTCCAATGTGTGGACGCAAGTGCTTCTGGATGCAGAGTGCTACTGGTCGGGAGCTGTCTCCATGAATAACGGAATATATGTTATTGGTGGGTATTTTAGGAGCAGAGTGAGACATCGTAATGAGAGATGGCCTGATTCAGGAAACCTGCATTGCACTCGAAAGTGTTTCTTCCTGGGTGAAGATGGAAAAGTCGACAAGGATGTCGTGATCCCAAAGTTGCCAGTTGAAATTGCTGGTGCTGGTGTGGTGCGCTGGAAGAAGAGGATCTACGTGCTGGGTGGCGAAAATACTTATTTATATAATAACCACGACGGTGAAAATGAAGAGGAATATTATAACACAATTTACTATTGGGAACCTGGAGACCACAGATGGACTCAGTGTCCAGAAAGGCTCCCTTTTAGCAACTGGGGAATCAGCGGATTTGGGTGTGCAACCCTGAAGTTACCCAAAAAAACTATTCTGTCTCTTTTTCGAAAGACCTCTGTAGCCCTGACAGCCGTTGAGTTAGCAGAGAGATAGCTGCTTTTTATCCACTTGCCAGATTGCCTCATGGTCAGTGTACCCTGTGCCTAAAGCTGCATTTGTGAAGAGCACCTGCCTGTACCTTTATTTCCGTGTTTATATGGAACGCCAAGGCATTACACTGGAATCATAGAATCATAGAATATCAGGGTTGGAAGGGACCTCAGGAGGTCATCTAGTCCAACCCCCTGCTCAAAGCAGGACCGATCCCCAATTAAATCATCCCAGCCAGGGCTTTGTCAAGTCTGACATTAAAAACTTCTAAGGAAGGAGATTCCACCACCTCCTAGGTAAGCCATTCCACTGTTCCACCACCCTCCTAGTGAAAAAGTTTTTCCTAATATCCAACCTAAATCTCCCCCACTGCAACTTGAGACCATTACTCCTTGTTCTGTCATCTGCTACCACTGAGAACAGTCTAGAGCCATCGTCTTTGGAACCCCCTTTCAGGTAGTTGAAAGCAGCTATCAAATCCCCCCTCATTCTTCTCTTCCGTAGACTAAACATCCCCAGTTCCCTCAGCCTCTCCTCATAAGTCATGTGTTCCAGTCCCCTAATCATTTTTGTTGCCCTCCGCGGGACTCTTTCCAATTTTTCCACATCCTTCTTGTAGTGTGGGGCCCAAAACTGGACACAGTACTCCAGATGAGGCCTCACCAGTGTCGAATAGAGGGGAACGATCACGTCCCTCCATCTGCTGGCAATGCCCCTACTTATACATCCCAAAATGCCATTGGCCTTCTTGGCAACAAGGGCACACTGTTGACTCATATCCAGCTTCTCGTCCACTGTAACCCCTAGGTCCTTTTCTGCAGAACTGCTGCCGAGCCATTCGGTCCCTAGTCTGTAGCGGTGCCTCGGATTCTTCCGTCCTAAGTGCAGGATTCTGCACTTGTCCTTGTTGAACCTCATCAGATTTCTTTTGGCCCAATCCTCAAATTTGTCTAGGGCCCTCTGTAACCTATCCCTACCCTCCAGTGTATCTTCCTCTCCTCCCAGTTTAGTGTCATCTGCAAACTTGCTGAGGGTGCAATCCACACCATCCTCCAGATCATTTATGAAGATATTGAACAAAACCAGCTGATTGTTGGTAAAGGTAAGGGTCTGGTACAGAGGGACTAATTCACCACTGCCTTGTGTTGGGGCTGGCCTTTACACTTGTGCAAAGTGGGTGTAAAATCCTACCAAGTCAGAGCTCTCCCATAGAATCAGTTTAATATCTGTATGGTTCCTAAAAGGAAAGAAAGGCCGTAGTAGCAGCCAAGAAAGCGCAGCCATGTGGGAGAGAGGGGAGTAAATGGCAGTAACCCATTGCTAGGCCACTCCCAACTCTGGGTCTTGCCCCCAATAGCTTCTGGGCCGTTCTACGTTGCCTCAGCTGCCAAAGACTTAAGGCCTTTCTGGGGAGGTCAGGGCTGTCCAGATACCAGCGACAATTTGCAAAAGCATCTGCGTCCTTAGGAGTCCAAGTCCCATTTTCAAGTGACTGTCACTGGGAATTAGGCACTTAAGTCATGTAGGAGCTTTTGGAAATGGAGATTGTTGCCGGCACCCAGTGCCGAGAGGCTAAACAACAGTTGGAGTTGGTTCGCTAGCCGGTGCGCTACACCCAATAATCACAACGGGGTGGAGAAGCAGAAAAGTTTATTTGCAGCTACAAAAAGGTACAGGGAGAATAGAATCTCAAATCCCGCACACAGCGCAGGCAGTTACACAGACTTTTATACATCCTTTTTCCCAGCATACCTATCCAATAGCAAGCTGCCCTAAATATCCATATAGCCAGCCAATCCAATTCCCAGCTAGTTCCCTTGTTCTCTGTATCATTTCTTAAACCATACATAAAGCTGCTTTATTCAGCATTGTTCTTCCATATCTGCCCTGTTTGGCCTTGCTTGGTTTCAGGCAGTCTGACTCTGCAGCATATTGGTGCAGATCCTCAGCATAACTGCTGTGTGTGCCTCCAGGCGGGCGGCGCCGGGGGGGGAGGACACTTGGGCCTAGTGCGAGCGGGCTTCATCGACACTCGTGGTCTTCCATCCCCTCGAGTTGCCTAGTGGCCATGCCCCAGTGTCCCTAACAACTCCTTCCTTTGAGAACACTCAACAACCTTAGCTCTGAGTTTTCTCATTTGGGCTACTTCTTTCTTTACAATAGGACTTTGCATAAGCACTTTGTGATAGCCCTGAAGAGAATGACTTATTAACTTTTGCAAAAGGGCCCTAACACATGAGACTGCACAGCATAATACCAGTAATACAAGCAATACAGGAAAGAGAAGTTTCAATAGCAGGCTAAATAAACCACCAAGCGAAAACGACAAACCCCAGCCTGAAAACGAGGTTTGCAACCAATCGCTCTCTGGGGAAGTATAGGCAACCTGTCCTCCGGCTCTGGCATGGGGCCTCAGCCTGTACCACCTTTTCATAGATCTCATAACCTCTATCATTTACATATACACAACATCAGGGCCCGACGAGGGTACAAACCCCTCCTTGGGATGCCAGGAGTTAATCCAAAGCCAGCTTGTTTTGGAGGGAAAACGTCCTGAGCTGCTGTACCTCTTTATTTAATGTTTTTACTGCTCATCCTAAATCACTAACCGAGTCCTCTAACTCTAAGGCCACTTTCTCAAGTACCATTTGCAGCCTTACAGTATAGCGGCCTATGCCTGCCATGGCTGGCCCGGTAAACAGTGGCGCTATTCCCAGTACAGAGCACCCTACAAGCTTCTCGGTTGTGAGGGAATTCTTCACATTGCCCTCCAATGCTGCAGTCAGTCGCCGCAGGGTCTTTTCTCGTGACTCAACAGAGGTGTCTCGGGCATTTCTAATCTTTCCTTTGGTCAGCGTGGCAGTTATGGACAAATGCGGAACTCCATGAGCTATATAACAGTTACCTGTCTAGTTGGCTAGCAGCACCTTTCGGCCACATACAAAACAGTGACCCTGTAGGACTGTAGGACCAGTAAGGACTGTTTCTTAAGGGGATTCCTGGGATATTTAAGGCTGCTTTTCCAAACAGTTCATATGCCCCTAAGGGGGCATCCCACCCTCCTCATTGGGTACAAGTGGGGGCGTTTCTAATTGTGCCGTTCAAATTACACTCGCCATAGGGACCACTACAAACCCACCATTGGCTTGCTACATTGGAGATATTAACTGGACGGCAAGTTATATTTCCAAACCTTTCTTTTGTGGTAAGACTATTTGTAAGAGTTTCCCTAAAAGGAGAGGAACCATTACACCCACACTGTTGGCCTCCCCTTTTGGTCTTTATCCAGTACCCATCAGCCCACTGTGTAATAACACAGGAGCTTTTTCCCACAGGACACCCATAGTGATCAGATTGGTTTTGGGTAAAACATAACACTCCCTCAGTGAATACTGCAACCGAATACTCCTGGTCCTGATCGGTGGCTTGCTGTAAAAAGGTCTTATTCCAGAACGGCGAGTCCGTTCTTTCCTGCTCTTTGGCGGTGGCTAATTCTGCTAGGGTCAAGAGCAGCATGTCAAGGGGCACTCCCGTTTTGGGGGACAGTGGTGTTGGAGCACATACCCAGCAATCAGTCTAGTTTGTTAAAGTAGCAACATGGTGCGCAAGCGAAACAAAGGAGCTATGCTCCCGATATGCACAGTTTGGAAATACCAATACAGAGAATAACAATGTTACCCAACTAATTATCACCAGAGTCTTCTCAACCCAGGGTCTCCAATACCTGGGTGGGCCCATTTTAGCGTTAAGGTGCCCACTATTTGTGTCTTTTAAACAGTAGCTTTAGCCCGAGATCGTCACTATATGAGGAGTCAGCAGGTTGGATGGTCCACTGTTCTGCTGACGAGGGGGTGGGTACTGCCTTCAGACGAGAGTGATGGATCCAGTTCTTTTGTCCCTCGATCTTTGCTGCTGTATGGGAGATCAGCAGGACGGTATAGGGTCCTTTCCACTTTTCCTGGAGAGGCTCGTCTTTCCAGGTACGAACAAGCACAGAGTCACCAGGCTGTAAGGAGTGGACAGGAGAGTCCAAGGGGAGAGGCTGGGAATCCTTGGTATACCTGTGAAGCGACAAGAGAACAGCAGACAGGGAACACATATACTGTGACAAAAAACCATGACCCAACTCCCATTCCCCTGACAGAACCGGGGTGCCATTCATAGGCCATGCCCTTCCAAACATGATTTCAAAGGGACTAAGCCCTAATTTACCCTTAGGGAGAACGCGGATACGGAGTAGGATGAGGGGCAAAGCATCAGGCCATGTCAGTGAGGCTTCTTGGCACACTTTTGAGAGATGCCGTTTAAGAGTCTGGTTGGTACGCTCCACTACCCCACTGGCTTGTGGTCTCCAGGGCGTGTGGAGTTTTCAGGGGATCTGTAAGACATGTGAGATGCTTGGAATGATCTTTGACGTGAAATGTGTCCCGTTGTCAGATTCCATCCACAGGGGGAGTCCAAAGCGAGGAATGATCTCCTTAACAAACTTGGGGACCACTGTTTTGTCAGTGAATGGGTAAATGGAACGAACATTTGTATGCACAAGTGTTTATGGCTTTAAAAAAATAGAATAGAGCTGTAATTCTGCAGAGTTGTAATTTGACTCCGACTGGTTCGGTAGTAGCTAATGTTAGTCCCCTGACCCCCCACCCCCACTGTAATGGCAGAGCCGGTGTCCCCTTCGGCCCCCACACCCCCACTTTATGCCTCGGGTTACAGAGATTGCCCCCTAGGTGGGACTCTATCCTTTGCTTACCGAGACTGTTGTGGCTTGCCCAGGGGCAGACGGACGTCCGGCCACGACTATGCAGGTTTATACTCATGTGCCCTTTAATCCTGTGGATTTGGCTGCTTTCAAAGCACAGGCAGGAGAGTTTTCCACCAACCCAAGCAGGTTTATATCAGTCTTTGACGGCTGCCTCAGTAGTCACAAGCCGGGCTGGGATGATTGTAACATCCTCCTGCGAACCCTATTGTCTGAGGTTGAAAGACAACAGGTTGTGTCCAAGGCAAGGGAGGAGGCGCAGAGACGGTACGACCGGGATCGTATTAATATCCCTCACCCGGATGCACACGTCCCCCGAGCAGACCCCAGGTGGGATCCAAATGATCATGGGGATATGATCCATGTGAAGGAGGAGCGACTACATGACCGTTGAGGTGAGTTTATTGTGGGTTTGTTTTTGTTGTGTGCTTGTTGCTTGACTGCAGTGTATAGTGTGGCCTGTCTGGCGGGGGGGGGGTGCTGAGCCTAGCGGCCTGCAAGGCAAGGCTGAGAGCTTCTTAACAAAGCTTTGATCCCCAATCCCTTTAGGAGCTGTTAACTGTTAACCACAGGGCCAGGCTACTCAAGGAGCACAGGAGTTTTAAAAGCCAGCTCCTAAGCAACCAGAGGAGCTAGTGAACAGAGGAGTTTTGCACAGGAGTTTAGAGAGGAAGTAAGACAGCCAGATATACCTGATAGTCTCTAAATTTAGGTCAATAAACACCCCACCCCTCTGAAAAAACAGAAAAAAACAAACAAAAAAGCTGTAGGAATAAAAAGAATGCAGGCAGAAGTACAGCAGCAGAGGGGGGTATTGCATTGAATGCAGCATGTATGATTATCTTCCTTGGGCAGGTGGCGTATGTATGCATTCAGCAGAAGGATGTCATGGCCCTCAGAGACCGAGCATGGGCTCTTGAGACCTGAGTGGCTGAACAGAAGCAACTAAGAAAGACTGAGAGGTGCATAGATGAGACTTTGGGGGACACACTAGAGCAATCCCACCCCCAGTCTGACAGCCTCTGTGCTGTTGAGGGCAATGAAAGCCTCAGGAAAGGAGAACATCAAGTTATAGCAGAGGGAAACAATCCCATTAGTTGGGACCCTCCTTCCAGATGACGCCATGGTATCGTCTCGCACTGCGAGAGGGAATCATAGTTATTAGGAAGAGACAGGTAATAGTAACGGCGGATTCGAGCATTAGAAATATAGATAGCTCGGGTTGTGATGACCGGGAGAACTGCATGGTGAATTGCCTACTGGCTGCAAAGGTTGTGGATCTCTCAAGATATCTAGATAGACTTATCTGCGGTGCTGGGGAGGATCTGGTGGTCATAGTACATGACATAGGAAAAGGTAGGAGAGAGGTCCTGGAGGCCAAATTTAATCTTCTGGGTAAGAGATTAAAATCCAGGACCTCCATGGTAGCATTATCTGAAATGCTTCCAGTTTCATGCACAGGGCCAGTTAGAACAGGGCCTCAATGCAGGGAGGAGGGGTTTAGGTTTATTAGGAACTGGGGAACTTTTCCAGAAAGGAAGGGCCTATACAGGACAGATGGGCTCCACCTAAACCAAAAGAGAATGAGATTGCTGGCATGTAAAATTACAAAGGTTGTAGAAGAGTTTTTAAACTAAGGGCTGGGGAAAAACTGATAGGTGTGCAGGGGAACGTAGTTTGAACAGAGACATCACGTAGGGGAGGAGCTATTAATGGGGATTCTCTATATCCTGGTAAAGAGGAGAAGCTGATAAAGTACAGGTAAGAACTGAAGAGAAACCATCAGATGAAAGAGTCCCATTCAATTACATCGTATGAAGGCAGACAACTAAAACTTGACAAGTGTTATAAGCGCTTGTATACAAATACTAGAAATCTAAATAATACAATGAGCAAACTTGGCTGCCTGGTATTAAATGAAGATATTGATATAATAGGCATCACAGAAACTTGATGGAATGATGACAATCAATGGGACACTGTAATACCAGGGTACAAAATATACAAATGACAGAACAGGTCATGCTGGTCAGGGAGCGGCACTATATATGAAAGAAGGCATAGAGTCAAAATCTTAAATGAATCAAACAGTACCATAGAATCTCTATGGATAGAAATTCCATGCTTGACTAATAAGAACATAGCAGTAGGAGTATACTACTGACCCCCCTGACCAGGAGCGTGATGGTGATTGTGAAATGCTCAGGGAGATTAGAGAAGCTATAAAAATAAAAAACTCAACAATAATGGGGGGTTTCAGCTATTCCCATATTGACTGGGTACATGTCACCTCAGGGTGGGATTCGGAAAATAAAGTTTCTAGACACCATTAATGACTGTTTCTTGGAGCAGCTAGTCCTGGAACCCACAAAGGGAGAGGCAATTCTTGATTTAGTCCTAAGTGGAGCACAGGATCAGGTCCAAGAGGTGACTATAGCTGAACTGCTTGGTAATAGTGACCGTAATATAATTAAATTTAACATCATTGTGGGGGTTGGGAGGGAAAAACCAGAGAAGCCCACCACAGTAGCATTTAACTTCAGAAAGGGGAACTACGCAAAAATGAGGAAGCTAGTTAAACGAAAATTAAAAGGAACAGTCACAAAAATAAAGTGCCTGCAGGCAACATAGAAACTTTTTTAAAACACCACTATAAAGGCTCAAATTAAATGTATACCCCAAATTAAAAAGAACAGTATGAGAACCAAAAGAAAATGCCACCGTGCCTACCACCAAAGTAAAAGAAGTGCTTAGAGGCAAGAATGCATCTCTTACAAATTGGAAGTCAAATCCTAGTAAGGAAAATTGAAAGGAGAGTCAATTCTGGCACAACAAGTATAAAAGTATAAGAAGGCAGGCCAAGAAAGAATTTGAAGAAAAACTACCTATGAACCCAAAAACTAGCAGCAAATTTATTGTAAGTACATCAGAAGCAGGAAGCCTGCCAAACAATCAGTGGGGCCACTGGACAATCGAGGTGCTAAAGGGAATACTCAAGGAAGACAAGGCCATTGCAGAGACGCTAAGTGAATTCCTTGCATTGGTCGTCACTGCAGAGAATATGAGGGAGAGTCCCACACCTAAGGTGACAAATATGATGAACTGTCTCAGACTGAGGCATCAGTAGAGAAGATGTACAGCTGGATGCGCATCCAGTTATGCACATCTGAAAATGGGCCAATGTTCCTAAAGTTCTATATAAGTATCACTGAGTTTGAGTTCCACCAGATAGGGACAGACGTGGAGATACGCCTCTGGTCCTCCTGATTCCCAGCCTAGTGCCTAATCTACACAAAAGGAAGTTTTATTTAGTACAACCTCAACCTCCTCCACCAGCTGTTTCAAAGTTCAGAAATGTGAATTTCCGAGAGAAATGGCTTTGAGATTTTTCACATTCTTCCAGAGAGTGGCACGTGTGTTACTCTTGATGTTGTCACCATTCATAGTACTTAGTGCCCGAATGGATCATTAGGATCATCTACTCTGACCGCCTGTCTAACATGGGCCGTAGAATTTACTCCTACATCTAGCCTAAAAATTCTGGCTGAGCTAAAATGTATCTTTCAGAAAGAAATATCCAGTCTTGAATTAAAGACGCCAAGTGATGGAGAATCCACTACATCCTGTGGTAAATTGTTCCAATGGTTAACTACCCTCACTGTTTAAAAGAATGCCTTATGTCTATCCTGAAGTTATCTAGTTTCGGCTGCCAATTGTTGGCTCTTCTTAGCCCTCTGTCTGCTAAATTAAAGAGCCCTCATCTAGCGGAAATCTTCTCCCCATAAAGCCCTTATAGACCATGATCACATCACCTCTGAGTCTTCTCTTTGATAATCTAAATAGATTGAGCTTCCTAAATCTTTCCCTGTAAAGACAGGTTTTCCAGACTTCAAATCATTCCTGTAGCTCTTTTCTGAACACTTTCTAATTTTTCAGCTTCTTTTTTGAAATTCAGACACGACGACTAGATACAATAGTCTAGGAATTGTTTCCCTTGTGATTTTTACAGCAGTAATACCACCTCGCTACTCTTACTCAATCGTTTCCTGTTTATACTTTCAAAAATCACAGTAGCTTTCTTAGCCACCATATCACACTGGGCGCTCATAGTCCAATGGTTATCTTCCTGATCACTGAGTCCTTTCCAGAGTCATTGCTTTCCAGGATATAATTCCAACCAGACCTTTTGACCAAGATGCATTTTAATACAACCAAGTGCAAGGCCATCCATCTAGAAACTACAGGTCACATTTACATACTTCAACATTCTGTAAATTTGCTCCCTTTATACAGAAAGGGACCTCTAACACAGGCAAATTCAATCAGGCAAATTCAATCAGGAGAAAACCTTTTGCAAGAAATATCATGCCCCACTGATGTGGCACAGCCTTTCTGGAGCAGGCTGTGTTTTTACAGTGTCGTAAGCTTTTTGCTAGTGTCAGTTGTGAGTCCACATTACCCTGTGTAATTATGTTTGTGCTCAAGATTTAATCATAGTTTGTTTCTTGCTCCACTATTTATGTTTATTCAAAGCTAACCAAAAGGAAATATTAAGAGGCAGCTATTTCCCAACAACACCTATCAGGGCTCCCGATGTCTTTTGAAAAAGGGACAGGATCTCCTTTTTGGGTCTCTTCAGCGTTGTACAACCAAATCCGCTTACACCTTCATAAAAGACAGGGATATCTTCTGGACATTTGCTCCACCTGGGCTCACCAGGTTCCCAATAATAAATTGTTTTATAACGTTGGGTTAAATTTTCCCCACCCAAGACGTAGATCCTCTTTTCCCAATGGACCACTGCAGCATTAGCAATTGCCTTTGGCAGTTTTGGAACGATCACCTCCTCATTCATGCTGCCCACATCAGAGATAAAGAAACACTTTCTAGTGCAGTGGCGGTTTTCTGGTATGAGACCCCCCTCAGCCCACTCCCTGGCTCTCTTTTCAGCATACCCACCTATAATGTATATCCCATTATTCATGGCAACAGCACCCGCTGAAAAGAACCCATTGTCCAGAGACACCTGAGTCCATGTGTCCGAGCTAACTTCATAGATCAGAAGCCCTCTATGAAATTGCCAATAACCAGTCAGGCCTGTTGCTCCCCCTAGTAAGTATAGTTTCTTCTTGAGCACTGTGGAGGCAGAACGGCTCAGAACAAAAGGCATCCTAGAGATGGGAGTCCATATCTGCTCTGCTAGGTCAAAGCATTCTGCAGAATTGAGGAACTCATGAAATCCACACCAGCCTCCCATAGCATACAGCCTCTGGTTACAGATTAGGAATCCATGTGTAGCACGGGGCACGGACATTGAAGGGAGCTGTGTCCACTGGCCATTAAAAGAGTTGAACTCATACAAAGCATCTGAATAAGAATTCCTGCAGATGCCTCCAGATACATAGAGCTTGTCTCCAAGTGCCACACAGGCTGGATGTGTCAAAGATTTCAAGCCTGTGAGCTTTTCCCACTTTTCAGCATGAGGATCATAAGAGCCCATCAGAAAAGCTTCATTCTCCAACTCTTGGTCCTCCCACATCGTTGAATCTACACACATTATCAGTTCATCAGACATGCCTTGTCTGAGTCCCCCGCTCTCCTGCAACCTCTCTTCACTGTCCAGCTGCTTCCAGAGAAGCTGAACATCCCCATACCGTTCTGAATCCAGCTGCACCTCTACAAGCTCACTATCTGTCAGGAGGGGCAGCCGGACATGCCTCATCAGCTCATTGAGGAGGGTGTGGCCTGTGGTGGGTTGAAACTGTATCCAGCGTCGCACAGCCAGGTAGACTTCTAACTCAGAAGCAACTGTAAGGTCGTCTGAAGACAAGATGGTGATTAAACTGCTGAGGTCCAGACTCAAAAAGTCATCATCCTCACAGAACCTTCCAAAGTTTAGGATGATGAGCTGCATGGTAGCATAATAGAGAGCTTGGTGGTTGTAAGCCTGAGCCAGTCTGTAAAGCCCAATGCAGTTCTGCATGGAAATGTTCTTCAGAAGGAACCTGGGAGGAGCAAAGGAAATAAACATCACTGGGAATGCATCCGTGATTGTTATGACCCCAGGATAGGTCATCAGCAGGGTTTGAACCCAGAGACCTCAGCACCAAAGAACAGACCTCTAGTACTTGAGTTTAAAGAGGAGGACCTCATTAGCTCATAGACTCATAGACTTTAAGGTCAGAAGGACCATCATGATCATCTAGTCTGACCTCCTGCACATTGCAGGCCACAGAACCTCACCCACCCACTCCTGTAATAGCCCCCTAACCTCTGGCTGAATTGCTGATGTCCTCAAATCATGGTTTAAAGACTTCAAGTTAGAGAGAATTCGCCATTCACATTAGTTTAAACCTGCAAGTGACCCGTGCCCCATGCTGCAGAGGAAGGCAAAAAACCTCCAGGGTCTCTGCCAATCTGACCCGGGTGGAAATTCCTTTCCAACCCCAAATATGGTGACCAGTTAGACCCTGAGCATGACAATATTAGCTGACAATACTAGTAATAGGTATTACCCTCGATGTAGACGACCCACGTTAGGGGGCCACAAGACGCAATTTACAAGCAAACTACATGAGAAAACTTTCTCCTGAGTTTGACACTCCAACATTAGGGTGGCAGCATTGCTTTTATGGCCAGTCAATTGTAACTGAGTTAGTGAATTTATTTCAGGCAAAAGGCTCCAGAATGGCAGCTCAAAAGCACAAGTACACAAAGACCCCATGCTGGCCCCCACACAAACTCCTCTCACCACAACCTCTGCCTCACCTAGATCATATTTTGGGGGATGACAGGGATGTCTTCATGGCCTATTAAACCCATGCCTACTTAGATTGCATAGTTTTTTAAAGACAGAAAGGGCCAGTGTGATCAAGTATTCCAGTGTGTCCCAAAATGTGGGGTACCCCTGCAGGACTAGCTAGGGATGTGGACAAGTCTCTCATTCACTCTGCACTGTCTCAACTTCACTTTTTTTTTAAAAAAAGTCAATGTTATGGTTATGAAGACAACTTTCAAAACATGACCCAGGCATGTGTAACTGATGCCTGAGTTACCATGTCCTCTGCAGGCATGAACGGCCACTTCCATTTCACTGGCCGTTAATTCATGTGCCAATGATGATACTTTAATGTCAACATTGATAACTAGTTCTTTGCTCATCAAAGCATCTAAGAAAGGCGAAGAAGAATCAGACTATGAAGATCTTCACAATCTGCTCTGAGGGACTGCTCATTGTTGTGTCAGACATGAGGCCAGGGAGCAGGGACAGGGCAATAACATTTGAGACATTTTAAAATTCAACTTCATTTCATTTCATTAAAATTCGGTTGATCTACCTGTAACACCATTGGTCAGAGTTGCAGGGAGGCATGGTGGTTTCATTTTCCTAAAGGGAGCAGTGGGAGGGCTCAGCTTTGAGAAACTCCGGTTTAGTCAGAGCACTCAGGCCAGGGTTCAGTCCCCGCTCTGTCTGAGGGAAGAAAGGATTTGAACCATGTCTTCCAAAGCTCTCAGGCAGATGCTAATGTGAGATGCCCTCAATCTCTTTTGTTGAAGCTGTTCCACTTTGGATTAAATCATTCAAGATTAAATGGGCCAGAGAGCGACAGTAAGTGAGACTGACTCTATAGCTTGGTGGTTTGGGCAACCAAGAGGAGACCTAGTGCCCCTGTTCCCATCAGTCTTTAATTATTAATACTTAAAACATTCCAGAGTGGTCTCATCTATGCTGTATACAGAGGGAATACCGCATCCCCACCGTTGCTGGCTAGTCCCCTGTTAATATAACCAAGTATTGTGTTAGTCCTTTTAGCAACAGCATTACATCACACACATGTTCATTTCGTGACAATGACCCTAAGTAATGACAATGACAATGACAATGACCCTAAGTAATTGTCAGAATGACCTGCTTTCCAGAATACAGTTCCCCAGCCTGTAGGTGTGCCCTGCATTCTTTGTTCCTGGATGTATGCCCTTGCATTTAGTGCCGTTAAACCCATTTTATTTGAATGGACCTAGCTCACCAAGTGACCCAGGTTGCTTTGTATGACTGCCCTGTCCTCATCATTCGTTACCACTTCGCCAATCTCTGTCATATGCAAATTTTATCAGCAATGTTTATATATTTTCTTCAAGATCATTGATAAAAATATTGAACTGGGGCCAAAAACCAGCCCCTGATTACCCCACTAGGAGCACTCCCCACTTCATGATGAATCCAAACTTACATTTACATTTTGAGATTCGTCAGTTAGGCAACTTTCTCAATATGTGCCATCCTGCTTTTCTTTAGAGATAGTTTTCCAGTCAGAATGTGGTACTAAGTCCAACACTTTACAGAAATCCAGATATAATCTATCAGTCAACACAGTTACCTTTATCAACCAGACTTGTAATCTTGGAAAAGAACAAATTTGTTGGACAAGATCTATGTTCCGTCAGTCAATAGTTTGAATTAATTATATTGCTATTCTTAAATAACAGAGTCCTGTATCAGTTGTTCCATTGATTTGATCAGGATAGAAGTCAGGCTAACTGATCTATAGGAATCCAAGTCATCCCTCTGTTGAGACCGATAACTTTGAGACCTCCTGATGAAAGGCTGTATATAAGAGGAAGGTATTATTATCATGGTGATTTCATCCTCTTTCCCTTGAAAAATCAGACCGATACCCACAGCTCGTTTTACTCAGAACAGCTATTTACATGGCTGTGACATTTCATCACACTTGCCCAGGGCTGAATTTGAACAGGCATTTTCTGTGAAAGTTTCTTGGATCATGTCTAAACCACCCTGAGTGTGATGAGCTGAGTTTTAAATTAATTGTACTGATGCTTGGTGTTACCTTACGAGACCATTAAAACACACATTTATTTCATCCTAAAGCAGACTCATAAGACTGCAGGTCCTTTCATGTTACCTGCAGCAGATCTCCACTAGGGGGCGGATCTGTAGCTTGCTGGCTGCTGCAAACAGCTCTGGGGCTGTCTCCAGAGTAAGTGATAGCTCTTCTGTGTAGATATATTGTAAAATGCTTTGGAAGATGAAAGGAGCCATATCCTGCAGCACAACTTCTCCACCCTGGGATTCTTTGCCGAAGCTCGTGAAAACGTCCTTAAAGTAAGGACTGACAGCTGCTAGCAATACTCTGCAGGAAGAGAGAAAACAATAGTTCCAAACAATAAAACCTGTGTTTACGGATGTTTCTCACTGTGTACATTAAATAACCCCTTTTTAAAACAAAAACTGGAAAAACATCTATTATATGTAACCATAAAGTTGGGAACATCAACAAGCAAGCTTTGAACCCAGGATCTTTAAATCCCAAACACAGAGCTTTACCACTTGAGCTAACATGTGAACTATTAGCTAAGATGTAGACCAGCTGCTGGAGGTAGGTCAGAACATACACTTCGACAAGGCACTACAAAACTATTTTCTACGCACCAGTGGAATATTGGGTATCAGAGTCCCTAAATTATTTTCCTGACTTTAGGAGGAAAGTATTGTCTAGTGATTAAAGTAGTGGTTACAGACAGGTACATAGAATTGGCACCTTCATAGTCAGCAGGTGTTATAGTAAAGACCTGGAATCTAGTCTTAATTCTGCCAGAACCATGGAGAGAATGACTTTGCCTCTTTACTAGGAGTGATAGGTATGAAGCCATGTTCAAAAGTAAGGCCACAAAAATGTAAACAACAGTGAGTGGAAAAAGTAAGATTAAAACCTATGATTTCCCGCCCAAAACACCATTCCATACACACTCCCTCATCAAAGAGTCAGTCTCTTTCCTACTTGTGAAATATTAGCTTTATTGGCAGCACTGTACAACAAGGCAGGTCAATTCACATGAAATGCAGAACATCCTGCAAAATCTAGTGTACTGGAAAGAAATGTCCGAAAGGACCAACCCAGGAGTTGCAGGAAATTGTGTTGGTGATTCCCTGGGGTCTGATTTTCCTTTGGAACATAAGAATGGCCATACTGAGCCAGATCAACAGTTCACTTAGCCCAGTATACTATCTCTGAGAGTGGCCAGTACCAGATGCTTCTGGCAGTTGGGGATACAGGGACACCTGGAGAATGGGCCCCTGACTGAATGAGGGAGGCAACCTAGTGACAGAGGATGTGGAAAAAGCTAATGTACTCAATGCTTTTTTTGCCTCTGTCTTCACGAACAAGCTCAGCTCCCAGACTACTGCACTGGGCAGCACAGCATGGGGAGGAGGTGACCAGCCCTCTGTGGAGAAAGAAGTGGTTCGGGACTATTTAGAAAAGCTGGACGAGCACAAGTCCATGGGGCCGAAAGCGCTGCATCCGAGAGGGCTAAAGGAGTTGGCGGATGTGATTGCAGAGCCATTGACCATTATCTTTGAAAACTCATGGAGATCGGGGGAGGTCCCGGACAACTGGAAAAAGGCTAATGTAGTGCCCATCTTTAAAAAAGGGAAGGAGGAGGATCCTGGGAACTACAGGCCAGTCAGCCTCACCTCAGTCCCTGGAAAAATCATGGAGCAGGTCCTCAAGGAATCAATTCCGAAGCACATAGAGGAGTGGAAAGTGATCAGGAACAGTCAGCATGGATTCACCAACGGCAGGTCATGCCTGACTAATCTAATTGCCTTCTATGACGAGATAACTGGCTCTGTGGATGAGGGGAAAGCAGTGGACGTGTTGTTCCTTGACTTTAGCAAAGCTTTTGACACGGTCTCCCACAGTATTCTTGTCAGCAAGTTAAAGAAGTATGGGCTGGCTGAATGGACTATAAGGTGGATAGAAAGCTGGCTAGATTGTTGGGCTCAACGGGGAGTGATCAATGGCTCCGTGTCTCGTTGGCAGCCGGTATCAGGTGGAGTGCCCCAAGGGTCGGTTCTCGGACCCGTTTTGTTCAATATCTTCATTAATGATCTGGAGGATGGTGTGGATTGCACCCTCAGCAAGTTTGCAGATGACACTAAACTGAGAGGAGAGGTAGATACGCTGGAGGGTAGGGATAGGTTACAGAGGGATCGAGACAAATTAGAGGATTGGGCCAAAAGAAATCTGATGAGGTTCAATAAGGATAAGTGCAGGGTCCTGCACTTAGGACGGAAGAATCCCATGCACAGCTACAGACTAGGGACCGAATGGCTCGGCAGCAGTTCTGCAGAAAAGGACCTAGGGGTGACAGTGGACGAGAAGCTGGATATGAGTCAACAGTGTGCCCTTGTTGCCAAGAAGGCCAATGGCATTTTGGGATGTATAAGTAGGGGCACTGCCAGCAGATCGAGGGACGTGATCGTTCCCCTCTATTCGACACTGGTGACGCCTCATCTGGAGTACTGTGTCCAGTTTTGGGCCTCACATTACAAGGAGATGTGGAAAAATTGGAAAACGTCCAGCGGAGGGCAAAAAAAATGATTAACGGACTGGAACACATAACTTATGAGGAGAGGCTGAGGGAACTGGGATTGTTTAGTCTGTGGAAGAGAAGAATGAGGGGGGGGATTTGATAGGTGCTTCCAACTACCTGAAAGGGGGTTCCAAAGGGGATGGCTCTAGGCTGTTCTCAGTGGTAGCAGATGACAGATCAAGGAGTAATGGCCTCAAGTTGCAGTGAAGGAGGTTTAGGTTGGATATTAGGAAAAACGTTTTCACTAGGAGGTTGGTGAAACACTGGAATGGGTTACCTAGGGAGGTGGTGGAATTTCCTTCCTTTGAGAGTTTTAAGGTCAGGCTTGACAAAGCCCTGGCTGGGATGATTTAATTGGGGATTGGTCCTGCTTTGAGCAGGGGGTTGGACTAGATGCCCTCCTGAGGTCCCTTCCAACCCTTATATTCTATGATACTATGGAGTTGTGTCCCTGACAGTCTTGGCTAATGTCCATTGATGACTCTATCCTCCATGAAGTTACTAATTCAATTTTGAACTGAATTATACTTTTGGCTTTCATAACATCCCATGGCCACAAGTTTCTGATAGACTATGCATTTTGTGAAGAAGTATTTCCTTTCGTTTGTCTTAAACATGCTGTCTATTAATTTTATCTGGTGACCCCTAGTTCTTGTGTTATTTAGAGGGATAATTAAAACTTCCTTCTTCAAATTCTCCACACCATTCATGATTTTTTAGACTTCTAGCAAGTCATCTCTTTTCTAAGCTAAACAGTCCAAGTCTTTTTAATCTCATATTTTATGGAAGCTGTTCCATCCCCCTGGTCATTGTTATTGCCCCTCTCTGTGTCTTTCCCAATTCTAATATATCTAAGACTTTGATGCACATGATGGCATATATGACATTGGTAGATGTGCAGGTGAACGAGCCTCTGATATTGTGGCTGATGTGATTGGGCCCAGGGATGGTGTCCCCGGAATAGATATGTGGACACAGCTGGCAAGGGGCCTTGTTGCAAGGATAGGTTCCTGGGTTAGTGGTTCTGTTGTGTGGTGTGTGGTTGCTTTTGAGTGAAGCAAATACTCACATCAGCCACACTATCAGAGGCTTGTTCACCTACACATCTACCAATATGATATATGCCATCGTGTGCCAGCAATGCCTCTCTGTCATGTACATTGGTCAAACTGGACAGTCTCTACGTAAAAGAATAAATGGACACAAATCAGACGTCAAGAATTATAACATTCAAAAACCAGTTGGAGAACACTTCAATCCCTCTGGTCACTCAATTACAGACCTAAAACTGGCAATACTTCAACAAAAAAACTTCAGAAACAGACTCCAACGAGAGACTGCTGAATTGGAATTAATTTGCAAACTGGATACAATTAACTTAGGCTTGAATAGAGACTGGGAGTGGATGGGTCATTACACAAAGTAAAGCTATTTCCCCATGTTTATCGCCCCCCCCCCCCACTCCCCACTGTTCCTCAGACGTTCTTGTCAATTGCTGGCAATGGCCCACCTCGATTATCACTACAAAAGGTTCCCTCCCCCCGCCCTCCCCCGCTCTCCTGCTGGTAATAGCTCACCTTACCTGATCTCTCTCGTTACAGTGTGTATGGTAACACCCATTGTTTCATGTTCTCTGTGTATATAAATCTCCCCACTGTATTTTTCACTGAATACATCCGATGAAGTGATATGTAACTCACGAAAGCTTATGCTCAAATAAGTTTGTGAGTCTCTAAAGGTGCCACAAGTGAATCATAGAATCATAGAATATCAGGGTTGGAAGGGACCTCAGGAGGTCATCTAGTCCAACCCCCCGCTCAAAGCAGGACCAATCCCCAATTTTTGCCCCGATCCCTAAATGGCCCCCTCAAGGATTGAACTCACAACCCTGGGTTTAGCAGGCCAATGCTCAAACCACTGAGGGCAACAAAAATGATTAGGAAAAAGAAAAGGAGCACTTTTCTTTTTCCTAATAATTTTTGTTGCCCTCTTCTGATCCTTTTCCAATTCCAAAAATATCTTTTTGAGATGGGGCGAATACACCTGCACGCAGGATTCAAGATGTGGACGTACCATGGATTTATATAGAGGCAATACGATATTTTCTGTCTTATTATCTATTCTCTATTCTTAATGATTACTAACATTCTGTTGGCTTTTTTGACTGCCGCTGCACATTGAGTGGATATTTTCAGAGAACTAGCCACAATGACTCCAAGATCTCTTTCTTGAGTGGTAACAGCTAATTTAGAGCCCCTCATTTTATTTGTATAGTTGGGATGATGTTTTCCAATGTGCATTACTTTGCATTTATCAACATTGACTTTCATATGCCAATTTGTTGCCCAGGCACCCAGTTCTGTGAGATCCTTTTGTAGCTCTTCGCAGTCTGCCTGGGACTTAACTATCTTGAGTAGTTTTGTATCATCTGCAAATTTTGCCACCTCACCATTTACCCCTTTTTCCAGATCATTTATGAGTATGTTGAATAGGACTAGTCCCAGAACAGACCCCTGGGGGACACCACTATTGATATAAAAGGATGGATGCTGAGCACTGTGCCTAGACCCACAGTTCAAGAGCGCTGGCCAGAGTTCCAGTTCAGCAGTGAATCTTGGTGCTCCTGGTCATCTTCAGTGCCAGTAAACTTTCCCCAACAAAACCCTCTGATGCCAACTTCTGCTGCTCTCTGCTAACCCACTGAGAGTGACAACCTCCCTACTCCCTCCTTATTCCCAGTACAAGGTCATACGCCCAAGTAGTCACAGCCCCATACAGCTCTGGGCAACAGATGCTGGGTCAGGCCGAGTTTGTCCTCCTCAGATGATTCCTTCCTGGCATGGTGCTCCTCTGGGCTCCTGTCTGGGACATCCCTGGCTGGATGCCCTGTCCCTCCCAGACTACGGATAGCTCTCGCTGCTTTGTTATGTGTGGGCCTCCTCATGTCTGGAGCTACAGACACACATACCAGCACTTCCTCTTTGGGGAACACTCAGCACTTCCTCTCAGGACCTCAGGGCAAGGTTTTAAAGGAGCCATGCTCTCCACGGAAGAGCTGATTGGGAGGTGTGGGGACGGGGGGGGGGAGGTGCGGATTGGCAGGGCTGCTGGTGGGTGGGAGGCACTGGGAGCAGGGTAGGGGAGCTGATGCGGGGCTGCTGACGTATTACTGTGGCTCTTTGGCCATGTACATTGGTAAATTCTGGCTCCTTCTCAGGCTTAGGTTGGCCACCCCTGCTATAGACGGACTCCTTGCTTTAATGCATCTGAATCAGGTTGTGATGTCGCTTGCTGGACATTGCCTGGGGCAGGAACCTGGTGCTCAGGGTTTGGAAGGTAACTGCAACTTGTCAGAGCAGAAATCTACAGCAGATTAAATTTCACAGGCTGCAAATGTGGAAATATCATTTATCATGTGGACATGGGCATGTAGGATCTGATAATACGCATTAATGTTCCATAGTGACTTTCACAGCTAAATCCCTAGCTGGGTAGATATAGAAATAACAACAGAGGGAGAGAGAGAACTCAATTGACCGGGGGGTGGGGAGGGGGAGGGGGGCTTTCAGCAGAATTTGGAAAGAGAATGGAAAGCTGATGAAGCAATTCTTATGGACACCTCCTGTGGAATTTTACAGAGGATGGTCAGCTTCCTATAGCAGTTCTAAACTATTCTAAAGAATTTAATAGATACTTGCATACATGCTACATTGTATAGGATGGCTCCAAAAATGTACAGGCAAGGCCTAATTTTCTATTAAATCCTAGCGATTTTTAGAGTAATTTATATAGAAGCCTATTCAATGACAGATCCTCAGTCAGTATAAATGATCATAACTCCACCTCTCAGTGGTGCCAATTTACGACAGATTAGGACGCGCCCCATAGTTTTAATCCTGTTGGCCACAGTCCTATTAAATTCTGTAAAGACACAGAAGGAAGCTGTTCCAGACAGATAGGAGGAGAAGGGTCTCACACCAGTGACAAGACTTGTAGTAGGAAAATGGAGGCCAGTCATCAGAAGAAGCAGGAAGATGAGGGGCCCAATTTTCTACTGTGCTATGACCCTTTACTCTGCTCTGGAAGCGTAAAGGGGCCATAAAGCTAGTGTATCTAGGGAAGGGGACTATCCTGCATAGGAGATTCTCCTGGCTGAGGCCACTGGAGTTGTTATTGAAGTTCTGCCCCAGGGTGCTGACCTCCTCCCCGTGAGGGGCAGCCCTAAATTACTCTGTCTATCCAAGCTGCCGGTATTTTCCAGGTGCCTATCACCATGGTATGAGTAAGGCTCATTCACAAGAGGCCGGTCACACTTCCTCCAAGCATCTCCATGTTGGCAATGGCAGGATCCCAGCAGTTGTGATGGGGAAGTTGGAACAGCCTGTGGCTTCCCTTATCATTGCTGTGATCAGTGCTGATATGCTAACCCCATCTCTTAAAGTCATCTCTATTATTATTCTTATTTATTATGACTAATCTTCCTTTGCAAAGTATTCTCCATGCAAAATTATGCAATATCAGATCGCCTGCTTTATCTTGGGGAAAGACAGCTGTAAAACTGGGTGAAAGCTTACTTGTTAGGGGGAAAAGCCAGTCATTGAAAGAGATGTATGAAGTGGTGTAGGGTCTTAAGGCCAAGAGAGGTGATACAATTATCATTTGGTATTTCCTTGCTATGTGGGATTTTCCTATGTCAGTTTGCTTTATCCTCCCATCTCAGCAGCCTTTGCTGCTCCCTTGATAACACAGAATACAGAGCTCTGCTCTCCAGCATAGGCCAAGGACAGCAGATAGATAAACAGAAACCCACCTGTGACAGGAGAATCTCCTTCCTTCACACACTAACATGGCATCACAGAGCAACTGGTGCTGGTACAGCTGCTTTAGACCTATATGAGTTGAGAAGACAATGCCAAGGCTGCCGTTATACACCACAAGGAAACTTCTTGAAGGAAAGAAGTGAGAGCTCATTCTAAGGAGAGTATCCATCTATCTATCTATCTCCGTATACCCCATCTAGCTAGCTAGCTAGCTATAAAATCTCCGGAAATCTGTACGGATGGTGGGATGGCTGCAGCAGGAGAACAAAGGAGGTGATCACCTGATTACTGTTTGGTGGCTTATGTCTCTGCAATGAAGGCGAGGACCAAAAGGGTAATGGAGCGTTAACTCCCCTTTCGTCTTTAACCAGTACTAAGTTTGCTTCGAAAACTATATGAATAAAACAAACTCCCAAGTTGTTTCCATCTCCGCCAATTTCTGGATGGCAGAGACAGCCCTAGGCATTCACCTTCTCTGGGGGCTCCCACAGGCCGGCCCCGAAGATTACACATACACGTGAGGATCCGCTAACCTACCTTTGCTTAGCTCCAGTGGCTTTGGCAGCTCCTGTTTCGCCCCTTTTCGACTGGAACTCATGACAGGCAGAATGAAGCATACAGTAGAGAAGGAAATCCTGACTGAAAAGAGAACTAGATTCTCAACAGAGAGTGTGCACTCACACACATAACTAAATACTAAAGCTCTGGTATATAAAATCATGTCAGAGGGATGGCAGAAATTCCATTTTCTGGTCCCCGCACATGTTGTAGGTTGATTATGGAGCAGCAATGGCCAACTGCCCACCCCCCGCATTCCCCACTCAGAGATCACGGCTGTATCTGGGCTCAGTAAAAGCAGGTTAGGAATGGAGGAGAAGCTGGACTCTGAACTTCCTGGGGAGTGGCAGAAATCCTGCCCCCTTTCCTTCTCCCACATGCATATATTTATTCTCTGAGTCACTATCCCTTCCCATGCACTGCACGGACCCTCACTCTAGCTGAGACAGGTTGGATACAGTTCCCTGTGGAGTCTGTTAATGTTTCTCTTAGGTTGGTTGGAGAGGGAGGGATGTGCTCACGCCAGAGTCTTGTGAACCATCTGCCCTTAATTTCCCGGTTTTGTGGCTTTAACATCACTCCTGCAGGAAACACCCTCATTGATGAGCATGGGAAAGAGACTGGTAGGACACTGAACAAACAAGCTTGTATCTACCATGATTCCAGGTTTCCCCACTCCACTTCAAACAGATCCCTCTTCAAAGTCATTTGATTGGTTGCATCCCCCTATATTCATACCTCATAACAGCCCACAATTTTGAGGAACATCACCCATTTCACTTACAAAGTTTGCAAGTTCCCCATGTTCCACACAAATGCTGTGTCCTCTCACTTGTATTGTGGCAAATTCTTTACATCAGAAAGAAGGAATCGTGAGACGAGTGTTAGAGACAGAATTGTTTACATTAAGGGAAGGAAGCCCAGAGCATTTTGTTTCCTGCATGAATTATTATTATGTCCCCCACTTTGGGTCACAAAAAGCCTGCATGACATCACCCTGTTGAAACTTGGCCCATCTTGGGGGGGAAATTGCAGCTGAGAGCAATAGCCCCATCACACAAACACAACACCCTCCACTTCCTTCAGACACAGCTACCTGACTCGTCTATCTTCTTGAAAGCCCATCCTACACAACCCAATAACCTCCGCCTGCACCACGTACACCATCCTCCTCCCCGTATTCCATGCCATGCTATATGCTCATGTCACAAAACTCTAACAGTGACGTTGGAACAAGCTACCAAGGGAACTGCTGGATTTTCCCTTTCTTGAAGTCTTCAGATCAAGATTGGGTATCTTTTCTGGAGTCATAGAACCATAGGGCTAGAATCATAGAACCAAGGGACCACAAGGGTCATCTAGGCTAACCCCCGGCCAAGATGTAAGCTTTGTTGTGTCTAAAACATCGAAGGCAGGTGGCTCTCCAGCCTCCTATTGAAAACCTCCCATGAAGGTGCTTCCACAACCTCCCTAGGCATCTGTTCCATTGTCCTGCTGTTCTTACGATTAGAAACAGTAGGACAATGTAGGACAACAGTGGGATTTGTGCTTGAGTAAAGCATATCTTCCTAGGCAGGAACACACTGCCTAAGAAGATATGCTTTACTCAAGCACAATTTGTTGGGCTCAACACTGGGGTAACTGGGTGAACTTCTGTGGCCTGTACTATACAGGAGGTCAGACTAGATGATCTAACAGTCCCTTCTGGCTGTAAAATCTACAGATCTATGAATCATGCTAGTTCATACCCAGCTTGAGCAGTACTCAGGGCCATGGGGAGCTGCTCCCCATTCTCCTGCATCAGTCACAGGTCCATTAATCTTTTAAAAATGTTATTAAAATATCAACTGATTTATAAAATGTTTAGCATTATGAGATCACCATCTTCAGCCTCATTTGCATACCATGCACAGACTGGTCAGGTTGGGAGGAGTCTGTGTCTGTTTTGCATGTATTAGACTGGGAGTGTGTCCGCACTAGGGGAAGGTTGAAGGGAATGCAGATACACTGGAGGTGGCCCATCAGAGGAGAGGAGGCTGAAGAAGCTGCTATACTGGGCCTGGAAGTGTGGAAATAAGTACTGCAGTTTGTGGGTCAGTGAGGCTGTTCCTGATCAGAAGGGAAACTGTTAGGGTTTTGTTTTTTTTTTTTACTTTGAACTTTGGGGTACAGATGTGGGGACCCGCAAGAAAGACGCCCTAAGCTTATATTTTACTAGCTTAGGTTAAAACTTTCCCAAGGCCCAAATTTTTTTGTTTTGTTTTTGGATGGTATTGCTGCCACCACCAAGTGATTTAAACAAACATTTAGGGAGGGGCCACTTGGAGCCCTGTTCTCCCCCACCCCCCCCAAAAAAAATTTTCCCCAAGCTCCTTTACCCCCTCTCCTGGGAAGGCTTGAGAATAATATACCAACCAAAAGCTTAACAAGGTGAGCACAGACCAGACCCGTGGGTTCTTAGGACACTAAAAACCAATTAGGTTTTTAAAAGAAGAACTTTATTATAAAGAAAAAAGTAAAAGACGCACCCTCGTAAAATTAGGATGGAAGGTAATTTTACAGGGTAATAAAAAGATTTAAAACACAGAGGATTTTTCTTTAGGTTTAACTTTAAAGTTACAAAACAAGAATAAACCTTTCTTTTAGCATAGGGAAAATTTACAAGCTAAAACAAAAGACAATTTAACGCATTTTTTTGCTATTACTTACAATTTTTGTAATTTTAGATGTATTATTTAGTAGGAGCTGGATTACCTGCTTGGTTTTTTTTGTTTTGTCTTTTTGTTTTAAAAGAGAAACAAACAAAAGAGCACAAACAAAACCTTTTGAAGCTTTTGAAATGTGTTGTATTTTAAAATTAAAATTTTGGAGAGCTAAACTTCACCGAAGAAGGTTTTTGTTATTTTTTTTTGGTGGCATGAAGCCACTGTAGCGTAGCCTGGTCGATTTGCAGGTGGAAACGCCGTCCCCAAACGTATGGGTGTAACCTTTTTTTTGCTGATTGACCAGTGGGGTTTTTTTTCTAAGACAGTTTTTTGCTGAGAAACACGACAGGATGGAATTTTTGATTTGGTTCTTTTTGCATTAAAACTGCTTCCACACCACACTTGAACGCATCTGTGGTTACTAGGAATGTTTTGTCAAAGTTTGGGGCCCTTAACACAGCGTTAGACATGAGTGTTGCTTTAAGCTGGTTAAAGGCCTTTTGACACTTTTTAGTTCACTGAACTGCATTTGGCTGGTTTTTTGGTTAGGTTTGTCAGTGGGGCAGCAATTTGGCTGTAGTGTGGTATAAATTGCCTGTAATATTTGGCCAAGCCTGTAGTGGGGTGGTTACCTGCTCCGGCCCTGACAGGGCTGCGGCCAGCCCGGGGAGAGGGCTGGGGCTGTGGAGAAAAACCCAGCTGGATTAAGGGAGCAACCGCAGCTGTGGCCAGCTCAATCAGGCCCAGCTGGCCCCTATAAGAGGCTGTGAGCCAGGAGCCCACTCAGTCTCCCTCTGCCTGTAGAGGGAGCAGGACACCTAGATTGGAGCAGGGCTGGGGAAGGGCCAGAGGAGCTAGGAGCTCCAGCCTGGAAAGCCTCAGGCTGCAGGCCTGACCACAGGCGAAATAGGTGCAGAGGGACAGCCCATGGGTAGGTGGAGGCAGCAGGTCCAAAACCCCCTTTTTGGTGATGAGTGGTGTAGACACTGCAGTCTGCCCCTGATATAAGGGGCTAAGTGGGGACTGGCAGTAGCCCAGACTGAGGTGAGGTGGGGTTAGAGGGTGGGGCTTCCCCTGGGTGAGACCCAGAACCTGAGAATGTGGGGGTACTGCCAGGAGGCAGCACCCCAGAGAAAGGGGCACCAGGTCCTGGGAGGGACACGGGCCGGCGGTAAGGCAGCTCACCGGCCTACAGCGGGCGCTCCGGTGGCTGGATGAGTTAATTCCTGACAACTACCAGCAGGAGGTGTCGCAGGGGTGAGTCCAAACCTTTACAAAGCCTAAGAAGGATTGGACCTGTTTTTTTTTACTTTGGGACAGGCCACTTCTGGATAGTATCCAGTTTGGCCTGTAGGGGGTTGATAGTTGCTTGACCCACCTGGTGTTTAAGGTAAATTAGTTTGTTTAGGCCTATTTGACACTTTTTAGCCTTAACATTAGTTCTGCCTTTTTTATGTGCTTGAAGACTTTTCAGAGATGCTTCAGGTGTTTTGCCCATGAATTCAAAAATATGGCCACATGGTTGAGATAGGTGACTGCCGATTTCTTTTAAATTCCGCTAGGAGACTATTTACAAGTTCTTGGAAGGTGGTGGGTGCATTTTGCAGCCCCAAAGGGAGCACATTAAATTTATACAGCCCTACATGGGTGATGAAGGCTGACCTTTTCTTGGTGGATTTATTTAGCGGTACTGGCCAGTACAGCTTGGTTAAGTTTAAGGTAGAGATGACTGGGCACTTTCCAGTTTGTCTGTGGCATTGGATAGTTGTTTGGGTGAGTTATAGCATTTAGCTTAAGGTTGTTTATGCAAAAGAATATTTTTCCATTTGGTTTAGAAACTAGAACCACCGGAGATGACCACGCACTGTTAGAGGGGTGGATTACACCCATCTGTAGCATGTCCTGGATCTCCCGTTCTATAGCCGTTTTGGCTTGAGGAGCCACCCAGTAAGGTTGGGCTTTAATTGGGCGAGCATTACTTGTGTCAATGGAGTGGTATGCCCGTTCGGTCCATCCTGGGGTGGCTGAGAACGCTGGGGCATAGCTAGCGCATAGCTCCTTGATCTGCTGTCGCTGCATACGTCCGAGGGGCATGGAGAGGTTCACCTCTTCCACGCCCCCAGCACTTTTTTTTGTAGTAGTAGACACCTTCAGACCACTTAGTGTTGTTTTCTTTCTGGGCTGCAAACTGACAAACCTTTAATTTTTTTGGAATAAAAGGCCTTTAGAGATTTAATATGGTACGTTTTAGGTTTGAGGTGGGAGATGCTATGAGATAGTTAACAGCTTCCAGGTGCTCCTGGACTGTGAATGGCCCTTTTCACGACGCTTTCATTTTATGGTCCTGGAGCGCCTTCAAGAACATGACCCGGTCCCCTACTTTGAAGGAACGCTCTCTGGCATGTTTATCATACCAGGCCTTTTGTTCTTCCTGAGCATCTTTTAGATTTTCTTTAGCAAGGGCTAAAGAGGTTCGGAGGGTGTTTTGTAAGTTGTTAACAAAGTCCAGAATGTTAGGTCCTGGAGAAGGTGTAAACCCCTCACCAACTGTAATGGCCCCTTAACCTTGCGGCCATACACAAGTTTAAATGGTGAAAACCCTAAACTGGGATGTGGTACAGCCTTGTAGGTAAAGAGCAACTGCTGCAACATTAGGTTCCAATTATTGGAATGCTTATTTACAAATTGGCCCCCAAAGTTTTATTAAACTTTTTCACCAGAGGAAAAATGGAGCTGCAACTCTCTGGAAAGCTGGCAGAGATTTAAACAGAGCTTCACCCTACTCCACTGACACCGTCAGAGGACCCAATCACATCAGCAACACCATCAGGAGCTCATTCACCTGCACATCTACTGATGTGATATATGCCATCATGTGCCAGCAATGCCCCTCTGCCATGTACATTGGCCAAACCAGAAGTCTCTACGCAAAAGAATAAATGGATGCAAATCAGACATCAGGAACGGTAACATACAAAGCTCTGTAGGAGAACACTTCAATCTCCCTGGACATTCAATAACTGATCTAAAAGTAGCCATTCTTCAAAAAAAAAAATCCTTCCAAAACAGACTTCAAAGAGAAACTGCAGAGCTACAATTCATTTGCAAACTTAACACCATTAATTTGGGCTTGAATAGGGACTGGGAGTGGCTGGCTCACTACAAAAGCAATTTTCCCCCGTCTCTTGGTATTGACACCTCCTCATCAGTTATTAGGAGTGGACTACATCCACCCTGACTAAATTGGCCTTGTCAACACTGGTAGGGTAACTCCCTTCTCTTTGTGTGCCAGTATATTTATGCCTGTATCTGTAATTTCACTCCATGCATCTGAAGAAGTGTTTTTTTTTTTTTACCCACGAAAGCTTATGCCCAAATAAATGTTAGTCTTTAAAGTGCCACCGGACTCCTCATTGTTTTTGTGGATACGGACTAACACTACCCCTCTGATACTTAACACTTATACATTTGTTGACCTTCTATCACAGGATGATTTGCCCCTTGAAGAGATCAGGGGTCCAATCTGCCCTGTGTGCACTCTGCTCGCCTTCCCAGGTGGGGAAAGTCCTCACGGCCACCCAACGGGTGGACTGTGTGGCTAATCAGACACCTGCCTAGGGATAACAGAGAAGCCTCCAGAGAGTCCAAGGAGGAGAGTGAGCAGAGACTGAGAGAGACCTGCTGGCAGGGAAAGGACAGATAGAAAAGGGACCAGTTCAGAGAAGCTGATCTAGGGCTGCAGCCAGCCTGAGTTACCAACACAGGCTGTGGGACTCATGACTGTCGTCAGTTGGCTCGCGTGTGCGTGTCCTTTCAGTGTGCTGTTGAGCTCTGCACAGATAGCTGGTTTAGCAGACCTCACTAGTACTACCCAGCGTTAAGTGCTGAAGGCTGGAATGTCGTTGCCTTACTAACGCTATTCAGGCTGCCCAGTGCTTCTGTCCTTGGTGCAGATGAGGCAGCCCACTCATTCAGCAGACCTCAATGTTACTCAAAGAAAGACCACAGGCATTCGGCCAGGTTTAGTGTCAACGGATCATGGTCCTAGTGTCCTGGCTCTGTGGTTACAGGTACACGAACACATGTGTGCCCATTACAATTGGCTCAGGTCGGTCAGCAGCAGCACTTTCTGCAGCCCCCTCGGCTAGATAAAGGGCTAAGGCGAAGTACCCTGACAGTTACAAGCTGAGGTAAACAACTGGAATACACAACTTATACACCACCTAGCGTATTTCATGACCTCCGTTTGTTACCTCCTCTTGTTCCCGATATCTTGAACAAAACATCCCTGTGACAAAGTGGGGGATTTTCTTAATGGTTTGTATGAATACTCTTTGTGTCTGTTTCCCTATGAGCTGCATGTTTAACAAGGTGGTGGGAGAGGGTGTTTTTTGTTGCAGGGGACCAGACATTGCATGGATGTGGACCACGGCCTGGACACTGTGTAACTTAGCAACTCATGACCCAGAGGCCCACCCCATCTTGAAAGCCAGCTGGTTTTGGCCAGCGTGAGAACAAAGGGCTGAGGAAACAGGGTCCCAGTGAGGTGGAAGGCAGCCGGTTCTGGCCAGTGGGGGAACAGAAGACAGAGGGCCCAGGTGATCTGTTTGCCCAGGAAAAAAGAAAATCTCTATTCATTATTTTGTCAAACTAGCTTATCTTGTACTAGATTGGGATGTATCTGTCCTTGCTGGAACATATTTATGTAAATATCTGTTGCCTAGTACACGAGCAACAACGTCACCAAGTTCATGTACTGGACAGTGAACTTGTGAGTATCTGCTTTAATACAGGGCCTGACTTTGGTTCACAGCCTCTCGTTCAGGCCTCAGATCTTGCACCAGGCCCAGTACCCCAGGCGCTCTCTCTCTGCTACAGTGACTTAAGGGGGAACAAGGTTTGGGACTGTAGGGGCCAAAGGGTCTGTAGTCTGATAAGACCAGGCATCCTGGCTCCCAGATCCACTCCACCCGCCCCAGGTGCCGCACAGGAGGTGTCTGTCTGAGCCTAGGATGAGGGAAAGGGGGTCCCACTGGCCCTGGGAAGGAGCAAGCTACTCTCCCATGCAGCAGAGCCCCCCCAGAGACCTGCCGCAGTTCGGGACATTAAAGCTGAGGAGGCGCCGGGTGTCTCTGCATGAACTGTGCATGCCTGGAAAGCACCTTGTGGGGGAGGTCTGCTAGCTTGATGCATCTGTAGCTACAACCATTGTCCCTTGCCACAGCTGCAGGCTGCGCTATGTGCATGCCCAGAGCTGGGTAGAGAAGCAGCACCTAGAGCAGACGGGGCCAGTCAGGGTCTGTGTTTGTGCTCTGCATGGCCGGGAGCAGCCTGCCTTGCCCACAGGAGGGCTGGAGCCCTGCACCCCTGTGCTCGGGGCCAAGGAACACTTGGGGCTCAGAGCAATGGGGGCGTGGCCTCTCTGGGGTCTGGCAATATGTGCGCTGAAGCCTGGAGAGCCACGGGCTGCGGGGCTGGGATGCAGCCCTGGACTGATTTTTAAGCTAATTTCATGATTTTTGTGGGGTGAGGCGACGTGAAGTGATGAAGGTTTGGGATGGCAACACTGTTCTCTGAAACACAACAAAAGAAAGAGAAAAGGCTACACTTCGTCCATGCGGCTGTGTGCAGCTAGGAGACTCGCTGAGATAGAAGCCCAAATCAATTCTGCACATGGCTCAAAAAGCTCTCCTATTCAGTGATTAGCTCAAAGAGAGGAGAAATTAGCCCTCCGCGATTCTCTAGCACTTGCTTATGAGAGGATTTGTCACAGGAATCCTTAGAAATTGCTTAGAATTCTAGGGCCTCTCTCGCTCACCTCTTTGGATTTACAAAGAAGCAGCTTGTCCATTAAATAATTCTAAGTAAAACCCCAAATTCAGGCAGGGGGAACAGAGCCAGGGGGCAGGGGAGGGTCACCTGTGTGCCGCTCAGGCAGGAGGAACAGTGCCAGAGACAAAGGAGTTCACCCGCACACACCCGAAATGGAAGGGGAACAGAGCCAGGAGTGGGGGCCAGTGGGGACGCAGAGGGTCGCCTGTGCACCCTGAGGCAGGAGGAACAGAGCCGGGATTGGGGGGTCACCCACATGTCCCTCAGGCACAGGGAATGGGCTCGGGGCGGGGGGACACATGCTCCCATCAGGCAGGAGGGGCAGGGCCGGGGGCGGGGTCACTTGCACTCCCTCAGGCAGGGGGAAAAGGGCCAGAGCGGGGGAGGGGGTCACCCTCGCCCCCCTCAGGCAGGGGGAACAGAGACAGGAGGGGGGTCGCCGCTTGTCAGGCAGGGGGAACAGAGCTGGGAACTGGGCAAGGGTCACTCACATGCATCTCAGGCGGGAGAACAGAGATGGAGGCAGGGCTGTCACCAGCACTCCCCTCAGGCTGGGGGAACCAAGACAGGGGGTCGCCCTCCTGCCCCCTAGGCAGGGCAAACAGACCCAGGGGGGTCACCCGCACTCCCCTCACGCTGGGGAAACCGAGACGGGGGTCGCCTGCGTGCCCCTCAGGCCGGGGCAACCGAGACAGAGAGGTCACCTGCGCTCCCCTCAGGCTGGGGGAACGGACCCAGGGGGGTCACCCGCACTCCCCTCAGGCAGGGGCAACCAAACCGGGGGGGGGGTCACCCGTGCTCCCCTCAGGCAGGGGCAACCAAACCGGGGGAGGGGTCGCCCACGCTCCCCTCAGGCAGGGACAACCGAGCCAGCAGGTCACCCAAAGGGTCACCTGCACTCCCCTCAGGCAGGGGGAACCGAACCAGGGAGGTCACCTACGCACCCCTCAGGCAGTGGGGAACGAAGCTATCAGGGTCACCCGTGTGCCCCTCAGGCAGGGGAACTGAGTCAGGGGGGTTGCCCACCTGCTCCTCAGGCAGGGGCAACTGAGCGGGGGGGAGGGGGGAGTCATCCGTGTGCCCCTCAGGCAGTGGGAACGAAGCTATCAGGGTCACCCGTGTGCCCCTCAGGCAGGGGAACTGAGTCGGGGGGTTGCCCCCTGCTCCTCAGGTAGGGGCAACCGAGCCAGAGGGTTGCCCGTGCACCCCTCAGGCAGGGGTAATGGAGGCAGCGGGTTCACCAACATTCCCTTCAGGCAGGGGAAACCAAGCTGGCGAGTCACGCAGAGGGTCACCCGCACTCCCCTCGGGCCGGGGAAACAGAGCCAGGGAGGTCACCTGTGCTCCCCTCAGGCAGGGCCAACCGAGCCGAGAGGTCGCCAGCACTCCCTTCAGGCCAGGGGAACTGAGCCAGGGAGGTGGCCCGCGCACCCTTCAGGCAGTGGAAACAGAGCTATCGGGGACAACATGTGCCCCTCAGTTAAGGGGAACTGAGCCATCAGGAGTCACCCATGCATCCCTCAGGCAAGGGGAATGGAGCCAGGGGCATGGCTATCACCCTCATGCCCCTCAGGCAAGGGTAACGGAGCCAGCGGGGTCACCCACGCACCCCTCAGGCAGGGGGAACAGAGCCAGAGGGTTCACCATCGTGCCCCTCAGGCAGGGGGAACCGAGCCAGGTGCTTGTTATCAGTACAGCCTGTGAATTTGGCTCCATAGAGATAATCATGGGATTTCTTGGTCAGAGTCCACTTTAATGCTAAGAACTCTAGTTTGTGAACTGGCTAGTTCTTTTAATGATGCTAGACTCCTACTAGCATAGGCAACTGGTCTTCATCTAGCTGGATGTTCTTGGTAGAGGACTCCTCCAAGTCTTTCCATACTAGCATCAATGTGTAGTAGATATCTTTTTTTAGTATTGCCCAAACTAACGCACTGACGCACGCTACTGTATCTATTAACATCTGAAAAGCATTCTCACAATTCAGAGTCCACCAGTCACCAAAGGGTTCATTGACTTGATAGTAGTTGGCATCTGGATGTAGAGCCTGGCCTTTTCCTATGGGGGAATACCCCAGTGGTGAGTTCATTTAAGGGTCAACAAAGGTCAGAAATTCCTTCTACAAATTGCCTATAATAATTGCAGAATCCCAAGAAACTCTACAATTCTTTCAAGGTTTTGGGTCTTGGCCATGCCCTCAAGATTTCCAGCTTATCTGGATCTGCAGCAGCTCCATCTCGAGAGATTATATGCCTATGTACTTTATTTTTTCCTGACAGAACTGGCATTTGTCTAAAGATAGTTTCAATCCTTGTTCCTGCAGGCAGTCCAGCACTTTCAACAAGCATTCTTCATGCTCTTCCAAAGTGTGATTGAACATTATCAAGTCATCCAGATATACCAGGACTTCCAGAAGGTTCATGTCACCGTCAGTCTGCTCCATTCATCTCTGGAATGTGGCCAGGGCCCCAGATATTCTCTGGGGTATTCCCAGAAATTTGTAGAATCTAAATGGACAGATGATGCCTGTCTTTTCCCTATTAGCTGGTCCCATGGGTACCTGATAGTGTCCACTTCTCAGATCCAAAATGGAAAACCAACACCTTCCTGTTAGGCAGTCTAAGACATCATCCACTCTTGGGGTGGTCGGGGATTCTACAGATACTCAAAGTACAGTCATCTATGCACATGTGTACATCCCCATTATTTTTTCTGGTCACAACAATTGGGGAGGCATAACAACTTCTAGAGTTCCTGATGATTTCTGCAGACTTCCAAACATCTGCCACATCTTCAGGTGCTAGTGTTCTCAATCGTTCAGGGAAAGGCCTATCATCATTCAACCCAATGTGATGTTCAACTCCCTTGACACAACCCACATTCCACAAGTGGTGAACGCTTGGGGCCTTTGTGTTAGTTTCCATTTCAGTCTCTCTTTCCACGCTGGAGGAATTGGGGAGTTTCCAAAGTTCCACTTCTCTGGGTCAAATATGGGTATAATCTTTGAGCAGCATGGGCCACTGTGGCAGCCAAGTATATGTGAGCTACTGCAGTTCCCCGGGGGATAGTGATTGTGTGCTCAGTTTCGTTAGCCACTGGTAGCTTTTCTGGCACTTTTGTACAAGATGAGGTTTTAGCTATGCCTCTCTTCACCATCAATCTGCCTAGCAAAACATCTGTATCTGAAGCTTCACTCAGGCTTAACTGATTGGTGTCCATCTGATCCACTTGAGCAATTCCATCCGCTAGATGGGTTGTCCTAGCAGGAATAAGAAAAGGAGTACTTGTGGCACCTTAGAGACTAACCAATTTATTTGAGCATGAGCTTTCGTGAGCTCTGGTCACGCAATCACCGACATGAAGGTCACTATCTTACAACAAAAAAACTTCAAATCCAGACTCCAGCGAGAAACTGTTGAATTGGAATTCATTTGCAAATTGGATACAATTAACTTAGGCTTGAATAGAGACTGGGAGTGGCTAAGTCATTATGCAAGGTAGCCTATTTCCCCTTGGTTTTTCCTACCCTCCCCCCCCCCCCAGACGTTCTGGTTAAACTTGGATTTAAACTTGGAGAGTGGTCAGTTTGGATGAGCTATTGCCAGCAGGAGAGGGAGTTTATGTGTGTGTGTGTGTGTGTTCCCGGGGGGCAGGGGGGGGTGAGAAAGCCTGGATCTGTGCTGGAAATGACCCACCTTGATTACCATGCACATTGTAGGGAGAGTGGTCACTTTGGATGAGCTATTACCAGCAGGAGAGTGAGTTTGTGTGTGTATGGGGGCAGAGGGTGAGAAAACCTGGATTTGTGCTGGAAATGGCCCAACTTAATGATCACTTTAGATAAGCTATTACCAGCAGGAGAGTGAGTTTGTATGGGGGTGGGGGGGGTGAGAAAACCTGGATTTGTGCTGGAAATGGCCCACCTTGATTATCATGCACATTGTAGGGAGAGTGGTCACTTTGGATAAGCTATTACCAGCAGGAGAGTGAGTTTGTGTGTGTGGTTTTTTGGAGGGGGGTGAGAGAGTGAGAGAACTTGGATTTGTGCTGGAAATGACCCACCTTGATTATCATACACATTGTGAAGAGAGTGGTCACTTTGGATGGGCTATTACCAGCAGGAGAGTGAGTTTGTGTGGGGGAGGGCGGAGGGTGAGAAAAACTGGATTTGTGCTGGAAATGGCCCAACTTGATGATCACTTTAGATAAGCTATTACCAGCAGGACAGTGGGGTGGGAGGGGGTATTGTTTCATGGTCTCTGTGTGTATATAATGTCTACTGCAGTTTCCACGGTATGCATCCGATGAAGTGAGCTGTAGCTCACGAAAGCTCATGCTCAAATAAATTGGTTAGTCTCTAAGCTGCCACAAGTACTCCTTTTCTTTTTGCAAAGACAGACTAACACGGCTGTTACTCTGAAACCTAGCAGGAATAGTAACTAGAGGCCCAGATCTTTAGTTTGACCATTCCCACAAGTCCTTGAAATCTACACTGAGCTCGCTCTCCTCCTTTAGCTTGATATGCTTCTAAACACAGTGCATGGATCTCCAGGCTTTGCGCGTACTTAGGTCCAGAAAACTCTTTGAATAGCTGAGCCATGGCTGCATGTGTTCCTACTATACAAGGCATCTGGTTTGGATATCCAGTGGACGGACAGATCAAAGCAAGAGCGTCTCTCTCTTTCTCAATTCCAACCACATCCTTTGGGAATTTTAATTTCACTAGCACATATCCTAGGTATTGCTACTCGTCAGCTAACCCCCAGACAGCCAACCTGGTTAGCGGTTGCAGGGGCAGATGGGTCAGATGTTGCCAGTAAAAGGATTTGAAGATGACAGTGACCTGAGAGCCACTATCTAGAACAGCTGTACACTCTATTCCCTCAATAGTAACCCCAACCTCAGACTTTGGTCCACACAGTTCTACAGGCAAGCCTGGCATAGTTGGAGGCAAAGACTCAGTCTTCGTGTCTTTGAGTTGGGGAGAAGCAAAGGTGGTTACAGGACCCATGGTGCTCCCTTACCTGGTCCCTCCAAAGTGTCCCGCTGTCTTACTGATGTAGAGGGCCTTAAATCATTCTTCAGCTCTCCCAGGGTTTACAGGATTTGGACATCCTCATACATAATGACCATCTTCTCCACTCCAATAACAGAAACGCATGGGCTCCAAGAGGTGGGCGGTCCACCAGGCCCTATCATTTTCTTGACCCTTGCCTATCTGGTATAGCTGTCCATCTTGCATTTGCCTCTGGGAGTCGAGACACTTTACCTCCGGTCATTTGTTGGAGAGACACTACAAAGTGCTGTTTCACTGTCAGGACAGCTACTTTCTCTTGCAACTCAGTGATCTGTCTCATCACAAGGTCACTTTCTGGAGTGGAGTTATACTGAGTGGCTTCCATAGTGCACACTCTCATTTCAGTCCTTCAGGAAGGGTTATCTTCACAATCCTGTTTCCCACTCCCTGACCTCTCTCATCTGTGTGGCAAAAGATGGGGGATTCCTCTTTCTGTCCTTTAATCGCAACGGGAACAACATCAATCCAGTATGGGTAGCACCCGTTAACCCTTGCTCCAGTCTGAGACAATCCAAATCACTCCCTGCCTATTCCTATCTTACAGTGGGCTCTCTGCAGGAGTCATTCCATCTGTGCCAGATATTGAGGTAGCTTCGCTCCAAGTTCCTGATGGGCAGTCTGGAATTTTAATATAGCATGCTCTCCATTTTCAGTGCTTTCAAAGCCCTCCAAAGGTGAGAGGTATTCAGCAGCAGTTGCCTCTGGATTACTGGCCCTGAGTACCCTGATAGATTCAGGAGCAGGTCTTTGCAGACTTTCCACTAGTCTCTTTCTTTTTTCCCTTTTGCAGCATGCCCATTCCTGTTCCACCTGAACAGCATGATCCAACCAGGCCTCATAGAATCATAGAATATCAGGGTTGGAAGGGACCTCAGGAGGTCATCTAGTCCAACCCCCTGCTCAAACCAGGACTAATCCCCAATTAAATCATCCCAGCCAGGGCTTTGTCAAGTCTGACCTTAAAAACTTCTAAGGAAGGAGATTCCACCACCTCCCTAGGTAACCCATCCCAGTGTTTCACCACCCTCCTAGTGAAAAAGTTTTTCCTAATATCCAACCTAAATCTCCCCCACTGCAACTTGAGACCATTACTCCTTGTTCTGTCATCTGCTACCACTGAGAACAGTCTAGAGCCATCCTCTTTGGAACCCCCTTTCAGGTAGTTGAAAGCAGCTATCAAATCCCCCCTCATTCTTCTCTTCCGTAGACTAAACATCCCCAGTTCCCTCAGCCTCTCCTCATAAGTCATGTGTTCCAGTCCCTTAATCATTTTTGTTGCCCTCCGCTGGACATTTTCCAATTTTTCCACATCCTTCTTGAAGTGTGGGGCCCAAAACTGGACACAGTACTCCGGATGAGCCCTCACCAATGTTGAATAGAGGGGAACGATCTATGCAATGCCCCTACTTATACATCCAAAATGCCATTGACCTTCTTAGCAACAAGGGCACACTGTTAACTCATATCCAGCTTCTCGTCCACTCTAAACCCTAGGTCCTTTTCTACAGAAAAATTCTTCCTCATGTGCAGCGATAGGTTTTATCCTTGAAAAGGTTCTTAGTCTCTACTAACTGCCTGATTTCCTTTGCAGTCTTCAACTCCGCCGTCAACTTGGGCTGAAGAACAGGCCTCCCTCCCTGCCCCAGAGGCTGTGCCTGGCAAGATGACACCAGGCTTACTGCAGTATCCACCCCCAAGCATTCATATCAGGAGCCACACACCCGTCATAACATTGGCTCAAAAGTCATATTTAACAAAAATAACTTTGGGGTCTTTGTCTTCTGGAGCTGTGCCCTTCGGGAATCACATTGGCATGTTTTTCACTGTCACTGCGAGGGCTAGAAACTTACTTGTTAAAATAAAGCTGAGAGTCCCAAGTAATCACATGACTCCAAGAGCTGAGGCTTAATGGAAAGCACCAAAAATTGCAATATTTTCGATAAAATCATGAGAGTAGGCAACACTGTTACTGTCCGAGCAGTGCTGCAAACTGTGCTCTATTGCCCACCACAGGGGGCTTATTTCCCACTGCCACTGCTCGTACCCACGCTGCAGCATGTGTCCCTTTCCTCTTCTCCAAGCTACGCCCTGCCATTTGGGTCACCTCTCACGGTCTAGGAGAGCTATGGTAGGCAGTGTCTTTTGCTGATCAACGGCAGAATATGAAGCAAAAGCTGATGGGCAAGGCACTCCCCACCCAGTGTTTTACAGCTAGAGGGATAGTGGCCAATGTATGCAACATCTGGCAAAAATGCAAAGGAACGTGAACTCTAAATATAACAGCAGTCAGATTGAGTTTGTCATTAAAAGGCAATGTATTGTGATCATTAACCAGATGTCCTGCACACAAGATAAATGACTAAAATATAAACAGTCAACATACAGTTTACAAAACTCTAACATCTTGAACACAAGGACAGGAGCGATCATTTCCACTGTCTCACTGAACTGCAGTTTCTGATCTGATCTAGAGGAGTCAGGGAATAAATGTGCAAACTGTATTTTCTTGGAGAACAGAGTCTGTGCCTCATAAATGATGTCAGTTTCAGACTCTTTCTCAAGAGAAGAGAAAGCAGAAATGGCTGTGATATGGTACTGCAATGAGGAATAAGAGTGGAGAAGTCTGTATGGGACATGAGCTCAAGTTGTGGCTGTGACATCCACAAGGAAATAAGTAAGTGCTGTCTAGGAAACCTGTATTGGGAAATACAGAAAGTGATTTTAAGGCTTTTTTTGAGGAATTTCCTCACATCACCTAAAGATTTTAGTCCAAATACAGAGGTTTGACTTCCCACCACCTGCTGGGGGCGGCAGTGACCTGAATGGAAGACTAAATGTGCAGCGCTTGCTGAACACATGTGGCAGGGAAGCAGGTCATGGAGGAATGTGCCAGCCCCAGCTTGAACCTGGAGTTGTCACTACAGACTTTAAAACCCCTGGAAGCAGCATTTGTCTCCACTGACCCTAAACTCAAAGGAAAGTCAAACTGTCCCTTCCAAAAGCCGCTGTGATAAGAGGATTGTGCCACCAAATGCTACATTGTTAAGAGGGTAACTGCCAAGGGAGGCCACTGCAATCTTTGCGGACACTGCCCATGAAGGCCCCCAGGGGGACTGGTGTCCATTAAAGAATCACCAGCGCCTCTGAGTGATACACAGACTAAGGGCGCTGCTTCTGCAGAACCTCTAGCCCATGGTGCTTTATTCCCTGAAAACCTGGGATCCGTGGCAATCCTACTGGGAGAACGTGACGGCCCTCGCTCCGGGTTGGGAGGGGAGCACCATCTACTGGTCAGGGCTCCAGCACCAACCACTAGGCATGACTGCCCATGTCCCAGTCTCTGACACTCAGTTAAATATGTCCCTTTGTAATTTTTTGATCACTTCTATATTTGATTTTCTTCCCAATAATGTTTTTCATGAGGTTCCCAGGAATACTGCTCATAACCCACGTGCTCTTCTTGCCGAGAGAGTCTGTGTTCCTACAGTGCCTGAAAAACTCCTCCAGAATGTAAACCATCCTTGAGTTTTCACTCACAAAATGCATGTAAGTGAGTGGATTTTTCACGTCTATTCTAGCCAATTGGTTCATTTTATCATTGTGTCATCTGTTGTTATGGTCATCTGTAATCAGTGGGTGATAAATAGATGTAAGATGGGTAGAAGTAAAATAGGAGTATAGAAGTATAAGATTGACGAGTATTTAGTGTGCATAGGTATATAAGTAAAGTGTGGCTGTAATGCAAGGCCTACAGGCTGAGGCCTGTAAGATTTCACCGTAGCCACTCTAGCCCTCAGGAAGAAGGACCGTTGACGTGAGGGGATGAGCTAAGAATAACCCGAGGCCAGTAAAGTTACAAAGGTACTGGAAAGAATCTGCCAATAAGTGATGTTCTGGAAAACAGACCACAATGTACTGTTCTAGACTGCAAGTCACCTGATTGGAACATCATAAATTCTGCTTTCCCCACAGATTACCCTGGGAACAGATGGATGTAAATGTTAATAAAATGCTAAGTATCACAGGGGTAGCTGTGTTCGTCTGGATCTGTAAAAGCAGCAAAAAGTCCTGTGGCACCTTATAGACTAACAGACGCATTGGAGCATGAGTTTTAGTGGGTGAAGACCCACTTCGTCGGATGCAACGAAATGCAAGCGAGAATAAGGGGAGCTAACAGAAAAACCTATGAAAAATGGGGCACCCCAACATTAAGAACAAAAGAATGGCCCTACTGGGTCAGACCAAGGGTCCATCCAGCCCAGTATCCTGTCTGCCAACAGTGGCCAGTGCCTGGTTCCCCAGAGGGAATGAACAGAACAGGTAATCATCGAATAATCTATCCCCTGTTGCTCATTCCGAGCTTCTGGCAAACAGAGGCTAGGAACACCATACCTCCCCATCCTGGCTAATAGCCATTGATGGACCTATCCTCCATGAATTTATCTAGTTCTTTTTTAAACCCTGTTATGGTCTTCGCCTTCACAACATCCTCTAGCAAGGAGTTCCACAGGTTGACTGTGCGTTGTGTGAAGCAATACTTCCTTTTATTTGTTTTAAACCTGCTGCCTCTTAATTTCATTTGGTGATCCCTAGTTCTTGTGTTATGAGAAGTAGTAAACAACACTTCCTTATCTACTTTGTCTATACCAGTCATGACTTTATAGACCTCAATTGTATCTCAACCTTAGCCGTCTCTTTTCCAAGCTGAAAAGTCCCAGTTTTTATTAATCTCTCCTCATAAGGAAGCCGTTCCATACCACTAATCATTTTTGTTGCCCTTTTCTGAACCTTTTCCAATTCCAATATATCTTTTTTCAGATGGGGTGACCATCTGCACACAGTATTCAAGATGTGGGCGTACCATGGATTTATATAGAGGCAACATGATATTTTCTGTCCTATTATCTATCCCTTTCTTAATGATCCCCAACATTCTGTTAGCTTTTTTGACTGCCGCTGCACATTGAGCGGATGTTTTCAGAGAACTATCCACAATGATGCCAAGATCTCTTTCTTGAGCGGTAACAGCTAGTTTAGACCCCATCATTTTGTATGTATAGTTGGGATTATGCTTTCCAGTGTGCATTACTTTGCATTTATCAACATTAAATTTCATCTGCCATTTTGTTCCCAGTCACCCAGTTTTGAGAGATCCTTTTGTAGCTCTTTGCAGTCTGCCTGGGTCTTAACTATCTTTAGTAATTTTGTATCATCTGCAAACTTTGCCACCTCACTGTTTATCCCTTTTTCCAGATCATTTATGAATATGTTGAATAGGACTTGTCCCAGAACAGACCCCTTGGGAACACCACTATTTACCTCTCCACTCTGAAAATTGACCATTAATAACTACCCTTTGTTTCCTATCTTTTAACCAGTTATCAATGCATGAAAGCACCTTCCCTCTTATCCTGTAAGAGCCTTTGGTGAGGGACCTTGTCAAAGGCTTTCTGAAAATCTAAATATGCTATATCCACTGGATCCCCTTGGTCCACAAGCTTATTGACCCCCTCAAAGAATTCTAGTAGATTGGTGAGGCATGATTTCTGTTTACTAAAACCATGTTGACTCTTCCTCAACAAATTGTATTCTATATGTCTGACAATATTGTTCTTTATTATAGTTTCAACCAGTTTGCCCTGTACTGAAGTCAGTCTTACAGGCCTGTAATTGCCGGGATCACCTCTGGAGCCCTTTTTAAAAATTGGCATCATATTAGCTATCCTCCAGTCATCTGGTACAGAAGCTGATTTAAATGATAGCTTACAGACTACAGTTAGTAGTTCTGCAACTTCACATTTGAGTTCCTTCAGAACTCTTGGGTGAATACTATCTGGTCCTGGTGACTTATTGCTGTTCAATTTATCAATTTGTTCCCAAACCTCCTCTAATGACACCTCAATCTGGGACAGTTCCTCAGATCTGTCACCTAAAAAGAATGGCTCAGGTTTGGGAATCTCCCTCACATTCTCAGTCGTGAAGACCAATGCAAAGAATTAATTTAGTTTCTCCGCAATGGCCTTATCATCCTTGAGTGCTCCTTTAGCACCTCGACATTGACGGGGTGTGGAAGCACAGATAAGGAAAAGGAGGTTGGAACCCTCATGCATATCCATAAAGTGTTAGGTGTGGTCAGAACAATAAGATAAAAGAGGTTCCCTGATTGGGCAACAGTAGGAAAACCTCACTGGGAAGACCCCAGCAGGAACCATCCCTCTGTCAATGACCACCTGTTGAGAGATCCCCAGATGCTACAATGTCTTTGGGTATGTGAATATGAATATGGAACTGGTTGTTGCTTGGGGTCTCTCAGGTTCCGTAGATGGGAATGGGAGTGTAACTTATGACTAAGGTCAAGATTTTGTCACAGTTATTTTTAGTAATAGCCATGGACAGGTTGTGGGCAATAAACACTAATTCACAGAAGCCCGAGCCCCACCACCAGGTCTGGGGTGGATGACAGCCCAAGCCCCACTGTTGGTGTGGTTGGGGGGCTGACAGCCCCAGGGCACCCGGTGAAGCTGAAGCCAAAGAAGTCATGGAGGTCTCTTAAATTCATGGAATCCGTGACCTCCATGATGGAATCGTACCCTTTACTTATGACAAAACAACCAATATTTTTATTTGTAATTGTGTTTGTGGTCACTGTATTCATTCTTCATGTGCTCCTAAGGATCTCCCAATTTAAGAGAATCATAAAGGGTAACTTTCACGCTACTGATCTGGAAATTATAGCACCATAGAAGCCAAGCTCACTCCTCAGGGTTAGGGACACTATAGTTTAACACAGAACCTCTCTGTAGTTGTTAGCCGACGGCCAAGGATGTTTGGTGAGGTGCCAGCTATGCCCGTTTATACCATCCATGACTTTAACCGCTAGGACGCACTGTCCCTTCGCGGCGGGCAGCCCGGGCTAGGCTGACGGATGCCCCAAGGTCCTAACCACCCGTGACTTTAACTGCTAGAGCTCAGAGCTCCTTCGCAGCGGGCAGCCAGGATTGACTGACAGGTGCCCCAAGAGTTTGCCCCGTGGAGGCGGCACAACTCAACGCTAGGCTCTTAGTACTCTCACCTAATGGCCAGGCTCTAGAGCCAAAACGGCTGAGGTTCTTTAATTGTGTTGGCTGCTTTACAGTAAACCAGAGAAAACAAGTCAGGCTTATGCACAAATGGTTACCAAAATTTATTAAGCTAGATTCTAATCATGTGGTTACAAAATTGCTAGTGCCTACTTATTTAAATGTAGAGATGTTACACACACAAACAAGTTACAAAACTGAAGCCACAATCCCAAAGAAAGAAAACAAAGTATAGAGCTCTATTTCAAAATATGTGTACACTAAAGATAGGAGATCAGGTGTGGGTGCTTCTTACCCTCCTTGCATCTCTCAATTCCAGCGGTGCCAAGCCAGGATCGGTCACTCAATTCCGCGGAAAGACGAATAAGGGACAAGGCTTAGGGACCCTCTTAGCTGCAGAAGCCTTGGGAGGCTGTCACTTATCTGACCAGCAGATAGATAGCGAAAAGCACCCAAAAATCATGGTGCTGTAGGTCCCCTACTTATACCTCTGTACTCCTTTATTCTCTTTCTCCTTTCTTATGCCAAATTGAGGCTGGTCTGTCTGGGTGATGCCAGCTTTCGCAAGAGTAGTTTACACTTGCAAGGGAGAGAAACAATAAGTTTCGACTACTGGACATTTCTTTTATCAGGGTAAATATTTTCCCACCTAGGATGTTGGTGTGTGTGCATCACGCTATTTAGTAGGGGCTAAGAGCCATGTCTGTCACAGGGCCTCTGCCTGCTGTGAGCTTAATCGTTGTATCTGTTCCCAGAGGCACATTGTAGCAGCACACCTGTGCTTTTCACAGCTTCAAAGGCTGTGCTGGAATATATGTTAAGTGCCCTGTTCCGGCTTCCTCCTGTGTTTCCAGCAATGCTGGTCTGAGGGGAGGGGGGGGGGGCTGGCTGTCTGGCTACAGTAGTGTGTGCTTTTGCATTGGAAGTTGGTGAATTCACAAGTGTATTCAAAAACTGTACCTATAACATGTCCTTTGGATGGATAATGCTGAAGGGACAGAGTTAAGGAGCTTTTTAGCATCTTAAACTACGAAGTTCTTCACTTTCAAATGTTATTTTTATACCTCAGTACTCCACTAATACTTTGAAGTCATGGCTATTTGTGTCTAATCTTTGCTGTCTTAAAGAATTTTCTTGTGGCTTGTCTATACAGTATGTTACTGTACAGCAAGCTCGGGTGTGAATCTACAGTGCACTGGCTTAACGTGTAGTAACATCCCAGGTGGCCAGTGCACTGAGTGTACACACTGTACACACTGCAGCTGAGAGGGAGCCTGACTAGAAATAGCAGTGTGGACGTTGCAGCTCTGGCGGAGGCTCGGGCTAGCCACCCGATCTCAGACCCAGGTGGGCTTGAGAGCCTGAGATGCCACTTAAGCCGCAGCTTTCACAATGCTATTTTTAGCTTGCTAGCTCCAGCCCAGCAAATCTGTCTACCCGGACTAGGAGGGTCAGTCTCAGCTGGAGTGTAGACATACCCTAAATGTTTTGACACCCTGGCATGCGGTGCATTAACATGCTGTGTAAAAAAGCCCTTAGTTTCCTTATACAGGCCTTTTGCGAGTCAAATGCTTTTTGCCTGTATTGGTGACACTGGCTTCTTTCCAGTGCTGGAGCACAGACATTGGCCTGCTAAACCCAGGGTTGTGAGTTCAATCCTTGAGGGGGCCATTTAGAGATCTGGGGCAAAAACTGGGGATTGGTCCTGCTTTGAGCAGGGAGTTGGACTAGATGACCTTGAGGTCCCTTCCAACCCTCATATTCTATGATTATCTTTCCGCTGCTTATGCCAGTGGATGTTATAGCTGCCGCAAAAGGCCCTGCTCTGCCACGGGAGATTATAAGAGGGGGGTTTGCAATGTTTCATTGACAGGGCTCAGAACTGGAACATGTTGTAAAGTTGATGGTTTGGGGTTTTGCTACAGATTTGTAACGCATTAAGGTTCACCACACTCAGGCTGACATTTTGCACCAGCTGGTGCCTGGCCATCTGTTCCAGTGCACAGCCCACTCCTGAGGACTCTCTTGTGCTTAGTGTCTGAGCTAAACACCTGGGTGAATTGCAAAAGAGGTTTCAACCTCTCAGGAGAAGTCTTGAGTACACGTCTCTGAAGCAAGATAGGAGGATTCAGACCGTTTCCAGCAAGCAGGGCCATCTAACTGGGTACTGAACTGGACTGAAGAGATTTAGGCAGGACATTGCAAGCCTGAATCCCAGCCAGGACTGATTTTCAAGGACCTCCAGGAAAGTCCAAATGGACGGGCAGCCCTTGCACTTCCTAAGTGTGGAGGGGAAAGAAACCAAACCTTTCACAGGTGGAGTTCTCTTTTCAGCTGCCCTCTCTTCCCAGTCATAAAGCTCCTTTGCATCCCTCTCACCTGCCTGCAGATACTAGGCAGTATCACAACACGGTATGCAAAATAGACTGTGACTCATCTCCCAGTCTGACCAATTGGGAAACAGAATGCAGATCCAGTGGAAATAGCAACATCGTCACCCCTTGGCTGTTGTAGCCGGAGAGTTCCCATTGTTGCAGATTGTAAAGGCTGCAAAACCACACAGGCAATAGCAGCAGGAGGAGCAGGTAGGTGAGACCACACAGAATGTGGGTGAGAGAATGAGGTATGATTGTACATAAGGGACTGGGTTAGGAATGGGGGGAAAGTGTTTCCCAGGATGATCTGGATTGATGAGTCCACTTTGCAACAATCCTCATTTCTCCATGAATGACTGTCCATCGATATCTTTGAGAAGGACCTTTTGACAGCAAGCTTTTGAGCAATCCTTTCAGAGCACTTGTAAATGGAGGAGATTTGACTCACTCTCAGTAGTGAACAGTCATGCGAGTACAAAATGTTGAGTTGTTAAAATAAATTTACTCACAAGTGCAGCACAAACTCACATCCCCCAAGAATACTTATGACATAGAGGACAGGCTCTTGGTAAACTAGGCTACAGATCCAGGGGTAGTTAACTGTAACCATCCCTAGTCACCGCATCCTCCCTACTCACCAAGACAGAAGGGTCTAGGAGAGTTTTGCAGGCAGCAGTAATAAGGGATGAAAATGGGGAAATCTCAGGAATTCATGAGTTCTTTCCCTCTTCCCCCCCCAAGAAATTCAGAGTCCCAGTTCTGACTCCATTTCTGAACTTCTCTGCTAAGCCTAGCTGAGTATGGCAGAGATGTCTGATCAGTGTGGGGGGCAATGAAAGAGGACAATGAGGTGGTCACTACCTCAGGACATAAGGGTATGTTTCCCACTCAGCTACCTCAGACAGGTGGCTGGAAAATAGTGATCTAAAGGATGCTCTTGATTGACTGGGAGATATTGAGGGTTGTCATGAGATATTTCTGCTGAGATAGGACTGCAGAGAAAGGACGTTAAAGGAGCTGCATCTCTTTGATGACGATCAGTGTGACCAGCTTCATTTCACGTTCCTCTAGCTGGGCCCACCTGTGATAGACCCTGAGGTCCAGCCGCACTTATCAGAGATTCCAGACATATCTCAGAACCGAGCTGATAAATTCCCAAATGGTTATGGAGGAGGATGACACAGAAGAGGCACCTAAACCACTGGGACACTATATTCGAGAGGGTAGGTGTGATGCTCTTCACATTTGGGTCACATCCCACAGAATGGCTCCCTTCTGTGTAACATTCTGGTGATGTTGCATGGGATCTACCATGGAAGATGAATGGTCTTGTGCACAGCCATCACCAAAGAACAATGCTGAGCTGCAAACTACTTGCAAGTGTTATTCATTCCTTTTATCTTTTCTAAGTAAATTTGGTGCAGGTGAGAGATGCTGATGTGGCAGCCCTGCAAATTGAAATTTGCTATTGATCCTCAGAATGACACAGCTTCAGGAGGCAGTGAAAAGTTCCCTCCCGCTGCCTGATCTGTGTTGCCCCAGTCCAGATTTGGAATAGGAGTATAGGACTCCCGTTCAGTCATAGAATCATAGAATCATAGAATATCAGGGTTGGAAGGGACCTCAGGAGGTCATCTAGTCCAACCCCCTGCTCAAACCAGGACCAATCCCCAACTAAATCATCCCAGCCAGGGCTTTGTCAAGCCTGACCTTAAAAATATCTAAGGAAGGAGATTCCACCACCTCCCTAGGTAACGCATTCCAGTGCTTCACCACCCTCCTAGTGAAATAGTGTTTCCTAATATCCAACCTAAACCTCCCCCACTGCAACTTGAGACCATTACTCCTTGTTCTGTCATCTGCTACCACTGAGAACAGTTTAGAGCCATCGTCTTTGGAACCCCCTTTCAGGTAGTTGAAAGCAGCTATCAAATCCCCCCTCATTCTTCTCTTCCGCAGACTAAACAATCCCAGGTCCCTCAGCCTCTCCTCATAACTCATGTGTTCCAGTCCCCTAATCATTTTTGTTGCCCTCCGCTGGACTCCAATTTTTCCACATCCTTCTTGTAGTGTGGGGCCCAAAACTGGACACAGTACTCCAGATGAGGCCTCACCAATGTCGAATAGAGGGGAATGATCACGTCCCTCGATCGCTGGCAATACCCCTACTTATACATCCCAAAATGCCATTGGCCTTCTTGGCAACAAGGGCACACTGCTGACTCATATCCAGCTTCTTGTCCACTGTAACCCCTAGGTCCTTTTCTGCTGAACTGCTGCCGAGTCATTCGGTTCCTAGTCTGTAGCTGTGCATGGGATTCTTCCGTCCTAAGTGCAGGATTCTGCACTTGTCCTTGTTGAACCTCATCAGATTTCTTTTGGCCCAATCCTCAAATTTGTCTAGGGCCCTCTGTATCCTATCCCTACCCTCCAGCGTATCTACCTCTCCTCCCAGTTTAGTGTCATCTGCAAACTTGCTGAGGGTGCAATCCACACCATCCTCCAGATCATTTATGAAGATATTGAACAAAACCGGCCCCAGGACCGACCCTTGGGGCACTCCACTTGATACTGGCTGCCAACTAGACATAGAGCCATTGATCACTACCTGTTGAGCCCGACAATCTAGCCAACTTTCTTTCCACCTTATAGTCCATTCATCCAGCCCATACTTCTTTAACTTGCTGGCCAAAATACTGTGGGAAACTGTGTTAAAAGCTTTGCTAAAGTCAAGGAACAACAGTCCCCATGGCATGTTCAGTCCTTAGCCTCTTGGCTGAGACTACCAACAAGCAGGGCCAGCTGTGAAAGTGGATCCCTCTCATGATATGAAATAGGTGCTAGTCTGAGACACACACACACCCCTCCCCCACTCATTTCACATAG